>NW_026998739.1:0-1200000 GCF_035044405.1 Drosophila montana
GGAAAACTATGCATAAAAAGCCAAACCTCATGAAAATCTGATGAGTTTTGACCGAGTTATGGGGGTGGGAAATTGCGACCTACATATGTCTATATACTATATAGAAATAAGATTTAGACATGAATTTCGACTAAAAATTATGTGATCAGATTTGAATGCCAGTTTAATTTACAGGGAAAACTATGCATAAAAAGCCAAACCTCGTGAAAATCTGATGAGTTTTGACCGAGTTATGGGGGTGGGAAGTTTCGACCTATGTCTATATACGAATCTTAGGGGTAAGATTTTGACATGAATTTCGACTAAAAATTGTGTATTCAGATTTGAATGCCAGATTAATTTAGAGGGCAAACTATGCATAAAAAGCCAAACCTCATGACAATCGGTTGAGTTTTGACCGAGTTATGGGGGTGGGCAATTTCGACCTATGTCTATATACGAATCTTAGGGGTAAGATTTTGACATGAATTTCGACTAAAAATTATGTGATCAGATTTGAATGCCAGTTTAATTTAGAGGGAAAACTATGCATAAAAAGCCAAACCCCATGAAAATCTGATGAGTTTTGACCAAGTTATGGGGGTGGGAAATTTCGACCTGTGTCTATAAGATAAGGTAAGATTTTGACATGAATTTCGACTTAAAATTATGTGATCAGATTTGAATGCCAGTTTAATTTAGAGGGAAAACTATGCATAAAAAGCCAAACCTCATGAAAATCTGATAAGTTTTGACCGAGTTATGGGGGTGGTAAATTTCGACCTATGTCTAAATACGAATCTTAGCGGTAAGATTTTGACATGAATTTCGACTTAAAATTATGTGATCAGATTTGAATACCAGATTAATTAAGAGGGAAAACTATGCATAAAAAGCCAAACCTCATGAAAATCTGATGAGTTTTGACCGAGTTATGGGGGTGGGAAATATCAATCTATGTCTATATACGAATCTTATGGGTAAGATTTTGACATGAATTTCGACTTAAAATTAAGTATTCAGATTTGAATGCCAGATTAATCTAGAGGAAAAACTGTGCATAAAAAGCCAAACCTCATGACAATCGGTTGAGTTTTGACCGAGTTATGGGGGTGGGCAATTTCGACCTATGTCTATATACGAATCTTAGGGGTAAGATTTTGACATGAATTTCGACTAAAAATTATGTGATCAGATTTGAATGCCAGTTTAATTTAGAGGGAAAACTATGCATAAAAAGCCAAACCTCATGAAAATCTGATGAGTTTTGACCGAGTTATGGGGGTGGGAAATTTCGACCTGTGTCTATATACGAATCTTAGGGGTAAGATTTTGACATGAATTTCGACTAAAAATTATGTGATCAGATTTGAATGCCAGATTAATTTAGAGGGAAAACTATGCATAAAAAGCCAAGCCTCATGAAAATCTGATGAGTTTTGACCGAGTTATGGGGGTGGGAAACTTCGACCTGTGTCTATATTACGAATCTTAGGGGTAAGATTTTGACATGAATTTCGACTTAAAATTATGTGATCAGATTTGAATGCCAGTTTAATTTAGAGGGAAAACTATGCATAAAAAGCCAAACCTCATGAAAATCTGATGAGTTTTGACCGAGTTATGGGGGTGGGCAATTTCGACCTATGTCTATATACGAATCTTAGGGGTAAGATTTTGACATGAATTTCGACTTAAAATTATGTGATCAGATTTGAATGCCAGATTAATTAAGAGGGAAAACTATGCATAAAAAGCCAAGCCTCATGAAAATCTGATGAGTTTTGACCGAGTTATGGGGGTGGGAAATATCAATCTATGTCTATATACGAATCTTATGGGCAAGATTTTGACATGAATTTCGACTTAAAATTAAGTATTCAGATTTAAATGCCAGATTAATCTAGAGGAAAAACTATGCATAAAAAGCCAAACCTCATGACAATCGGTTGAGTTTTGACCGAGTTATGGGGGTGGGAAGTTTCGACCTATGTCTATATACGAATCTTAGGGGTAAGATTTTGATATGAATTTCGACTAAAAATTGTGTATTCAGATTTGAATGCCAGATTAATTTAGAGGGAAAACTATGCATAAAAAGCCAAACCTCATGAAAATCTGATGAGTTTTGACCGAGTTATGGGGGTGGGAAATATCAATCTATGTCTATATACGAATCTTATGGGTAAGATTTTGACATGAATTTCGACTTAAAATTAAGTATTCAGATTTGAATGCCAGATTAATCTAGAGGAAAAACTGTGCATAAAAAGCCAAACCTCATGACAATCGGTTGAGTTTTGACCGAGTTATGGGGGTGGGCAATTTCGACCTATGTCTATATACGAATCTTAGGGGTAAGATTTTGACATGAATTTCGACTAAAAATTATGTGATCAGATTTGAATGCCAGTTTAATTTGGAGGGAAAACTATGCATAAAAAGCCAAACCTCATGAAAATCTGATGAGTTTTGACCGAGTTATGGGGGTGGGAAATTTCGACCTGTGTCTATATACGAATCTTATGGGTAAGATTTTGACATGAATTTCGACTAAAAATTATGTGATCAGATTTGAATGCCAGTTTAATTTAGAGGGAAAACTATGCATAAAAAGCCAAACCTCATGAAAATCTGATGAGTTTTGACCGAGTTATGGGGGTGGGAAATTTCGACCTGTGTCTATATACGAATCTTATGGGTAAGATTTTGACATGAATTTCGACTTAAAATTATGTGATCAGATTTGAATGCCAGTTTAATTTAGAGAGAAAACTATGCATAAAAAGCCAACCCTCATGAAAATCTGATGAGTTTTGACCGAGTTATGGGGGTGGTAAATTTCGACCTATGTCTATATACGAATCTTAGGGGTAAGATTTTGACATGAATTTCGACTTAAAATTATGTGATCAGATTTGAATACCAGATTAATTAAGAGGGAAAACTATGCATAAAAAGCCAAGCCTCATGAAAATCTGATGAGTTTTGACCGAGTTATGGGGGTGGGAAATATCAATCTATGTCTATATACGAATCTTATGGGCAAGATTTTGACATGAATTTCGACTTAAAATTAAGTATTCAGATTTAAATGCCAGATTAATCTAGAGGAAAAACTATGCATAAAAAGCCAAACCTCATGACAATCGGTTGAGTTTTGACCGAGTTATGGGGGTGGGCAATTTCGACCTATGTCTATATACGAATCTTAGGGGTAAGATTTTGATATGAATTTCGACTAAAAATTGTGTATTCAGATTTGAATGCCAGATTAATTTAGAGGGAAAACTATGCATAAAAAGCCAAACCTCATGAAAATCTGATGAGTTTTGACCGAGTTATGGGGGTGGGCAATTTCGACTTATGTCTATATACGAATCTTAGGGGTAAGAATTTGACATATATTTCGACTAAAAAGTGTGTGTTCAGATTTGAATGCCTGATTAATTTGGAGGGAAAACTATGCATAGAAAGCCAAACCTCATGAAAATCTGATGAGTTTTGACCGAGTTATGGGGGTGGGAAATTTCGACCTATGTCTATATACTATATAGGAATAAGATTTTGACATGAATTTGGACTAAAAATTATATGATCAGATTTGAATGCCAGTTTAATTTAGAGGGAAAACTATGCATAAAAAGCCAAACCTCATGAAAATCTGATGAGTTTTGACCGAGTTATGGGGGTGGGCAATTTCGACCTATGTCTATATACGAATCTTAGGGGTAAGATTTTGACATGAATTTCGACTAAAAATTATGTGATCAGATTTGAATGCCAGTTTAATTTAGAGGGAAAACTATGCATAAAAAGCCAAACCTCATGAAAATCTGATGAGTTTTGACCGAGTAATGGGGGTGGTAAATTTCGACCTATGCCTATATACGAATCTTAGGGGTAAGATTTTGACATGAATTTCGACTTAAAATTATGTGATCAGATTTGAATACCAGATTAATTAAGAGGGAAAACTATGCATAAAAAGCCAAGCCTCATGAAAATCTGATGAGTTTTGACCGAGTTATGGGGGTGGGAAATATCAATCTATGTCTATATACGAATCTTATGGGTAAGATTTTGACATGAATTTCGACATAAAATTAAGTATTCAGATTTGAATGCCAGATTAATCTAGAGGAGAAAACTATGCATAAAAAGCCAAACCTCATGAACAATCTGGATTGAGTTTTGACCGAGTTATGGGGGTGGGAAATTTCGACCTGTGTCTATATACGAATCTTAGGGGTAAGATTTTGACATGAATTTCGACTTAAAATTATGTGATCAGATTTGAATGCCAGTTTAATTTAGAGAGAAAACTATGCATAAAAAGCGAAACCTCATGAAAATCTGATGAGTTTTGACCGAGTTATGGGGGTGGGCAATTTCGACTTATGTCTATATACGAATCTTAGGGGTAAGAATTTGACATAAATTTCGACTAAAAATTGTGGGTTCAGATTTGAATGCCAGAATAATTTACAGGGAAAACTATGCATTAAAAGCCAAACCTCATGAAAATCTGATGAGTTTTGACCGAGTTATGGGGGTGGGAAGTTTCGACCTATGTCTATATACGAATCTTAGGGGTAAGATTTTGACATGAATTTCGACTAAAAATTGTGTATTCAGATTTGAATGCCAGATTAATTTAGAGGGCAAACTATGCATAAAAAGCCAAACCTCATGACAATCGGTTGAGTTTTGACCGAGTTATGGGGGTGGGCAATTTCGACCTATGTCTATATACGAATCTTAGGGGTAAGATTTTGACATGAATTTCGACTAAAAATTATGTGATCAGATTTGAATGCCAGTTTAATTTAGAGGGAAAACTATGCATAAAAAGCCAAACCCCATGAAAATCTGATGAGTTTTGACCAAGTTATGGGGGTGGGAAATTTCGACCTGTGTCTATAAGATAAGGTAAGATTTTGACATGAATTTCGACTTAAAATTATGTGATCAGATTTGAATGCCAGTTTAATTTAGAGGGAAAACTATGCATAAAAAGCCAAACCTCATGAAAATCTGATAAGTTTTGACCGAGTTATGGGGGTGGTAAATTTCGACCAATGTCTAAATACGAATCTTAGCGGTAAGATTTTGACATGAATTTCGACTTAAAATTATGTGATCAGATTTGAATACCAGATTAATTAAGAGGGAAAACTATGCATAAAAAGCCAAACCTCATGAAAATCTGATGAGTTTTGACCGAGTTATGGGGGTGGGAAATATCAATCTATGTCTATATACGAATCTTATGGGTAAGATTTTGACATGAATTTCGACTTAAAATTAAGTATTCAGATTTGAATGCCAGATTAATCTAGAGGAAAAACTGTGCATAAAAAGCCAAACCTCATGACAATCGGTTGAGTTTTGACCGAGTTATGGGGGTGGGCAATTTCGACCTATGTCTATATACGAATCTTAGGGGTAAGATTTTGACATGAATTTCGACTAAAAATTATGTGATCAGATTTGAATGCCAGTTTAATTTAGAGGGAAAACTATGCATAAAAGGCCAAACCTCATGAAAATCTGATGAGTTTTGACCGAGTTATGGGGGTGGGAAATTTCGACCTGTGTCTATATATACGAATCTTAGGGGTAAGATTTTGACATGAATTTCGACTAAAAATTATGTGATCAGATTTGAAAACCAGATTAATTAAGAGGGAAAACTATGCAAAAAAAGCCAAGCCTCATGAAAATCTGATGAGTTTTGACCAAGTTATGGGGGTGGGAAACTTCGACCTGTGTCTATATTAGAATCTTAGGGGTAAGATTTTGACATGAATTTCGACTTAAAATTATGTGATCAGATTTGAATGCCAGTTTAATTTAGAGGGAAAACTATGCATAAAAAGCCAAACCTCATGAAAATCTGATGAGTTTTGACCGAGTTATGGGGGTGATAAATTTCGACCTATGTCTATATACGAATCTTAGGGGTAAGATTTTGACATGAATTTCGACTTAAAATTATGTGATCAGATTTGAATGCCAGATTAATTTAGAGGGAAAACTATGCATAAAAAGCCAAGCCCCATGAAAATCTGATAAGTTTTGACTGAGTTATGGGGGTGGGCAATTTCGACCTACATATGTCTATATACGAATCTTAGGGGTAAGATTTTGACATGAATTTCGACTAAAAATTATGTGATCAGATTTGAATGCCAGTTTAATTTAGAGGGAAAACTATGCATATAAAGCCAAACCTCACGAAAATCTGATGAGTTTTGACCGAGTTATGGGGGTGGGAAATTTCGACCTATGTCTATATACTATATAGAAATAAGATTTAGACATGAATTTCGACTTAAAATTATGTGATCAGATTTGAATGCCAGATTAATCTAGAGGGAAAACTATGCATAAAAAGCCAAACCTCATGAAAATCTGATGAGTTTTGACCAAGTTATGGGGGTGGGAAATTTCGACCTATGTCTATATACGAATCTGAGGGGTAAGATTTTGACATGAATTTCGATTAAAAATTATGTGATCAGATTTGAAAACCAGATTAATTAAGAGGGAAAACTATGCAAAAAAAGCCAAGCCTCATGAAAATCTGATGAGTTTTGACCGAGATATGGGGGTGGGCAATTTCGACCTATGTCTATATACGAATCTTAGGGGTAAGATTTTGACATGAATTTCGACTAAAAATTGTGTATTCAGATTTGAATGCCAGATTAATTTAGAGGGAAAACTATGCATAAAAAGCCAAACCTCATGAAAATCTGATGAGTTTTGACCGAGTTATGGGGGTGGGCAATTTCGACTTATGTCTATATACGAATCTTAGGGGTAAGAATTTGACATAAATTTCGACTAGAAATTGTGTGTTCAGATTTGAATACCAGATTAATTAAGAGGGAAAACTATGCATAAAAAGCCAAGCCTCATGAAAATCTGATGAGTTTTGACCGAGTTATGGGGGTGGGAAATATCAATCTATGTCTATATACGAATCTTATGGGTAAGATTTTGACATGAATTTCGACTTAAAATTAAGTATTCAGATTTGAATGCCAGATTAATCTAGAGGAAAAACTATGCATAAAAAGCCAAACCTCATGACAATCGGTTGAGTTTTGACCGAGTTATGGGGGTGGGCAATTTCGACCTATGTCTATATACGAATCTTAGGGGTAAGATTTTGACATGAATTTCGACTAAAAATTATGTGATCAGATTTGAATGCCAGTTTATTTTAGAGGGAAAACTATGCATAAAAAGCCAAACCTCATGAAAATCTGATGAGTTTTGACCGAGTTATGGGGGTGGGAAATTTCGACCTGTGTCTATATACGAATCTTATGGGTAAGATTTTGACATGAATTTCGACTAAAAATTATGTGATCAGATTTGAATGCCAGTTTAATTTAGAGGGAAAACTATGCATAAAAAGCCAAACCTCATGAAAATCTGATGAGTTTTGACCGAGTTATGGGGGTGGGAAATTTCGACCTGTGTCTATATACGAATCTTAGGGGTAAGATTTTGACATGAATTTCGACTAAAAATTATGTGATCAGATTTGAAAACCAGATTAATTAAGAGGGAAAACTATGCAAAAAAAGCCAAGCCTCATGAAAATCTGATGAGTTTTGACCAAGTTATGGGGGTGGGAAACTTCGACCTGTGTCTATATTAGAATCTTATGGGTAAGATTTTGACATGAATTTCGACTTAAAATTATGTGATCAGATTTGAATGCCAGTTTAATTTAAAGGGAAAACTATGCATAAAAAGCCAAACCTCATGAAAATCTGATGCGTTTTGACCGAGTTATGGGGGTGATAAATTTCGACCTATGTCTATATACGAATCTTAGGGGTAAGATTTTGACATGAATTTCGACTTAAAATTATGTGATCAGATTTGAATGCCAGTTTAATTCAGAGAGCAAACTATGCATAAAAAGCCAAACCTCATGAAAATCTGATGAGTTTTGACCGAGCTATGGGGGTGGGCAGTTTCGACCTACATATGTCTATATACGAATCTTAGGGGTAAGATTTTGACATGAATTTCGACTAAAAATTATGTGATCAGATTTGAATGCCAGTTTAATTTAGAGGGAAAACTATGCATAAAAAGCCAAACCTCACGAAAATCTGATGAGTTTTGACCGAGCTATGGGGGTGGGAAATTTCGACCTATGTCTATATACTATATAGAAATAAGATTTTGACATGAATTTCGATTAAAAATTATGTGATCAGATTTGAATGCCAGATTAATCTAGAGGGAAAACTATGCATAAAAAGCCAAACCTCATGAAAATCTGATGAGTTTTGACCGAGTTATGGGGGTGGGAAATTTCGACCTATGTCTATATACGCATCTTAGGGGTAAGATTTTGACATGAATTTCGATAAAAAATAATGTGATCAGATTTGAAAACCAGATTAATTAAGAGGGAAAGCTATGCAAAAAAAGCCAAGCCTCATGAAAATCTGATGAGTTTTGACCGAGATATGGGGGTGGGCAATTTCGACCTATGTCTATATACGAATCTTAGGGGTAAGATTTTGACATGCATTTCGACTAAAAATTGTGTATTCAGATTTGAATGCCAGATTAATTTAAAGGGAAAACTATGCATAAAAAGCCAAACCTCATGAAAATCTGATGAGTTTTGACCGAGTTATGGGGGTGGGCAATTTCGACTTATGTCTATATACGAATCTTAGGGGTAAGAATTTGACATAAATTTCGACTAGAAATTGTGTGTTCAGATTTGAATGCCAGATTAATTTAGAGGGAAAACTATGCATAAAAAGCCAAACCTCACGAAAATCTGATGAGTTTTGACCGAGTTATGGGGGTGGGAAATTTCGACCTATGTCTATATACTATATAGAAATAAGATTTAGACATGAATTTCGACTTAAAATGATGTGATCAGATTTGAATGCCAGTTTAATCTAGAGGGAAAACTATGCATAAAAAGCCAAACCTCATGAAAATCTGATGAGTTTTGACCAAGTTATGGGGGTGGGAAATTTCGACCTATGTCTATATACGAATCTGAGGGGTAAGATTTTGACATGAATTTCGATTAAAAATTATGTGATTAGATTTGAAAACCAGATTAATTAAGAGGGAAAACTATGCAAAAAAAGCCAAGCCTCATGAAAATCTGATGAGTTTTGACCGAGTAATGGGGGTGGTAAATTTCGACCTATGCCTATATACGAATCTGAGGGGTAAGATTTTGACATGAATTTCGACTTAAAATTAAGTATTCAGATTTGAATGCCAGATTAATCTAGAGGAAAAACTATGCATAAAAGCCAAACCTCATGAAAATCTGATGAGTTTTGACCGAGTTATGGGGGTGGGAAATTTCGACCTGTGTCTATATACGAATCTTATGGGTAAGATTTTGACATGAGTTTCGACTAAAAATTATGTGATCAGATTCGAATGCCAGTTTAATTTAGAGGGAAAACTATGCATAAAAAGCCAAGCCTCATGAAAATCTGATGAGTTTTGACCGAGTTATGGGGGTGGGAAATTTCGACCTGTGTCTATATACGAATCTTATGGGTAAGATTTTGACATGAATTTCGACTTAAAATTATGTGATCAGATTTGAATGCCAGTTTAATTCAGAGAGAAAACTATGCATAAAAAGCGAAACCTCATGAAAATCTGATGAGTTTTGACCAAGTTATGGGGGTGGGAAATTTCGACCTATGTCTATATACGAATCTTAGGGGTAAGATTTTGACATGAATTTCGACTAAAAATTATGTGATCAGATTTGAAAACCAGATTAATTAAGAGGGAAAACTATACAAAAAAAGCCAAGCCTCATGAAAATCTGATGAGTTTTGACCGAGTTATGGGGGTGGGCAATTTCGACCTATGTCTATATACGAATCTTAGGGGTAAGATTTTGATATGAATTTCGACTAAAAATTGTGTATTCAGATTTGAATGCCAGATTAATTTAGAGGGAAAACTATGCATAAAAAGCCAAACCTCATGAAAATCTGATGAGTTTTGACCGAGTTATGGGGTGGGCAATTTCGACTTATGTCTATATACGAATCTTAGGGGTAAGAATTTGAAATAAATTTCGACTAAAAATTGTGTGTTCAGATTTGAATGCCAGATTAATTTAGAGGGAAAACTATGCATAGAATGCCAAACCTCATGAAAATCTGATGAGTTTTGACCGATTTATGGGGGTGGGAAATTTCGACCTATGTCTATATACTATATAGGAATAAGATTTTGACATGAATTTGGACTAAAAATTATGTGATCAGATTTGAATGCCAGTTTAATTAAGAGGGAAAACTATGCATAAAAAGCCAAGCCTCATGAAAATCTGATGAGTTTTGACCGAGTTATGGGGGTGGGAAATTTCGACCTGTGTCTATATACGAATCTTATGGGTAAGATTTTGACATGAATTTCGACTTAAAATTATGTGATCAGATTTGAATGCCAGTTTAATTCAGAGAGAAAACTATGCATAAAAAGCGAAACCTCATGAAAATCTATGCATAAAAAGCCAAACCTTATGACAATCGGTTGAGTTTTGACCGAGTTATGGGGTTTGGGCAATTTCGACCTATGTCTATATACGAATCTTAGGGGTAAGATTTTGACATGAATTTCGACTAAAAATTATGTGATCAGATTTGAATGCCAGATTAATTTAGAGGGATAACTATGCATAAAAAGCCAAACCCCATTAAAATCTGATGAGTTTTGACCAAGTTATGGGGGTGGGATATTTCGACCTATGTCTATATACTATATAGGAATAAGATTTTGACATGAATTTGGACTAAAAATTATGTGATCAGATTTGAATGCCAGATTAATTTAGAGGGAAAACTATGCATAAAAAGCCAAACCTCATGAAAATCTGAAAACCTGATGAGTTTTGACCAAAAACAGATAATTTGTGGCATACTTAAAAAAATTAATTATGATTGAACGTTTGAATTTGCTTGTTAGCAGAATACACAAATAGCTTGCGGCTACTTAATGAAATAATAGATTCATTAATGTCGTAAAAGAGCACGTTGTTTTTGTAAAACATTGTTGTATTTTTTTTTTAAATAATTGGGCAACCATTTAAGAAAAATAGTTGCTTATTTTATGTTTTATATATATATATATAAGCCTCTGCTTATATTTATTTCCTTTCGCTCTAGTTCGCACACAATTTTTCATTTTCCACCTACTCTAAAGTCAAAGGTAGTCAAACCGTTTGCACTTCCTCGAGTTTGCACTCAACATTTATTGTGCACAAATACTGTAATCTGGAGAACCTATAAAAGGGCTTAAGAAGCTTAACAGAATAGTGCCGAAAAAATAACTTACATGTAACTGCTGGTAAGCTGATAAGCTTCAGCATTGTGTATTAAATGCCTCAAGGCAAATGACAAGCAAGAAAGTGTTAACAAAATGTTACAGATCATAAAACTTCAAAACTTACGTATATATAAATGCATAGATTATATTTATAGATAGTTTCATACATATTTTTCATTGGCATACAACGGTGGGGCGGAATACATCAATTTAAAATATAGCATGGTCCATTTTATTTATTTTGTATCTTACAATTATGGATATTTTACCTGACATTGCCCATATATTATTAAAATACAGTCCTTTGATTTTGAATATAAAATTTTTAATAGAGAATTATAATAATCGTGGAATGCAAGTAAATGCCTTTATAATAAATCTATCTGCATTAAATGTGATAGATAGTTCCCTGATTACTTGATATTACTTGATGTTATGTTAAGTATAAATATTAAAAATTGAAATTTTTCTGCTATTATTGTTTTTTTTTTGCTTTTGCTTTTTTAACTATTTTTATTTTTATTATTTCTTTCATTATTCTTTCAATTATTATTATACAAATTATATACAATTCTGCTACCTTCTGTAGGATATATATAGCATATGACACACATAATACATTCGCAAGTTGCTCTAAACATTATTATTAAATAAATGTAAGCAACCAAAAAAAAATCCTTTTAAATGCTGGGGATTTTGCCCAATAGTTTGCCAATACATTTGCCGGGCGCATCGCAATGCATTCACAAAAATATCAATAAATATTGAAATACTTATGAATCTAGGCAAATATTTTATGATGTTGCCTGCCCCAATAAGCATCTGCACCAGAGTCCCTGGTGTGTGGCAAGCAGCACCAAATGTAGCACATTTTTCATCTCAACACCAGGCAAAATTGCATTTTTAAATACATGGGGAAAAGAGAGGAAAAACTGTTTTCACTAATAAATAAAACGAGGGAAAATAATAAATATGCACACAGAATGGCAATGCCAAGCACCAACAACAACAACAACAACAACAACAACGAGACCAGAAAATATTTAAAAAAGCTTTTAAGTGTTATTGATAGTTGAGCATTGAGCGTCCTCTAGCCTCCCCTACCCCTTAGTCTACCCCTATTCCTGCTCCTACGCCTGGCACTGCGCCCAACCCAGCACAAAACCCGTGTTGTACTCTGCAAGTATTTTGTTTCATTTGCCTGGTTTTTGCTAACGCTTTTGCATTTGTTTTTGCAGATCCATTCGAAGCTATTCCATTGCCTTCGCGCTGCTTTTTGCTAGGGAGCCGTGTGGCCTAGGGGGCGGGTGGGTAGGATGGGGCTGTGGTGGCAGCGCTTCCGGTTATTTAAATGCTAACAAATACAAATTGTTGGGCGTTTGCCGGACAGCACTCAACAGTTGTCTGGTTCGGCTCGGTTCGAATTGTGCGGCATGGCTTTCCACTTTTTATCTTGTGCCAGAAACAGTTTTGCATATTTGGGTTATATTTCAATTGTTGCCTCTCAGCACTTTAGCTGCTGTGTAGAGGCCGTCGATGGCCAGCTAAGATAGGGATAAGTGCTATGAACATCTTACATGTTTCAAGAAACTTGGATCTATTACACATAATATAACTAAGTACTGTATGATACAACAATGCGGATTAATACAATTATACATAAATTTATATATTTATTTTTTTAAAATTTTCCACTTAAATTCTTGATGTATAATTCTGTATCGTAGACGAATTTACATTTAAAAATCTCCAATTAAACAGTAAAATAATAAAAATAAATAAATAAATCAAACATGTTATAGTATTAACAAATATTTAAAAAATCTGTCAAGCTTGCTTTCTGTCTATTATTTATAGATCATACGATATTCGTCTATACTTTAACTGCTGTTGCATTGAAACTTATGCCACTTTGTTAATCCATAGACAAGCACTTGGTGAACAACATGGACGGCTTTCAGAACACGCTTTCACGCCATATCAGGAAACCCGGCCACAACCCACGATGAGTGCATATTTTGTGTGCTCGATACTCGACAGAATTTATCGTTTCGTTTTGTTGGTTTTCCACTGCATTGTATATTTATTTGTACAATTTTGGTATTTTGTTTTGTACACATTGTGGTCCATTGTTTTTATCAACATGCCGTCGGATGCGCCATCCAGGCAATGGCTATACCAACCATTCCGTGCTGGACAGCAACAGTAGAAAAAAAGTTAAAATAAAAAAATTTCAATAGATGCAATATGGGCACGTTTTCTGACTGTGAACAAACAAATGCGATTAGACGGGAGGGGTGGTGGGCTTAAGATGGAATGAATACAGTATAGATGAGTTTCATTTGTTGGGCTTAAAAGTTTCTAAAAAGTTTTCAGATTCCCACAAGCAATTTAAATGTGGATAAAGAAACTTTAAATACTTTTTGTTCACTTTATATAATTGTATGGATAGGATACAGGCTTAAAGTGATTATGTAGATTTGTTGATTCCATAATTTTTAGTTTTATTTAAAAAAAATCATAAAAATTATATATTTCTATAGGTTTTTTTTTTCATCAGATTCAGATAACTAATATTTTAAGTTTCATAATCAACTTCGTTATATATTTCTTATTTTTATTTTTTAAAAGTCTGTTATATGTCTTTCATATCGTAAGATAAGATATTATAATTTTTCAAAGTTTTTAGAAAGGGTTAGTTTTCTTTATGAGAAGATAAACTATATAAATAAAGTTCTTTCAACGCAAAGGAAAAGTCTAGAAGGGGAAATCATGACAAATGTATGTTAATCAAAACAGTTGTCTACTTTGAAGAACTTGCACATATTCAGAAATTCAAGTTTTCTTTGAGTCACTGAACTAAGCATCCACAAAATGAAAAGAAAAGAAGAAAGAAAAACATAATTTTGACCCACATGCATGTTTAACTTGCACCGCGAGCCCTTCAATTATGCACAACCCGCTGCGCCAGTGATCCGCTGCTCGACGACATTTGTGCAACTACTCTGGCAGTCGAGTGTATGTGTTGCGGCCAGAGATTTTCATAATGCCAGTCAACACGGCGCAACAATATGAGAGGAGCGCGTGCCACAACAAGTGTCAAGAATGTGGCATAAAAGAAAAATGCGTTGCATACTTTAAGGCGCTTAAATGCTCAGCACCACCAAACGCATGCAGCCAGTCACATTTGCGGCATAAATAACTTGGCATATGCGGCAAGACAGACACTAATGCAGTTGCAGCTAGAGTCCTGTGAAGTAGCTGCTGCGAGTGCAGCTCGCAACGTCCTTTCGCGTGTGGCATGATAAATCTCAACAAGTTTTTATGCATTTCTCGCTCTTGCTTTGAGCGCATTTTGTGCAACTTCTTCAACTATTTTTTTTTTTTTGTGGCATGACAAAAGTCGACAACATAAGCCAAGTAGCTGGCAGACTTTTAAAAACTGCCAAGTCGAGTAAATGCGCCAAAAAGTGTTGCAGCTTTATGTGTTCGTATATAAATTTTGATGTCTCACAGAATTTACTTTGCTTTGATTAGCATCTGTATGCTGTTCGTGTGTGTGTATCTCCGTGCGTATGCGTGATGCATTACGTTCAACGGGCTCATTTAACAGACAAACACACATCGAGCATACGCCACGTTGACCCCATTTTTATCAGCAAAGTGTTCTCCCTGCATTGCTTTGCTTTTTGTGTGGCGGTTTTTCTGCTTTTCTCTTTTTCTGTTGTTTTGTTTTTGTTTTCCTCTTTTTCCTATTGCAACTTGCAACTTGTGTCGTATGCCGTCTGCTGACGTTGTCCTCTGTATTGTTCTGTGCGTGTGTGTCTGTGTGTGTGTGTGCTTTTCGGCGTTTTTATAATGCCTTTCGGTCATGCTTTGTAATGCAAGCCAATATCGTGTGTGTGTGTGTGTGGCAGCAGCATATGCGGGCTACTTAGCTGCCTGTCGCTTGTTGTTTATGTTCGAAAATGAATACGTTGCACGCTCTTTGTTTCGCTCTTAAATGGCAACTGGAAGTTTCCAGTCCATTTAAGAGCTGACGAGCACGAACATGATTTTCTCTTAATATTTTGACGAGTGGGAAATTCTTTGATCTAGCTTTATAATTTTATTTGTTGACTGAACGGAATTTTATAATCTCATACAAAGTGCTTGCATTTTTAAATACTCTATACAAATGTTTAAATAAATTTAAAAATAAATGTAATATACCATTTATAAATATGAATTAAATAATATTTGTTCTATATTTCAAAACGATTAAATTGACATTTTGTTTTATTTAAGTCAAGGTCAATTCCGACTCAACGAACAAAGACATGATTAAAAATATATATGATTATATATATATATACACACTTCACGAACATCTGTAAATGGTTGCACATCAGAAAAAATTGTTAAATTTATGAACTAAGATAAAATATCTTAATAGTTTTATAGTATTAGAATTGTAGAAAACTTTATATATATTTTTTGCAAATATTTTTCAAAGAGGAACATTTTATTCTCCAACGAATTAAAAACAGAGAATTAAATGCGGCTTTTAGTCCACTTTTGCTTTAAGAAATATGAAATATTTTTTTTGCTTAAATACGCTCTTTTATATTAAAGTACAATATATTAATATTTTAAATATTCCTGGATTTTAAATATTCCTTTTTATTTGACCTACACAAACTCCGCTCGTCAAACATTGGGCAATGCTTTTTATTTGAGCATTTTAAAATATGTCGGATATATATAAGCATTTTAAAAAGCTAAAGTTGAATGAAAATTTGCAGTTGAATTTTGCAGAGCGTCAGGGAAACTTTGCGCAGAACCCATCAAAAATGCACTTAAAGGCTTAAAACTGACCCACATTATATTGGCACAGTTAAGCGAGCCATTTAGAGGCTTTGCCAAAAAGTGTGTCATTGTTTTTGAAAATATTTTAAACAACTTTTTGTTTCTGTTATTTGCTTTTGCCTTTCCAACTTGGCATCCATCAAAAATGGTAGTGCAACAAACGCTGGCGGGCAATTCAGTTACTGACAAGTTGCAGCTGCAGTTGAAACAAGTCCGATATGCTGTCATATGGCGTATATGTTTGGAGCTAAGCGTGGCTCACAAGATAATTGCCAAAAGTTGTTACGAAAAAATAGAAAAAATAGAAAAAAGTTTTGGCCAACATTTTTGCAGCTAGTCAAAAAGTTGGACCCTTGGGTCAAGCTGTGTCCTGGCCCCAAAAAAAGTTGGCTAAACATTTTATTCTATCTAATTGAGTGTGTTTAAAGTTTAAAGTATGCCAAAGTTTTGTTCAAAAAGTTGCCGATTTAAGTCAAGTGAGCGATTGTAGCCGTATAAAGCCAATAACACGCCGACACAAACTGTTGCATGGCGCCGCTCTGCGGCCCCGCCGCGATTGTCTATTGTTATTATTATTAATAATATTGTTATTATTATTTGTGTTATTTTGACTTACGCATTTTGATTGAGTTGGGAGAATTTTTTACATATATTTTGCACGCCCGCCACTCGGCCGGAAATGAAAGCGGCGCATGAAAATGTCGACCACTTGCATATGCTGCGGACGTTTCCGTTGTGTCAATAAAAAATTTCACTACACATGCCTGAGGTTGTGCGCGCTTGTGTGTGTGTGTGTGTGTGTTTATACGTGTGTAAGCGCACAATAATAAAGTAACACAAATCCCAATTTCCGTCAATGCATATGTTGAGTATTGCACGATGCATGCGGCGTATACGCAATATGCATTTCAGCTGCCCTGTTCCAACAATAGCTGTTGTTGCTGTTGCAGTTGCAGTTGCAGTTGCTGTTGTTTTGTGGCATGTTCAGATAATAACGGCCATTTTACATTTACGATATTGTTTGCCATGCTCTAAAGGTGTGCATCATAAAAAGTATGCACATATTTGCAGTTGATTTTCAGTTGTATTAAAAAGGAAAATATTATGTGGCTTGAAGCCTGAATTGGTAGGTACAAAATATATACCAATTTTTGTGAAAGAGCATACATAATACCCTTGGATAACTGTTAATAACGAAACTTATGGAATACATCAACTAAATCTTTTTGTGAAAATTTTCAGTGTGCTCTGTAGATGTTGTTGTTAAATCAAAGTACTTATGCTCTTTGTGCATTTTTTTAAGAATTACATTTTATTAATATTATTGTTGAATAAATTATTTTAGCATATGGAGCTGAACTAACATTTGTCTAGATTCTAGAAAGTTGCCTTTTTGTGGAGTTCTAATGCTTGACTTTGGCCACAGCGCCGACATTGATAACAATTAAGAGTAAGCGCTGCTAAACTTTGCATATGATTTTAAGCTTAACTGTAATTAAAGCTTCCTGGCAACTGGAATACAACAACCAACAACCAACAACAACAACATGAAAATTACCAAACTGCAAGCATAAACTTTGCCAGCAACTCATAACTTTTGCTTTTGAGATGGAGTAAAGTACACTAGCAGAGCGCAGGGGAGCAGGATCTGCAGCAGGGCAACAATAACCCAAAAGAGAAAAACTTTACAACACTCTATAGCTGGGTATGTGTGTGCGTGCGTGTGTGGGTGTTGATAATAAACCAAATAAGTGCGAATTGCATTTTGTTAGTAGATGCTCAACTTTCGTATGATGTGTACTTAGCTGGAGAATAAATGTTATTTGTTAGAATTGGTTAATGTCATATACATGCTGCGAATGCGCAACTATTTTGCTTGTAGTCCTCCGCTTTGCTTTCTAAAAGCACTTTACAACACTTTTAAATCAATTTTTAACCGCTTTCAATGCTGAAAATAATTGATTGATCTATTCGATTCGATAATTACTCAATGCAATTCTATAGATAAACATTTAAATGTGAACGAAATATTTTAAAAACTTAAGCTGCATATACCCGTTTAGCGATTTTATGCAGGGTATGCGACACAGAAAACTTTGCCAAAAGCAAATAAATTTTTGTTGCGGTTGTTGGGTTTTCCCTTTCTTTTTTTTTTGGTTATGTTGCAACTGCGATTCTTATGCAAAAGTGTTAAGTGCGCGGTTTTTGGGGGCTGATGGCATATGTACCGTTACTTCAACATCGGCTTCTTCGTCTTCTTCTTCTACTGTTTGAGGTCTTGAGTCTTAAGAGTGAACTTTATGCTCTAATTTCCGAAAAGGAAAAATTAGCAAAGTATTTGCGCCATTGCCATATCATAAACTGGCAAAAGCGCAAACTGGGGCAGCCATATAGAACCCAAAATGCACCCATGTATGTGTGTGTGTGTGTGTGTGTGTGTGTGTGGAGTTGCTCACAAAAGTCACATAAATTTGAAATGACAGCAGCGTTTTACAGTTTTTCGAGGTCGTGCGGTAATAAAGTTTGCCAGAGCAGCTACATAGAGAAAATGAGAGAACATGAGAGCAATGGCTAACAAGAGCGAGAACGAGAGCAACAGCTGCTCAAAGCGACGCATGATGACAGGCCAAAGTGGCAGCTAGTTAGACTCTGGGGCAGCAGCTGGGCCAGTCCAACAGCTGGGCGGGGTTAGGACAGAAAGCAACCAGCCTCCTCCTAGCCTCCGCACTTGACTCGTAAAATATGTTTATGCCTGTGCAGAGTCGCTCATAGGCCTGGCCAACTATATATATATATAAATGTATATATATGTGTGTTCGCTCGGAATTGCTCTGTTCAGCTGCTCTATGAAATTATGCAATGGGGATTATTTTAGTTAAATTGCCCGACTGCGTCGAGGGTCAGTCAGACAGACAGACAGACACACACCCGCACAGACGAAAAGGCATTTATAGAGTATAAGCGCAGTTATGGCATGAGTTTAGCAGCAATGAAAACTTTATTTCAACTTTGGTCAAGCCGAAATTAAAGTTCGAAATTTGAATTTTAATTACTTTTGATTTTATGTAACACATATAACATTTAAATCGTTGAGTTATTAAATCAAATTCAAAACTTTCTTTTTCTTATATTTTGATATTTAGTTAGGAATTTCTCATAAATCGAAAAAAACTTATATATTTATTTATTGTTTCCCTATTAAATTATTCATTACATCCTATTTTATTGCCCATAAATATTAATTAATTTAAATTTTAAATTTATTATTTATAAGAATCAGTTTCCCTTTCAAATTGTATAACGATTTTTTTCTTAAAATAGTTTCCTATTGGTTTCCAACATTATTAGGAATTTTAGATTCATAAAATTTTGTTTTATTTTTATACGGCTTAGTGCTTAATCTATCCATATATTTTTATCGTTACAAAAAAAATGTGTATTTTGTATATTTTAGTATATAAATACAGTCCACAAATATAGTCTCACCTTTTGCATTCATCAAATATTGCGGAAGCGGCTTAGCCAAATGTAAAACTCAGACAGCGCAATGCAACGGTATTAGGGTCAGAGGTCACAGCGTTGTCCGACTGCCAAACTGTGGCCACTTTGACACAAATGTTATATAATTTTAAATCGCTGCAGCTGGAAAAGCCATCGCTCTAATGGCCAAGTGACCACAATTCGCGGGTCGTTGTCATTGATTTCTGCCGTTTGAGTTTTGTCATTGAGCGACATTCGCAGGAAAATGGCCAATGGCCAATGGACAACGGCGCCTGCGTCGGGCATTTGCCATAATTAACGCGAAAATCATTTTGTGGCACACTGCCACGTACAGCAGAGGTGGGAAGTGGGCGGGGCAGGGCGTTTGTCAATTTAATTACAATTTGTTTTGCACATTTCAAAATGTTGTCGGCATTGCAGACAATTCGCATGTTTTGTGGTCGTAATTTTTGCACATTGTTTAATTTATTTTAAACATTTTCTCTTTTGCGGCAATTATTTGGCGTTTGTTTCCGCTTTTTGAATGTTGTTTGTTATGTGCTGCGGCTGGCCGCTTGGGGGTTTTCTTTGGAATTTAATTTTTATTTGGCAAGAGTGTAAATACGAGTAAACAAATCCATTTAACAGTGATTGGTTGCAATTAGGCTTAATTTTCTAAGCAGAGTAAAAGTGAATGCAAATGCAATTTTATATTATTTAAAAAAATATAAATCTTATCATAACACAATTGTTACAATTGTCTAGGTTTAAATCCCTTTAAAGTCTTCTAATCCACTGAGCTTACAACTGCTTAAAAAAACAAGTAAAAAACAAATGCCAGATTTAAGTGCCGTCCAACAAATTGACCCACTTAAGCTAATCTGCGTACAAGTCCAATTAATGCAAATTAAGCAGAGCGCTCCGCCCCCGCGCCCCCATATACATACAAGAGCCGCAGCTAAAAACCACGCATAAGATTCGCGGAAACTCCACCCCCCCTCTCCCCCTGTTCTACACAACCCACAAATGAGGTTTTCGTCAGAACAACTCTGACGACAACTCGTACAACATAATTAGGCTTATGGCAGTGACTTTTATAGCCAAGTGCCGCGACAAGCACAGCTCCCGCGCCACGCCCCCCGTGCCCAAACAGTCCCCCCACCCCCCGCCAAAAGCAGCACCCATTTGCGTGCGTCGCTAATTAGTGTAAAATGTTTCCTGTTATTTACCTTTTTCGGTTTTGCAACAAAACAAACGACAACGAGGCCTAATTGTAAATGGGCAACAGCCACTGCGAGGGCAGGAACAGAAGTTATCGAAAGAAGGTAGGGAGGGTGGCGGGGTGGCAGGCGGAGATGGGTGGTAAATTTTAGTGAATTCCTGTATCAGTAACCGTTTCGGTTACGGTGTCGATTTTTATTATTTGTGCGCTCGCTGACGTGACCTGTTTTCGTGATAAATAAATAGTCGTATTTATTTTGTATTTATTTTGCAGTTGTAATCAACGCAATGCTAAAAACAAAGACAAAATCAGCGCTAATTAACTCAAGGCCCGCTCTGGAGCCATAAACAGTCAGCAGCTCGTGGCTAAATGTCCTGCTGCTTAGCATGCAGAACATCAACTCGTTCAACTTGACTCAACTCAGCTCGGTGTCGCGTAAATTGCATTTTAAAATAAATTATAATGATTATTATGTTGCAAACAACAGATGTCAGCTGGGCTATGGAACCACGTCTGTCAAGTGGCAGTTGTTTCCCTCTCTCTCTATAAATATGTAACTGTTTGTCTATCTCTCGACGTCTCTCCATCTCTCTCTGGTGGCTCGTTGGCAGCAATTTTGCCAGTTTGCCACTTTAGTATTATGGGCCAAGCATAAAAATGTTAACTGAACAACATTAACGCAAGCATTTTATGACGTTGAACTTAATATTATTAAATCAGAGACGGGTTTATGAAGCGCTAAACTCTGCTGCGAATGGGCATGAATTCGTTGATAAGACTTAAGATTAATGTGCCTGGTAATAGCTATAGGTTACGCTATTTGCTTCTGGAGTCAGTTAACTGTGAGATAAAGTTGACAGAGAGATTCTAAATATTTGCAGATTTTTACAGTGTTTATGAATACAACAAACAGAGGAAGTGAAAACTAGCGAATGCGTGTGAATGAAAGAAAAAGAATATACGAAAAGAATAAAGTTTTTGATACAGATCTGTCACCAAAGTAGGATAACGATAAAAATAAGATTTGGGAACACGACTTAAAAAGAGTTGCCCGTAAAACGGTTACGAACGAGTGACACAAAGAAATTTATATACAAATTCTTTTAAGCGCACTGATTGGAATATTAAACAATGTTGTTTTAGGTCTCATTTAATACAGAAAATGTGACCTGCAATACTTTTCTACGATTTCTAGCGATAATGTGGGAGATGAGAACTAACGTGTTATAGCCTGATTCCACTATTTGAAAATTTCTCACATTTACAAACTTCACATTCTGCAATTCTATTAGCAAGTGGCAGTTGTTTGTCTTCTGCTGTATATTTAAGAGTGCAAGCCTTACTGGTCAGAGTTCTAGGATTAAACCTGTATGTGGCTCTAAAGCTCTTATCCCTTTAAGATTTAAGCTTTCATTTGCTTTTGAAGTACTTGCTTTCACTCATAGAATCCTCTATATGGGATGCTATTCTATTCGAATTTGAATTTGTACCTGTAATAAAATGAATTAGTATAATGTGTTATCGTTGGGCTTTGAGTATTTATATAATATGTTATGTATATTTGAGCACTTAATTTTCACACCTATTTCGAGGCTCTGGGGCTGCATTTGCAGCCACAACATGAGCATATTTTTATAAACTGAGTACTGAATATTCTGTTGGCCCAGAAGCATAACGGAATTAAATGTAAATTATGCAGGACACGGCACATAATCAGCGAACGAGCACATACGTGTTCATTTTGGTAGCCACATCGTGTAATTAAGTAAATATTTTCGCAAATTTTTAGCCAACGCGCTTGCTTCCAGCGCAAGTGGCCGCAAGTGTAAAGTGAAATGACCATAAACAGAGATAGCAATAGCGCGTGTATAAGCGAGACGGCGTATGAGAAGGAGAAATTTCACAGATGGCCAAAAGCGTTGCATATTTGTGGTGTGTGGCATGCGAATCGGATATTGGCGGGGTGGCATGGCAGCCATTCGCAGATTTGCAACATAATTAAGCAGCGAATGGAAATGGGCAGTGCGCCAAATTAAGTATACGCCACGTGGCTGCAGGCAAAATTAAAATAACCGCAGCCACAACTGCAAGGCATCGGCTAATAAAGCCAAGCAATGCAGCTGCTGAAGCATTTTAATTGTAAGTGGATTACAAACGTGTGCGTGCATTTTAATTGAGGTCGCCAGTGGCGAACTGTTGCAACTTGCCACACGTTGAAAAAAATGCTACGCTTAAGTCTGCAACAGTTGAACTTTAAGCTTAAACGGTAGACGCCATGGCCGCAGGTCACTTGGCTTGACATTCGGCAGACATTAAACTGTAACTGTTGGCATTAGCCGCAGGCCAGGTCCACCACAGACACACACACACACACACACACCTACGGTATTCAGTAGCAGCAGATTTCCCCAAAGACAAAAACACCATCAAGCAAATGGAGACAACGTCCAAGCAGGCCGCAGACTTAGCCCCCACACCAGAGATAACTTTGGCGAAGGCGCAAGGCGAGCCAAACACAGTTCAAGTTATGAATAATTAATGTCTGTCTCGCTGTGTGTGTGTGTGTTTGTGGGTGTGTGCGACAGAAGCTGTGCGTGTGCCCGTGTCTGTCCGTGTGACGACGTTCGTGTGAGCGAGTTGATAATTTGTTATAATTGCCGGGGGATGGCCACAGGTCAATTTTGTGGGTATTTATATAAATTTGCCAAGGCAGCAGTCCGGTGCCAGGCAAAAAGTCACAAGACTTGGCCAAATAATCAAATTACAACCAACAACAAAAAAAGGAATATAAAATATAAGAAATGGGATGTGTAAAGACAGACATTTAAGTATGCAATAATATTGCTTTTACTTGGCTGTTTTGAGTAAAATGTTCACATATAATAAATTTCTTAATATTTGTAAATAAAAATATTAATTATATAGTTTATTATTATAATATAAAAATAATTTAAATACTTGTAAATAAATTAATTTAATTAATTACCTCCATCAGAATATAAAACAGTCGGTTGAGTACTTTCAAATTCTCTTTCAAAAGCTATTAATTTTTTTATTTTTTTATTAATGGGGTTTACGTTAAAAAGTAATATTAGCTTAATGCAGTTCTTATTTGGATTATCTTCAAAATTAAACATTTATTTAAAATTATATTATTTCAGTTTATTTTAACCAAGAGCTAGTAGACATTTGCAATTGATTATAATCTTGAGTTTAATTAAAAAAAATGTATCTTTTATAGTCGCCAATTTATAGCCTAGTTACATAATTTTCTTCTTCAGTTTCTTCAGAAATATTTTTGAATGTCCAATAAACACAGTAAATAATTCGTAAGATATGCAACAAATCTTCTCATATTATTTAATTCTCCATTTCTGTTAATTCACATACTTAAACACTCAAAACTTCATGAGATTCGGTGCCGCACAATCTGCTCGCTCATGTGCCAGCTCCTAGACCTTCAAGAGCCCTCTCCTATTTTTCGTCTATCCAAAAACTTAGTTGGCTAAGCGTAGTTTGGCAAACAACTGGCAACTATCACAACTTCTAGTTGTAAACATCAACTGTGAAGGAAGCAGCCCGAGGTTGTGTTTCAGCCAGAGAGGACATAATAATAACTTGCTGGGCCGGAGCTTGGCACGCCCTGCTCTGGCACGCTCACGCTGGCCATAAATACCTTAACAGCTTTTGCGTAACTTAAGTCACCTTAGCACTTAACAACAGCACCCGGCATCAGCTAGCTTAAAGGGGGCGTGGCAGTAAGCCTGGGCGCAGTGTGTGGGCGTTAAACGCATTAAGCCCATTCGCAGGTGAAGAGTGTAAGACTCGCATTACGTTTAAGCGCGCAACAAATGCAACTTTTTGCAGCTGCAATAAGTTAACTCAATAATGCACTTGGCCAGGCATACACACACACACACGCACTCATACACACTGATTCACACTCGGTTACTTGGGCTCGCTTTTTCATTTCATTCATTGAAACATATGGCTCACTCGCCTGTCCCGGCCATATAAATGCGCACTTGTTTCTGCTTTTATTATTATTGTTTGCCGCTGTTATTGTTGTGTTAAATAAAGTGCTTGGCAATTTTCATTTGCTTTCATTTTAAAGTTTCCGCTTGAAATAATATAAATCACAGCTATTGACAGCAATGGCGTATACTTAATGTCGAGTGCTCGTAGCTGCCAATGACAATTCATATGCAAGTAATTATTCCCTCATTACATAACTGAGGCAATTGGTTGTGGCTTTAAGATTATAAATGAACTTTGTAAAAAATTCTTCAATTCAATCAAAAGATTTGTAGTCCTTTATAGCATGACTCAGGCAATAATTTCTATAAAAAGTAATTCAATTTAATCAAGAGAATTTGTTTGAAACCTAATATCAATTGCTTTTTGTAAACAAATGGTTTAATTCCATAAAAGTATTATGAATCCTTTATTAAAGAAATTTGTTTGAAACTTAATATCAAAATGTTACTCAAATTTACAATTTGATTAATTATCGTAAAAATGTTTGTTAATCCATTTTAATATTTAATTACATATTTAATATAATTAATAGTTAACTAAATCATTTCACAAGTGGACACAATTTATATGCAAGCTTAAGGAGGGAGAAATTTATGTGTGCTTTAAAATCCGCTTGAAATCCCAACGACTAATCGTCGCGTAAATCAGTTAAATGTTTTTCTATTCCAGAAAGTCAATTAAGTAATTTTTTTTAGCAGTCTGAAAAAAAGTTTTGAATGTTGTATAATCTGATTGACATTGTACAGCAAATCTTTAATATCATATTCTTTAAGCCCTTAGCTAAATCTAACTCAATTTCGATTTTATATTTTAAGCACAAACTAAAATAAATTACAATTTCTATATATTTGTTATTCCCTTGTTGCTTGTGCTGCTTTTTATTTAGAGCAGTTTCCGGTGAACTGCAGTTGTCGCAGCCATTTTAAAGCTGCATTTGAACTATAATTTGGTATGTTTTACGGGCACAAAAATGTCATAGCCAAATGCTCGGTGGCTCAACCTGCCACACATAAGGACATGGGCTACATAATAATGCCAGCCAGCTTCAGTTGCCGTTCCAGTTCCCTTGAGGCAGTCATCCGACCAATAGCCGCAAAAGATATCAATGAACAATCGATGGAGCTTGCGACACACTTGTAGCCACAAAGAACCCCGCCTCGCCCCAACTCAACTCTTCACGCCACGCCACGTCCCGCTTCTGTTCATTTGTGTGTAGGGAAAGTAAAGTTACAGATACATATGCACGTCTTACGTGTATACCCGTATAAGAAGCATAGATACGGATACAAGCTACAAAGACACGGTTGTCGTCGCAGTGAATTTGTAAAATACGTGACAAACATTTGCAATTTGGTCAAAGTCGCTGTCGTTATCGTTCTCTCTAGCCCTGTCACAGTTTTTCCTACGCTTTACACTGTGCTCTGATATTTACAATTCAATTGTTCTAATTTCGTTTCTTAGGGCTCCCATTTTTCTGCCCCAAAACAACAACAAAATTGAATAGAAAATTGAAGCTCAATCGAATTGACAGTCAGTGAAAATTAAATGCCTCAACTACAACTTTTTTGGCTAGTTTTCATGTTTCTTTTTTTGTCTTTTTGTTTTTAACTTCATGTCTAAATTGATTTATTTATGTTGCCGTTTCGGATCGAGTCGTTTTTTAGTACTCGGCTCGTATATGCCACACTTTTATTGTCCGGCTGACCACATTTTGTGGCTGCGTGGGTTATAAATTTATAGTAATTTTTTATGCTATTTTAAATGGCAACATAAATTTAAATTTATTACACGCCGATTTCCGTTGTGGCCTGCCTGTCGCTTCTTGCAACTCCTCCCGACTGGCTGCGGTTCGAGTTGCAGTTGAAGTACTGCAAAATTGTCAGACTCTACGCCACAGGAACTGAGCTGACGATGACCAGCTGTGATTTTTATGCACTCTTGCGGTCTTGTAAATTTCACTGTAAATGCTTCAGCTTGAAGTTGAATTATTTATTTATATTCAGTCAATTATAAAGTATGTGTGACATGTAATTGGCAGAAACTTTTGTTGAGTATTGTTAAGCAATCATAACTATATCATACTATTTAAGTCAAATAACAAATGAAAATTAACTAGACCTATTCAAAACATTAAAATAGTTTATTTAATACTTAAGCTATATTCAATTTTGACCAAGAATAATGTTGCTAGATTTAGATGCCAAATTGATCAAGGCGCCAAGCCATGAACAAAGATCCAAGACTTGTTGGAATCGGATGAGATTTGACCGAGTTAAGGGGCTGGGATATTTTGACCTTTGTCTATATAGGATATTTGAGGGTAAAATTTTTACATGAATTTTTACCAAGAATAATGTTAATAATAATAAAACCTAAACTGATAATTAAAGAATACTATTTTAGAATAATAAATTTCAGTCTGACATACACTTAAATACATTTTTTATATTACTTTTAATTTTATTCAAGTTTTTCTTTAATAATTGACCTTAATTTAGTACGAATAGTATAGGTTTAGTCAGTATAGGTTAATCAAATTGAATAGCTCCAACTTCTCTCTATATCTTCTATTACCTTGACAATGTTTTTATTCTTAGTTTTCTCATTATGTCGAAATTAATTTCAGTTTTAATTTCTCAAATTTCAATTTCTATTTTGAACTGCATTAATTAATAATGCTTAATAATAACTGCACTAATTACGCCTGCAATACAGGAAACTTTTACCGAACAGCCGTTGATTAGGACCCATAATTTGTAGCTCTGATACCACTTGAAAGTTGGCCAAGTCTGCTAGCCATGAGTCATAAACATTTATGTCAAGTTCCCGCCAAACAATTTTCGCTAATAGACCAACACTTTGAACGAAGACAAGAAACTAAGGAGTGGGAAACCCTGAAATGCTTAGCATACCACGTAGCTTAAAGGGAAATTTAATTAATTTAGTCGCCTGTCCGTTGTCTCCTGCGAGCTGCTTCAGCTTCATCCGCATCCTGTGTACTATCCACTTTATGCGCGGACAAGTCATAAACTCGAAAGTTACGAAGTTACGAGCATTTTTCACCAGCTGCAACTTCATTATGTGACTGATGATGTACAGCAGCAGAAAGTAAGTAATCATATTTAATATTTTTTATTTTCCGCCCGCGCGCTTTGTTTTCAAAAATAAAACTGTGAAGCCTGTCGCAGAACTGGCAGGACGAGCTGCTGCTTGAAAGTTTGAGCAACGTTGGCCGAGCATAACTGCATAATGGCATGAAGAACAGCAAAAATTGGCATATAAAAAGTTTTTTAATGAATGGAATTAGTGTCTGGACTGCACTGAATTTGTTAAATCGCCCGGGCAGCGCCTCCAAAGTCCAGCGCTCCTTGAACGCTGCCCATCAGACAGACCATCAGCCCATCTGTCCATCAGTTAGTCAGCCAACAAAATTTGGCATGCCAGCAATGCCTGGATGTACCAGCTTCTATTACAGCTCCTGTTTCTGGGCTAACAAAATTAGCGCTTATTAGTGCCAGTTGGGCAAACTTCTGATGCTGCGTTTTTCATTTTCGACTCGTAGCTGCCATAATTTCCCTCGAGTGCCCCACAGAGGGATCTCTAATTGTTTTAAACGAACTTCCATCAAAGTTGATGTACCGCAAAATGCTTGCAACGCCGCTAACAAATTAATATGTTCTTTAATGAGTATTGTTTCACAAGTTTGGGCTGCTTCTTCCTTTATTTAGACAAGTTACACTTCAAACTGACTTGTTTAATGAAAAGTTTTTCGGTTTTCTTCTGGCTAACTTTTTATTATTTCTTGTGATAAATTTTGAGCTTTTGTTTTTATGTCAGAGATTGCTTGAGCTTAACATAATTCTTTGTATGCCCATAACTTCAAGAGCTTTTATACTCATTTGTAGTTACATGGGTTGTTCATTTAGACAAGCATTGTATTTATTATATTTATTTGAAAGAGTTGAATCTAAGTGCAAATTACGACCAACTAGAATAGCAGATACAGTAAAAAGGCCTTCGCTTGATAATAGCAAATATTTTGTTGAATTGAATTAATCTTAAACTTATTTATGAATTGGGCTCATTCGGAAACTAGGTATCTTTTTTAGGTCTCTTTATAGTTGTACTCAAAAAACTGGGATGATAAATCAGCTGAATCTACATGTACGCGAATCTAAATAACTACTGATAAAAAACCTACCTCAATGTTATATAGAAAAATATTTTGAATTTATAATGCATACATAGTACGACGTTGGCCCCTTTGGCATAAGCAGATTATTTGCACAGCGAATGGTAAATACTCAAGTGTTTATTAATTAATGAAGGCGACAAGAATAATAAACAAGCACTCAAAAGTATATGGGGAGAATACAAGTGAGTGTAAGCTTATAATCCAGCTAACTAGACTAGGGAACGACTGCAATGCAGTCATAAACTTGCACCAAATATCAATTTATACAGTTAATTAAGCGCATATGTGACTGCGCCATTTTATAAACCAAAACAGGAGTAGCAAGGGGATGAGGGAAAGAGGAAATAAGCACACACAGAGCTACTCAGTTACACACATGCACACACACACACACACACACACACACTCATACGGTACAGCTCAAAGTCAATTGCAATTTTATGAGCTGTTGAAAATGAAGTGTGTAACCAAGAGAGAGAGAGAGAGAGAGAGAGGGGGCAGAGAGACTTCACATCACAAGCCATTACGCTGATTGGCTTTTAATGTTTATCAATATATAAGGCAGTCCGTCGAAATTGCTCTCATATCAGGCCAAATGTGAATGTGAATGAGGAGTGCAAGACCTCATTTTAGCTGAGGCGTTGACTTGACTGATATGGAGGTTGGGGCTTCTGAGAGGACTGCTTAAATATGCATGTACTGCACTTAGGTTGGGGGTTTCTGGTGTGCTTCGTGCTTTTGGCCCATAAATTTCCATTATCACATGCTAACATTTAGTCTGCTATTATTTTCATACAAGAATTATAAGATGCAGGCACATAGAGTCCAGCGTCGGGGCAGGGTGCAGAGGCTGGCTTGACCTGCATTTTTTTCTCTGCCTTACGTGCATAATTTATCTGTCAGCGAAAGTAGCAAGTGCACTAAAAGGAAGAAACCGGAAGAAAAAAAACAAATTCCAAATAGCAGGACCAGTTGGTTTACAGCCGCAGCAGGACTCACGGACGACATGTGGCGTATGGACTCAGTCAAGTCAGGAGAGGCGATACAGTAGAGCAAACTTAGTATTAAATTTGTCATAATAAAGGAGTTAATATTTAATAGAAATTTTATTGTATTTATTATATGAATTTTATAAATATTTGGTATTTAGATAAAAATCAATACATGAATAAATATTAAATATTAATTTATTTTTCTACCATTAAAAATGGGTAAAAGGGGTATAATGTTTTTACAAATAAAGTCGTATTTAATTTTGTATTAAATATGTTTTATATATATTATTTTTATTTTATCATTTACACTATATTTTATTTGATTATTTTACATGTACATTTGATACTCTTGTTATCGAGTGTAGCTTAAAAAATTTCGTCGCACTTACAGTACAAATTTCAAAAGTTCTTCCACTGTGCGAACCATGGTGAAAAAAGAACTAGAACAACAACAACAACATGGGGGTCTGGACTAGCATATGCATCATCATCATGATGAGAAGCAACGAGCTACACTAACTAAATCCTATTATGAACTTTGAGCTTATGAAAAGACTTCAAGCGGCGCATTGTCTGCCAGCTGCAGAAAGGGAAGGAATGAATGAATGTCGACGACTGGGACAGGGAGAGGGACTGGGTAGGAGACCCCTATGTGTCCTATGCTGCTGGCAACGTTTACACTTCTGCATAATTAAGTTATGTGCACAATACACAGACACACACACACACATGCACACCTTTTGCCATTAGCTAGAGTTTTTCATTGCGCATACACCGCGTGTGTCGCAGTTGGTTGCCCGCCCGTCTGCACAGCTGCTGCTTAGGCGTCTTTAATTGTTATAAGTTGTTGGATAAATTAAAGTTGTGCAACTTGCAGCTGCAGCTGCAGCTGTCGAGCAATTTGAAATTTCTTGCTTGGTTTTGCACAATTTCCGTTTGCAATTTATCAGCGCAAAGTTGTTGGCGGTATTGAAAACAATTGGCAGCTAATTTTGCGCAAAATTTGCCATTTTTTATGTTCGTTTGTGCAGTTTGTGCTGTGGATTGAGAATATTTCAAAACCGTTTGCTGGATCCTTGCCAGGCAGCCAGGCAACCAGACACCCTCGCCTCCTCTGCCACACACCCAAAGCATTGGCTTGTGCACATCCTGAGCTTCTGCTGTTGAATCGAGAGCCTCAGTTTCCATCAGCGCTGCTGTCGTAAAATGCAAAATAAATTTCTAATGAATATTGAAGTGTGAAATTTGAATTGATTGCATTTGATTTGCGGATTTATAGCTGGATATTTACATTGAGGCGAATCCTGTGGCTTGCTTCGGCTACCTCCAACTCCAATACCAAAACTTTGCAAATTCAATTTAAATGGTGCTTTCAGTAAGCAGCTTAGCAGCTTTTGTCTAAATACAGAATTCCACAAACGCAGCTGTGCTTAAAGTTGCATACAAAAAAAAGTATTTAATAGCAGAAACAGAGTTAATTGTGGGAAATAAAGATAGTTACATTATTTAATATATGGTAAAGTTGGCGGTTAATGCAATGAAAGCAAGATAAACCAATTCGCCAATATGCAAATATCACGTGGATAATACAGAATTTTGAAACTAAATACGATAAATACTTTCTTGCATTCCACAACCAAAGCATATTTATTCTTGCTTTATATCAATCTTTGCATTAAGTAAACTTTGATAATAAAACTATACATTATACATTTTATAAGCTTGATTCCGAGATACTCTCAAGCCATATATATATACCTTTTTTTTAGTTCTTTATGCTGTAATTACCAAGCTCAACAATTAATAGAAAAAATTAAGGCTCAACATAAGTTTTAAAGCTTCTCTACCTAAAATATATTATTTATTATATTATTCTTATTTTTACTTACAGGCTAAAAGCAGTCTGTCCTCGGAATATAATTCGAATGCCTCAACACAATTTAGTTGTCTCAATGTCTGGTGTATATTTAAATAAATATTTAAATACTCACTCATTAAAAGAATGCTAAAATTGCCAAAAATTAAATAATATATACTAAAGTAAAAAAGTGAATAAGTTATTTTTTTTTTAAATTTTTTTTTTAGTTTGGCAAGAATTGGCTAAATATTGCATATAAAATAGTTAAAATATTGTGAATGTGTTATATAGTGCTCGTAAAGTAATTCATAAAATTGTTTAAGTATGATAAATATCACAATGCCGCTAAGAAAAGAGAAGAAGAGAAATTAAATCAAATGAAAGCGAATCCAATCAACAGCCAATTCAATGTGAGTGCATTTCTAACTATTTATATTAAATTATTTATTAATGTACCACAAATTTCTATACATATTTTGATTCAATTAAAATAATCTCGGTCCATATAAAAAGTATTTATATCATATAAAATATATGTGCAACAAGAAACTTTACTAACGCTATAACGCCTTTTACTACATCTTGATTGTAAAAAGAGTTCAGGCTTTTCTCTGAAAATACACTTTCTTTAGTTTAACCTATCTTAATCTTACTTAAACAAGTCTCTTGCAACTTTGTATCCGCTTGCCAATGCAACTATTTTGTACAATTTCAATTGGCAGACCGCACGAAAAAGTGAAGACTCAAACCTAAACCATAATCTGAGAATTTGCAATTGCCGCATAATTGCAAAACTATTACAATTTGCCCCATTTCCGAATGCAGAGAATTTTGTGGCAAAGAATTTAATTGAATTATGTATGCTGGCTGGGTAAACTTGGCACGGCCGCAGGCAAAATTGTTGCCAAAAACCGGATAGAGCCCCGGACAATCCAGTGCCATGTTTAATAATTTTACAACAATCTAACGGCGCAAATTCAATTTTATTCAATATTATTAGCTGCTGGCGTGCCTGGCCCGCCTCCAGTTGCGGTAGCCAAGTTCTTGTCTGTTTGCCCGTAACCACAAAGGGCGGGTCGGGTGTTCGGTTTGCTGGCTGAGGGCTCAGATTTGGGATCTGCTATCTGGATCTGTAGGTGTAGCTGTAGCTGTAGCTGTATAGTTATGTCCGTATGTGGTCTTGGGCTAGCTTTCGTTTGTTTGACTTGCTGTTATGCCAACTTGGCACGCAAACTTCTCACAAGTTTAGCTAGTTAAGCCAAAAACCGCCGGCTGGCGCATATGGAAATTGGGTCGCAGCAGCATCATCATCATCATCAACGACATCCATTTCATCATCATCGTCAACATCATCATCGGGATCCACAGTTGGCTTTCGACCAGAACAAGGCCAAGACGACGGCAACTAACTACAATGCCAACTATGCAGCCCTTGTTTGGTTAGCAATCTACTTGGAACTTTCCAGCTACGTTGAACACATACACACACGCACGCACACACACACACACTCACTTTCATATGGCTCGACCCTTTTGTTGATATTGTGCCGCAGCTGGTGCGAAGTTTTGGCATATACCCTAAAGGTTAAAATTGTTAATTTGTTAAAGCTTTGGCATTCTGGCCCGAGTTCATGATACTAGCCCTGATTGAAAATCTCAATTATATATGAACTGGTGACACAACTTGAACTTAGCTTGCAGAAAGTGTGATAGGATATTTAATTTTACTATATTAAAGTGTATTTGAAAAGTTGAGCAGATTTTTCAGTTTTTAAATTTTGAATAATAAATATAGGTTAATTAAGCCGAACATTTAAGTGCTTCGTTCTCTATTTGATTCTCATATCTCTGGTTCTTAGTCTCACTGAAAAATCGCCTTTCTATGCGATTTTCAGTTCCCAAGTAAGGGTAAAATAACTTTAATTTGTTTTTTTTTAGTTTCTTATGCTAGTTCGATTGTCAGCTCGATTATTTTACTTATTTGTATTAAAGCTACTTAGATTTTCTTTGGAAACCATTTATAAAGTCGTTTTGGTGCCAGCAGCTGGTTTCGTCTGCTGCTGTGAAATTCGAGAGGCGCACAAATTATATGTTAATGCAATTGTAATTGATACAAATTTGATTTCGAGAAAGGCAGAAAAATATGTTTGGGCGGCTGTAGCCTGGTGTTGGCATTGAAAATGAGAAATCATTTCGAATACAGGCGTGTGTGGCATATGTTGGCATAATGTGGCACACGTGGCAGTCGGCACCGTGCTGCCAGCTGCCAGTTGGGTGGGCCGGGCGACCCTGGGCACTGGGAGCTGATAACTGGGGCCAGGGTCTGAGCTTCGCTTTCGCTGCGCTGCCGAGCGAACGCCCGAGATAACGTAATAATTTATATGAACTTTACAGGGTCATTAATTTAAAGCTTATTCAGTTGTTCAAGATTTATTAAATTAACTCAAGTTGTGGCAGCCGGCGCGCCGGCAGGAGAAATGAATCCACTCGAGGGCAGGGGCTCGGCAGTCAAACACTTACGCAATAAGTTAACGTATTCCGGTTGGGGTCAAAATGGGGCGTTGAAATGGGCAGACACTTGATTTTGCTGCCTTCTATTGATAATAAAGAATTACGAGAAGATTAGTTGGCGAGCTTAGCTGCATATTATATTGAGTAGCATAGGAGGTGTATTTAAATTCAAATGCATTTCATTGATTAGTTTTTGCGCATGATAATATAAAATTATTTATTAATTATACATGCTCAGCGATTCATCAGTTTTAACTAGCCTTAAAATCAAGGTATGTCTGTTAGAATTTTCATTTATTTTGGAATTTAACCCAAAACTTAAACCAAGATTATTGCCCAAAAGGAACTAAATCGAAAACCAAGCCGAACCATATTTTTAAAAATTGTTTTTTTTTAAACTCAACTATAAAACATAAGCAACTTGAGATGCCAGCCATTGGAATTATAAGCAGAACAGACGCTTCATTAACCATTTTAAAATGTTTGGAAAACTTAGCCCTTAACCAAAACCTGGGATGGTGGGTGTGGAAATTCAGGTTCACGAACAGATCCTACAGTCAGGTAGTCGGCTTGAACTGAGGGCCTTGCAGTCCAGCCAAAAAATTGCATTAAACATATCATGTGAAATGAAGTAATATTCTACATATACAAGACTAATATTAATTAAATTAAATTTTAAATTATTCCTAAAATCAGACAAAACCTCACCGTCAATCAGAAGTTATGACTAATAAGTGGAATATTCCCACTTAAAAAAATAACGATTTTTTGCTCATTAAGATGAATAATAGATTCGTAACCAACTGTCAGCTCAGACAATGCTTGATAAAACAAGAGCAGCTTTTAGAGAAAATATCAATCAAATGTTGCTGTAGATTTCTTAATTTATAGTCTGGCAAACTACTTGAAATAATGTGTTTGCATTGCATCGCAGATTAAACACAATTAAATTAACTGCATTGTAATTGTCTGCAGTCACAACGAATAATAATAAATTTATTTTCTTGCGGGGAGGCAATGCGGGCAGCCTCGAACCGCAATCCAATTTATTGCTGTTGACCGCGACTAGGATTTGGCTTGTTGGCTGCTTTTCCGGCAGTTCTGTTGCCGTCCCGCCCCACACTCCAGGAAAATGTCTGCCTCAGAATTGCAATTTACGTGCTACCTAAATGTTACAATAACAACAACAACAAAAATAGACGCAATGGAAAGGTAAGTCCGTCTGGAGCAACATTTGATTGAAACGCTGCAATTTGGCGGTGAGCGAAAGCGAAAGCGCTAGAGAAAGAGAGAGAGCGAGAGAGACGGAGTGGAAAGGATACTTCATAGTGGTGCATGTTTGTATAAATGGACCGGAATTTCAGGAATATTCATAGCATTGCCCACGCTTGACTGGCAACAACCACAAAAATGCATTGAATTGAAAATGTTTGAATTTGAATTTATATTGCAAGTTTGACTTGATTGAAGCACTTGATATCGTTTCCTTTTGACATTGCGCCAGCCACTCCATAAACTCCTTCAAAGTGCAGAGCCCCACCCCCTCCGCAAAATTAAATATAATATAAAAATATATATATATGCATTTTTGTTTGGGTTTCGAGCTAAGACCAGACGCTCAGCTAACAAGCTATGAGTTTTCTATTGATTTGACAAATACTGAATCGAGCTAAAAACGCATACAAATCATTTGGGAATCCAAGAGCGACTTTTTTCGTGCGGTTGAAATCAGCTAGTTAAAATTAATTGTTTGGTCAGGACAGCAACTGGTCGGGACCCAGCTATGCCACAATTTTATGTATATTTACATATCTGAAATAATAAGAAAGGCATTTATTGCAGAACTGAATGTTGGGGAGCAAAAGTCTATACCCTGAACTGCTTGAAACGGGTATAATGATTTTGTGCAAATGAATGTAACGGGCAGAAAGAGGTATCTGAGAGTATATTTTTTGAGTTTTTCTTATTGAAATCTTCTTCTTAGAAACCGAAGCTATTCAAGAAAGCGTTTTGCATAGTGTGGGGCAAAAAGTGGAAGAATCTATGTATATACACATATGTTCTTACCGCATTTTTGGTATATTTTTATGTATATTAAAATACTAATTGTTTTTGTTATAGATAATTCATAATTTTTTTTTAACTATTTAATTTATTTCTTACAATTGTTAAAGTTATTTTTAAAATATGAACAGAAGTTTCCCAGTCTATATTCAATATGGATGTACCCATCTTGGACTTTAGACAAACATTTGGGATCTAAAGAAATTTGTCTCAGACAACAAAATCATTTTATTCTGCGTTTTGCCTTAGTTGCTTTTTACGCAAAAGCCAAACGGCCGCAAAAGCCACTGAATACTTAAATTCGAAATTTAAACATTAATTAGAGCCATCGAAGCGTGTCCGTGAAATAGTTACGTATTGATAGACAGCAAGCAGGAGCTGGACCTGCTAGAAGCCAAGGATAACGCGTCCTGCATGCCAAATGCGAAGCACGTAGGCAGCGAATGGCGACAGGATGCGGTTGCGGATACGCAGATACGTCCGCAGTTGAATACGATGGATTTTTTTTACTTAAGGCCAGATATCGCAAACTAACCGCAAGACAAAATCCGGCGTAAAACTTGAACAGTTCTAGTCGCACATTTAACGGCATTTTGGATGCGTTGCTGGCGTTGATTTTAACGACATTTTAGCTGCGATTTCCATGCGCAACTTCGCGTCTGGGCCAACTCCATAAAACTACAAGATACGCGTGTTACCTGCACAAAGTTTTTGACTCTCCGTTCCAATAAACTGGCTGGCACAATATTAGTTTTTATGCGGCAACGTTGCCCGAAATAATAAAAAAAAAAAAATATTGAAAAGAAAAGAAAAGTTTGCCCAACAAAAACGGAGCAAATAAAAAACTGCAAAATCATTTAGGTAAACAGTGACAGACTTTTACAGACTTCATCCAGCGTCAAGCCTTACGCTCATATACACAATCCAGCTGTGAGTGTTGCCGGTTATTGGACAACAAAAAGCTAGTTTTTGTTGAGCAGATAATAATAATTTAATTTTTTTAAGTATTTTTTTTTGGTGATGTACTTTTTAAAATCGGCCCTTCTGTTATACGAAATAAAAATTGCTTAAATTATATGAAACTTAATTAGTTTTTCGAATTTTGACTTGAAAGTCATTTATCTTAAGATCTTTTCGAAGCCTTATAAATTTATCTTTTTGAATTGGCTTTTCTTAAATATATCTGTAAGGAATATGGTTTAAGATTTGACATTACTGTATAAACGTACCCTAAGAAAGAATTAAATAAGGTTGACTATAGATAAATAAAAATATTTTCTTCTTTGGAGGGCCCTTAATATAGAAAAAAGACTGTTTGTGTGTCATCAAGTAAAATTCAAATTCGGTCAGAATTTTCACTTAACAGAAAAGTGAAACTGCAAAGTCTTCATATTTAAGGAAAGGAAAGTCTCCCATAAAAAGATGAGTAATTTTCATGAATGTGCAACATGGACTGCTTAAAATAGTATAGTTAATTAAGTCTCTTGGTTACAAACTAGTCTCGATTTAACATTAAGGCAATATTCTATTATTTAATTCTTTTAATAATTTATATTCTAAGCTCTTTGACAAATAATAGTTGTATTTTATGATATAAAACATTATAAATTATATATAAATAAATAAACAAAATGTAGAATAAGAATACAATGGTATTTCTTCAGCCAGATTAGACGCCAAAATACCGAATTGTGCAACACTGTCAGCCACCTGGCCACCTATCTAGCGACGCTGTATGCATGAGAAACTTTGTGCTATGTGACTTTCAGAATTTTTAGTTTTGATTTCAAGTTTGCCGTGGCCTGTTGTCAGCTCATGGCGGAGCTTAGCTGAAAATATTGCAACTTGCAGCAAAGTCACGTGCAAGTTTGCCGACATTTCTGGCATTACCTGGTAGTCCCGCCCGGTTGCAAATGTGTGCAACTGACAAACTGCTGGCGTATGCCACACCAACTTTAAGTTGTATGTATGTGTGTGTCTGTGTTGTCAGCGTTGCACAATTGCCAAGAGCGCAATTAAATAAATTTCTATTTAACTGCGATGAGTACTCATCGCACTCACCACTCGCTTAGCACACTCATACACTCACACACTCAGCACTCATGTCGAATTTAACATGCTGACTAAATCTGTCACGTGCACCTAACAATGACAGCGCTCAGGCTCGGTTTTTGGGTACGAGTTTGGCTTACATTCCGGCTGCCCCTCTTCGGTGTCTAGTTTTACCCTAATTGCAATTGTTTCCATATACAAATGAGTTAAGCGTGCGCTAACCATTTATACGCATTGTTTAGTGGTAACGCATTTGTACGCTAACAGATGAGTCTGGAACGATATAGTCTACGATGTTTGGGGCTAAAATAACATAAATAAATGATGAAGATCATGCGGCGATTTCGCTCTTAATTAAAAGATGCCTTCTCTTATATGGCTCATAGCAGTTGAATATCGCATATCACTCTTATTGAGTCGAGTTACTACCAGCAGTGTAATTAAAGTTATTTGGTTACTGTCATTTATTTTAATAAATTAAAATGAAATTTAGTGCAGCTAAAATTGAAATATGAATGTCAAATCCGTGGCGAGTTGCTAAATATTAAAAATATAACTTATGATTATTATTTATTTAATAAATTTACTTATGGAAATTAGATTTGACATAGAAAATTAAAATATTATAAATATGGAAAGGTCGCCAAAACCATCACTAAATAATTTAATATAGCTAAAAAAGTGTCTTCCACAAACAAATAGATTATTTGTCCTCAAAATGAAAAAAAAAAACAGAAAACTATTTATTTTACAAATCTATATTCAGTACAACGTCAAAGAAATAATTGAAGAGAATAAATAAATATTTATTTTTTTGATAACAAAATTGATTTTACACATACAAAATGAATGACACTTACTTCAGTAGGAATGTCGCTTCGCTTATCGCCAAAATTTTGTATATCTATGTATTGAAATGACAACCCATAAAACTACCGCTTGATGTCCGCATCCGCATCCACATCCGCAACCATATCCGCAGCAACATCCGTTCAAACTAAACGATGGCAAACGATGCTCAACACCTTTTGCAGCGAATGGAGCATAAGAAATCATATCAAGCGTTCCAGCGTACGGATATAATATATATAACAATTTTCACACAATTTTCCTAACACGTTATTTGCGCGTATTTCATATATCCTTACTGTCAAGATGCTTGCTGTGTGTGTGTGTGCGCGTATGTGTGTGAATTAGCGGCAAACGGATGTTGAATTGGTTTGCCTTTGGCTTCGCTTGCCAGTCAAGTGGTGTGTACAGAATGTGTGGAGCAGCATCTTGTGGCAGGTTTTTCCTCTGTTGACTGCTTGTTTTTATTTCCTTTTTGGCGTTGTGTGCGCGTGTGTGTCTGTGTATGTGTGCTTGTGTGTGGGTTGTCCTGGCACGTTGGCACGCTTAAATCAAAGCAATTTGCCGCGCAGCATCGTGTTGTAAATTATCGCCGCAGGATTTTGTTTTATTAAACTCGAGTGTTCATCTGTGTACGCCTGTCTGAGATTTCCTGAGCTTCGGGATTTCAATATATTTTGCGGTACTATAAGAAATGCTGCTCTATTTAAGTTGGCAGTTTATTTGCTAATCATCAATAAAATATTTAATGTATGTAAATATTTGTGTAAAATAAATAAGCATAAAGCGTTATTTTTTTATAAAATTTTATTTTTGTAATATTGTTACTACAAATACTATTATGGATTTAGGATGTATTATGTATAAATTAAAAGTTTATTATTTATTATAGTAATAATTTTATTTATTGTCCAAATATGGTATACACATATTTTGTTAATCTACATAAATTAAGTCAAAAATGTTTTCTAAGTTTCTCACTTGTGTTTTTTAATAATACAAATTTCCTTATTATTATATAAACAAAGTTAAGATGTTAAAAACAAGCATTACACTGTAAAATTTATTTGACGTTAATAATAATAAGAATAATGTTCATTTTTATAAACTTTTCAAATTTTAAGTAAGTATATTTATATATTATATTCAAATATTCATTAATAATTAATTAAATGGAAATTTTGAGCCTTACTTTAAGACATTGCAATTTAAAATTGTAAAAAATGTATATACAGCTATTTATATTTTTTATTATTAGTAAGGTATGCCTGTAAATGTTTTGAAAATTTGTCATTTAAGTAGATCACACAATGCGATGTACGAATAAACTCGCCCTTGTATTAACTACTTAAGCGTTCAATTTTCATTGCAGCAAGCGTTAATAATGATTTATATATTTTAGTTTGCTTTATCGATTTGTTGATTTGCTATGCATTTGTCACAAGTAGTACATTAAAAGGTGGATTTGAATCTGACAACGACCTCTTAATGGTTACTACTTAAGGCACATGCATAATTGAATAATTGAAAAAAAAACAGTTTCTAATACTTCTTCCCTGAATGACACATTTCACACTGAGTGCAGCTAGTGCCAAAAGTGGGCAATTTATACGCTTGGTTCTTACTCCACCTCCTATGATGCATGTTATCTGTCCATTGTGTTCGGACAAGAATCTATAATCTGCAGTATGTTTCTACACCCTGCTGGCAAAGCAACTAATATAGAAATCTTCCATTAATGCACAGCATAATATTTGTATAAGATATGAACAGAGGCTGAGACAGAAACCTGTACTGTGCTCTAGAAAATTTAATTTAATTTAATTTTATTTAATACTTTTTTATTAATGTTGAACAAATAAACTATACACAACACATATTGAAGTTGTTTGTTGTTAAGGAGTACACAAATTTAAAAAAAATAATACAATGAAGAGTGTGATCATTATTTTTAATAAACTGTTATGTAAAGTACTTTGTCGTTAAAACGTGATATAAAGATAATTAAATGTATAATGGGATGCATAATATTTGACTTATTAGCCATTAACCCAATACTCAAACAACTTCTTTCGATATTCAAACTATTTCGCTGACAGAAGAAAAACAGTTTCCAGATTTAATAGTATGATATATACCCCATTTATATATATCTATATATTTATTTATCAAAGCCATAACTCAATTTTCAGTATATGTTTTGTTATTTTTGATCGACTGCTTGAAAGACAACCCAACAAAATGTGAGAGAAAAATTAACATACATAAATCAAGCTTACGATAAGGTTAATACAACTGCAGGCTGGGCAATAAGACACGAATACCTACCTGACACCCCTAAAGGCATGTACACACATTGTTAGAACCACCTACGCCCCATCCCCATCCCCGTCCCCCTGCTCCAGCTTCAGCTGTTTCTCTTACTTAACACGTCGTTTGTGTTGGTAAATCGGAGAATGAAGGCACAGACAGTCAGACGATGTTGCCGACACACGTAACAATGTTGCCAAAATAGCATGACAACCCCACAGCAACGACAAACACAACAAAAATGCCATTAAAGCTTCCTGGGTCGCCATTTTTCTACGTGTGCGCGCTTTGACAATGAAATGTATGCGTGCCATTTATGTGTGTGTGTGTGTGTGTGAGTGTGGATTGTGTGTGTGTTGTGCATTGGCGTTGGGGTGTGACTGTGTCGTTTATGTGTATGATTTTTCACAATCGCGTAACATTTTCATAATATTTGACAGCACACTTTTTGTTCGGTTTTCCATTCAAAGTTGATAAAAAGTCAAGACGGCAAAAATCTTGATTTTTCAAAGCATGAATAGAATATTGCATATTAACCAGTTGCAAAGCCTACTTCGATATTTGGGGCTTTGATTTTTGCCTTATGGTTACGATTATTATTAATATCAAAATCTACTTTTATATTATTTATTTAAATATGCAATTTTTGATAAAATTATTTCTTTAAAATAAACAAGGCCTTGCTAGCATATTTTTGCGAAAGTAATGTAAGTTCTGGAATAAAATATGTTGCGATTTTTAAGAAATGGATCCGTTTTAAAAATCAAACTTTCTTTCCCCACATTGGACACATTACGTCTTTTAAATTTAAACTAAGTCGGGCACATAGCTTAGCCAAAATTTAGATGAACAGCTAAACAGACGAAAGCATCGTTCCAATTAAAGCCATATATGAGTGATTGTCCCTATAACAGCAAAGCGAAGCAATATTCGAATAAGCACAGACAGATCAGATCAGATCAGAAGAGCATTTATATATATACGCTTTAGAGTCGTGGCGTATGCTGTGACTAAGTTATATAACTCTCTGCAAGAGCATTTAAAAATGAGCTGTCAACAGATCTCTAAACGAGTCGTGTAACGAGACAATAAGGCATAATAAACTAAATAAATATTAGAACTTCATCAAGTGTCAACAGACGAACTCTCGGCCGGCGCCTCATTGTGGGGCAAGTGTTGAAGCGCAAAGATTGATGATGGAAAATGAAAATGTGTCTCATAATAACTTTTGCTCATTTTGGCAAATATTTTCAGTAGCAGTCGATTGAGGCTGCAGCTGTCTGACATCCTCATAATGCGTAGCTAATGTTGACATTTTCCAATGGTTCAATGGGCATCCGAATATCAACGTGTTGGTGCTTATCTATAGGCGCTAGGCCACGCCCCCCCCCCCCGCTGGCAACGAAAGTGGCTGCTGATAATGTTGTTGTTCTTGTTGTTTTTGTTGTTATTGCTGCTGTCCTATTGTGTGATTGACTCTACTTGGCCTTTGTTTCAATGAGTCGAAACATCTTCATGATAACTTGTCCAAACAGTCGACAGAGACAAGCATAGAGGGAGAGAGAAAGTTTGAGAGAGTGAGACAACGAGGCAGAGAGAGAGAGCGAGCGAGAGAGGGAGGAGTGAGTGATTGCTATAAAGAAGACTCTCCGAGTTTGTGTTGTTTGATTTGTTGTGTTCTTGTACTTTTTATACTCTTAAAGAGGGTATTATAATGTTGTTACGAGATGTGTAACGTATAGAAAAATACATTTCCGAATCCATAAAGTGTATTTATTCTTCAATAGTATCAGCAACTGAATATATTGCCATGTCCGACTTTCTCAGCAGGCGTTACATATGTTGGATGTAGTCGGATTTGGTGACTATATCATATCGCTGCATCGTTATGAAGGGTTACAAATTAATTTTTTTTTATGGAAATTTCTATTTTCTTTTTTTTTCTACAAGGGTATTTTGTCTTCGGCTTAGCAAAGATTGTCGTTCTTTGCTGTTCATTTGTTGGTTCACTGCACGACAAGTGGCTCAAAATAATTTCGAACGTCATTTACTTGTCATTATACGAATATTGTAGAAAAATTCCATTGCCTGCCAGCCCATTTTGTGTTCTTATCGCCGTCACATCATTAGGCAACGCCCCGCTGTCCACAGCGGGCCCCTCCAGCGCCGACACAAACGAACAATGGGGACAATGGAAATGTGAAGAAAAACTCAAGTACGTGCGCTTTTCTTTTGCCCTGTCTGTGGATTTGTTTGCCAGGCAATTATTATCCTTATCATTGACACAAATCACCATTTAATTAGTCCAATGCCTTGGTGTCTCTTGTTTGTGCTTCTCATTGATTTGTTGACATTGTCCCAGTACCTGTTCCTGTCACAGCTCAGCCTGATGTCAGTTCAAATGGGACAGCTGTCCAGCTGGTAGCTTTTACTAAATAATATAGTCGTCTGTCTCTGACAATTGATACATTACAAATGGAATATGTTGGCTTCACTAAAATGTTCTAATTTAAATAATTATTGAGGATAACATTATCAAATCAGACATACGGTTTTAGAAATTTAAAAAAAAACGCCCAAATATAATAATTCGTATTATAGCTAAAGCAAAAATATACAAATGCAGATTTGGTCTTAGCTTTGAAATGTTTCTTTGAATATTAATTTAATGATATAGTATTTTAATTTGAACATGTTTTAGTTAGAATACATTTAAATCAAATTAACTTAAGGTGGTTTTGAATACAGCAATTCCTCCATCAATTATTTGAAATTATGGTTAATTGTTTGATTTCCTAGCAATATAATAGCAGAATCCTGTGTCAAGAATTTACTTAATTAATTTAATTTAAATACCTTCATGCGACAACGTATATTTTGTAAGTTCTATTAAATTCAGGAATTTAATTATAGCTCAGCGCACTAATACTAAAATATGCATCAAATATTTTGAACTCTAAAATATAATAATAAATTACAGCAAAGTCTTTGAGCTCTAGCGAAATAATTTCAAGGCAAATATGTATGTATATTGGATAAGAGACACTTAAATTAATTGTAACCCGATAGCTTAATATACATAAATACTTTCTCACCTGATACTGTGATACTTTTGAGTGTCAGTGTGAGTTGCAGTTGTTGGGCAATAAATCACAAAGGCCTGCGGCAATAGCATAAATTACAATTAAAGCTAAAGAAGTTATAATTATATGTTATCTTAGTTTAAGACAGACCAAAAATATATCTATATATGCGTCACACAATGTGGCAAGTACGAGTGTTTTAGTCTTTGCAACTATTAATAATTTGTGTGTGTGTATGCGTGGGAGTGTCTGTGTGTGTATGTGTGTCGGCGACCTAACAACAACAGCAACAATTGAATTGGCTGCGTGTGGCAAAAGTTCTGCTGTAGCTGCAGACGCCCTTTGGCGCTCCATAAATCTGCATAAAACATGCCAAAGCTATAGCCAAAAGTCCAACTAGCTGTTGTCCTTTGTTGTGGCATGCAACTTAATTAACATGTGGCACCAATATTTCATACCTTATGCACAGTGCTCTACCGTGGAATGTTGTGTGCTTGTGTATCTTTAAGATACAACCATGGCACAGTTTATATACACATATACATATATTTATACATGTGCATGCATATATTTCTATATGTATCTAAGCCGCTTAACTTGGCGCCATTGCGATTAGCTGACAGCGTCGACTTTTAGCACTTAAAATGCAGTTGCCATAAGCACTAAGCCAAGTCCAGGGCACATGGCACATGGTCAACTTGGCATCCGCTTTCACGTATCTGTTGTATCTGTTGTCTCGCCGTATTTATGCCCTGAACGCACTAAAAATGGGTTATAAGAGTATAATGTTTTTGCGCCAATGAATGTGTCAGGCAGAAGAAAGAAAGATCGTCTAGAATGAATCAGCTCTTCTCTCTTATTTAAAATAAATGGACCGTAAATTGTGCAGTTGATAACAAAACGTTGCTTCTGTATGTGTGCGTCACAGACTCTCTATCAGTAATAAGTATATGTATTTATTGCCAATATATTCCTATATAAATTGATATTTTAAGCATAGTTTAAATATTAGAATTAAATAATACCGATATTGAGAGTATATCAATAGTTTTAAAAACTGTCAAAATCCCAATGTAGGTCCTTCTTTCTGTATTGACACACTTTCTTTTGTCCTTATTCAATATTTCATAGGGATCGGGCCCACAAACATCGAAGTTATTCCAGAATGCATATACCATATATGGTGTGGGGCATGTATAGAAGAAAGCTAGAAGCAGGAAGCATGCTAGTAAGGCAGCTGGTAATTGGGTTCAGGGTATCTGTTAGTTGGGTATTTCCGACTAGAGCATTCATACTTGTTTATAGCTAAACTTTCGCCCGGTCACGCCCACCTTTGTTGTTGTCCTGTTATCTCCTTTGACATTCCCTGCCACAGTTCATTTTGTTTTCACTGCAATTTCTTCCTTGTTGTACACAATTAACAGCTATTGCTGCTCCTGCTGCTCCTGCTGCTGCTGCACCACTTGCCACCCCCATCCCAACCCCTGTGCCATTGTTGGTTTATTTGAGGGTGTGTGTTTGCGTTCTGAGTTGCTTGCTACTGGGGGGCGTGGCTCATTGGAATATGCGTTTTAGTTAGCAAACAGAGTTGTCCAGCATTGCCCTGCGCCTCATGAGTTTGATCCTTGCGCTGTTCCTTGCTGTGACTTGCATAATGAGTTACATGCTTGTTGTGGTCTCTGTTGTCTTTGTTATTGTTATTGTTGTTATAAGCCCCTCTGCTGAGCTGTAACATACCATATACTGTTTTGCAGCAGCTCACTCGACATTAACTTAATTGCTTTCTGATTTCAGAATTTGATAACTCCTAAAAATATATTTTTAATTTAAGTTAAACCAAAAAAAAAAGTATAATACATTTTTCATCATTTTTAACCATTTCACTTATATTTATTTGTAAATAAATATTTAAGATGTTGTTATAATTTATTTATTTTCCATTGCACTTTTTATTACACTTTTATCTATTAAATTAAATATATAAACGCATTTTTATAATTTTAAACTACTTATCTTAAATTAAATGAATTATTTATTCTACTTATTTTGAAATACCTAAATCAATAAAACTGTTCACATTTATAATAAAATTATTTATTATCTGTAAATTTATAATTTTTATTACTCCTTCAAATGAATTTCAAATCAGAACCAAATTATGAAATTCAGTTTTCATACTTTGAACAATTTTCTATTAATATGAAACACTTGTTGTACTTTTATTTCGAATCACTTTATTTATTAGGAATTACATGATTTTAAAAAATATTATGTTTATTTTTTCATTTAAATTTTTTTGATCGTCTAGAATGAATCAGCTCTTCTCTCTTATTTAAAATAAATGGACCGTAAATTGTGCAGTTGATAACAAAACGTTGCTTCTGTATGTGTGCGTCACAGACTCTCTATCAGTAATAAGTATATATTCTGTAAATTGCAAAGTTATAAAATGCAATAGATGTGCAATCAATCTACAATTCATAAAAGTTAGCTCGGCGAAACAAGCTGTGAATTCTGCGATGTATTCAATAAAATTAAATGTGAAATTCTTAATCTTGTTTATTTACGCACTGGTGCAAATTTGTTGTGGCAGTGTTCCAGCTAAAAACTTGGTCAGCAAAGCAAATTAGCTGTAAATCAGTTTTGAGTGAATTATTGAATATTATGTTTCAGAGTTGTGCCGCTGATAAGGAGTTGGACAGGCAGTGTGAAACCTATTGTTACCGTGTGGCTAAACCTCTCCTACAACACGCATCTGACGTGTACTTAAAAGAACAAGAGTTTACAAAATTACTGGCGAAAGTTCAACAACAAGAGATCATAATCAAAAGCATCCAAGCAGACCAAGCCATTCTGCAAGCTAAACTTGATGCTCAAAATCATTCATTAACATCATGCCAAGGTCAGTTAGCCGAGAAAGATGCGCTTATCGAAAACAAGAATTCTTATATCAAAGAATTGCAAACTAAGCAAGAGAACATAACCAACACCATGCAAGTAGTTCAAGACAATCTTCAAGATAAAGTTGATGCTCAAAATCATTCATTAACATTATGCAATGATCTGTTAGCCACGAAAGATGCGCTTATCGAATACAAGAATTCTTATATCCAAGAATTGCAAACTAAGCAAGAGAACATAACCAAGACCATGCAAGTAGTTCAACACAATTTTCCAGCTAAAGTTGATACTCAAAATAATTCATTAACATCATGCCAAGGTCAGTTAGCCGAGAAAGATGCGCTTATCGAAAACAAGAATTCTTATATCAAAGAATTGCAAACTAAGCAAGAGAACATAACCAAGATCATGCAAGTAGATCAAGGCAATCTTCAAGCTAAGGTTGATGCTCAAAATCATTCATTAACATCATGCAAAGGTCAGTTAGCCGTGAAAGATGCGGTTATCAAAAACAGGAATTATAATATCAAAAAATTGCAAACTAAGCAAGAGAACATAACCAAGACCATGCAAGTAGATCACGTCAATCTTCAAGCTAAGGTTGATGCTCAAAATCATTCATCAACATCATGCAAAGGTCAGTTAGCCGAGAAAGATGCGCTTATCGAATACAAGAATGCTGATATCATAGAATTGCAAACTAGGCACGAGAACATAACTAAGACCATGCAAGTAGATCAAATAAATCTTCAAGTTACGGTTGATGTTCAAAATCATTCATTAACATTATGCAATGATCTGTTAGCCACGAAAGTTGCGCTTATCGAATACAAGAATGCTGATATCATAGAATTGCAAACTAGGCACGAGAACATAACTAAGACCATGCAAGTAGATCAAATAAATCTTCAAGCTACGGTTGATGTTCAAAATCATTCATTAACATTATGCAATGATCTGTTAGCCACGAAAGATGCGCTTATCGAATACAAGAATTCTTATATAAAAGAATTGCAAACTAAGCAAGAGAACATAACCAAGACCATGCAAGTAGATCAAGTCAATCTTCAAGCTAAGGTTGATGCTCAAAATCATTCATTAACATCATGCAAAGGTCAGTTAGCCAAGAAAGATGCGCTTATCGAAAATGTCAAGATCAAATTATTAATGCTTCCTGGTTCTTATCCAGTATGAAATACCTAATTCAATAATAATTTTCATATGTATGGTACAATCAATTTATTATCTGTAAATTTATAATTTTTATTACTCTTTAAAATATATTTCAAATCAGAACCAAAATATGAAATTCATTTTTCATACTTTGAACAATTTTTCTTTTAATATGAAATACTTTTTATACGTTTATTTCGAGTCACTTTATTTATTAGGAAATATTCATGATTTTGAAAATATTATGTTTATTTTTTCATATAAATTTTGTTTCTTCTAATTAAAATATAGTTGTTATCAGAGCAAAACATAATTATCATATATTCATAATTTTTTACTATATTTTCTTATATATATTTTATGCATATTGTTTTAAAGCGCTGGGTTAATTTATAATATTAAATGCTTTAATCAGTTAGTTTTACTAGTATTTGTTTTATTTAATTATTTTTTTTATTTTAAACATTTATTATTTGTATTATTAACGTCATCTGGATGTGGCAGACTGCCAGATCGTCTAGAATGATTCAGTTCTTCTCTCCCTTTCCCTCTTAACAATAATATGTTCAAAACGAGGAAGAAGGGCTATCTTCGGCACGCCGAAGAGTTAATACCCTTGCAGACCTAACCTTTTCATAATGCTCATAGTGCATTGCACGTATCTAAGAAGCACAGGAAAAGTAGTTAATGCCGAGTATGGTTAAGATATCTTGAAAAAGAAAAAAGTTTTCCATACAATCCATCCTATGGCAGCTAGATGATATAGTATTCCGATGTTGATAGGATTTTGCATATATATGAGGAGCTTAGTAAAACTAATAAATGCCGAGCTTGGTTAAGATATCTTGATAAACAAAAATGTTTTTCATACAAGAACCTACTTTTCGACCGATAGATCCTATGACAGCTATATCATATAGAGGTCCGATCCAGCTGGTTTTGACATATCTACTGCGTTCAACAGAAAGTGGCACTTCTGCAAAATTTCATAAAGATAGCTTTAAAACTGTTGATACTGATCATGGATATATGTACTTTATGGGGTCGGAGATGTCTCCTTCTATGCGTCACACATTTCACGACAAAATTATAATACCCTCTGCAAGGGTACAATAATTGGACCGTAAATTGTGCAGTTGATAACACCAAACGTTGCTTCTTTTTGTTTGCGGCGTAGACTCTCTATCAGTAATAAGTATATATTCTGTAAATTGCAAAGTTATAAAATGCAATAGATGTGCAATCAATCTACAATTCATAAAAGTTAGCTCGGCGAAACAAGCTGTGAATTCTGCGATGTTTTCAATAAAATTAAATGTGAAATTCTTAATCTTGTTTATTTACGCACTGGTGCAAATTTGTTGTGGCAGTGTTCCAGCTAAAAACTTGGTCAGCAAAGCAAATTAGCTGTAAGTTTTGAGTGAATTATTGAATATTATGTTTCAGAGTTGTGCCGCTGATAAGGAGTTGGATAAGAGGTGTGAAACCTATTGTTACCGTGTGGTTAAACCTCTCCTACAACACGCATCTGACGCGTACTTAAAAGAACAAGAGTTTACAAAATTACTGGCGAAAGTTCAACAACAAGAGATCATAATCAAAAGCATCCAAGCAGACCAAGCCATTCTGCAAGCTAAACTTGATGCTCAAAATCATTCATTAACATTATGCAATGATCTGTTAGCCACGAAAGATGCGCTTATCGAATACAAGAACGCTGATATCAAAGAATTGCAAACTAAGCAAGAGAACATAACCAAGACCATGCAAGTAGTTCAACACAATTTTCAAGCTAAGGTTGATGCTCAAAATCATTCATTAACATCATGCAAAGGTCAGTTAGCCGAGAAAGATGCGCTTATCGAAAACAAGAATTCTTATATCAAAGAATTGCAAACTAAGCAAGAGAACATAACCAAGACCATTCAAGACAATCTTCAAGCTAAAGTTGATGCTCAAAATCATTCATTAACATTATGCAATGATCTGTTAGCCACGAAAGATGCGCTTATCGAATGCAAGAACGCTGATATCAAAGAATTGCAAACTAAGCAAGAGAACATAACCAAGACCATGCAAGTAGTTCAACACAATTTTCAAGCTAAGGTTGATGATCAAAATCATTCATTAACATCATGCAAAGGTCAGTTAGCCGAGAAAGATGCGCTTATCGAAAACAAGAATTCTTATATCAAAGAATTGCAAACTAAGCAAGAGAACATAACCAAGACCATTCAAGACAATCTTCAAGCTAAAGTTGATGCTCAAAATCATTCATTAACATTATGCAATGATCTGTTAGCCACGAAAGATGCGCTTATCGAATGCAAGAACGCGGATATCAAAGAATTGCAAACTAAGCAAGAGAACATAACCAAGACCATGCAAGTAGTTCAACACAATTTTCAAGCTAAGGTTGATGCTCAAAATCATTCATTAACATCATGCAAAGGTCAGTTAGCCGAGAAAGATGCGCTTATCGAAAACAAGAATTCTTATATCAAAGAATTGCAAACTAAGCAAGAGAACATAACCAAGACCATTCAAGACAATCTTCAAGCTAAAGTTGATGCTCAAAATCATTCATTAACATTATGCAATGATCTGTTAGCCACGAAAGATGCGCTTATCGAATGCAAGAACGCTGATATCAAAGAATTGCAAACTAAGCAAGAGAACATAACCAAGACCATTCAAGACAATCTTCAAGCTAAAGTTGATGCTCAAAATCATTCATTAACATTATGCAATGATCTGTTAGCCACGAAAGATGCGCTTATCGAATGCAAGAACGCGGATATCAAAGAATTGCAAACTAAGCAAGAGAACATAACCAAGACCATGCAAGTAGTTCAACACAATTTTCAAGCTAAGGTTGATGCTCAAAATCATTCATTAACATCATGCAAAGGTCAGTTAGCCGAGAAAGATGCGCTTATCGAAAACAAGAACGCTGATATCAAAGAATTGCAAACTAAGCAAGAGAACATAACCAAGACCATTCAAGACAATCTTCAAGCTACGGTTGATGCTCAAAATCATTCATTAACATTATGCAATGATCTGTTAGCCGCGAAAAATGGACTTATCGAAAACAAGAACGCTGATATCAAAGAATTGCAAACTAAGCAAGAAAACATAAACAATCTAAAAACTAAAGTTAAAGCCCAAAATACTCTGATAGACTCTAAAGATGCGCTTATCGAACACGAAAAAAGAACCTGTTCAGTGCTTTGCGATTCAATGTTGGCTGGATTGAATTGGATCGTTGTCCAGAGGCGTAAAGATGGCACAGTTAACTTTAATCAGACGTGGAGGGAATATCGTCAAGGATTCGGAAATCCGCAAGGAGAGTTCTTTTTGGGGCTCAAAAACCTGCACCTGCTTACCAGAAGCCATACACATGAGCTCTTTATATATCTACAGAACTTTGAAAACCAAACTAGATTCGCTCGTTATGATAATTTTAGTATAGGCGATGAGAGTGAATCATTTAAAATTAAATCGTTAGGAAAATATACTGGCACTGCTGGCGATGCACTGATACATCATAATGGCATGAAGTTCTCTACGATTGATCGAGAAAATGATCTCTCTGAGTTCAATTGTGCTGTTGTATGGTCGTCCGGTTGGTGGTTCAAGAAATGTTATCTCTGGTGAGGATACGCGTACTATAAATATACATCGCTTTTAGTTATGCTCTCAACTTTTCTAGTAATCTGAATGGCGTATATAGAGATGAAAGTAGTTCTTTAGATCATGGAATCAATTGGTATACCTGGAAAGAAGAAGGACGTTTGTCGTTTGTACAAATCATGATTAAGCGAAAGAGACTTTGAAAATTGCATATAAAAGTTCCCTTTTCGATTACTAGCAATACAATTTTATTATAAATCGAATGAACTATCGGGAATATATTTTGCGCCAAAGATAATAAATAATTTAAATTTTTTTAATAAATTTTGCAGAGACTAGAAAGTACAGAAAAAATTGACTCGACTTTTAAATCCGACTCAGGATATGCTTCCTGCTGCCAGCTACATACATTTAAGTAAAATCACTTTACCATTTTATGATTTAAATGAAACCGAACAAATTTCCCGAAAAATATTAAAGCACAGGAAAGAGAGGATATTCACAAACTTCTTCCTTCTAGACTTATGATAGATTTATAATACCCTCTACGAGAGTATTAAAATAAAATGCCAGCTGGCTGAACACAAATTCAAGCAAAAATGTCCAACAGAACATAGCACAAAAGTGAAAGCAGCACAGAACTGTGGCTATCAGGACCCAATGCAACGGGCAACGGGCAACTGGCAACAAATGATTTAGAAAATGATTTATGGCACATTCATCTAATTACCGCAACGCCCGCAGAGCCGAGCTGTCGCAGGGAGTGGCAGCTCCATGGTGGCTACACTGACCAGGAGCCAGCCGGCAAAAAGCCAAAGCAAGGCTGATGACAATTGTGAACGTTTTGTTGTGCGTGGCTGTGGCTGTGGCTGTGCGTGTGTATCTGTCTGTGTGTCAGTGTGTGTACAACACCATGGCTGACATTAATGACGCATGCCATCAAAGTCAGTTGGGTGGAAAGGGCAGGAGAAGCAAGCCTGTTGCTAAGCCTTTTTCCGCGAATGCAACACATCAATCTCAACATCAGCTGCCTGTCTATGGGAATAGGGGATGGATGCTGCTGGTTGGAATGATCGGGAATCCGGGGACAATGATACGGTACGCGTATTAATATCGCATCAATTATAATTTTCATTTGGCAGCCAGCCTAGTTGACAACCAAATGCGTTTTAGTTATGTGATTTGCTGCAATTTTAGCTACCTTCTGCCAGAGTGCCAGAGCCTCCACCCGCACCCATACACTGCCAAGCGCCATGTATTTTATCCGTATGCTTCCGGCTAGTGTAACAAATTTGCAATGGCAATTTAGCCCGTATTGTTATTTAATTTAGGTTTGCAACATTCCGCCAAAGCATACAAAAAAGCTGAATGCAACATTACATTCTTTGTTATTGATTTATCATTATGGCCATGTTTGTTTGACATTTGTTTTCGGACAATGTTATTGACAGTTTTGGCTAATGACTGCTACCAGCCAACCTCAATTTGCTGCCTTATCCTGTAATTGTTTGGGACTGTGATTGAAGTCCTGGCATTGTTTAATGTCCTTCAAATCAGATCAGTTCCAAATTACTTTTAACAAATTCTATTAACAAGATTTAATCGAATTGAAATTTGTTTAATTGGTTTGTTTTTTGTTTTTAATTGGTGAATACTCAGTTATTATTTTTATTTATATTAAATAAGCTATAATATAACGCCACTTTTTTGTACGAAAAAGTATATTTATTCTTAATCAGGAGCTGAGTCAGCGTAGTCATGCCCGTCTGTCCATCTGCCTAAACGCTTCATTCTCGGAACTACAAAAGCTTTATAGTTGTAATTGAATATATATATATATATATATATAAGTTTTGCATATGATATGGGAATATATATATATATATATATATATACATATATATATTCCTATATCATATGCAAAACTAGCTCGTCACAGTCGCTCATCAAGTTTGGTATATAGGCACAGTATAAATATATTACATTTTAAATCCCTTAACCGATTCTTCCCAAAATTTAAGAACGTATTTTTAAAGCTAGAGGCTTGTGATTTGGATTTAATATGAAACCAAGATCAGACAACACATATAGAAGTTATATAACATTATCTTTCTAAAACTGTGGCGCAGGTGGATGAAGCAGCGCTGCCGCATTTTGGATTTCGTATTTTCTTAAAAACTTACTATCTCTAAATTTTAGGACTGCTTCTATTTCATGAGTCTATAAATATGCCGTGTTGTATTAGTGCCATGACTGCAAGTCCTTCCAACGTTAGTTGTATTGTTTAAGCTAAGACCTTTTTTTTTAAATATATGCTTCGGATCAAGTTTAGATTCGACATTTCTTTATCAAACGGGTTCTGCTTAAGCTTGGTTTTAAATAAGTGAAATTCCTGGTTCAAACCGATTCGATTTAAAACTTGTTTTCGGCTTTGATATATATACACCAAGCTAATAATATATTAAACTTAAAAATATTTAAAATAATGATAGCAAAGAATCCATTCGGTTTAAGGACAAACTAAGTTCTTCTGCTTAAAGCCCAACCAAAGCAGCTTTTCTGACAAATAAAACGCGCACTGTGCGCGGGAATTGCTTTAAGCATATCGCAGCCACTGAAACAAATCGTAAATTTAATTCGAATCAAAACTTCGCATAGCAGATGAAAACAGAGTTTTCCAAGCAGAGTTTTCAATGCTGCTGCTGTTTCCCCAGCATCTGTCAGAAAAATAAACAGAACTGCAAATTTTATCGTGCTGAACGTTTATGCGCAAATTGCTTCCAGGTTTCAGCGACGTCTTTCTGCGTGTCTATCTGTCGTCTTATCGAATTTCAGACAACGACGACATTGAGGATGATGCCAGGACTCAGGACACGGGACAACAGACTCCAGGACTCCGCGCAAGCAGTTGACAATGGGCGCCGCCGATTTTGCTTGGCATGCTGCGCGGCATAGTAAAGTTTCTTTGCTCAAGGCGTAAAATGAAATCGACAGTAATTTGTGTTTATCTCACTCAATATAAACTATATATATATATATATCTGTGTGTGTGTGTGAGTGTGTTGAAATAACAATTGTCACAACTTGTGCAAAAAGTTCTACAACAGGAAATTACTTGAATTTGTGAACTTGACTTTATCAAAACTGCACGATCTAACAACTTGTGTGATTGCAAGCCACAAATAGTATTTCATCTATGGCTTAAAGTCAATAAGCCAACTTCATCATATTGCCATATGTCTACTTTAGGGCCAGATGGATATGGAAATGGAACCGTCTAAGTCGCTTTGATGGTGCATAAGTAAAGTGGCCATGAATAATTCATGCCCTATTTATACAAAATCGAAATGATAATCGTGCACTTTAGCATTTAAATCAGAGAGAGAGAGAGAGAGAGAGAGAGAGAGAGAGATAGAAAGAGATGCTGCTTTGCCACCTAGAGCCATGAACCTGAAGGGCTGCTGTGCTGGGGTGGGAAGTGCAAAAAGCAAACAAATTTACATAGAATTCGAGTGAACGACGCTTCTGGATGGTTAAATTATTGAATAAAGCCATGTCGAATGCCTAAACGCAAAACAAAGCCCTTTTGAGGGTAGCTCATGTCAGGTATGAAAAGATCTGCATTTAACTAATAGGTTAACGCTGCAGGATTTGTTGTCCTGCGGTAAATAACCTGATGTAAATAATTTACGGATCTTTATATTAAATGTGTCGATAAGTATAAAAAAAAAATGCATTCGAATGCTTTTTTGATTTTTGGGGATTTTTTCTATACAACTTAATAAAATATTACAAACTTAGTTAAGCAGAAAATATTAATTGCTTGAATCAATTTATTAATTATTTTATATTGCTTATAAATATTTAAAATGTTTCTATGAACTAAACAATAATAGTTGTTGGAATTTGGGGACCATTTTATTTGTTAAAAAAAAAAATGCAATATTTATATTGTGTTGTGCTAAAATTTGTATACAGCCCTGATGATAGTTTTTGAGGCGAGCCAAAATATATTGGTTAATAAATAAGACACAGTGCTGTAATTAAAGCACAAAATTATTTAAAAACTAGAGCGTGCCAAATCAAAAATCTTATACGAATATAATTTATGTATTTAGGAGTTATAAAATTAATGTTAATTTATTTACTTCGAGCCTCTATCTCAACTATCAGGGTGCAAAAACATATATTAAAAATAGAGAAACAGTTTGTTTTGTTTTATTTACTCGAAAAGCTTAACCTTGATCCCGCTAAACCTACAACTAAATATATGAGGTATTTATTTAGCATTTGATTCGAATTTTATTTGACAATTTTGCAATTGCCTCATCCGTTAAGTTGCCTTTGCATATCGCTCAAATGAAGCGATATCCATCTATAATTATGACACTGTGCGCAGCTGTAGCCGCTATTCATTTCCTTGCCATTACCGTTACGCAGACTTGTTGCCGCATGCCGCGTGCCGCATGCCGCTTGCCAGTTGCCACTTGCCACTTTGCCACTTGCGAGGCCAATTGACGTTTATGGCTTGTGCGGGCATGCAAGGCCGTCGATAACACGCCTCACTAAGCGCTCAAAGGAAAACTGAACTCGAGTTCAATATGAAGCCCGTTGCAGATGCGAGCATTCAATGTGCTCAAGAGTCAAGCTCGTATAGGTACGAGTATTTATTCATAACTGGAGTAATGCTCAACCCGCTGCCCGTCCTTCTCACGCATTGGCCGGGCTGTCAAGCATGCATTTTTGCATTAAATTGTCCTTGTTGAAAGGAAATCGCATACACTTAATGCGCCAGTAAAACCGATTTGCATGAGCCGACGAAGCGGGAGGCGCAGCGAGCGGTGGGCGGTGGGCGGGATAAGCAACTCGCATCGCATCGCATTGTTGTCAGCAGCTGCTGAAATGCATTTCGCTTGACAGTTGATAAACGACATGAGTACCGAGCACTGAGTACTGAGTACTGAGTACCAAGTGCTGAGTACTTAGACCGTCGGGCTTACTTAGCTTCACACATGCAAAACTGGCAGAAGGCGGAAAATCCTACAATAGATTTTCTCAGTCTTCAATTTGGGAATGCCCCAAGTGCTGGAGTGACTGATGATTGTCTGACGTTTGTCCCATTTCTTTCTTATTTTTTTTTTCTTCTATTTTTATCGCGCACTTGTTGCGGAGCCTTCGCATAATTTATGATCTTTACTGTAATTGCCTTATTTTATGTCTGCACCCGGCAAAGATTTAACGACCCAGCAAACCCCCCTCCATTCAGCTCCTGGCCATCTATGTAGGCGTTGTCGTCTTCTTATCATGTGGCACATTACGTGGACCAGGGCGCAGCAGGCGGGGCTGTGGCACTTAAGCCCTTTAAAATTTATGTCAAATGCATTTGTAAAATATGCCAAACGTACGAGTGGTAAAACCGATTTCTGCGCCATTTAAACTAACATAGTGGCAGGGACAGTGGTAAAAGTCTGGTTTTACTGTTCCAAACACAATTTAATTATTATAACATCTATTAAAAGTAAACATTTCATAAGCAATAAAATTCGAATAAAAATCTATGTTCAAGTAAAATGTATACATACATTTTTTCATAATTATTTATAATTATATGTAATGTGAAACAGCACATTTTTTATTCAAGGTTTCAATAGTTCATCAAAAGCCTTTTTGACTGACTGACTGAATGACAAATATGGAATCTCAGATCATCCACAAATTCATTTACAAAGATGTTTTTTAAACATTTCATTTGAGAGGTGTTTCCTACTTTTTGGTATAAAGGGGGGTCAAAGATTTGGTGAATTTTGCAGAATTCAAGCCACTATAAAAAAAAATTCTAAACAAAAATTTAAAATCGAAAAGGTTTTCGAAATTATTTACATACTATGCACACAAACTCTATATTCAATTTAGTTATCTATTATTTTTTAAGTAAACAAAATAGTTTTAAAAAAATTAAGTTAATTGAATGTTGCAAAAAATCAAAAAAATATTGTATGTAAAATAGATAAGTAAGTAATGTATTAGTAATGAAAGGGATATGAGAATGAATTACCATTATATTTTAGGCATTTTCGATAAATGTTTTATTATTATGAGTATTTTCTCTACATGGTACAATTCTTAATTATTCTAGACGTCGTATAGTTACAAAAAGTATTTAAAATAAATATGCTTACATTTTGGATTAGCCTTCACCACTGTTCAATAAAATCGCCCGACCGCCAATGCCGCTGCCAATGGAAAACGTTTTCCGCCATCGTTCGAGTAAAAACAAAGTACGGCCAAGCAAGAAGAAAAGAGGCAACAAAAAAATCTTTGTGCATTTTCGTGCAGTTGGTTGTGGGAAATGTTCGTGCAAGGAAAATGTAATTTTTACTGCACGTTTGAGTTTGGGAGCCACACATAAGCATGTGTGTGTTTGTGTGTGTGTGTGTGCATACATATGCATATAAGTCGCAAATGCAACAAAATGGCGACAGGCGGCCACGTTCTTTGTCTCTCAGCGTGTATGTTGTCTTTATCAGCATCGTTCTCATCGTCCTCATCGTTGTCGTCGTTTGTGTTTTTGCTTGGCTTTTATAGAAAATACATTTTCACATTTTTGCCTGTAAGCAGTCGGCAGCGTCTAGCACTAAGCATGCCCTGTGACAAATGTCAAAATAGGGTATGCGCATAAGGAGCATCTGTATAATTTGTAGAATCAGTCAAATAAGTACAACACAAATAAGATATATTTAATAAATATCTAAGAATATTGTTTATCTCGCAAATATATTTTAAAATAACAATTTTTACGATGTCGGGAAATGTGGATTTTAATCTGCTTAACTTCCAATCATATGAGGATTACCTGAATTCGTTCATTAAAAAAGAGGAGTATAGATATCTGTCGAGTATGCAACCCATTAGAAAGTTGGTGAAACTCGGCTATCGCTGCACCGCCAAAGTATACGAAGAGCATGAATTTTACCAATTACGAAAACAATTGCACGACCATATCAGTCCAAAGGTCTTATCGAGCGTCCTCTATGGTAGTTACTTTAAAGGTACCGATGCTGCCTTACAAGCCTTGGTGGACCGTGAGGAAGCCAATTTGTTACAGAAATTATCTGTAAGCATATATATATGCCGATTTCTTTAATATCGAACGACTTGTATATAGTTGCCTTGCCAGACCATTATCTTTCTGCAGGTGCGGCAGCGAAGCGGCTTCGACATATGCGGCTATATAGACTATGAGAAGAGTTTGCGCGACTTCACCTTAAAGTTGCCCGATCGCACCAATTGGAGGGCCGTCTTTGAGGGTCGAGCTAAGCTGCGCCCGAAGCCAAGCGACTTAAGTTTTTTCGACTGGCACAGAAGTATCCTATGTTATAATGATACCTATAATTACGAAACCGTGCGTGGCAGCAATACTTTAATGTTCAAGCATAAGGCCGACCACAAGCTTATTCCGGTAACCGATAAGCCCAATCCGCACTCTGACAATGTTAATCGACTTATGATTCCCTCCGAAATATATGGTTATATTATTTTATATGATCACACTTTAAGATGAAAAAATATTGTTGTTGAAAATATTGTTTTTATTCACACAGAAAGAAAAAAATCCGTGAAAAATTGGTTTCAATCAACCTATTAATACGATTCCCATAATTCATGCTCGATATAAGCACTTATTAAAATTAGCATAACTCTTTAGCTTATAAATTATAATAATAGAATGAAATCTTGAGACAAGTTAATCTCGCGATATACTTCAGATGAGAATTCGCAACTCGGGCTCGAGCCCCACTGAGCGAATATTATAATACTTATAAATAATTTTATTTATTTGTTTTTATTTTACAATTTTGGTTTTCCAAAATGATTGATACAATATTATTTCAATAAAATCTTAAGTCAAGAACGAATGGCTTATTCCAAGGTAAAATTTATATTTAAATTTTCGGTATATTGACATAAGATTGATCTTCTCGACTTCATTAATTTAAGACTTTATGAAAAATTAAGTTTCACTTTCAAAACAATTTAAATTATATTTAAATAGATGAAAACTTGCTGTATATTTATATTGATCCAGAAATACTTTAGTATTCAAACGATCTAACATTGATATAATAGTTAGCTTCTTTTACTGGGAATCTGAAGGTCGGGCAACACCTAACTTAACGTTCTTTGTTGTTTTCATCCTTTATCTTATGCAAATAATGCATGCTGCATGCAAAAAATGTCTTACCGAAGCTTATGGCTGGCTGGATAGGCAGGTGTGTGTACGAGTTTGTGTGTGTGCGTGTGTGTTACACACACGTGATAGTGCTCTAAATTTGGTCACGAAATGGCAAAAATGTTTTTGGCATTAAAGAAGTGCCAACGATGGTGCCCAGCAAGACAGATAGACAGAAGGCAGCTTTTGGCATAACTAAAGTTCTGTCTTAAATTTGATTTTTCAATGGAAAATCTAAAAAGAAAATATTTTTACACATGTATATATATATATATATGCGAACATATATATAAATCAATACGCACTTCTGTGCAAATATGTTTGTGCGTGCCAGCACAATATATATTGAGCAAATAAAATGGCACCAACAAGCACGCACCATATTGTATTTATGTAAATTTATTTCCGTTACATTTCCGCCTTTCAATTGAAAATCGTCGTGTGCCTTTCTTTCTTTACCCTTGCGTTTATTTGCACTGCTGTTCCACCCACAGCAACGGAGCAATATGCGAAAATATGTCAACGTTGCCAAAAATTCGTAACTTTAAGCTTAAGTTTTTCAATAAAATATTTTCAGATCACAATTGGCATACACTTAAGCGAGTTGTTTAGAAACTTGAAACCACAATTTAAATTCAATTCAACATGATGCTAAAAATAAATAAAGCCTGTTATTCATGAATAGTGAATCATGTTTGTGGTAATTAGATGAAACAAACTAAATCTAGCTGCTTCAATTTAATTTTTGTTCGGAAAAATATGTCTTCAGGAGTCTTAAAGCAATTGTAAAAGTTGTAAAAAAAATTTTAAAAATAAGGACCATTATTATATGGAATATATTGAAATTTTGCCAAAGTGAAGCGATATCCTATAACTGCAGATAGGTGGAATAAGTTATGTTTTTGGAATTATTGAAGAAAATATGTTAACAAGAAATGAAAAATGCTAAGAAAACATGCACATGACATTCAAATGATTATACATTTTCTATATTTCATACACAGTCCCTAGTTACCTTTAGTAGTTATACCCTAGTTTTTACCCTAGTAAATATCTTAAGTAAATTGGTTGGCAATTAACTTTAAGCTCATAAATCTTAAACTTTAATTTTAATTAAATATTTATTTGGCTGGGTTAAGGTACGAGATTGAAAAATAAAAAATAATTTTGATTAATATGTATTTCTCCGATATATTTCGATTGCGCCTCGGCATCCGAGCACAAAAACAATTAACATTAAAATCAATTAAATGTAACAATTTTAAGACATGCATTATTTTACACATCTGCGCTCTTTAACGTGTAGGTTAAACTGTTTGGCCGTTAAATAAATGTCCGGACAATAGTTTTTACATCGATTTGTGTCAACCAATTAAAGTGTTGCCTTGCGATTGAAGCGAATAGTTCAATTGCTAAAAATTTGAATAATATTCTCCTCAATTAATAGGTCTATTGACATTGAAAATTATTTTATAATTAAAAACAAATTATTACACATTTTTGACTTTTTTCCTCCGTAGATGAATTTAATTTTGAACAAACAATTGATACAGCTGCAAGAAAATTGAACAAATTTCGTTGTTCTGTATTCACGTTCCTGCACTTTGTACAAATACAAAAAACAATAAAAATATAGGTCATCATTGAGAATTCAGTAGATTGAAATGAAATTTCTACTTAAAATTTAACAGCTTTCTTTGCTCATATGATGGGCGATATGTTTGTAGAGTTGTCGAAACGAATTCATTTCATTTGCTTTATTGTCATATCTAAATTGTTTTGCTCTTGGTTCTTTGTTGTTGCTCAAAAAGACAAACAATGAAGAGCTTATTGTTTTTCAAACAGATGCACACAAAGACAAAGAACCTCACACACTCGCACACACACACACTCGCACACACACACACACACACATATGCAGACACCCGGTTGTTGTCTATTCATCAGACCCAAAAGACCGATAAGAGCATACGTGTAGCTGATGGATAGGAAATTACAAAATTCTCGAATGCACATTGTGCGCTTAATTAAACGCCCGAAAGCAGGCTCTTGTCACCAGGGACGAGTAGAGAAAATAACGAGTAGCAAGTAACGAGTATCAAGTAACGAATAGCACAGCAGCAGCTCATTATTATTGTGATTATTTTCGGCAATGGACCTGAATGGAGGTGCCTTGTATTGAACTGGAGCTCCACTGCGGCGCCTCTGGGGCAATAACAATAGCAAATGCTCATCAATGCGGTTGGCTGCCCATCAAAATGTGCACACATGGCGGCTGTTGATGTTGCCAGCTGCCTCAGCACATGGATTTAATTTCCTGAACTGTACTCCACTCCCACCGCCGCCCACAAACTATTTGAGGTTTAATGCGTGTGCGGCCTGACAAACTCATTTACCATTTACCATTTACCATTTATGGAGCCGTTACACTACAAAAACTTTTGTGTTGATAAACTTGCAACATTTTGAGGCTGCAACTGGTGCTGTATGTTGCACCAAGTGTTACCTAATAATCCAAAAATGGACCAACTTGGCGGCCGCAAAACTTTTACCCCACACTGGCTAAGAACTTTTGCCCGAGTGTAGCCGGGATAAGTTGAGACAACGCCGACAGCAGGCCATCAGGCGAGGGGGAAGGGCGGCCGGCAGCTGCAGCTGCAGGCCAGAAACATTGGCACATTCATCATTTTTGAAGCCGAGCACAAGGCAGCAGAGTGTGGCAGCATCAACAACAACAACAACAAAAACAACATCAACAGCAGCAGATGTTGCAGGCAGCCGCGGCAAGTTCTTGTCACATGTCACGTCGCCAGCCTCAGTTGTTGGCCAGGGCTCGAGCCCGAGCCGGAGCCGGAGCCAGAGCCGGAGCTGAAGCTGCTGCTGCTGACGAGGAACAGGCCTCTGGAATTTTCGCCATTGGCATTTTTCGCATACTGTTGAAAAGTTTTCTCTGCAATCCAAAGAATTTTCGGCCTGCACTATATTAAACTGGCGATTTAAGCTTGCATCCATTTCAGCTTGAATGCGGCAATTGTTTAAAAGCTATTAAGGACTGTGAATCGGTTCGAATATTGGGTCGCAAACTAGATCAGAAATATTTGGGCACAGCTCAGTAAATATATATGAAGAAGGGTTGTAAAATCTTGACGTTGTGTAGTTCTTAATGTTAAATATTAATATTTTGCTTACATATAAAAAGGGTAGTTTCTATATAAGAATACCACAACAGATAGTTTTTAGTTAAAATGTGAAAATATATATTTTACTTTAAGGGGTTTGAAGGGGAAAATAATTAAGTGTAACGCAAACATAAATCAGTTCGTTCTTGTACGTTGTGTGTGTGTGTGTGTGTGCCTAAGTTAATCGGTGAGTGTGTGCATCGATGAGTCCGTTTGTGGTCAAATGCTTAACCCCGGAGGGGCCTGCCGCCGCGCCTTCTGATGTTATTACGACGACGGTTGCCAGAGCGATTCCTGCGACCGCCACGACGACGTCCGCCACTACGACGACGGCTGTTCCTGTTGCGGCGAGGACCACGGCGAGTGCCGCGGCGCACCACGCGTCTGGCACGAGCATCATCATTGCTGGACCGGACAACGGTCTGTCTGAGCGGGTTCTGCCTGTTGTCAGCGGCCACGGTGCGCTGCTCGTTTTCCTGCACCTTGACTGGAGCAGCTTGGTCCTGATCGCCCTCCTCCTCCTGCTCCACCTCCTCGTCCAGTTCCTGGTCCTCCGCCTGGCGCCCTTCAACCTCAGCCGTCTTGTTTTCGTCCGCCTGCACGACCGCAGCGCGTGCCAGACCGTTGCGACGCTGAGCTGCTGCTTCGGTGGCCACCAGACAGCAGAGCGCCGCCAGGGCAAAGATCAGTGCGTACTTGATTGACATGCTCAGTCCAATTGTGTTGCTTGTGGAAGAACACCGGAAATGTGTATGATGCTTCAGTTGCACCATCCTCAGTGTTTTATAGTGGGCTCTATGTTTGGGCTCCGTTCGTCGGCAGCCAACTGTACAAATGTTTGTCCACTGCAAGTGACGCCCTCCATTGATGGGGTTGCCGCCAGCTGTGTTTTTTTTTTTGTTTTTTGTTTTGCTGCTGCCCGCAGCTTGTTGGCCATGCTATTAATTTGATCTTTTGTTTGCTGTTGCCTCTTAGCTGCCAGATAGAAACTTATTTTCTTGGCTTTCAATGCAATACGGCTTCCACTTCCATTTCCTCCGATTCCCTGCAAATCGCTTGCCTGTGCCGCGGCGCTTGCTCCTGCTCCTTGGTTCAGATAATTGGTTTCTCCGGCACCAGCTCCATTACAAACCAAACACGCTAACCCGTTTGCCAACGGGAAATATCATCTAAAAAGAATAACGTAAATAATCGAATTGTGCACAAAAGCATTTTTAGTTGCGCTTTTCCGCATCTTTTTTTTATTCAACCCCCTTTTTAGTTGGGCTTTTGTAATATTCTTTCCTTTGGCCAATCGATTTGTAATTGATTGTCCAGCGGCATTTGTGAGCATCCTAGTGAACTTGGCGTGATAAAAAAATTATGATTATAGATAGTTTCAATATGGGTAAGCGAGTATCTTACATTGGGAATCAACATTTCCTGTTTCTTAAATCTGACAATAAAATAACAAAATATAAATGATATATATATATACCTTCAATTATTTATGTATTTATTATTTTCAATATTTATTCATTAAATCTTTAAATTCCTACATATTTAAATAAACTTATTTAAATATTAATAGAATCTATAGACTACCCATTATTTCCATATAAAAATGCTTGAGATATTAATTTTATAAAATTTAAAATAATTTTTTGTTAATATTTTTATGAGTATTTTAAAATTCCCAATCTATACATATATACTTAATTTGAGGATATTATACTTAAATATACAAATTAAGGGCTACCTTTTATTCTCAATTTTACTTCCTTGAGATATTAATTTTTTTTAATTTTAAATAGGTTATTTAATGTTTCCATGAGGACTTTAATGGTCTTAACTTTATATACATACTTATACTGATAATTGGAGCATATTATACTTAAATATTTAAATCCATGCATATTTATCTTAACACATTTATATATTTAAAAAGGTAATGGGCTACCTTCTACTCCCATATTTAAATGCTTGAGATATTTATTGTAGACAATTTTAAATTATTTGTTGTTAATATGAGGATTTTTAAAAAGTCTAAGGTCTTATATATTGTACTTTAAATTATAAAATTTAAAAGATTTGTGTCAGTTAATGTTCCCTTTATGATTTAAAAGGCCTTGTTAATTTTCGAGGAAACTTACATTTATTTATTAATGATATTTATTTCCAGTACAGATGAAAATACTTGGTGGGAGCACGTTTCGTGTAATATTAACACATAATAATCAATAAATTAAATTTCGAAACATAAATGTTTGCTATTTAAAAAGTTTGGCAACTTACACTTGTAATTTCCATGAATATTCTACTTGGCATTAAGTATATTGTTTTCTAGTCTATTATTATGTGTTATATAAACAAGCGAACTTTGATTTATCTTTGGTTTATCGGCAAGTAATTTACCAAGCAAATCATTTTCATGTTTACATTTTTGTTATCCTTTTGCTGGCGGTGCTTTGTGTGCGTTTTGCAGATCAGAATCGGCGACTATTAAAAACTGCTGAGCAAACAGCTTGCAGCGATTTACTTGGGCCCTTCGAATGAATTACAAATTGGCGGCAAGAGGAGCAGGATATGCTGGAGCAGCGGTCCACACCGACTGCTGAATACACTCGGAACGCTCAAACGCGTATTTTGTATTTTGGCCCGTTGCCAGCAATCAAACATATTTATTGCGCTTAAGCGCGTTGCCAATAATTTCTGCTTTGGCAGCTTGGGCGCAACGGGGCGTGGCAGTGCGTTGGGGGTGCCAGGACAAACATTTAGAGCCAGTTGAAGCACGTGCAGCAAGCGGAAATCACGTGGCTGCCATTTGTTGAAATGATTTAGAGCTGTTTATTATTTAGCCATAGCATCTGCTAGACTTTCTTTTTTTCTCGCCAGCTGCAGAAATTTTCTTTTTATTTTTGATTCGGTCAAGGCTTGGTTGCCTTGGCATGACAGCTGCGCTTTGTTTTCCACATTTTCTTACTATCTGGTAGTTTGTCAAGCAATTGGAGCCAATCCTTGTGCATCAGCGCGAGTGTTATTTAATATGCTGCCATTGCAGGACTTCGTTTTATTTATTTTTTTTTAATTTCCGCTGTAAGTCCTTGCGCGCAAAAACTAATTAAAAATCGCTTAATTTTTGCACAATGCTTTTGCTTATTTTACAGCAAACAAAAGAGGTTGCATGTTGCATCAATTTCGCCAAGCTCTGGCTACTAAGAGTTTTATTAACTGACACGAAATGGAAAATCGAATTACCTTTCAATATGTTTTTTTTTTCCTGTGAAGCCCAAGAAGTAAAATAACAATAAAACTAAAATGTATGTATATCAATTATATATATATTTTTTATATAAGTCAGATTTGAAAAAAATGAAGCTCGAAGAATATGTATAGAAATATAATAAATTTATATACAAATATAAATAAATAAATTTATCCTCTTTTTTATGTATATGTATATAAATAAATATTCAATTTATGAACATCTGTCTACATATATATACTTAATTTATACATTATATATTTTAATTTATATATATATGAATAAAAATGGTTATATATACTTCGTTTATATTTATGATCATATTAATAGATCCTCTTTTATATGATTTTAATCGAATAAACAGATGTTGTTATGTTGTGTTAATCCAAGTAAGCTGTAATTTGAAGCGTTGCTTGAGGTCGGAGAAAATAAATAAATGTAGCACATTCCACAGTAAATATGTTGAAAAATGCACATAAATATTTGTAATAAATATTCCATGATATTTTAAAACGAACGAGCACCACCTACGCAACATGTCGGTTGAGAACGTGCCAACCCCCGAAGACGCTGAAGAACCGGAAGAGAACGATCCCGTATTCCCAGAAACAGACTCTTCCGCAATACCATTAAGATACATACCCGGAATCGATATCGATAGCGATGACGAGCTGGTCAATGTGCCCGCTTGGAGTGGATTGAATGTGAGTGGCAATGCGGATGAACTGGAAGCCCTACGTTGCATTGTGTGCAAGACGATGCCGTTCACGACGCTCTATCAGTGCCAGCACGAGCATACTATCTGCGCCGGCTGCTATCAGATGCGCGTGCTGGACAAGATGCTCGGCGCTCAGCTGGGCACCTGTCCGCAGTGCGGCGTTCGCATCTATCGGCATGAGCCGTACCGCAACCTGGCGGGCGAGCACACGCTCGCCCAGCTGATGGTAGCCTGCGAGGATTGCGGCGTCCACTTGCAGCGCGGCTTGCTGCGCAAGCATGGACTGGAGGATTGCCCCCGGCGGCTGGTGGCGTGCAAGTACAGGCGCATTGGCTGCAACTGGAAGGGCATGCTGGGCGAAGCTGTGTCGGCACATGAGGAGGGCTGCGGGTACCATGGCAAGCAGGGTCTGCAGCTGCTGGGCGAGCTGCAGCAGCGCCAGGAGCAGCGCGACGCCAAGCAGTGTCTTTTGGGCAAGATAATGAAGCTGCTGCAGCTGCCACACATCACGGTGCGCCTGCTGCAGCTGTTGCCGCAAGTGGAGGGCTTTCCGCGCAACAACTTTAAGACTTGCGCCATGTTCGAGGCCTTCAGCCAACGCTGGTCCGTGCAGCTCAAATGGCAGACACCGACCGATGTCGAGGTACCAGCTGACCAGGCTAACTGTCCCTGCAGCTTGCTCTTCCAGCTGTGCCTCGAGTCGCCCGACGGTTGCCGCGGTCCGCTCGGACTTACCTACACATTGGTCAGTGGCACCCACTCGGATGTGCGATTCCAGCCGAATCTGTGCGAGAAGTGCGACTTCACCCGGGAGAATGTGCTCGGCCCGCTGACTCCACTCTATCACAACTCTTGGCAGAGCTGCGCCAAGCTGCTAAACGAACGCGGTTTCTTCGGCCGTCTGCTTATGGCTCGTATATAAGATTTGCATATTATTTTCTATTGATTCGCATATATTATATGTTTTCCGCTAGCTCTACTGCGAGCTTTTGATATTCCAATTCTTTGTGTCACATTCGCAATTATACATTTTACTACCTTCCACTATTGACAATTCTTGCATTTATTACGCATGTTAAAAATGTTCCACTGCGAGCATTTGATTTTCCAATTCCGCTTTGTATCTCATTCGCAAACGTTTTACTGCCTACTCTTCGTCTGCGTGAAGATCTGTTTCCACTATTAACATTTCTTACATTTTTCGCGAATGTTACTAACGTAGAGTATCTGAAGTATGTTGCCTAACATTTGCGAAAAATATTTCTATTCGCATCGATTGCAATTCTTTGAATTTCCTTGATGGAAAAAATAAAAGAATCAGCAGCAGAAACAGCTAATATTTAAAGTGAGCCAACCCCAAAAAGAAGCCATTAAATGGTGTCTGCATTCGATTTGAAATCAACCAATCAGCTGTTAAATTTTGCCAATCACAACGAGCACTTGCCAATGGAATCGCAGGATATGAGGTATTGTAAATGTAAAATATGTTTGTCATAGCGGAGCTAAAAATACGCAGGTGGGCCAATTTGTTTTAAATAATTTTTATCTTATTACCCAAAGTGTATACTTTAGATGGCCCGATAAATATTTTTTAAATACTTTTCCCACAAATAGGGAATTTTTTCCTACAAGTAAAATATTTATTGAATATATTTAAACTATGTAAATGCATTTTAATATGAACCTAAAATTCAGATTCGAATAATGCCACAAAGAAAACCATTTAATTATATTCAGTTTCTGGTGATCAATATATTTAAATTCGTCAATTGCCGAATGAGCAATCAGACGGGCTTTCTTACAACGTGATCGTATAAAACCATTGTGCCAAGGGCCGGGGAATTTATCATAGTGCGCTTAACGGAACCAGTTCCATGATGCGAGTCCATGTGAATTACCTTGTGATCGCCCTTGTGCATAAATATCATCGACTGACCGACATGCATTGTCTGATAATTTCCACTATCGTTGTAGGTGACGAGTTTCCTATGCAGGTCGTAGAAGCTCAAATTATTGGACTTGGGGCGCAATTTACAGGTGCCCTCAAAGATGCCCTTCCAATTGGTCGCACCGATCGTACGTAAATTGTATTGGCGCAAGCTATCCGCATAGTCAATATAACCCGATATGTCAAAGCCGCTCGGTTGGCGTACCAGCAAAAAAATAATTGTCTAAAATGGGAAAATATTCCGGTGTTAGGACCTTATTCAATTTAGATTCTTACCGAAAGTTTTTGCAATAAATTGGGTACTTCGCGTTCCGCCAAGGCCACCAGACCAGGATCATTTCCCTTCAAATATTGGCCGCACTGCAAGCTCAATTGAATTCTCGGGTAAAGCACTTCCAAAGTTTTGTCTCGAATTTTATTGAATTCATCATTTTCAAGGATTTTACTAGTAGTTCGATAGCCAAGCTTCACATATTGGTTAATAGCACTCGAATATTCTAAATAACGCCGATCCTCTATTGAAATGAACGATTTGATGTAATCGGAATAGTTATCAAACTGGAGTAATCCAAAGTCCGGTCGAATAACACCCATTGTATACGTAATATATTTTTGTTCTCGTGTATTTGTTATTTATTTTTATTTATTTATTTTATTATTTTTTTTTTTTAATACAAATGTATTATTTAAGTGGAGTAAGTGTAGTTTTGTTCTGATTTTCTACAACGGAATGAAGCATGAAACATTTTAGTCGGATAGATTTAATTCTCGTAGGTAAAAAGATATGATTTTTTCACAATATGTAGTAGAATATATTGGGCTTAAGGATTTCGCTTTTTATACCCTGAACCCATTAAAAATGGGTAAAAAGGGTATATTGAATTTGTGCAAATGTATTTAAGAGGCAGACGGAAGCATCTCCGACCCCATAAGGCATATATATTCTTGATCAGCCTGTCTGTCCGTCTGTCCGTCCGTTCGTCCGTCCGTCCGTCCCTCTGTCCGTATGTATGAACGCAAGGATCTCAGAACCTATAAGAGCTAGAGACTTAAAATGTAGGCCCTCCTAGTCCCCGCGCAGATCCAGCTTGTTTCCGATATTCGATAACTTGCCCCGTTTCCAAGTAATAGATAAAAATCTATATCGAAATCCTGTTTTTTGAGCAATTTTGGTAAATAATAAGAGCTAAAATCACCAAACTTGACAAGCTTCTAGAATAGTATATATATATCAAGTATCTTTCATTTTATACTTATCGCCTGTTGGAAGAAGAGGGTTCAGGGTATCCCCTAGTCGGGAGCTCCCGACTAGACCCTTTTGCTTGTTTTTTATTAATATATGATATAGTTGGAAATTACCAATTTATCTAAAGCCTTCTTCCATACATTAGTAGCGAATTTGATGCGGCGGAAAGAGTCGCAATCTTGAAAATTGATTATTCAGCAAATTTATAAATCTGTGCAGTTTTTTTAATCGAAATATGTGTTTATACAATGTTAACATGTTATCTATTTATAAAAGAGTTAGTAAGCTATCTAAGAAGGCTTTCTAACGACATGGTCGTATAAAACGACCCAACCGTACAAAGGCGACTGAATGAAAGTGCGCTTCATATTATCCTTATGGGGACTATCAACCACCGTCACGGAAATGATCTTGTGATCGCCTTTATGCTTGAACGTAAGCGAGGATCCCAGAGGCATAACCTCATAGTTGTCGCTATGATTGAAGGAAACATTGCCGCTGTGCCAGTCATAAAAGCTCAAGTGGGTGCGATTGGGACGCAGCAGAGTGCGACCCTCAAAAATGGCCCGCCAATTTGCAGCCCCAAGCATGTGCAGGCTACAGGCGCGTAAGCTGTCCGCATAGTCTATATAACCCGATATATCGAAGCCACTGCTCTGCCGTATTTGCAGAAAGATAATGGTCTAGGTTGGAGGTACTTCAAGAATTAGCTAGGTTATAGATTGGCTATCTTTTATTTATTAGTTTACCGATAGCTTTTTTTGCATGTTGCGCGCCTCTCGCTCGGCCAGGGCAACTAACGCCGGATCTTTACCTTTCAGATAACAACTGAAAAGCGTAGTTATAATTGATTTGGGGTTAATCGCTTCCAAAATTTTTTTTTTTTTAACATAAAACTCTTCCTCATCATATATTGTGGCATTGGTTCGATAGCCAAGTTTTACCACCGCTCTTACGAGACGTTTGCTGCCCAAATAGCGATATTCCTCAATTCTGGTAAACGAGCCCAGATATTGCTCATAGGTGTCGAATTTTAGTACACTTAAGTCGCCAATAATTGCCATTGTGCTGGATCTTCTTCTAGTTTTATTTTTTATTTATAAGTTGTACACAGGGTGTGTTTCTTTAGTGTTGTGTTTTAGTGTAGCGTGTTTTTTAATATGTTTGGTTTTTTATCTTTTTTGTATTGTGTTTGTACTTGTTGTACAGTTAGTGTATAACTGAATTTTAAGTGTTGATCTGTGCCTAAGCCAATCGAAGCCTACTAGATGCAGCAATTTTTCCCAACTTAAAAATTCCAGTTTAAAGAAATTACAGCTCTTGCTCAAACTGTTCCTTTGGTTTAAGGCCTTTAGGCTAACATTATTTCTATGCATTATGCCCCAAGAGGACGTAGCTATAAATTCATCAGGCTTCATATGACAAGGGTGTACCCAAATATAACTATATTCAAATGACAAGTCTCTAGCTCTCGAGATGCATTTGGAATTTTCAATATTGAATCTGAAGACCTCACCAAGCAGACAGTCAGTACAAACGCTTCTATATAAATGTATAAATGTATATTTGTTTTTATTCTATTTATGAAGAAAATTGAATATTTAAGATTACTTTCGGACAAAATGGTCATACAAAATGACACAGCCATATAATGGCGATTCAATAAATGTGCGCTTCACATTATCCTTATGTATGCTATCCGTAGTTGTAACAGGAACAAACTTATGATCGCCAGTGTGCTTGAACATGAGACATTTTTTATAATTGATGACTTCGTAGTTCTCGCTATTGTTGAAGGCAAAGAACGCACTGTGCCAGTCATAAAAGCTCAAGTGGCTGCGATTGGGCCGCAACATAGTGCGACCCTCAAATATGGCCTGCCAATTTGCAGCCCCAAGCAAGCGCAGGCTACAGGCGCGCAAGCTGTCCGCATAGTCTATATAACCCGATATATCGAAGCCACTGCGCTGCCGTATTTGCAGGAAGATAATAGTCTGTGTAAGGATCAGATTATGAACAAGCTTAAATATAGATTTTAGTAATCATCTATTTGAGTATACCGATAGCCTCATTAGCACATTGGGCGCCTCTCGTTCGGCCAGGGCAACTAGCGCCGGATCATCACTTTTCAGATAAGTACTATAAAGCCTAGTTGTTAGCACCTTTGCGTTCGTCAATTCCTTTAGCTGCTGCCTGCGCTTGTAGAATTCATGCTCTTCATATACTGTGGCATTGGTGCGATAGCCGACTTTTACCAGCGCATTTATGACATTTTTGCTGCCCAAATAGCGGTAGTCCTCAACTTTGGTAAACGATTTCATATATTCCCCATAGCTCCCGAAGTTTACGTCATTTAAGTCGCCACGCATTGCCATTGTGCGGGATCTTCTACTCTATTTGTAGCAATATGTTTTATGGATATCGTGTTTTGCTTGTGTTATGATGTGCGTTTTATTTGTTTACGTTCGAACCAGTATTTGTATTTGTTTCTGTTGTTCAGTTGATGTACTATTTCAGTTCGAGTGTTTTACTGATCCTGATAAAGCAAAGCTTACTAGACATGCTAATCGATCAAAAGTTAAAGTTAATCATACTTTTCACTGTTCTTTTATTTCTTATCAATTTTTTTACAGCTTTGAGCAAAAGTAAAAGTGATTGCAATTATTTGTGCCAAGAATTTATAATTTTTCAAGTCTCAAAAATAACAACAATACCCTGTTATATTGAACTTTGACATTTTTTATTCCTATGTACCATTAAAAATTTAAGTTTAATAAAAGTTAAACTTATTTATCACCTCAGTATTTAAGGGACATATTTAGGGATATTTATCGTTTTTAAATATTTATTTTAATCAGATACATATAGCTATCAAAACATACACAATTCACACATCATTATGCACCCGGCTAGGGAACAGTGCCTTTCATAAGGAAGTCAACACCCAGTACAAATGATGCGTATGAGGTAGGTGCTCTGTTTTGCCTGGCAGCGTAAATTATGCGCATAAAATGAACATTAGATTCATATTTTAATGTGCACACTCACTCACACACACGCACACACACACGCACAAATGTACTCATATGCCATAAACAAAAGCAGGTTAACTGGAGCTCAACTCCTGGCACTGCCAGCAATAGCTACAAAAAAAGGTTATGCCAAATAACCTGCAGCTATTACAAACACAAACAGTCAAACACACACATATATACTGGGATTTTCATGAGTGTGTGTGTGTCTACTTATTTCCATTACAAATGAGCTTATTATGCGCCCGAGTCACAAAGTCATTGCGACTTAAAAGGATTTGCATGTGATTAGCAGCACGAAATGTAAACAAAATTCTTGCGCCAGAAGACAAAAACCAACAGAAAATAAAAACTTTTATTTTCAATAAAGCGGCACACAGATGCTCTTACTTTTTTGGCTATTTCTATATAAAGAATAAATTTGTCGAAGAATTATTTCGTTTCAGTCTTAATGCATGATGTGAAAATCTATTTTAAGATTTATTAAATAAATTTATACTTATTTATATGACTTATTTTAACATGATATATGAAATATTAAAAAAAAAATATATATATAAATTATTTATAAAATAATACTTAGGTGCAAACAAATGAAAAAATAATAATACAAAATACATTAATATAAAAAGTTTTCTACAAAATCTTCTTAATAGTCGAAATCGCAACAATTTTAACAATTCGCAATTTTCCTATTTAATATTATAAATAAATTTTCTTTTCTTTTCTTTTTCGTATAATATTATCTAATTTTCTTATTTGAATTATTTATAATTTTCTTAAAATAAGTATATAATTTCTCAGCATATCTTGGATATATGCCCAAAAATAGTATTAAATATATTTCATCTCAAACGTAAAATTTAATTTTTATTCATTTCCTATAAGCGTAGCAAATTCTTTCAAATTGTTAATGTTGCCCCCTCATAGGTATTTCTAACATAGGACGATTTGTAAGCACTTGATAAGTTGAGTAGCCGAAAATGTTACACACACTCCTGCTGCATATATATATATATATATATATATAGGTATGTGTGCGTGCTGCTTGTGCGCTCCATTGTGTATTTGTAGGTACTTGATATTTGTGTTTGTGTTACGTATTTGGCAAATTGCCTTTGGCAAGGGGGCGCATTAAAACAATGAACACATCATAATCATAATTTTTGTAGCCTAATTTCTGGGGCATAACGCGTATGCTGTATGTTAGAGTGTGTGTGAATGTGTGTCTTGGTTTGTGTGTGTGTGTGTGTGCGCGCACGACAGACTGTTTAAATACAATGCATAATTTAGCCAACTCTGTGCTGGAATGACCGAGCAGAAGGCGGGTTCGACTCGACTTTACTGCCAATAGAAAATCGAAATCCTTAAACTCAACTGTCTGACAGACGCCTTGAAGCCGACTTTGAGTGGCGCCTTACGCTTCAATTGTCCAGCATAATGGAGATTTCTTTTGCATAAGCCTCGAGTGTCTGCACAAAAGCATCTCTGAGCAAATAGAAAAGCGACTTTGCATTTCTCCGACGTCTAATTGAAGTTGACTTAAAAGTGTTGCCGATAGACAGGTAAAAACGAAAGAAGACAAAAAAAACAATCGATTTTAAGCTTAAGTTGTAAGGTATGGGTATACTTAAGTGTATATATATATGCAAAAAAAAAAATATTTATTTTATTAAGAACTGCGAAAACTTCAAATATAGTATATTCAAAGACAATATAAACACGATTATATATGTGTGCGTTTAGATAAAACTCGTGTTTTATACAAAGTGTTTTTTTTTGTTGAAAATACCTTACTGATTGTTAATAATTAATTTTCATAATTCTTTGCTCTAAACTCAAATATTTAGCAAATCATTTTCATGTTTAAAGGCTTTTTAAAACTTGAATATTACTAAAATATAAATAATATATATTAAAAAAAAAATATACAACAGTTTGAAAAATTATAAAAAATAAATTAAAATCAAAAATAAAAAATATACAAAAAATACTAGAAAAATTATATAAAGTGAAGATAATATAATATTTATTGATATGAATTAAATAAATAAATAATTTAACCCACCCTTAGAGTATTTTATAAAATGTGGGTTTTCACAAGATTATTTTACTGAATAAAAATATTTTACGCTATTTGACATAATAATAGCATAAAACATATAAATATATATCAAATAAATAAACAGTAGCATATTCAGTATAAAGTTAAATAAACTTAAGTTGTTATGCTCAACATTTTCACGGCAATTAAAGTCGAATTGAATAACTTGGTGACTTTCGAAATTTTTTTTTTAAGATACATTTTTAAAGTCAACTTTTTTCCTTTAATCCTTAATCTGCATTTAGATGTTCAAGTATATTTGAGACGACCTTTAGCTAAGCTGCTATACAAATACTCATTTGAGTTGTGTATGAGTGTATATGTTTCTGCTTATAATGACGTCAACTGCGCTGTCATATAACAGCAATGACTGGCGTTCTACACCCACTCACACACACACCCACACACACACACACCTACCTCATACATGCATGCTTCAAGTGAGCATTCGCTCAACCTTTTGGGCAGACATCCATGAAAAAGCAAACAAGTCAAAAGCGAAAGACCAAATAAAAATATATAAAAAAGTAAAAAAAAGAAAAAAAAAACTCAGACAGCTCATGAATGCAGCCCATTGAATTGGCAGTTGGCACAAAAGACTAGACTCCAAGTTTAGCTAAAAGCCAAATAAGTAAATATGTGTATATAGGAAAAATAAAAAGAAAATTGCGAAAATTGTTGTGCTTTTGAATAAATAAATCGCAGCGCAAATAAAGGTGAATGGCAAAATGGCAAAGTAGAAGAAGACAACAAACTGAGACAACATTTGTGTATGACAATGCGCCACGATGACGTCAAAGTTCATGCTGGCCAACTTTTAGGTGCCCCAACTTATATCCAGTCATCTCCTAAGCACTTGCCACCATTTAAAAAAAAAAAGAAGCAGGAAGAAATATGTCGAAGAACGCAATTTAAGGCAAAGATTTCAACTTCAAAGGCTCAAAGGCCGCTTATCGCTGGCGTCACTTAAATTAAGGATGTGTGCCACGTGGCTGAGGGCCGACGGCTATTAGGCAGCACAGGAGAGTAAACTATGCATAAAACTCAATCAAGTCGAGACAAGGAGTAGAGCAACAACAACAACAACAGCAACAACAACAACAAGTACAAGACAATCCACACACACATCAATAGCCTTTACATACCTCAACGCTCCGGCATTGTCCCTGCAGGCATGTCAGGCTCTAATGCCAACTCTGACACGCTCCGTATTCCCGGAGCTTTGGCCCTCCTGTTTAGAAATAGGAATCAGCGTGCAAGACAACAACGACAAAATCCTTGGCCCGAAATTCCACTGTTTTGGCAACAAAAAGTGCCCCAAACAAAATGTTAACCCAAGTATCGTGTGTGTTGCATCTTTGGCCCTTTTGCTGCTCGGGGCCTTAGAGACGCCTGCAAAAAATAAAAGAGCACAATAAAACAAAACAAAAAAATAGGAAACAAGTCAAATAACTTAAGTAAATGTGCCAAAGGCCCTAAGAGCTGAACTCGAGTGTCGGCGCACCCCGGAGCGCATGTAGTCCTGTTTAAATAAACATGTGATATGCAGCGACTTTCTTATGTTAATTTCATTGAGTTTAGCCGAACTAAGAACTGTAAGAAATGTAAGTAGTTGGAAATCAAGAGACATATGGAACAATAAAATGACTACGAAAATTAATCAGGCGATTAATTGGTATACAGGGAAATTAAAATGTAGATGAATAGATTAGGATACGGGCTCAAATGCAATTAAAGGGAAAGTGTAGAAAGATTAAAAGAAAATTCAATAAAGTAAGGGAAATGTATCATTGAAATACAAACAAATTAAATTATTTATTATTTTTTATTGGGTTAAAAATTTTATTATTTTCTTTATTGTTATGAATTAAAATTAGTAATTAATTAAGTTAATAGAAAGTAATATTTCTATCTTATGTTTTCAAAACATATGCTTATTCAAGCTCATTAACTAATTTAATAAATTAAACAATATTATTTACCATAGGCAATTTTTTAAATAATAAAATCAAAACAAAATTAATATTTATTTGTTGATTTTGGCGACCTTTTGCATTTTTAAAAGATTTTATCAGCTGCCTCGAAGTCCGGGGTTAAATTTATTAAAAAAAAAAATTAAACAATATTGCAGAAAAAATCTTTTCCGATCGGGGCAAATATTTTAATTAATAATTACGGCTGATATTGAATTATTAAATTTTTTCCAGATTAATAAAATTATAAATACACGCTTTTTGACGAATTTTGCCGATAGCCACCTCTATCAATATGAAAAACTATTCGAAACTTTTTGTTTTCATTTTCATCTGCTCGGCCAATCGATCATTTCATTTGAGCACATTTATTGAAACCCTCTTAAATCACATGCCAGCTCGCTTGAATGATTTATTTGGGCACACGGTGTGTTTTCTCGCCGGCATTCACATATGTTTGCCATTGCCAATTTTCCATTTTAAATGCGAGCTAATTTATTAGCAGCCAGCGGCGAACAAAGCGAAAGCCAGCACCTTAAAAATGTTGTAATAAATGTCACACTTGCCGTGGCAGACCAAAATTATTGCTACGCATTTGTCACACGCGTTTCGCAGCAGCTAAAACAAAGGGAAAAATAAATAATAGTATTAAAACGTACAAATAAATACGATCAATAAAAATATTTTTAATTAAAGTCTCACATAAAGCAAAATCAATTTGTACTTGTGTCTTCAAAAAAAAAAACTCAAACGAGAAACTAAAGTTGTTCCAGAAAACGTTATCAGCAAATTTCAGCAAAAACCTAAATGAATTTATAAGTTTATCAATAATTTAAAGCTATTTTAGTATTAAGAAAAGAATAGTTTACAAGTATTTTAAAGAAATGTTTCCTCAGCTTTTATTAAATTTAATTAAATAAAATTTTTTTAAAAGGTCTTTTAAATGAAAAATGTCTACAAAAAATATGAATATTTTTTCATTATCTTTCTAAATTGAAAAAAAAAGAAACAGCCAATAGGTATGCAATAATAATTTAATTACTCACTATAAAAAGATGTGTTAAAGTCATCAATTTAAAATAAAAGCTGATATATTTTAAATTTTAGCGCATGTAGAAGTAAAATGTCTTTAAATATCACCTTTATCACATTAAATTAGCAACATTTTCAAGTCTTTATTCAAATTGCCCCAATAAGTAGGCAATATATTTTACGAAACCCCTTTCTGGAATGCATGAAGAGAAATTGTTTCGTCCGTGCCAATTATCAGAATAAGAAATTTAATTTCTTCTTCTTGTTCGGGCTGCTTTTAAATGGGTGGCATTTGCCTTGTCACGTTTCGATTTCGTGACGTGGCAGGATTGAAATATGTTTTTACCGCTTCACTTCGATTGTTGCAGCAGCTGTTGCATTTTTAACGCTGATTATATAGTTTTCATTTTACGCCCACCCGGACCGTTGTCATAAAAGTCAATATGGCAAACGCCTTGACCCTTTTTTATATTTCGGTTGGAGGGTGCACATGTGGCATGCTACATACTATATAATGATATATATATTGTGTGTGTGTGTGTGTGTGTGTGTGTCTGTGTGTGCAACTTATTCGCAGCATTTTCATAAAATTTTATTGAATTTAAAACCGAAGCCCAGCCACTTGAGCAAATATCATTTATTTTATTGTTCAATTCCGGACCGTAAAGGACGGCTGGCGATTTCAGTTACATTCCCACAGCGGCTCCTTGTTACAGGACTCTTAAGATATTGTGCATGTGTGTCTGCCTCTGTGTGTGTGTGTGTGTGTGTGTGTATTGCCCTGATTTCCTAACTGTCTGCTGGCAAGGGGCAGCTGTACCATAAAAACTAAAGCATCCTCGTCGTGTAGAAATGTGTTGTTGTCCGGCTCTGTTTGTGGCATGCGGCCATACGTAATGAATGTTTATTGCACTGGACATGGACATGTTTTGCTCATTGCTCGCTCGCTCCCTTTGTTGGTCTGGCCAACAAGGCTGCGTAATTGCTTTTGGTTTTTGTGCAGACATTTGCCATCTTAACCATTCCTTAACGTAAACAACATGGTCAATACGCAGAAAATCAGCTATCGAATAGCGATACATTTTTGCACTTGATCATATAATAAGACATATAAATAAATAAGACATTTATATTACAAACTGGTAACAATATTTTTGTAAACATTAAAATATCCCATTTAAAAAGAAAGAGTTGAACGAACGATTATTAAAAATATATTTTGGTTATTTTTTTTAAACGTCTCGTTTTAAATTCATACAAACAATTCTTACATCTGAATCAAAGCAAAACCTGGCCTCAAGGTTTTGTCCGTGAACCTGTCATTTGACCCTGGCCACACAGGTCGAGTTTCCAAGAACCGTTTAAGAGCTCGACTAGCTTAGTCTTGATCGCAAATCGAGAAGCCAGTCAGTTCAGTGACCAAGAAAACAAACGTAAAGTGTCATATCTAATAATAAACATAACTGAAAAGACTTAGCCTCTGAAAGTGCTTCGTACTTCGGAAAGTCTGGAGAATTGAATAAATTTAAGGTATACAACCAACCAAAATCGTGTTGTTCGTTATACTTGTTATATTGAGAAATTTGTCAAATTTGTAGAGTACAAATTTGTAAATGGCAATTAAAGCAGCTGGTCCGTTGGAGACGAATATACTATATACTATATACTATCTAGCCATTTTTTTTATTAATTTAATAGTATTAATAATTATTTTTATTTATATGCTTCAGCATTGTAAGTTGAATGTGCCCACAGATTTCCCATATCTATATATATTTACCAGAATTATCACTTAAACGAGTATTCAGACTATAATATATTTCAAACTTGATATACTTAGTAGACTGCCTGCCAAAAATCATAATATTTATTTAAAAAGCATGTAGGTAATATTGTAATCATATATAAACACTAAACTCAGCTTGGGGTAATGCGCGAAAGATGTGCAGGAAACATATGCCTGATTTTAATAATCGTAAAAGCAAACAGCGAACAGCAAACATCGAAAATGTTCGCCCAGGAGCAGAACAGGAAGAACATCTAGCTAGATATGGTAACGTTTACACATGCTAGTATTAAAATGGCGCAAACTTCAAAACTCGAGGAAAACGTGGCCAAAGTTGCCGCCGCACAAGTCATTGTTATGCATGACGCCAACTGCCAAAGCCAAAGCCGAAGCCAAAGCCAAAGCCAAAGCCAAGTGGCTGACGGGGACTGCCACAGACATTTCCATAAAAAGGCGGCAACAACAACAACAACAGCAGCAGCAGCAGCAGCAGCAGCAGCATTTGGCTGGCAAACAAGTGGGCGACTTGGCAAAAAGAAAAATATTAAAGATTCTCAAAACCATAATCTTATTGACGTGATAGGATTACACTTTGCTAAGTGAATTAATAAAGTATGCGTCGCCGATGTTGATGCTGTCGCTGAGTCGGTGGCCAACTACTTAGGGGGACCACTCAATATGAGATGCACACAATATTATGGTCGAAAATGAGCTGACAGCGGTTGTGTGTGGGCCGGGGAGTGGTGCGTGCCCTGATTCTTGACAACCGCCGGCTGGGATGAGCTGTGCGCAAAAGTTTTGCAACTCTCAACTTTTGTGGCAAGTTGCGCCTCGGCCAACATTATTAACATAATTTATCACGACAGCGACAGAGTCCGCTAAGCAGCTCAATAAGGTAACACTTTGGCCAAAGTTTGCTGCACAACCAAAAAAGAAACTGAAACTAACCAAAACATATTCATTACACAAGCGTTACATGAGGCATTTATTTGGGTCTCCTGGCAAACATGTCAAAGCTTTCAGTCAAAAGTTCTTGCTGCCAGAGCATAATTATGCCATGCTGGCCATGATTAATTATTGCTCGATTTGCCTGGCCCGCAAATAAATCGACATCTATTGAGGCAGGCCCCAAACAAAAAAAGTAAATATATATATATCCAGCAAAATGTCCAGCAATCATTTAGCTGGGATTGCGCCCCAGGGAGCACTTGGAGTTGGCTGCTGTTAAGAAGATTGGTATTTAGCTGGATTATTCCAAGGCATTTCAGATATTTAGGTTTCCTAAAAATGATTTATTGCAATTGTTAAAAAATGTTATTTATTATTTAAAGTCAGAAAATCATAACGCGTTTTTATTATTTTTAATATTAATTTTTTTTATTAGTATTATTAATATTATTATTATATTTAATATTGTGGTCCATATAATTATTATTAATTTTATTATTATTATTAAGAGTAAAGAATTTAGTTATCAGTGTAGCAAGCCCCAAAAGGACTAACGGTTCCTGCCTTAAGGTTCGGTACGAAAACCTTGTTTCCACCTCCTAAAATAAAAATTTGGTTCAAAATCAAAACATATACAAAATGTTTATTTAAATGTTCAACAATTTAGTTCTAGAAATCCGGCGCTTTCTTATAAGCGACCTTACAAGCCGTTCATATAAATAAATAAATTTAAAAAAAATTAGTTTTAAACCCGCTTTAGAGTCTTTATAGTTCTAGAAAATAATGACTGTTCTGCTGTCGAAGACAACAATCTCAAACTTGCCCTAAAATTCACAATATCAGCAATTTTATATTATTTAAATATTCTTAATTTGTTTTTTGGCTTATTTTACATTTTTTGAATTATATATATAATTACTTTTTTGGTTTTCCTACATAGTTTCACAAATCTAAAGCTAAGAAATTTTTTATTATTTTAAGAGCCTTGTAATTTTTATCTAATGGTTTTCGTTTTCTTTTGAACTTCTATTATTCCAGAAACGGTGGTCGATAAAATGAAATTGGTAGGTCATTAATTTCAAGTTTCAAGTATTTGGGTAGTTAAATGGTATTAATTATTATATAATAAAATTTAATATTTATCTATTTGTTTTCGTTTTGCATTTCCTAATGTACAAAGTGCTCACAAAATGAAAAGAATGTATACATATGTATACTTATCCGCCTGAGGCAACAATTAGTCTTGTATATATTCCCTCAAAATAAAGATTAAATTCTACATATATCTACTTATGTATATCCGTCGCTAAAGCTGTAGCCACGAATTTTGCGGCAACACCCTCAACCGTCCACACAATGCCGAAAAATATCAATAATTCCAAAAAAGTACAGTTTGAAAGTCACTGCTTAGTGGCTACAGTTTAAGAGTCTAGAACATATGGCTAAGTTGGTCTTCTTACCTTTTGAGTTAGTTGACAAGTTGACGCTACAAACCGATTTTAAAACGAAACGGTTCGAGCGGAAATTTTTGTTCTTTGTTTATTCCGAGCCGGACCCAAGTCAAGCCAGTTGCCTAAAACACAGCAGTACCGGAACCTAAACCGAACCATTTCTTTTCAATTAGGGGAGAACCAACCCCAATATATATATATAATTTGGATCCTAACTATTGGAGTTTTCTAAGCATATTGGGAAAATACCAATTTTGGGAATTGGTCAAATACAGTCCGACATTATGACATGATTTATTTGACAGCAGAACGGGCATTTATAAAGTAGAAAGCAAATCGTTTTATTAACACTAAAAGCATATAAAGCCTGGCCTTAAAGTTATGGAAAACCAAGTTCACGAACTGAACCTTAACGCAGTATTCCGCTGCGAATCATTAGCCAAACTTCACGCCTTTTTAGTGACTTTTAGCCCTGGTTTAACCAAGTATGTATACGGCAGGTACGAATGTGCATTAAAAGAATTCAAATCATAGTAAATCTCACCTTAGTTTGGCAATCCCAACTAAATTGTTAAGATAAAATCAACTTTAAAGCTTCAAAAAGCCAACAATTGTGACCTTGAAAAACATCTAAAGAATAACCCACAAAAACGTTGACAAAACTTGGGAAATTCATTGTGAGCAGTTATAATTCGAAAAGTTTTTCGGGCTTTCCCTGAAATCTGGGTGTTACTCAAGTTCTGGGCTATTAAAAAGTTACGCTTTTCATTTCAATTGCCCGGCCGGAGCAAAGTTGCAGCTGAACAAATTACAAAACTAGTCGCATAAAATTTTGCCGGTTGGCCCTAAAAATGGCGTTAAAAGTGTCGGCAAAGTTGACTGTTGGCTGCCAATAAATGTGAATGCAAATTGCCAGCCAATTAGTTGCAAGTGCGAATCGCAATGATGTTTATTAATTGCCAATTGGCGGCCAAAGACTGAACTTGATACGCCCTAAGCCCCTAATATAAGCTCAAAGACAAAAACAAAAAGATGATTTCTCTGTGATTTTTCCCTTTTGTTTTTTGTTTTTTTCTAGCGCTTGCTCTTAATTAATGCAAATTAGATATGCAGCGGAATTTTGTTGGCTGCTCCCAACCACCCACAAATGAGTTTTTCATCAAGTCTAACAACTTAATTAGCTCATAAAAATGACGCCCCGAAGCTGTTAACCCGGCGAATACCAGCCGCAACATTGCCACCCCTCCACCCCCCACCCCTCGCCGGCCCCTATCCATGAGCCGGCGCTTTCTGCGTGCTGCGGCCACTTAAACGCAGCACAGATTGGCACCGAATCCGGGCGGAAATGCTGGGGCGCCAGGTCGTAGGTCACGGCGTAGGCGCAAAGCTAATTAGTATTAAGTGCTCTGGCGGCACTTGAAACCATCCCCACAGCATTTTCTTGTTGTTGTTGTTGTTGTTGTTGTTGTTGTTGTTGTTGTAGTTGTGGTTGTCGCTCCTGTTGTTGAGGGGCCGCGCAACGCCTCGGGCGTGGCAAAATATTTTTGTGTGTGCGGTCACTTGTGAAATTCCAGCAAAACGGTCGGCACAAAACAACAAAAAAATTAAGGAAAAAATAAGAGAGAACAACAAAGCAGCTATAACGAAGCGTGCATACCCTTGCTTGATTTACGCATAAATCAGGCATTTGGTTTTATTTTCCCGCTAGCAATGCAGTAAAAAACGTTCTTTTTTCCGACATTTCTTTCTATTTTTTGTTTCTTTCTTTTTTTTGTTGTTTATTTTCTGCAACTTTCGATAGGCTTACATTGCATTGAGTTAAGTTTAAGGGAGACGAAATACATAGCGAAAATAAGAGAGTCTTATTTTAATTTTGTTTTGCATCGCCTTCTCATTTGTCGCTTTACCTAATTCCGCCTTGCATTGTCGCCACTTTGGCTGCTGCACTCAGTTGTTCTCGAACATTCGCTTTGATCGCAGCCGTCGCGGATCGATTTTTTTGCACACATATGTATGTACATATGTATGTATGTACATAGACACACGCGGTTTATTTGTTAATGTTTTTATATGTATTTATTTCTTCAATTACAAACGCGCAGCTGCAATAAAAGTGATCAATTAAAGTAGTTACAAATCAGTTTTAATTAAATGTTGCAAATAATAGTGAAAATTGAAATGTATAACTAAAGAGGTAAGCAGCAATGTCTTTTATAAATTCATGATGCCCACTAATAATTAGTTGAATGAAAATAGTGCAAAATTCCTTTTGGCATGACATACATACAAGCATATGCATTTACCCGCGATTTAGTGCCGTTTGAGTGCGTAATGATCCAGCGCCAAGTCCCGTTGGCTTTTTGCCTAATTTATGTGCTGCTCAGTTCTTTTTTTTTCTTATCGCATTCGCTTTTATTCGCCAGTTCGTCGGTTCGCGGGCGGTCGGCGGAGTGAGGGAAACCTTTGCCTAAAAATGTTTGATGTTTTTGGCGCTGACACATTTTGATGAGCATATGAAGTGAGAATATGAATCTGAAAGGAGATGTGGAGAAAATGTTGTTGAATAGCGAATACATAAAAATACCCTACACAGATGGTAACTGTAAACATTAATAGTTTTTATAAAAATGTGCCCGTTCGCAAAGGCGAAAAGTGGCAGATTGAGAAAATAGTTACATATATTTTAATTAATTTATCGAGTCGCATGCCTTAAGATGTTAAAGAGTTTTACGCAGTCAGTCGCACCCAACTAAAACGTCCCTTTTTTTCTTAATTTTCTTACTTGTTTATTCGATTTTGCTGCTGTATATGATGTATATGACTGTGTAATAACATTAATTTGGATCTGTATATTTTTTTTTGCTAAACAAACGGACATGGTTAAGTTGATCGCTCATGATGTTGAGCCAAAATACAAGGAAATTCACCCGAATATACTGTCAGCCACTATATACGTATTTGGTAGAAAATTTAAAAGTGTAAGCAAAAGCCTTTTTTTTTGCTTAAAGAAAAACAATTTTCAATTGTTTGCATAGAGAGATAAGAATGGACTAATAATATCCATGAACGGATCGAACTTTGGAGCTAGAGTCGTAAATATTTAAATATATGTATACAATGTGTATGGAATAAAGCTGGAATGCTTGCATCAGATGCTTGTCTGTCGGTTAGGGTATCTCTTAGTCCTGCACTCTAACATGTTTTTCTGTTTAAATTTGTTGCGACCTATCAAAGCACGACTTGTTTATATTTTTTACTTTAAGCCAGATGACTTTCCGCCTCTAGGCACATAGCCAAACTATGAACTTAAGGAAACAGTGAAAGAACTTTGGAGTATAGATTTTTGAAAAAAAGTACTACCCGCATCCCTGCCCTCTGGGGCACACGCCCAACGACCTTCGGATTAGCCCCAATTTAACAAGCACTTACATCAATCCGCAAACAAGTCAATTATCTTATTAGAATCCATTTACACCTCCTCTCTGTGTCGATTCCCCTGCTGGTCCCGGCTCACGTATCCGCTCCGGCTGTCTGTCACGTAACGTTTTACTTCAGTTCAACTCATTTCCGCAGCTCACATGACTTTATGCAATAACAGCCAAATAAAATTATCTTATCAGCCAGTGGAAGCTGAGTTCTGCGTGTTTCTTGTGTCTGTGCGTTTCTGTTTCGGGCTAATTTTATTCCATAAAACTTGTGCTTATTGCGCACTGTCCTTGGTCCTGCGTCCAGTGTTCACGGCTTGTGTCCAGCTAAAAATTGCACGTCCCGGTCATACAATGCGCACGTGACCGCTTGGCAATGTACCGATGCCAACTGACGTGCCTCCAAGCCCCTCGCCTACCCACTGCTCATGTCCTGCGGTCCTTGTACACATACACGTTCCCATGTAATGTGCACAACTTAGAACAAACAACAACGCGCCACTGACAGCAGCCAAATGATAGTTATTCATGGTAATTTTTTCTTCTTTTTTTTCTCATATTATTTGTAGTAGGAATCCAATTTAGTTAGGATCCGGCTATTTAAGTATATTTGATACGCTACGATATGAAACGAACCTTTGGATGTGTTATTAAAAAAAAAACACAAATTTGTTAACAGAATAAAAATGTTTTACAAAATATGGAAAAATTGTAAAATGTATTTCTTTACTTCTATTTATTTTTGTTGGCACCGTATAATAATTATGTTCAAAGAAAATTGTTTTGTATTTAGGAATATACCGAGTAGGCTAAAATATCTTCAAATTCAAAATTTACAATTCAACAAATCGGAAATTTTTTTATATACTTGACTGAAAAGTAAGTTGACAAATTAAAACAAAATTGGGGGAAAAAAATAGTATATCCTGCATTATATATCTAAAAAAAAAGTTTTCTAAATATTCTGAAAACATCTTTCAATGTTTTTCCTCAGTTTTTTTTTGGGGACAGCTTTGATTATTATTATCACTCAATGCATTTAATTTATTTTAATTTATTTGATTTACAGTAGCCAAAAAAAGTTCCAATCAATATTTGTAATTTTCTTCTTTTTTGATAAAGAATTGTTCAATGCTTCTAAGGATAATGGGAATAATCAATAATAATATTAAGAAAAAAAGGAAAGGAAAAAAGGAAAGAATGTCTGGAGGGATAATGGATTAGTAAACTAATAAAATATTGTGAATATATTATTTAATCCCATCTTCTTTTATCTCGACATATACGTATCCATATGTAGGTACTATTGCTATTTCCTATTTTATTCGATATTCTGCATCATTTACTAATTTTTAAACATTTTTTTTGTTATTTACCTAACATACCCTGTGTATAGGCTGTAATGATTATCATGTTATGGTTGTGTGTGTGTGGGGGGGGGGGGGGCGTGGCGCGGGGGTGAATTAAGGCGGGTTGGAAACTTGAGGCGAATGTGTCACGTTCGCTTTTTGCAATAAAATGGCAACACGACGAGTACAACAAATATAAATGCAAATATACATTTTGTGGTAAGCATTTGTAGCTCGTTACACACACACACACACGCGCGCACGCACATAGAGACACACACAGACACACACTTAAACACACATACACACACACACAGGTTATTAGTTGAAGTTGTAGTTGTGGCATGTTCCATGTTCATAAACGTTCATGTCTAGCATAGCGGAAGTGTTGATTTTCATTAAATGGCGTCAGTTCAATTGGAAAAATATTGTTGTGCCGCATGTGTGTGTGTCTGTGTGTTCTTGTTGTTGTTTGTTTGCGTAAATTTGGGTGTTTGTGTTGGTTTTGACTTATTAAATTAGCCTGGTTCAGTGGCCGTGCTTTCGATTGTCTCTAACAGCTTGTTTTTATCGAAAACGAAGTCAAACGAAAATTGTTGATAATATTTTAATACGCTTCACCAGCCAAAAATGGCATTTGAGCATGATCTGAAAATCCGTTTAGGGCATTAATTTATGACGGATTAAAGCGTTCCTCGAAAGCTGCTCATTAAATTATTTGTAATTTAGTCGAAAAGTTAAGATTCAACGCAAAGTTTAATTATTAAATGTCCAATGATATTAGCTGAAATTGGTACGCAAATAAACGAATAAAATAAGTTGTGAAAGGAAATAACAGCTTGTAGAAGAGGTGCTGTATTCCAGCGAAATATGAGAGCTTTAAGTTTTCATTAGAAATAGCGAATTAAGAAAGCTTTAAGTTTATAAATATCTTGGCTCAAACTATTGATGCTCAGACAGTTGGCTGAGCTTCAACTTAACCTTTTTCAAATTAACCTTCAGCTTTTCCGCGTTATATTAAACACTTTTTATTTAATCTTAAAGTTTGTGTGGCTTCTATGATTTTATTTAAGAAATTCTAAAGAAGTTAGCCAACGTAACTTGGCTAAATTTCAAAAATAAATAAACAGCTTGAAACATAAGTAAAAATATCACCCAATTTTTATTAATAATATACCAACTTTTAATAAACCAAGTGCAAAGAAGTTAATAGTTTTATGAAATCACAAACATTAGAAAATATAGAAAAGTTTAAAGACTTAAATATAAAAAAAAAAAATCATATGAATAATATTCTTAAAAGTTCTAAAACCTAAAATCATGTTACTTTACAAACAGCTCTTAAAAATTATGAATAAGTTTATTTTAGGCTCTGCTGTGCTCTGCAAGCTGCATCACTTTAATCCTTCTCATTTAAAGGCAAATATATTGCTATTTTTAAAAATGTCAAACATAATAAAACTCATTTCAAACGCCTGCAGCTTCTTATCCGCACATAACTTCAAGTTTGGATCTCGCTGCAATTTCCCTAGCCCCAAAGTGACCACATAAGCCCATTGTAAGGCCCAGCTGGCAGCTAAAGATAATTTGAAGCTCTGGTCGCTTTCAATATACATAAGATGCATAGAAAACTGAAATTGCAATTCAGCGAAGCTCTGTTAAAGTTTGACACAAGTACGAAAGTAAACGGAAGATAGTTACGTACAGTTGTCACAAAAAGTATGCGCACAATACCAAATGCCAAGTGAGGAAAAACATGAAAATTTATATCCAAATGGATGGGCAATACGAAATGAAATCTAAAACCAAATGCACACAAATGTGTGTGTGTGTATTTGATATTGTGTAAATATTTTGACATTACAATATGCTATTGCAAGCATGCTTGTGTGCCTGTGTGCTGCTTGAGTGTTTGTGCAAAATTTACTATTCATATGATATGCTCAGTGGGCGAGCATTGGAACGGGGACAGGAAAAGGTAACATTTGGGCTAGTTTATTTGTTTGTTTTGTGGCATTCCCATTCGCAGTTAATTTGTTAAAATTTCACTTTATAAATAATATTTGCTAAATTTGTTTTGCCAACAACAACAACAACAAGGGCAGACAAACTAATGACAGTTGGCAACGCTTTAGTTTATGGCGCCTTCTGTTGAGCCACAAGTTTTCCAATTTACATAACTTCCGCTGCAGCTTGTTGCCATAAATATGCAAAGGCTTTTCAGCCTCTTGTCTATGGAAATAAGTCAAGAAAATGTATGCAATGGCTTTTCCCTTCTTGCCATTCTTAGTAAGTTTCACATGAATTAAAAATTTGTTTGACTTCTATCTTGGCAATATGATCGGTTTTTCAACTTTTAATGGGTGGTCCACCTAGTCATTTACTGAAGCATTCTATTAATTTGAGTTCTACAAGGATTTCATATTTTAAAAAGTCGCAGTTTAAAATGATGTTTTACATTTATATCTTAAGAAGCAACTTTTCAATCTTATCAAAAACTAAAATACATTTTTAAAAGAGTTAAATCTATTAAATCTATTTTTATACTCTGAACCCATTAAAAATGGGTAAACAGGGTATATTGTATTTGTGCAAATGAAAGTAACAGGCAGAAGGAAGCATCTCCGACCCCATAAAGTATATATATTCTTGATCAGCATCAATAGCCGAGTCGATCTAGACATGTCCGTCTGTCTGTCCGTCTGTCCGTCCGTTTGTCCGTCCATCCATCCGTATGTATGAACGCAAGGAACCTATAAGAGCTAGAGACTTGAAATTAGCTGTAGGTCCTCCTAGTCCCCGCGAAGATCGAGTTTGCTTCCGATATTCGATAACTGGCCCCGTTTCCAAGTAATCGATAAAAATCGATATCGAAATCCTGTTTTTTGAGTAATTTCGGCAAATAATATGAGCTAGTCACCAAACTTGACATGGAGCTTCTAGAATAGTATATATAAGTCAAGTATTTTTCATTTTATACCTATCGCCTGTCGGAAGAAGAGGGTTCAGGGTATCCCCTAGTCGGGAGCTCCCGACTAGAACCTCTTACTTGTTATGTTATTCAATAAGTGCTTGCTCATAAGTAAAAATATTACGATTTTTGATTTATATCATTATTTTAATATTATTTATTTTTATTATTTTAGTATTATTTATTATTATTAGGTTATTTCGTGTTGAGAAAATACTTTTCTCAATATAGAATAAAGTTTTGTTAAAGCAGCGAATTATTTTTATTCGTCATATATCACATTTCCTTCATCGTTATTCTTTTAATAAGTTTTTTAAATTACATTTTTATTTTCTTAATTTATAAAACTAGTTATTCTTAAATGTTGTTTGCTGATTTAATTTTAGTAAATGTTCGGTAAATATACACATTGGTGTATTAACTTATATTGAATATTTATAAATGGCTAATAAACTACCCAATATATCTCAGAAACATTTCATTGAAATTCCAACAAATTCGAAAAAAGCTCAAATCAAATATAATTCGTTGCATACAATCCAAATATTCAGCTTGTTTGTACAAAGTGTTTTGATTCCCGAAAGGTTCCTCTAGATAGTTTTCGAATTTTGCACTCTTGAATTTGTCCCCGCATCGATGCGTTTTTTTTTCGTGCTACCCAATCGTTAAAGAGTAAAATTGTGTAGTTAATTTAGATGGTATAATTTTTACACACATGCAACATTGTTTAAGCGCATCCCTATCAAACGGAAGCAGAACTCAAATGAACTGGCAGCAAATTTGTTTTTTTGTTTTTTTTTTTTCTGCCCAAATATAATTTTGACCGATCGAACACGAATTAACGCCTACGAGCTGCACTTAGAGATAATCGCTGTCTGGCAGTGGAACCGGCTCCGAAAGCGTCTCATCGACGCCATCAACAAATATCATAATTACACCCAGCACCGGACGCAGATTCTCGGGCATGTGAGCATTGTCGCCGCCCAAGATGACCACACAGGGCTTCCCGGTGATCACAATTGGCAGCAGCCGTGTCACATACTGCGCCAACCGGTGCAGATTCATGCGCCGCATCTCCAGCGTGGTCAGTCCCTCCGGCCAGCTGTCCTCGTAGCAGCAGTCCATTAGGACATTGATCAGGTGCATGGGACAGCCGCTGGCACGCAGACCCTCGCGCACCATCATATGCATGGGGGTGTCCGGCGTAGAGATAAGACTTCCCCAAGTGCGTACCGAGGCCAGCGGCAGGCTACGTCCCCAGCGCATCAGCGAGTAGCGATCCAGCTGGTCCCCCACGTTGCGTATTACCGGATTGGTTGACCGCAGCGCCGCCACATAATACTGCACTAGCTCCAGCTCACGTCGATGTTCGCTCAGGCGTCTCTCCTGGTGTGCCTGCATGTCCCGAAGCTCGGATATCTCGCTGATCTGATCCTGCAGCTGTTCCCGCAATTCGTAGACGCAATTGTGGCTGGTCAGCTCGTCCTTGGGCACCCTCATGCCACAGCCTTTGGTGCACATGACGACCACCTTTGGATTGTTCTGGCAATTGGCCACATGGTTCCGATACTCTCCCAAAGGCATCAGCGCTGTGCATCCGTTATCCGCAAAGCTGCACTTGATCTTCAGGCGTCCAAGCATGTTCCGCATGAGGCGTGAGACGGGCACCAAATGGATGGGCAGTAAATCGGAGCGATCCACCGGACAGATCTGTTTCTCTTGAATCCACTTCTCGATGCAGTAGCGGCAGAAGGCGTGCTCACAGCTGGACGACTGCATGGGCTCCTCCAACACATCCGCACAAATGGGACAGAGGAGCTCCTCATCGACATGGCCAACGATTAGCGCTAGATCGTAGCCCATGGTTGGTTCAGAATAATTATCGCTAAATAAATGGGATTAGAAATTACGAATTTTGGAGATGATGCAGCCGCGACTCACCCTTATCACGTGTTATGTTACAGACAGAAGCCGAAATATTCGATTTTTCATAAATTTCGTTTTGAAATATGAGAGTTGCGTCGCAGCCGGCAGTTGAGTTGATCTGTGATGAATTTTTATACAAAATTGACAGAATTTGCTATTTTAATTCATTTGGAAATCTCAGTTCAAAATGATTCTAGTTTGCCATTCGCAACGAAATTGTAAACAAGCACAATAAGCAAAATAATAGCATGGAAAGTGCAGTAAATGAGACTTAATTTGCAGAAAGGACAGTTTATTTTATATTTAGATACATATACATATATTGAATGAAGTTGTGTATTAAAAAGAGTATATAATTGACGAGATATTGAAAGGAACGATATGGAATAGAAACTGCCAACAGAAGTATCGAAACAGACGAATAAGTTCCATCAAGAATTTTCAACTATAAAATATAGTACAAGCAATACCATATTTATAGCTAGAATTAAATAAAACAATTTAATTTTAAATAGATCTTTCGATATGCAAGATTTTAACTCGTGGTTATCGCAAAAGCTTGAAAACTATTTTTATCGATTAATCGATAGGAAACATTCAAATAACTGTAAATGCCAGCAACATATTTGAACGGGCAAAAGCTTTGTTTTTATTTGAAATAAAAGCAAAATTTAAGTGTACCTACTGTGGCATTAGTTTCACATTTTGAATCGAAATTTATGAAAAATCGTATATTTCTATCTGCAACATCCAGCATAAGGGCAAGTGGCACCTGTTTCAGCACAAAGTTTTATAAACCCCATACTTACACTTACGTACTTAACCATGGGCTACGATCTGGCGCTAATCGTTGGCCATGTCGATGAGGAGCTCCTCTGTCCCATTTGTGCGGATGTGTTGGAGGAGCCCATGCAGTCGTCCAGCTGTGAGCACGCCTTCTGCCGCTACTGCATTGAGAAGTGGATGCAGGAGAAGCAAATCTGTCCGGTGGATCGCTCCGATTTACTGCCCATCCATTTGGTGCCCGTCTCACGTCTCATGCGGAACATGCTTGGACGCTTGAAGATCAAGTGTTGCTTCGCAGAGAATGGCTGCACAGCACTGATGCCTTTAGAGGAATACCGCAACCATGTGGCCCACTGCCAGAACAATCCAAAGGTAGTCGTCATGTGCACCAAAGGCTGTGGCATGAGGGTGCCCAAGGATGAGCTGAGCAGACACAACTGTGTCTTCGAACTGCGCCAACAGCTGCAGGACCATATCAATGCGATTCCCGAGCTGCGCGACATGCAGGCACACCAGGAGCGGCGGCTGGGTGAGCACAGGCGCGAGCTGGAACTGCTGCAGTATTATATAGCGACACTGCGCGCCACAAATCCTGTCATCCGTACTGTAGGTGACCAGCTGGATCGGTATGCGCTGATGCGCTGGGGTCGTGGCCTGCCGCTGGCCTCGGTGCGCACTTGGGGCAGCCTCATCTCTACGCCGGACATGCCGATGCGCTTGATGGTTCGCGAGGGTCTGCGCGCCAGCGGTTGCCCCATGCATTTAATGGAGATACTGCTGGATTGCTGCCACGAGGATAGCTGGCCAGAGGGACTGACTACGCTAGAGATGCGGCGCATGAATCTGCATCGGTTGGCGCAGTATGTGACACGGCTGCTGCCAATTGTGATCACCGGGAAGCCGTGCGTGGTCATTTTGGGCGGAGACAATGCCCACATGCCCGAGAATCTGCGTCCGGTGCTGGGTGTAATTATGATATTTGTTGATGGCGTCGATGAGACGCATCCGGAGCCAGCACCATTGCCAGATAGTGATTACCTTTAAGTGCAAATTATACACGTTTACTCTTGTTTGATCGGTCCAAATTATACATAAATTACACAGATTAACAAGAGTTTTAATCGTTTGCTAAACTAAGCTGGTTTAGGAAAATGGCCAAATTGAATGCATCCCTTTAAAGACTTAACGCAACATATAAATGTTGCTTTAGTTCTCTTAAATTGTCTATTCTTCGTTTGACTCTATTGGGCTTTAGTTTTGTTTTTCAAACTGTTTTTCAGTTAGCCTATAAATGTTTTTAATAATCTTCCCGAGAAATGCAACCAGCTTATAACAGTTTTTCGAATATCAAGCAAAAATAATCAAATCTATTACTCTCTAAATTTATTACAATTCGTAATATCTTAGCAAATTAAAGGTTCATGTTTGTTCATACAGTTCTTAATTGCTTAGCTAATTGTTATCTTAACCTATGTAAACGAAAGTTGATATTGTAAAATCTTTCAAGTTTCCCTCAATTATGCGACAATTAGCAGAGTTTTCGCTGCGTATGCGTAATATTTCATGCAAATTCAGCTGAGGCACAATCTTAAATGCAGGCTACATTTGCTTGCCAGCGAATTGAGGAAAACTTGTAATGAAAATGGGAAAAGTTGTCGTTTTAGTTCGCGGCAGTTGGCGACACCATTCGCCAAAGTTTTACAAATTGCACTGGCAATTGGAATAATTTTTATGACTGCAAGTTGCGCACTCAACCGAGTTGCAAATTGAAATTGAGCTCTTAAGCTGCATGAATATTTTCAATAAATGCAGTTTTAGGGGAAAGTTTTTTATTTAAGTAATTAAAAATTATATTGAATAAACCCAACTAACATTCACTTAGAAGTTTAAAAGAACGAAGTGGAATTTTAATGCTAGGTGTAGAAAAGAATCCTATTTTTTTATTTTAAGTATCCAATGAATAACAGAAGGCAAAGAAGTTATTTTCCACAAATCTGGGTGGAATTTCCCTAAACCCCCTTCTTAACTTGCACCTTCGTCACATAAGGTAACTACAGTGAAAATTTCAGATTCATTGCTCTTATGGTATGGTCTATGCGTTCATCACCAATCAGTCACTCAAAAAGTCAGTCAGTCATTTTGTCAGGACAAAGAGTTTTATAAATATAGAGATAGTTACATATAATAACGACAATTGTTACCCTGAATTAATTGAACCCTATACAAATGATAAGACATACAAATTACTAAATTTGTACACTTTAATTTATAATAATATAATAGCAATTATTTGAACCTTGGCAATATAATTTTAGTAAAATACAGCAAAGGACCTTATTTGAATAAGTCAATTGACGATTTATATTCAAGGGTTTTTTATGTATTCAGCAGCGAAGTTTACATATTGAACTTAAAGTTAAATGGAAAAAAATAACATCTTGTTAATAGAGCATAGAGCATATATTATACAATTTAAAAAGAAAAAAAATAATTTGTTTATCTAAAACAAATATATATATATATATATATATATATATATATATATATATATATATATATATCATTAAATTTATACAGCACTGTGTTATATTTTGTTTCCAATCATTAATTGGAAAGCAACTTTAGTTTCCACTGATGCAACATATATTTATTTAAATGGACAATATATTTAAAACATTTTCATTCAAAAATTGCTTAGACAGATAAGGCATATCGAAATAAATCGATCTGTTCTCAATTGGTGCTACAATAAGTCCATGTTTTGGCAATCAAAAATTGCTGGCGCTGGCATTTTACACATTAAGAAAAGTAACTAAATTCATTTGCTTTATACTTAAACATAAAAAATTCTTTGTTAAAATCTCAAATTTTAGCATATATTATATACTAATATATTTATATATGGGGTATAGAAAGGTAAAGCTTTTATTACTATTAGTATTGAGAAAAAAGAAAGCCAGTAAAGGCTTAAGTTTTCTTTGCAATTTATGTAGTCACCTTTAAGACTTAATAACTTAATTAACTTAAGAACTAAAGTCAAAACTTGTGTGCATATTTGCAGCCAGTAAACAGCTTTATGCAATCTCCGTTGACGCTCAATAAACAAGACTGCAAACAGCCACAGTATCAACAACAACATCAACAACATCAACAACAACAACAAGTAAGTAGAGAGCAAATTAGTGTCAAATTAAATGAAACCCTTTGTCAACTAATTAAATGGAATGGCTGCAGCCGAGCTTTAGATAAGTTGATTAAACAAAGGCCAAGGGCTGCAGCCAACTAACTAAGCAACTAATATTTCTGATAACACAGATGCTTACACCTGCTGCAGGATGCAACAATTCATGTCCTGTTTGTCTCTTGGCCGGCAGCACAAAAACACAAAGCCAATGCAACAAAAGCCAAAACTTAATTAATATTTACATGAACACTTGAGACAAAGATAGTGTGCCAGAGAGAGAGAGAGAGAGATAAGAGTTAGAATGGGTGAAAGAGAGTAGGAACTATTGGGATTTTCTTACTGTTGCAGCTGCTTCGATTGTTGTTGTTGTTGTTATCTTTGGATTGTCTTGTTTGCATATGTCTGAGGCTCAGGCCCTGCCACCTGACGCATCCTACATATCAAACGTGGCATGCCACCTAGAAATCAATTCGCATTGTTAACCCATGATTGGATATTATTGATTCAATTTGCTGCCACACTGCCGAGACATGTTTTATGCATGCGCCCGTTCATCTGTATGTGTGATAACGAGTGTGTGTGTGTGTGTGTGTGTCTTGATAATGTCTGACTGTATCGATAATAGGAAACATGCACGCTTGCCCAACAACACCGCCAGCTAACTCAGCACCTGCTCCACACAAGAAAACCCACTTGCTGGGCTCCATGCGACGCTTGGCGTTGTTTAATTTATGCATGTGTTGCACTTACAACCTGAGAACTGTGGAGCCAATGCCAACTTTTCAATTCAAAAAAAAAAACTTAATTTTTACGTGCAAATAACAGAAATAAAGCAATGAATTTACAGAAGCTTCAAAATTACAATCGAAGTAAATAAAATTGGGCTTAATGAGAATAAACATTAATAATAGTCACGATTTATATATAATAGATATATATTCATATATATGAATTTGTTATATGTTTGAAGAAAACATAAATCGTCCTTGAATAGGTAAACTTCTTTTAAGTTTGTACTTTGAAATTTCTTATAACTAATATTAAACTATTTAATGCATTTATAGCTCTGAAATAAATATAACTAACGAAATCTTTGCTACAAAAAATGATTTTCCCAAGATAATAATTGTAAAATTTGAAAGTCAGACGTTCACATTTTTCTATTGTAAATTTAACAATTAATTAGTTAATTAAAAACTGTTAAAAAGTTGAGTGGATCAGGATCTTTAAAAGTGTGGGCTTGGCCGGCTTTAAGTCCTGGTGATTTATAAACTCCACAGCTTACGAAGCTGGCGCTGTGATAATTTTTGAAGACGTTTCTCGAGGAGCATCAAATTTTGTTGAAGAGAAAAGTGATAAATGTTGTTTTTTATTTCCAAATTCAATTTAAATTAGTAACAGGTCATTCAGAAATTGATTGATCAGCAGTCAGATTAGTTGATCAAGTTTTTCTTTTTATTTGTTAAGGTAAATCTCTGATAATAGTAAAACAATTTACTTGCATACGGACTAAGTCTTATAATATACATAATAAAATACGACTTTTACCGATATTTGGTGTTTAATTTGTGTAATTTTGTGATATATTAATCTCGAATGTCAATCGAAGAACTATTTCGAGAGTTAAGAAAAAAGAAATATTTGATATAGGAAAGGAACGCAAATCTTAAAGTTTTTCTATATATTTATGTTTATGTCATTGTCTATTTAGGTTTATGTCTAAAACGTCCATGCATTTTGTGTTCCGATCTGAATGTTGTAGAACATGTTGAATATTATATCTCTTCTTAACTTTTGATATTTTCAATTATGATAAGAATTAGTAGGGACTATTTATTTAGAGGTTTCAATCGAAAAAAACCCATTGCAATTGCATTACTGAGCGCTGTCAACTCTTAAAGTACGCTGCACAAATTCATGAAGCTTATAAAGTTCGGGGGGCGTGGTCGTGTTGCACCGCGTGCCCTTCTAACATGGCAGCAACTCCGGTCGGCGCTGGACTCATTAATTTTGCTAGCATTGAAAATGTGCGATATTATTTGTAGATGGCAACGCATTGTTGGCCTTGTTATTGTTATTGTTATTGTTGTTTGTGCATCAGCCACTCAGCTGTTGTTGTTAGCGTTGTTGTTGCTGTTGACAATGGCAATGATAACAATGGCATCACACATGTTGCTAATAGTACCATGTGGAACGCCCACATGTCTGCAACATGCCAAGAGCCGCATGGCACATACCGAATGCCGCATGCCACATGCCACATGCCACTTGAGCACATTGTTTTTGCCATCTGAAGTGTTTGACGTTTCCTGTTGCTTCCCATCGGCTACGGAGTGTGCAATTGATTTGCCGAATGGGCCACAATTATGGCTGCCTCCCCATTGATTTGTGCCACTAATCACCGTTGCATAAATCACGTAGCAGCAAAGCAGCACACAGGAAAAATATGCAACAGTCCTGCGCATGCAGCATAAATGTGTGACAAACTTTAAGCAGGTGCGATCCGAAGAAACTTAGACTTAGAACTGGCTGGAAATTAAAGAGTTCGAAGAGAAAATAGAATGATATTGGGTGTATTTTGCATTTACTGCTCACTTAAAACAAATTTAATTAATCAGAAGCTATCGATATTATTTTATTTTTTTAACAAATTTTTATGTTATTACGATAATTTTATTCTTATGGGATATTCGCAGTTTCCTGCAAAGTGGACGAAGTAAACCGCATTTAATAATGTTTCGCAGATTCTTCGCAGGTGCTGATGTGAACTAGAATCTGCCTAGTAGAGCTAAGTATACTCTTCTTCTTATTTTTTTTGTGTTTCTTAATCAATATTTGATTTATAACCCGTGTGATTACTAAATTATTATATACTAGCAGGTATTGCCCGGCAATGCCCGTAGAACGTTTGGTGCTAAAAATTTTAGATATTACCTTTCCACTAAGTACACGGTTTCCGCCCATGTTAGTCTCGCGAATTTTCCACACATGCGGGTGGAATTTCCGAATTTCAGATTTCAAGCTCTTACAGTTTGGGCTGTGCGTTGATCAATCAGTCAGTCAATAAGTCAGTTAGTCAGTCAGTCAATCAATCAGTCAGGACAAACAGTTTTATATAAAGAGATTATTAAAAATAATTCAGCACTCGTGTATTATACATAACAAAATGGTTTTCGCTCTTGAGAATTTTGCTAGAGAAACATTTTGATTAAACTTCCGCTCACAAATATATAATAAGAGAATTCTTCTGGGTCTGGTCCCAAATTATGCCCAAAGTTTATTCCAATGCAACCAATTGGCATATTTTATTTTGTGTGTACGTGTGTGTGTGTGTGTGTGTGAATGTGGCCTGAATTGGTTTAACGTTGCTTTTCCCCCCGATTTATGTACCTGTTCTGCAGCACTGAGCTACGCTTGTGCCCAGCACAGAAAAGTAATAAAAACTTAATGGCAAATATTAAGTACACATTAAACTGATTTATTTAAGTGTGGGTTATGTCCGCACAAAACGTTGCCAAGATTTATTTTTATTTGAGTTTGAAGAGTTTTCGTTGCTTCGATATGCGCAGAGCAAATTGAACAATCGAATAAATTATAGAAAATCAATATTTGAGAAGTATTAAAAGAAAAGGGCCTCTCATCTATTTTTTTTCTCGACGTGTTTCTTACTAAGACCCTGCTAAACTATATAAATTACTTGAAGTTTTGCATATGCTTGCATTTCAAGCCACAATTCAGGCAGTGTCTGCTTCGACAGAGGCCAGTTAAGAGAAAACTCGGAAATAGTCGCATTAATATGCGGAATTGGGTCAGCCCTTTGCTAATACTCGTACTTTTGACTTTAACTGAATTTGGGCCAAAATCAATTTGTGTCCTTACGCAGGCTGGCAAAAACAAGCAAGGGCTGGCATAAACAGTCGGTAGAGAAGGCAAATGTAACAAAAGCCTGGCCAAAACCGGACAATCTGGTCAGCTGTGTTAGGGGCTGAACGGGGTGAAGGGACTGGGCTAAGTACATGAACAGATTTTATAGCTGTTTGGGCCATATAAATGAGTGCAATGTTTGTGTCTCACTTTTTTGGTAAGCTGCTTGGCTTTTATGTATTTTTACCATTTTTTTGTTTGTTTTTATACAGCATATTTGCTGAGCTCTTGAATTTTGGCAGCAATTTGCGCTTTTAATGCAATCAGCTCTGTTGTTTTTTTTGTGTTTGTTGTAGCTGCTAATGCGCTTAAAGCACACACACACACACACGTAGTGCCACGCCCACATCCCCAGAAATCAATTGACACTTGCCAGTTGCCACTTGGGCGCCATTATGCAGCAAAAGCAGCAGCAGCAGCAGCAGCAACACAACTCAACCTCCTAGAACAAGCAGCCTCCCCCTACTTATCACTTTTTTATGCGCTTGCAATTCACGCCAATTGTGGATAAAAAAGGGAAAAGAATTGAAAAAAAAAAAAAAAATATAAGGCCAAATGCAGGAGAAAAGTGCAACTTTCATTTAATGCCCGCACTTTTGGGTGTCGTTTCTTGCACGACGACGTTCAAACTCAGCTAAATGACATTCCACGGGGTCCTCTTAAGGCACAAAGTGGGTGAGGATGAGGGTTAAGGTGGCAGGGGGTTGTGCCATGAAGGGGTCACACAGCTTTGCAGCCAAAGAGGATTTGTTACCGAGAGCTTTGCTCAATTTCGTTTTATATATGTTTCTTTTTTTATTGGCTCACAATAACAGGATTGACAGTTCAAGACGCTTGCTTTGCATTTGGCTTAAAGGAACTGAAATTGACACTTGTTTATCTAATTATCGAGCTCTACTTTGTTATACCTCATGCATTTTATACTATAGTTGTCCCAAGCTAATCGAATTCGTCGTTTTCAATTTTTAAAATTCCCAAATGTATCCAATTTTTACTTCTTTCTTATGCTACTTCGGCATCTACTTTGTTAACAAATACAAAAGCAACATGTTTTAAGCTTTTTTTTCTATCGTTAATAATTTGGAAAGACTGTTGATTATTTATCGGAAGCATAAAAAGTATTTTGAAACAACTTCTTATTTAATTTTTTTATTTGCCTTTTGAAAATGCGTAAAAAGTATAAAGGTTTTTAACAGGCAGACAGAGGCTTCTCCGAACCCATAAAGTATATAGTACATAGTAAAGTAGAATATATATTCTAGATCCTGTATAACGGAGTTGAAAAAGCCATGCCCGACTGTCCATAGGTCACCAAGGAGTACGCACGTCGTATAATATATATCTGCCTTATAATATATATCTGGGTTAACAGTTTTGACTCATTAATTACATTTTTCTCTTTCTTCATTTGAGGATATCTTTATCAAACTTTTTGTTTGCAGGCCCTACTATGGTCGCCACATATAAGACCAATTTTATAAACATCAGACAATTCGATTCTGTCGAATATTGTGTTTTTTTTTATGGAAAAGTTTTTAAAAGTGTGTCCAGCAATTTCAGCGAAAACAAGCTACCTTATCCCTTATTAAATCAAACTTCAGTTGTATATAGTTCCTACGTAAACTATCAGGCATAAAGCTTTCAATTAATGTATTGCAAATTCTACCCTATAAAAATCGGACAACTATGCCATATAGCTCTTTTGGAAGAAACGTTCAAAAACTAAGTTGTTGTATAAGAAAGCGTCTAAGCAAGGCTCATCCGAATTTGTTGTGGATGCCGATTTTGTTGTTTTAATTTTTGAATAAAAATGAAATTTAATATTTGAATATTAATTGTTATTGTTCCATTTAAAATTGTTTTTGGGCATAATTGTTTTCATCAGTTTATTTCTGTTGTGTCTGTTTTATAAATGGGCACATTTTTGTGCTAAACTCTTAAATATATTTTAATGCGCTTTGAAAACCAACACACACACACACTCACAGACACACGCATGCACACAAGTCACAAATATTATCAGTAGGGCCAGCTACACAGTTGACCTTCCCCTTCCACCCTTCCACCCCTCAATCCCAAGGCCCAAACTGTGACGTTGCCGTTTGTCAACGTTTTTGGTTGCCATCATCATCGTCGTCATCAACGCGGTCCCTTTTTGCGTTGCTTGTTGTTGTTGCTGAGGTTCTTATACCCTAAAACCACCGAAATAGGGTATTATGGTTTTGTGGAAATTTATGTTTTAGGTGAAGCGAAGTACATTCGACTCAAAAAAGTATATACATTCTTGTTTAATACGACGAGTCAATGTCAATTTGTCTTTGATTTGAAATATATATTTCTATATACCTTCCACGTCTGTCTGGCCTTGATTTGATATATCTTGGTTATACTGATGTAAGAGACTGGGTATTCAGTTTTTCGTATAGCACACGCAGATTCCCACATACCCTCATTCCTCCCAAAATTGTTAAATCCTTATTCACACAGATAGAGGTATATAAGTACTTTTCTCCTTCATATGTAAGACTTGAAAATTTCATGATGATCGGACTCTAAACACCGAAGCTAATCAAGAATATATTACTCATACATATTGTAGTTCAAAGGGAAGAAAAAGCACATACGCTGCATGAACTGTGCATATGTATTTTTTGTGTGTGCAGGGTATCTCCTAGTCAGGCACTTGCGACTACAACACTCTTACTTGTCGTTTGTTCTTGTTGCTGGTGAAAAATGATGGCAGAGGCGAGGCTAAAACTGTTGCCGCACTCTAATACGGAATGTTGGTCAAGCAACAGTCGTTGCTTTAAATATATTTTCAACCTAAAGACTTGGGCATACTTATAACAATATATATGTACATAAAGGTATGCACATACATATTTTGATGTTGTTGTTTTTTCAGCTTTGGTCAGTTTTTAGACTTTGGTTTTAAGTTTGCCGAGTTATGTTTATCTAAATGATGCCAGGAGCCAACGTTGCGTATGTGGAATAATTTTATTGTGGTTGCCACTTTGCCACTTGCTGCTGCTGCTGCTGCTATTTGTTGTTATTGTAGTAGTTGTTGTTGTTGTTGGTTGCTGGTTTTGACATTTACTTAGCTTAAGAGCAGCAGACAACAACAGTTTCAGTGCGCTTTTGCAGATAAGCCAATTTATGCAGTTATTTTTTTGAATGTGCGTGTTAATTTGACCACAAAAAGAGTAGCTTAGCTGTTGGTGGCATGATTAGAGCGGAGCAGGGGGCGTTTCGATAGGTGAGCAGAGCACGATGATTGTGATTCATAAAATGTAGTTAAAGATAGACGACAGAAAGAGAGAGAGAGAAAGGGAGATATAAAAATAAATATACTACAATGAGCGTCTAATCAAGCGAGACATCACATTTCTTTTATAGTTTATGTTTTAATTATCTACAATTAAATACACTTAACGGGATGAGATAGAGAGACAAATATACCACAATAAGAGAATTGTCAAGAACTCGAATGTATTTATATTTATTTGATATATTTTAATTGTCCATTGAATTAGTTTTTGATAGATCAATTTGAACCATTTTTTTTTTAATTAAAACTGTTTCTATAAGAAAAAACCACAACTAAAGCGACCTGTGGAATACTCAAAAGCGAGGTTCCATATAAAATAATTGACAACATAGAAATGATGTAAAATAGCTCCTGTTGCTGTAAATTACAGTTTGATTTCCTATCGGGCTCTTAATTACTCTTAAGCTACATAGCGGTAAAGTGTTGCCTTCTGCCCAACCAAAGTTAACCAATCATTTCTGCCGGTGCCGCGTGCTTAGCGCACAGCACGCCTATCAACGCACTAAGCAACTAAACCAAACACTTGACAGCCTTACGGACTCTCACCTCCAGTCGCTGGCTCGCCCAGCCGCCCACTCACTCAGACGCACAATTCATTTCGAACAAAATGAACGCACCGATGGCTTCCAGTGATGCTCTTCGTATTGCTCTCTTGCTTGAGCAGTTTCGAAGTTCGAAAAGCCGAGTGGGACACGAGCTGAAAACGAATTGGAGCGAAGTGCAGAGCTCGGCGCTGCCTTTCCACCAATCGAGTCAACGCCATTGGCATTTAGTCGTGCATCGGTTGTCCTTCTGTGCGGATGGTCCAGAGTTCATAGTGCGCGTCGTCTAACCAAAATACATCTGTGAGACTGTATAACGCGCATTTGCCGTTATTTTGCGAGTGTTTACGTGTTTACGTGCTTACCATTTACCGCTATCATACGATTTGACACGAAATGTTGTTCGTCGCGTTGTTTTCGTTGTCGTCGTTATCATTGTTGTCGTTGTCGTTGCCAGAGTTGTTGTCAACTGTCAGCTTCTGGCAACTCTCCTCGCAAAACTTCTGAACGCATAAAGTAAAAGTTTTCGCCCCGCGTCCTCTCTGTCTGCACTGCTAACGACGCGTCGCACCGGAGATCCCGTTACTAAACTTCTCTAGCAACGTGTGTGCTTAATTTGATGTAATTAGCAATTGCTGTTGTCCTTGTCTCTCTCTCAATCGCTCACCCTTCTTCACTCTTGATCTATCTATTGCAAATAAACTGCAAAGGGCGCAAAAAACTGTTTGTTTGTCTACTGACAGCCATGTTGTTGTTGATGTTGTTGTTGTTTGTTTGTTTATGTGAAACTTTCGATTGAATGCTGCAGCGGGGAAGGAGGTGGGGATAGGTGGGGATTAAATCACATTCGTTGATGCTAGCTCAAAAGAACAGAACAATCGATAATTAACCTATTCGGCACATATAAAGCCGATTATTTATCGAACTTTTAAAAAAATATCGTATTTTCGATTCTCCCCATAGAAGCTATTAGATAAAGTGCTTCGTTGTTGGTATGATTTTCCCAATATGTTGGGTGTGTAGTAAAGTTCATTTGAGTTTGGTAGGAAAATGTTTGGAAAACAAAGAAGGGCTTATCTATAAGATCTTAGTTTTTGGGGCTACATATATAAAGAAGAAGTCTGATCATGTTAAGATTTTGCACAGATGGAAATGGATTTCTTTACTTTCTTTTGGATTTATTGGCTTCTGGATGATTATAACTATTTCAAATTGAAATAGGAGGTTGAGTTCATCTTAAAATTTTAGTTATCCCTTAAATTCCTATTTTCATATCCTATTTAGAAGGGTAGATTTTTCGCAACAGGTGAAACACGTTTCCAATTTTATTTTACAAGGAACTTCAAAATAGTTGTCATTTTATTTCGAGCCTTGCCTCATTTTAAAGTAAAAACCGATCGCCACCAGGTATGAAAATGGATAAAAACATAGAGCTATAATTAGACTAGTATATTTAGAACGACCCACCTATTGTCGGGTGGTAACTCTTATTCTTTGACATTCTGAGCTTAAACTTAAAACTTAATTATTTTTCTTGGCAACGGGAGTTTCTGAACTCAGCTGATCGGATGAGTAACAAAAAAATGTTCAGATCATTTACCCTCCTTGCAAATAAATAGGACAAGGCCCAAAACAAATGCAATCATTGGCGGTAAAAAGTTTCTTAATTATAAATCAGTTCGAGTTGCTTTACTAGTTTTCAAGAATTTTACATAATTTTTTTTATTTTTGTTATATTTTCATAACATTAAATATCAAATAATAACTAGGACTTACGCTTTAAACAACAATTAAGACCCAATGCAAAATTGATTATTTCATATTTAATGCTTATTTTTTCGCACCAAATAAAATGCATTTAAATGCATATTTATGTGATTGTGTGTAATACCCTAATTTGTTGGCAATTGTACAAAAAAAGAGCGCTGAAAAAAAAACTCAACTCGAAATCCAGGCAATGGAACAAACTAAGCGGCCATAAAAACCACTCTCAGCAGAGCAGCAGGGCAGACAGGAAGGGCCAAAGGTTGGCGGTGCGGGGGTGCGGGCAGGCGACATGTAACCAGCAAAATAATTTGTTGCAATAAATATTTGAAAATCCAGTTAAGCGAAACATTTTCGTCACGAAGAGGCCAACAACAAAAACAACAACAACAGGCAACAGCCAACTGGCCAACACGGACTCAGAGTCTAGCAGTGAATCCCAGTCCCAATGGCGCGTCAGGAGAATGCAGCCAGCTAGCAGCGAGGAGCGGCAAGGACTCTTCTCCTGAGTGCGCCTGGCTCTGGGCTTGGCCGAGGATTTAGTTTTTCTTTTATTGTTGTGCCCTATGCAAAAGGTTTAATAGTCCTGTCACGAATTGTGCAACGCATTGGAAGATACTTCTCAGACTATATAATGAACATAGATATTCCTGATCAGCATCAACAGTCAAGTTGATATAGTCCGACTATAAGTCTTTTAATGAAGCTGTGCAGAGGTCCGTCTCGGATTTATAGACTTGGTCAACTGGAAGCATGGGCATTATCTTATCATGATAAATTCCCTTAACCAGAAAGCTCTCACAGAAACAATAGCTCAGTTAATTTCATTTGGCAAGAAAAATTGTTTAGCTGCCATAGATATCTGTGAGGGTATTTAATATTCGGCACTGTATCTTTTTACTGCTTCTTTATTTTTTAGTATTTTTTTCGTAGCTTTTTCATGCAGTGGCGACATTTTGCATGATACCGCACGTTGTTGTTTTTTTGATGATGTTGTTGCTATTTGTGTTGTTGCTGCCGTGTTGCGTTTTGCTGGTTGTTTCACCTCCGGCGCTGGTGTTGCGCGTCGTGCCACTGCCGCGTTACCTGGCTCAGTCGCTGCCGCTTTGTGTCTCCATCCCCAAGCTTTAATATTAAAAGCGTTTAAAATTTTTGTACGTTTCGTCGCCATTGTTTATGTCTGAGTCCTTACTCGCTCCCGCCCATAGCCCAGCCCTGGGGGCTTTTGATTTTATACCCTGCAGACAAAAGAACGTAAAGGAGATTGCTTTGAACAAGTAACATATATTTTTTTAGGGGAAGCTCTTATTGTTCGTAAAGTAATCGAAAATGTAGCTAACAATTATAAGCTACATCAAGATTGGCAAGAATGTAAGAAATATATGTATGCTTATTATTTGCGTGCAGAAAACTGTTGTCCACCTGTTTTGTTGATAATAAGCGATGCTCTGTTACCACATAAGGGCAGGCTATGGCTTTGTTAGCCTTTTTGCGTTTTCAATGTTCATAATTCTCAAGTAGTTAAAGCTGCGCAGTGAGACAAATTCCTTGCAAATGATGTTTGGCAATAATAAAACCGGGATTTGTTTCAAAAAGTTATATAGACAAGCTACTCTAAACGGGCGCCTAAAAATATTTGTCATTAGCTATTTTATATTTGTTGTAGTTTATTATCTGCAGAAATTGCTTGAACCTCATTTCCCTAATCCGGGAACTTCATTTCTCATAGGTCCAACTTCCCAAGCAATTTCATAGCTATATCTATTACAAACTTTTTGAAGCTGAATATTATGAAAAATATTAGCCATTGTGTTGCTTATTAAAGTTGTAGACTATTTAAGCCCTAATATACATATGTAAATTGGATTTGATCGTAAAATATAATTTTTAGTTTATAACTCTTCTGTTTTCTTTAAAATTAATTCAAATAACGCATATTTGCTATAAATTAATATATATGTAGTTATTCTCAGTATTAAGAATTTGGGAATTTCGTAATCTAATTTATGTGAAAAAAATTATATGAAAATTTTACATGTATGAAAATGCTCTTTTTAAAATTTTCTAGTTTAAGCCAGAGAGGACAATATTGTATATTTGGAATTTCTTGTCCATTAATCTGCTCCAGAAGCAAATACTCTTAAAACTTTCTAGCTTAAGCCAGAGAGGACAATATTAAACCTTTTATAGGGTATTTGTAGTCACTTAATCTGCACCAGCAGGCTTGCCAAAAATTGTTTGGATCTTGTTGCCGTTGTTGTTGTTGTTCTTGTTGTTGTTTTTGTCATCGCTACGGGGCGCAACACTAACAAGCTTTGTTGTGTTTCGACTCTCGTCTGTTGTCCGTCGTCTGTCGTCCGTCGTCTGTCGCCTGTCGGCGTCCGCCTTTGACTACAGTTTACTCAACGTGCATCGTTTTGCCAACTGTGCGACGACGCCTGCAGCGCCGGAAGCGGAAGTGTTGCCATTGCCATTTTGCAGGCATGCATTTTCGGTGCGGTGCGATGCGATGCGATGCGGTTCGCTTCGGTTTTGGCATTTTAGCCGCCGGCTGGCGTTTGTGCTCGTTGTTGTTATTGCTGTTGCTTATAATATTCCTTTGGCTTTCCGCTTGTAAAATGTTGCCATGTTTTCAGCCCGCTGGCTCTTTCCAAGCGTGTCCCCCACTCAAATTTTCGTCCTCAGTTTGGGGCTTTTTTTGTTTGGCTTATGTTTTCTGTTTGTTTTTTTTTCTTCTGTTTGTTTTCTGGTGCTGCCAGCTGTCTGACAGGTGGTTTGTTCAACGTGTTTTGTGTTTACTTTGTGTAATCATTTCATTTGTCAAAGTTGATTCGAGCGCTGCGAACAAACACACGGCGACGACAGTTTGACATTGCAAATTGAAGCCAACTGAAATTTATCTGCGGGCCGCTTTCTTTATTTTTTGTTGACGCATTTGCTGGCTTTTGCAAACTGCAAATAATTAAAAGCTTTACTCCGTGTTACTGTAAGGAAATTTGTTGTTTTTATAAAAAACATCGAATAATTGAAACGCTTTAGGCTAGGAAAATAAAAAAATTTTTAAATTAATTATTTATACGAGTTGAAATATTCTAAATAGTTTTAAATATAAAATTTGAGAGAAAGGTTCGATTTGTTTATTTGAAAACGAACAATTTTTGAAATTAGATATGCGTGTCTTACACTCGTTTAAAAACCTAAGTTTATTAGAAGAACGATATTAATCAATATATTATGTCTGTATTAGGCTTGACTTATTAATCAAATTTATTAAAAAGGCAAATATTTTTATTTATATTTTTAAAAAGTAGGTTCAGTCACGATATCTAAAAAACACTAAAATTTTGCTATAATTTATTTTTGTATATAAGCCACAGGTTATATTAGCTGCGATGTTCATATCCCGTCCAATTTTTGATGTACTTATTTCTCAGGCTTCATTGTGCTTTTTCACGCTTAATCGTGATTTTATTTTTGAGCTAATTAGTTTTGAGGCTCGACCTCATCGTGGCTGCGGCTTTAGTTTCAATTTTTTTTTAAGAAATTAATTGCCAGTTACTTATCTTTAATTTTAAATGTACAATCTACTTTCACATGAAAGAAAAATATTGTCACAGATTTACTTACGCAAACTCATATTTACACTACAAGCTTTTGCTTAGACTTAATCTTTTTTCGATAAATTCACTCAAAGTACCTGAAATATTTTCAAGGACTTTAAATGGCAGCCCCCAAAAAGTTAAGCGAAAACAATCAAAGGCAACGCTCAAAATCAAATTACTGTCTAAATGCCGTCTAAGCATATTTCATTTAATTGTCTCAACTTAATCTAGACGGCAACAACAAAGCTACCCCGCTTCGCACCGCATCCCTGGCGAACGCGTCAAAACAACGCCTCAAAATGTGCTTTGCCAACTCGACGACAGCCTAACAGAGGCCCCTCCTCTCAGTACCCATTCAGGCCCCACTTTCCGCACAAAAACAAACAAACAAACGTTGGCAAAGTCAAAAAGCTACAGCCAAACTATGTAGCCAAAACAACAGCAGCAACAACAACAACGGAAAAGAACAACACACAACAACGTTGTGTCGAAAATTAGATACCCTTGCAGACACTTAGCCGCGGCAGACGATGAATATAATTACATATAATCTTAATCTTAATCAGATAGAGATGTATTTTATAGAATTTAAATTGTCTTTCATGGTGGGAAAATAATTTTGTTGTGGGAAATTCGAACACTCGCTTAAGGAAGCATTAAATTAATGTGTCATAAATAGCAAAAGTTCATATAAGAAACTAATTTTCCACTGATTGCGTCGGAGGATACTATATAATATAATATTTGACATCTTATAAGATTAAAAACATTATTAAATGGTCAATTGAGTAAAGTAAAGTAAAATATAGGAAATTATTCGTATAATTAAATTGTAATCTATGAATGGCATAGTAGGATGTAGGCAGATCTTTGCTTAAGAGTTAAGATTAAAATGAGCGTAGCTTGAGACTTCGTCAAAGTACGTTGAAAATCAAACAAGAGACTAATTAACGCTCATTGTATCTAGTAGCCATAAGATATAGAAGAAAGATATAAATTTATTCATAAAATAATAATAAATACTATTTAGAAAATGTTTATTAAAAAAATATATATAAAAAAACAATTAAATTGCTCGTACAAGACATATGCCACAAAAATATAAATTTATGTAGAGCTACATCAATTAAGAATTGACAGACAAAGATCCCACTCAATAATTTATCCGCACAGAGTTCGCTCCCAAAACAGAAGGATACGGTTTTAGAGTTATTTTAATCTGTTCTATTTTGCAAGAAGTAAATCAGGAAAGACACAAAAAAAAAAAGTTAAATAACTAACCTAATTTAACTGAATTAAAAAAATTGTATTTACCAAAAACCAATTCTATTTAATGTGCAATTTTAGTTTTCCCACGCTTATGTTCTCTATGTACTTATGGCAGTATCCCTTGGTGTGTCTTAATTAAAATACCCAACGCAAGGGCATAGAACATTTTTGAGTTTAGCTAGAAAACGCTACGCATCCGGATCCGGTCGAAGGGGCGGCCATAGACGCCTCCATTTCACCGTTAAGTGCTGGCAAACCCGCACGTCAACAGCCTCGCCATCATCATGACGCTCAATTTCAGTGGCGCTGGTGTTGATTGCAATGCTGTTGTAGTTGTTGTTGTTGTTGTTCTGTTAGCTGTTGTTGTTGTATTTGTTGTTGATTACGCGCCATTTAAGTGATTAAAGGTGAAAACGTTTGCTGTCCGAGAGAGCGCGCGCGCATTGGCAACTGCAGTTACAGCCGCTCGCACCTAATCCCCGCGCAGCATTCCGCACCCAACAAATATTTCGTGTGTGTCCCTCTCTTGCCCTCCTACCAAGCACCTACCTTTCTCCCCCTCTGTGGAGAGTGGATAAGTGTTTCGCATTTTCGTGTACAATTTAGCCTATTGCCCATTGCAGAGATTTATCGAAAATGTTTGGTCTTGGACCACGACGAGGATTGCCACGCCTATATGGCAATGGGCGTTTAGCTGGCGTTGCGCTCATTATCAACACTGTGCTATTAATGATGACTGCCACGCCCATTCGAGCCGAGATACCTTCAAAGGGTAAGTGCTTTGATAATTTAATGAGCCTGTTTTAATGGGCTTCTCAATGATTAATTGATTGAAGATGTATGCGGGTGGGGGATTAATGAACTTTGACGAGTGCTTTTAATTATGACACAAGTGCCATACACATACATGCATGTATATTTGCATCTATATATGTCTGTATATCTAAATATACACGGATATGCATTTGTGCCACAAGCGGTTTTTAAAACGCCGCTCACGTGAAATTGAATATTTTGCTCGACTGATATCGAATGATATTGCCAATAAACACCACGTGGATCGAAGCTAGAGTTCAAATTTTTAGAGATTGCACAAATTCGGATAATCCACATTTTAAGCTAGGTTAGTTTGCATTACTATGCCTTACTAATCTTGAAAAGCTTAAGCTAGTTGAGAATTGCAGGTTTTTAATGATCGTGTTTTAGAGACAACGATCATTTCATTTTGTCATTGTCAGTGGCATATAAATAATCTACAGTTAGAAGTAAGACTTAAATACACAAATTAGTATGTATTTGTTAATAAATACACAAATATTAATAAAAATAAATAAAATAATTTGTTGTTAACTATACTAAACTCAATCCAATTTGTAAAAATATAATAAATTGTGGAAAAAGAGTTAAAATACTAAAATGAGAAAAATATGAGTAAGGAAAAGAAAGAATATTGAGAAGAAAAAGAAATTAAAAGAGTAAACGAATAGATAAAAGAATATATCAAATTTAAATAAATATTAATAGAGATTATACTAATTGTAAATTATATTCAGCAGGGATAAATATGGGCTGAAATTTAGGGATAGAAAATAACAAAACCGATGTGGGGAGAATTTTTGGCAAGCTTCATGTTTACTGTTATCATTTTATTTCCATTTATGAAGTTTTTATTGTTCAAAACTATTTTAATTTGTAACACTAAGTTTTCTGGCACTAGGTCTAGTTTGCATAAAAGCAAACAAACAAAAAGATCGAATTATCTTTTGATAATGGTCAAGAATATATATTCCGTATGGGGTAAGCGGTGTCTCTTTCTATGCGTTACATAAATGTCGTCGACAAAGAGCATGACAAATCGTTATATAAAAATTGACGATTTTAAAAGTTTCAATAAAATAGCGAAAACAATAGATTATGCGAAAATATTCCCACAATATCCACACATTTTCATCAACTTTTCATTTCAAATTGCAATCGACACTTAAAATTACCGCTTTTGTACTTCCCCCCAGTTCTTTTCCAACCTTTGCTACAATTTGATCAATAAATATGAAAACAATTTGCATGCAGCAAAATATTTGCATGTGGATGGAAAAACATTTACTTTGCCCATTAGAAGCAATCAGGATACAAAATTTGTTGCAGTCTCTCTGGCAATTTCAATTGCCTTTGTCTATACACACAAAACACACAATACACACACATACGCAGTGTAAATATTGAACAGGACACGAGTTTAAATTGCGCATATTAAAAAATGTATGAAAATAATTTTCCACAAGGCTTTTGGGGTTGAAACAGTTTTTTTTTTTTCGTTTAAATGGCTCGCTTTATATTTGCATATTTCTTAAATTTATCTTATTCTTGGCAGACAGGGTGGCCAGATCCTTCAGCATATTTTATGACATAATCAAATATGCTTTAAGCCATTGCCAACATCAACAACAACAACAACAACAACCCTTTTGAAGTCTTTGGCTTCAAGGCAAGCAAAATGAACTGCAGATAAAGGATGTGTCTTTTGCTGTTGCTGACTCTTTTTTTTTCTTAGCTATTTATTTATTTATTTATTTCTAGCAAATTTATTTTTATCATACAAGAGCTTGAGTATCTAAATACATTTTTTGTTATTTTCTCTATTTTTTTTTCTTTCATTCCTGAAATGCAAATGCTTACAAGACGTTTAACTTGTCACCTGCGGGCCACAACTGCTCTCCACACTTATCTGACAGATGTGCATCTCTTTTTGCCAGGCACTCAGAGTGTCCCCCCACCCCCCACTACACACTCGTCCACTCCACCCCCACCCCCCACAAGATGTCATGTATAAAATATACATTTGTTTGCCTTTTACATGTTTGTCACTTATCGTTTTGGCCCAATGTTCTCTCTCTGCAGTTGAGTGCCAGAGTCCTTGGCTCTTACTCGCTGTTTTACTACTTATTTGCTGGCACATTCAGTTCCAGTCCGTAGTATCTGGTGTAGATACTTTTACTTGTAGTTGAAGATATATTATGATTTTATGCATGGTAAAGCGAGAAATATTATTGCAATGTGTGGCCATGCGAAGCGTGTGAATAGTTTTTTACAGTTGGTAGAAAATTTCTTAAAATGTGTGCCCTATAAATATTAAAGCAGGAAAATAGATAGTAACAGTTGCATTACTCTAATCAATCGCAAATATATGCGACAAATAATATTAGTATAATATCAGATATTGTGTTAACAGTTTTCTGGTAAATAATTTTAAAATATTTTCATTGCCCTTTGAAGTATTTAATGCTGCTAGGCAGAAAACAATTACAAAATATAATGTTCAGTAGTTGTTGTTGCTTTATTCTCTATATAATCGTAGGAACTAGGAACCAAAATTATTACCCTAGTTACTATAACTTAAGCCGTGGTCTTCAAGATAGTACCGACTTAGATTTGAACCAACAATAAGGCCGGATATTACCAGTTAGTTATTATACAAAACTTAAACTAATAATGAACAAAAATATGTTTTAAAAATATATTACCAAATAAAAAAGTTTACGACTTTTCCAACATTTTTGTCATTTCCCCTATTCAAGTATCTTTTTATAGCAAACACAAGTTTTACATTTACCAACGGAGATGCACTACCTAAAGATACAAAACTGAAAAAAGTGAAACTCAATTTAAACCACATGAATACGACTTCCTGCCGCCCACATTATCGCAGGCATCTGTCCTGAGTACATTATAACATATATTATTGCATACTATTTTCTTGTCATTTCCGTTTGACATTTATATATTTTTTCGTTATTTTTTCCCCACTATTTTTTTGCGATACTTCCGTCATGGCATATTTTTGTGTGCTTGAATTTATTTTTATAAATTTTTTTTTTTTTGGCATTCACGTCGCGTTTTAAAGCATTTTCTTTTTTTGGTTCCTTCCTCTCTTAAATGTCCTTGACTGCATTATAACAAGGAGCTTGAGTGTGTGTGTGCGTGTATCTGGTGTGTATGTGCGTGGTTTTAATGGCTAGAATTTTCTCAATATTATGAGGTCTAGGAAGTCGCGTGTGCGCCGCATGAATTTTACTCTATTACGAATACTTCCTTAGACTTGGCTTATTAAAATTTTCCCAGACTCTGTTGGCGTTTTCCAACTCTGGCATAGAACACCTTTGGCCTCTGGCCGCTGCGGCGATTTATGCTACAAGTTTTTGCCACTCGAAATTGTTGAAATAGTTTCGCGTGCTGCAAATTGTTAACGTAGCTAATCAGCATAAAAATACCAACCGATTGCAGCGCCCGATAGAAACTCGCCTCAGGTGTGGAGCAAGGGCTGGAGGGGCGAAAGTGAAAGTGTTTCACATTAGACCAACTTAATAGGTTTGTTTATGGGCTTCTGGTAGGCCACAAGTGCGGCACACTGGAGTTTTCTACCTCAGAGTGCAGGTGAAAAATTGTTTCAGAATTGAATGCGTGCCAAAGCGAAATTTGAAATGAATGCAATTTATTTGTAGATGCTTGTACTTTAAATTCATTTTTCATTTTAACACTACAGCAATAATGGTAATTGAAAACTTTGCATTTATTTTTGCCAGAAACTGAAATTTATAGCGAAGAGAAAGTATAGCAAATAAACAAGTAAGAGTCGCGAGTGCCCCAGCTATAGTCACAAACATTCTAGATGACTCTTTGCTTAGACCCACACAAACATTCTTGCTACCTCTTTCCTTAGACCCATAGTATGGGAAATTCGTGAATTGCTTCGGTGTTTAGTATCCGATCTCTATATTTGCTTAATATAGCATTTAAATGTGGGTAAATTCCAAACCCAAGCCTATATCGAAAATGTGTTTTTGCAGTTTTGGGAGAAGCGATCAGAGGTATCAAAAAATATATTATTTTAGATATGTGTATTTTTCAAGCGAGTCAAGCAAACTAAGTGTGCCTAGCTCATATTTATTTATTTATTTTTAAATTTGAATAATTGTTTATCATATTGTTAATGATCAATCAAACGAACCTAAGCATGTTATACATATAAACAGAGAAATTAAAAGCTTTAAGCCTCATCAGAATACAGAATAAACAATATCTTATAACATCATCAATACGATGGGGGTATTTTATTTGCCCGTCCGGCCAACTATTCCCCTTGTTTACAGATAATTATGTCATTGGCCTTATTAGAGTCAACAGTTAAATTAAAAAATTAATCTTAATAACCCATATTTCGAAAGAATTGGAAAGAAAAAGTGTAGAAACCGTTACAATCAAAAACACTTAAATGACCCCAACTACCGAGTAACTCTAAGACCTTCTCCAATTATCAAGCAATCTTTTGTTAGTTAAGCCACAATACTTAATAGCTAGATATTGGTAGGATTTAAGGACTAAAGAAATTCGTTATGGAATTGAAAACAGATGTGCTCAAAAATCAAGTTATCCATATCGATACTTATCGATATCCGTGAAATACAGAAATTTATTGATGATTGGAAACAAACATATTGCGCAGGAAATAACAGGATAAAAAAAAAAAAATTAATTTTGCTATTAAAATAAACAAGCAAAGTCGAATATTTAAAGTATAACATTTAGTAATAAAAAGTAAATGTTAATTTTAATAAATTTTATGATACTCTTCAGATAAATGAATTTTTTTAAATAAATTTTTTCATTCTTTTTTTTATAATATTTTAAATGTGTTATATTGGACGTATTCTTCGCTTCGATATAAAAATGTAGACATATTGTAGGTAGATGTAAATGAATTTATAAATATGTCACACGTTCTCTGCTTCACAGCGTGTGCAATCAGATGGTACATATATTCTTTATTCAGATGTTGTCTGGCAATTTAATTGGCAATTTATGACACTGGCTGCAAAACAAAAAAATAATATAAGAAGAAAATTTACATGGTTTGCATTTTTGGTTTCAATTTCCCAATGAAAACCATTTGAAAGTCATTTAAAATTTTGTTGTTGGCCATCGATTTTCTTTTGGCTGTTGCTCAATTGGCGTTACTTGGGCAATTTTCTGCTGCTCTCGTCGTTTGTTTTTAATAAATTAGCCAAATTTGCCTGTCTAGTATATTTGGTCCTGGTACGAGGCATGTTATGCGGAAGCGATTGCTTTTTTTCTAGCTACCCATTTTGAATTATTGTTATGGGTAGACGTTTCTTGTAGTATATGCTTATCGTTCATGTATTGCCTTATTTATTGGCTGATTGGGCCGCATTTTAACTTATAAGTATTTTTGCGCCAAGTCTTGTGCGCGTAATGTGCCTCCCTTTTTGACTAATGGGTGCTCGTTAGCTACGCAAATGAGTTTTTTATGATTATTTTTTAAGGCTGGCAAAACAGAATAAATATCATTTCAAATTAATCAAACTTTTTTTTTCTATGTTCTATGAATTTAAAACTTTAAATACCTATATTTATTACTAAAATCCTTAAATTAAATACTAAGCAATTAAAATCTAAATACTTGCGATATTAAATTCAAATACAATTCTAAATTCATAAATAATATATATAAATAATTAATACTGAGCATCAAATATATATCAAATACATATATATTTATTACCAAAATTCTTAAATTAAATGCTAATGAAATAAAATCTGAATAATTCCCAAATCATAAATAATAGATGTAAATAGTTAATACGGAATATAAAATATATCTTGCTAAATATCGAATACAACAACACATGATTGTTTATTCACAAAATTATGAAATTTGCTTACCTACTCCGTTTTCTCTCTCATCCACGTTTGCTTAAAAATTTATAAGCAAAGATCTCGATTTTCTACATTTAAAATGAGATCCTAATCAAGCAGCTGTATTGTTACCTTTAAAAGGCGCACCCATCCACTCGTTTTTTTTAGAATCAATAATTCAATTGCTATTTTTGTATATATATTGTTGCCTTTAATTATTGTTTATATGCAGCGCTTCGACACGATCATCTTTCCATATTCACGCACTCTACACACATGCACACTCACTCACCGAACACCAAATGATGTTAGTGTGCCTGTGTATGAGTGCACTCATATCATATTTAAAAAAACGCAGTCTTACAGGCAAATTTGTTGCTTTCGTGCCAAAGAAGAAATAACATTAATTTATCAAAGTCTACGTACGAGGCAGTCACAAGTTTAGGTTGCCGTTTCTGATCCAGTGGGATTCTTCTTGACATCATTTTCGTTGCTTGATCTGCCAATTACAGCTTTGTCTTCATCTTCTTTATGTTGATCAGCTGAACGACAGTCTGTGCTACTGCTAACCTCAATGGCCGTATCGCGGACGGTTTCTGGGGTGTCTTCGCAACTAGATGACTCTTCGCCGGCACTCACTTTGATTAAAGTTTGCTCAAGTAGCTCAAGGCGGGCAACTGTGGATTCAATGATTGCTACCGTATCTGTAGTACGACTGGTATCTTCTGGTCCCGTTCCGCTGACAATGTTTGGAGTGCTGATCTCACTTGCCGCCATAACGCTTGGAATCGAGATGCAAGCTGCAGGCTTCGCAAGCTCAAAATTGCCAGCACTGTTTCTAGGATTTGTTGTCGTCGTATCGGTAGCTCGACGGCTACCTTTTGGGCTCGCGCCACTGCCAGTCATTGAGGCAGTGCAATCCGTTTCAATACCAAGTCTCGAGATGCTAGAAGTCGGTTTGTCTTCTAGGGCCGTACCGCTCCCAGTCGTTGGGGTAGGGTAGCTACAGTCAGCTATATTGCTATTTGTTAGCTCCGATTTGACAAGACTGTTTTTATGGAATGCCGCAGAATCGGCAGATGGCCTTTCCTTGTCCTCTTTAAAGTGGGTTGTACCTTCTTGCTTGACTGTTGATGCGATATTGTCGCTGTCGCTTGTTACATTTAGGGCAGAAAGCTTTGAGTTTCCAGACTGCTTCTGTGGGGGCTCAAAATCGGGGCATTGAGCCTTGTACTTTGAGTCGTAGTTTGATTTTGGTTCGATGCTGTTGGTCGTGTCTTTCTGGTTGGAGGAGGACACAGCTAAGCCGCTTACTCTGTCTGAGCTGGCTAAAGTCATCATTGGGCCAGGCGCAGGGCCTCTGGGTTCCGATCCAGCTATAACATAGGGACTGAAGCTGCAGACCTTACGCTTCTTCCTGATTGTTGACGTGGTGGTCGTGCTTTCTGCAGGTGCACATTCTGCGTTTGGTTTTTGAATTGCGCTGGAAGTGCTCATGGCTGTAGTTGAACCAGTGACAGGAACTAAGCTGCCGCCGCCTGTTACTGAAGGATTGATCAATGGGGATATCTTGGTTGCTTGATAAGCTGTATCATTTGTGGGGATGGTCTCGCTTTTGAGGGGCGGGGGAATGCATGCGTGTACCCGCATTGGGGAATTTTCATCACTCAGCGGGGCTGCTATTCCTCTACAGCCCACAGATGTGGCATTTGTCTCGATTTGGGCGCTAAGGCACGACTTCTTGTTGCTGTCAGCTATTCCTGGTGCCGAGCTAAGGACTGTCGAACCCGAATTCATACTCACAGAATGTCGAATGTACTCTTCTTGGTTAACTTGGGTACTTTCATGCTTGGGCGCATGACTCTCCCGGAATTGGGACTCTTTATTCTGCTTGACAATGCTGCCAAGGCCCATTTGCTCAGCTAGAAAATGTTGAGCCGTTCTCAACTCTTGCTCCTGCTTCTGCTTCTTCCAGAAGAGCTGCTCAGACATGAGTTCCAGTACGGTGGGCAGCATCTCGGCCGCAGCCGCCACATTGACAAAGGCCACACGTAGGCGTCGGGCAATCACATCCACCAGATGGCAGGCGTACTCCCGCTGGCAGGCATATGTTACCTCGGCTTGGATATAGGGAAACTTCGGGTGCAGCCGGAGTCGGCCACTGCGCGAACTGTTCGCCAGCAGGTGGCTGGCATTGGTACCATAGGAATCGGCCAGATGCTGGGCCACATCCATGGGCAAGTCGAATGCCTGCACCAGATCGAGGGGCAGCATGCAACAAAAGTCATTGCCGCCATCCAGCAGCAGATTCTTTGTGATGCTCGAGTCCGAGTGCGGCTCTAACTGACAGGTTTCGATGGCTGTGTTGATGGCATCGACGGCCATCACACGATATGTGCTCCAGCGTCCGCCGGCCAAGGTGATCATCTGGTTGTCGCTGACTTCCAGCAAATAGTTGGGCACCGTAATTGGCTCCTTGCCTTCATTCTTCTCCACGGATGGACACAAAATCGAAGGCTTAATGCCCGTCCAGGCGCTCATCACATGACCCGACCGCAGCTGTACACATTCCTCGAGCACCCGACGCGTTTGCGCTAGCAGACATTCCACCTCCGCGGATGTCGGAGTTGGTGTCTGCTCGTTCGATTCTGGGCGGTCCACAACGAGGCTGCCCACTAGCATGCCGCTCTCAAAGGGCATCATGATCAGTGCCTGCTCCGCGGTTTTATCGCTGGGAAGGAGCAGCCCACAGTTCTGGGAGCCATAATAGCTGGGCAGCGCAATGTGCGTGCCCATTTTGGGCACTGCAATGTGGCGGACCCTGCAGTCATCCAACTGTCTAACTACATCTGTGTCCGCGCCCGTCGCATTGATGACGACCCTGCTGTTGATGCTGAAGCACGACTCGTTGACCGTATCGTGGACTCGCACCGTGCGGCAGCCATCTTCACCGGTCGGCGGCATTATCTTCGTCAATCGCACATAGTTGGCCACGGTGGCGCCATGTTTAGCCGCCGTCATGGCCAAGGCCAGGCACATGCGCGCATCATCCAGCTGCACATCGTAGTAGACCAGGGAGCCCAGCAGCCCATTTCTGCGCAGCAGCGGGAACTCATTAAGCGTTGCGTCCTTGGATAGAAAATGTGAGCCGCGCACATTAGACATGCCCGCCATGGCATCGTACATCTTCAAGCCCAGCCAGTAAAGGGGCAGTCGCAGCGGGCTATAGATGGGGATCAGCATGGGTTGCACGCGATTCAAATGGGGCGCTATAGTCAGCATGGTTGCACGCTCGTTGAGCACCTGCTGCAGCATGAAGATCTGCTGCAGATCAGCGCCCTGTATGGCCGCATGCAGATAGGAGTTGCTGCCTTCGACTAGTTTACTAGACTTGCTGCTGGCACCGCTGGCAAAATCTTCAGCCTCTATCAATGCCGTCTTAAAGCCACGTGTGGCGGCTTCTAAAGCACAGCCACAGCCGATGGCGCCACCGCCGATGACCAGCACATCGAAATGCTCGTTCTTCAACGATTTTACCTGTTGTTTCCGCTTGGGCAGCTGACCGCCACCGTCCTTACCATCGCTTTGACCCCTGCGGAGCATTGTGTTCATCGCGCTCAACAAGCGGCGCGGCTGCCTCTTCCAGAGAACCCCAGTCAGACTCTTGCGTAAACCCGCTAACATATTGCTATCCTCGTGTAGGCACTCCAACTATCAAAAGACTTAACCAACTTCGAATGTATCGAGCTGCGGTCATTGGAAATTATTAAAAACAAAGAATTTATTGGGGTAAACCAAAAATTTTTTTTTTAGTGCTGGACTTTTACTTGACTGAATTAAAATAAAACATACACTTTATTTCGAAATATTTTTGATGGATATTTCAAAGGCAACATATTGAGCCTAAGGAAATTTAAATAAAAATAACAATAATATAGTCTTTTTTTTTAATAATCGCCTATATTTTTCCACATAAATTATTATAATTATAATTATAATTATTATTATATTATAAGATTGACTGACTGCATTTTTAAGCAATTTTAATTTTTTTTTATTTTTGCCTTCCTTTTGAAACATAATGACTTAATTTTAAATTAAATTAAGTTTTGCGAGCTTTTTAAAATAGCGATAATGATAATTACGTATTGATAAATATTGGCTAATTTGTATGTGACTCTATTTTGATTGATCTTTAACTCTTCACTCCCTTCAACTTTCTCTCTCTCTCTCGCTCTATGTGTCTACCCCCTCACTTTCTCTGTCTTACTCTTTCTCTTTTCTCCTCTTGCGTTTGTGTTCATTTTCTCTGTTCTTGCATTCCCTTTCATGAATATTGCGCTTCTATGTCGTTTTTATAATTCCAGATAAGGTTTTCAGATTTTGATGTTAATAAGAGATATGTTTATTTAAAATTAATTTTAAATATGGGTTATTAAAACGTGCATACAATGTACTCTTATATACTTATTGTATATTTACTTCCACATTCCAATATGTTTCGTTGATCCAGAACTTTGTACGGGCTTTATTAGAGTCAACCACTCTTGAGTCGATCACTCATTTTGTTATTATTTAATTTATTTTTTTTTTATTTAATATGTTTTTTCCTAATTAGCAAAGTATTGATAAGATTAGTAAAAATAATAAGCAATAATAATGAGTATCTACAGATACATATATTCGGCAATTGGATGTGTGGCTGTACACACAATTGTGTAGAGCAGGAGTATATTAATGGCTTGAACTCCCTCCCAGGACAATGACAAAAGGACACAAATGGTCAAATGCTGCGATATTTATGGGCACGCAAGCTTTGAGGGCACTGAGGGCAAATAAACGTTCGGACTGAAATAATGACAGAGTGACAGAATGACAGGCACTGGCCGCATTAATAGAGTCAATACAGGGACAATAGTTGAAAATTAACAAATGAATTGAAATTACTTAAACAAACTCATTAGCGTGTGAAAGTCAAGGCGTTCATCAAACTGCCCGCACATTGTTGACACCGATTGTTGTCCAGAATGAGGGGTAAACCCAAAGGAACGGCACAGGCATTATAATAAAGCCCATGGGGGGCGGCTCCAGGTGACAGGAAAACACGGGCCACAGCACAGCAGAGTTTTTGCGCTTTGAAATGATTACCCCGTCTAAACATTCGGGCTACGCCTCGACAATTGTTTTTGCCTTGTCGTGTCCGGGCAACGCCCAGCTGGTCCCCAAGCAAATGCCCATTGAATAGCGCAAGTTTTCGCCTGTCCCCCTTTTCCCTTTTTACGTTTCGGACCCGTTGCATGTAATTAAATTTTCCAACCTTTATGAGTTGAGCATAGTAATTTAGTGCCGCATTCCCGACCACGGCTGCGGCACCCCGCCGCGATTTTAAATTGTCATCGATGTGACGGTTCAGCGGGGCCAGGTGACATCAATAGACTTGGTGGGGGGTGGGGCTGGGCGTGCGGTGCAGTTGAATGTTTCATTCAGCTGACAGGCCCGCATATTCTATAATTTTCATTAATTTTAATCGCCATAGTTATCATAATTGACTAAGGAATGGCAAGGTGACGATGAGCGAAAGACTCATATTTAAACAATTATGAGTTTTACTTAAAGTTCACCCTCTAACATTTCATAAAAAGGGTTTTTCTATTTAAGTATTGTAAGAAAAGAGTTATTGTATGGCTAGGAGTTTATGTCTTATGCGGTTAGATTTTAGAAGTTCTTTTGAAAAATGTATAAAATTTGCCATTGTTTAAATACTATAAATACGTACTTAGCCAAACTCTTATGTATTGGCCAGGAAATCAAAACATTGCAATTTTATTAACATTTTAATATATTAAGTAAATAAATAAATAAATATTATAAAATAAATATATAATATTTGAATATTAAAAAAAATAATAGAAATAATTAATTCTAGTAAAAGGTTTATTATTCGAAAAATATGCTTAATTTTTAAAAGATCGAATTCTCTAATATGAGTTAGATATTATTCTCGAGTTCTTGCTTTAAATGATCCTTTACTTTCTGCCATAAATAAATATTCGGCTGCCTTATTGCCATCAATATATATATAGGAAACATGTTTCTTTGGCCACATTAAGCTGTCTGTCCAATTTAAATTTAATTTTTGTTAAATTCACAACATATTCCATCTAACGTTGGCCCATGATTAAACTGACCCAGACCTCAGGCACAGGCGGGCCGGCGACAAAATCCCGCAGTAGGCGTAAGAAGAAAAAATGCTAAAGCAAAAACAACAAAGCGTCTAAATACAAATTTCCGGCATAAGCCACATAACAAACCAGGCCCGTTAGCGACACGGACACGGACACGGCCAACTGTGCCGGACAATAGACCAGAGTTTGCCGGCCCGGCCCGGCCGACTGCGCCCCGGAACTTTGTTACATTTCGTTAGCTCGCCAAAGTGCCTCAACACGTTAGGTGACCCGCGGCATTCCCAACCAACCCTCCCCAAAGCCGGGACTCTGTCGCGCGGCCTCGCTTTGTTTTTTGGCGTGTGGCTCACCTTGTCGCCCCTCTCCTTACTCCCTCAGCGATCCCTTGCAGGCATTATTGCAGCTATAAAGTCAGTGCCTTGAACTTTTTGCCAGTTGTTCTTTTGGCCTGCTTCTTGTTGTTGTTGTTGCTGCTGTTGTTGTTGTTTTCTACCATTTTTTGTCGCCTTATTGCTATTGAAGTTTGTTTTTTATGGCCTGGCCGAGCTTGACAATAAGCACGTTAGCGGCAAAACTTTTCCACTTCTCATTTATTATTACGCGCCGAGTTGTTTTTTTCTTGTTGCCTCATTTTTCAGCGAGTTGTTTTATATTTTCCTGTTGTTGTCCTGACAACCCAGCGACACAAAACTGTCGTCTCCTGTTGTCCAGCTGGAGGAAAACAACAACAAATCACAAAATGCAAACAAGCGCATGAAATTCATCTAAACAATTTTTTACTTTACATTTTTCAGTTTCTTTTTCAAGTTCAAAAACGGGAAAATTAATATAATTCAAATAAACGATTTACAACGCTTCGTCGGGCATTCGGTGAGGTGTTAAGTTTAAGTGGCATAAATTGTCGTTGCCACAGAGCAACGGCAGCTCCCTCAGAGTATTGCGGGTATCGCTTCTCGATCGCGTCTCACTTGAGGCAACAGCAAATTTGTAACAAATTTTTGTTTTGCTTATTGGCAAAACTTTTTATTTATCGAATTAGCACAAATAAACTTTAAAGTGTGCTACAGGTGAAATTAACGACAATTTAACTATCCAAACTTTGTAAGAATCAGAACGGGAAATAAAAATTTCAATAATTCTTAAAGCCATCATTGGCTTAAGCTTTAAATTATTTAATTTGTTAGTTAACTACAAATGAAAACAGTTGAAAAATTCGGAGGTTACTTAAATAAGAATTTTATAGATGGTTTGCTTTTCAAAAACAAAAAAAAAAATTGAATCTAATAATTTAGCGTATTTTATTCTATTTAAATATAATATTATTGCTGTATTTAGTATTGTTTACCTATCCGTGCTTTATTGTCTTTCCATATCCATAATTTTATATAGGACTAACATTTAAATAAATGTTTTTTAGTTTTCCGCATAGTAAAATGTATACTTTGTATACTTTTTTATTTTGCTGACACTTTTTTAAAATGTATTTTATGTTATTTCCCCTAGCACTTAAATTGAAATTTTCATCAAAATGAAAATATCTTTGTCAACGTAACAGTAAAATTTATGACCCTTCGCTCGCACGCAAACGCGATTCAAACAATTGGCATTCAAATTCAAATGTCCTGACAACAAATTTCTGCGCCATTCCGTCAAGTATAGTTGCCATATTGTGCCTTGTAAAGGGCCATGATATAATTGGGCTACACACGCAACAAAGACGCCGCGACGGACCGTGGCTCGACTGTTCGTCCAAGCCCAAGTCAATGGTCAGCCAACGGTCAGTTGGCCATGACCAACAGACAGACAGCCTGCCTGAGCATAAAGGCGCTAATTTGAAACAATTAGTTTGGCACTCGGTGAGGGGTTGCAAGTGTGCGAGGGTGTGTGTGTGGTAGAAGACAAACGACAAACGATGTGACAATGCATCTAAGGCAATTGGGAACAAAGGAAGTATTCGTCCATGGAATACCCTAACTTCCTATAGCTGCGGCAGTTTATGCGTTCATGAAATACCTTAACTTATAGCTAAGGAGGTTAATCTGATGAACTACACTTTTAGCTATAAATTTATTTACTGAGACAAGTTTAAAGCATAATTAATAGCATAATTTATTATTGGTTTTATTCAATAATATTATTATATTTAATATTATAATATTTTAAATATACGCTTGTCGAAATAAGTACTTTGACATGAAAGGAGTAGAGTTCTGGTAAAGACCAGTTCTATTACAGTTCTGATTAAGTCAGAAATTTAGCATATATATTTGTATTTAATATTTAATATAAATTATGCAACAGGCTATTCACAATATATACTACAAGTAACTTATTTTATTTATTATACGTTTTTAAAAATCAAATGAAAGATTCGTTTAAATCATTGTTAGGAATATCGCATATTTACTTTTATTTGTATGTCCAAAGGTTGGAAATTTGAGTATATATAGTTTTATTGTTTGTACTTAAGGAAACATTGACTTCTTATTATTTATAATATTATATATATAAACATTCAGAGAATGCTTTCTTGCACCTGGTTTGGAAGGAGTGAAAGAAAAAAAATCTATCGACAAACAGCATTAAATAAATTCATATAAAGAAACCTTAAAAATTTCGTGGCTAGCTTTATATACGTCCGTATTCTTTTTCATCTAACTTTTACTTTGTATTCTCTTGAAGAATCCATTAAATATGCTGATCTCAGCTTTACTGAATTGCACTATTGAAACTCTTTCTTTAACAAATATTGCTTGATTTCTGGCACAGTTTCTGCTCTATTGATTTATAAATGAATTTCAAGCTGCGTATACCCTATAGGAGGGTATTATAGCATGCGCTTGACTTGGCTGAACAAAGGACATTTGATAATAGTTAAATAATGGTAGCAATGGCAATGTTATCGCATTTTTTACGAGTTGACATCAATTAAATTTTTACCTCTTGGTAGTGCCTTGTGTTTTACTATATATGTTCTTTTATTTTTTCATTTTACCTCCGACAAACTGTTGGACAATGCCAGCAAATTTTTTTTTTTTTTATGTTTCTATCGTTGTTTTTGTTATTGCTATTTTTGTTGTTGCTGTTGTTGGCCAACACTATTTGTGTCATGCAACAATGTAATTGCCACTGTCGTTGTCATTTCCGCTGGACACACGGTTCGCCAGCGCGAGACATTAAAGATATTACGTGGGCAAGTGTAGAGGGACCAGCCCTAAACAAAGGGTCGCCCGACTAGGTAGGGAATGGGGCTACTTCCACCACAGGCGGAAGGAAGCAACTTGTAGGTCGGCATTTGTGCAGTTTTTATGCTCTGTGTGTCGCCCTTTTTCTGTTTAAGTTGTGGGCGTGTGCCCGTGTCCTGGCCAATTGTTAAGTTGAAAATAATAGAGGTGGACACGACTGTCAGCCTGTCAGTGGCGCACAATGCGACCGGGACACTAATCGATGTAGATGTGCACAATCTGCCAGGCTCCAACTGGCACTGCAATACCAAAATTAATGACTAAACGGGCCAGAGGCCACAAGGCTCAAGCACTAAACTTCATTGTTTTCTACTCGTGGCCTTTTAATTGTGGCCTCATTGGCCATTTCGCGGTTAGCCATTATTTGTATTATACGCATTTTAATTGTTACATACACTTGCATTAAAGTGCTCTTCAGCTTCCCTAGTTATTTACCCTTCAGATATGCTGGGCTACCCTTGCGGCTTGCGGGCGAGGTCAACCTCAGCCCTCACCTTACCCAATGTTCACTTTAGAAACACACAACTCTGGTGTAAAGTTAATATTTTATTTGTTAGCTTTTTGGCATCAAATATTAAATGCTCTTCAGCAGACTCAACTGATTTAATAGCTATACATAATAATACAATTTTAAAATATTAATATTATTTCTTTATTATTATTAATATTATTATTATTTAAAAAAGAGTTAAATAAACATGCATAAATACTTTAAAAAGCCTCTGTAATTTAGAAATATTAAATGATTTGATCTCATACTTAAGAATACTGATATACTAAGAAGAAAGAAATATTTCAATATATTTTATTAAAAAACTATTGATTACTTTACTATTTTGTTTTCTTAGCTCTTAAATTTTATTTAAATATTTTCAAATCTTTCCCTCAAATGTATTGATATATTAAATATTTTTGTAATAAAGAGTACTCTATTTGAGTTGACTCATGTTGAATATCTCGGTAAAAAAAGCATAGTTCTTAGAACATTTTTTTTTTATTTGAAAGCCTATCTGTCCTCTTTTTAAAAAAAACAAGAAATAATCAGAAGTGCAATCAGTAAACTTCTTGATAATACGTTTACATCCCAGAGATTATTTAATAATAAAATATCCATAGTTTATTGATTTTGGTATTGCAATATAGAAATATTCAGCTTGAAAGCCATGCAAAGCTCGTTTCAAAATGGCATTTATTTAAATTACAATAATTTGATTTGTCGCAACATAATCACTCGCAATGTTTCATATATTTTGACTTGAATTAGGACTGACAATAATAATTTGAGTTATAACAACTTGACAACTTCTTAAAACTAAAACTATATTTTCCGAACTTTCTTTTCAGGTAAGTGCCTAAGAACTTCTGCTCAACATATTAAGGAAAATCATACTGGCTGGCCGTAAGTTGTTTTCAATTTACACGTAACTTTTAGAGCTCAGGATTTAACCACGCGTGTCTATGGTAGATCTTATTTAGGTGGGGTTAGGTTAAGTGGTAGATCCTAACTTTCACACTTACTTAACGTTTTTGACTTTCAACCGAAAAAACCGTAAGCAATGTGGCATGAAAAACTTTGTCCTATTTGCTGCTCCTTTGCCTGGGGCAAGTTGTAATACCTTGGTCATTTTGGTGCCACGCCACATTCGACACTTTATCACCTGGTTGGCCATTGGCTGCCAATGGCCATGTTTTCCAGCCCGGACATAACATTTAATGGCGCTCCGCTTAACGCTTGTAAACACGTGGGTGTTTCCCCTCCCTTCCTCCACGTGGCCGGCAATCAGAATGTGTTTGTGTCTGTGTCTGTGCCTAAGTCTATGTTTGTGTTTGTGTTGCCACGCCCTCTCGACATGTGTGTTTTTTGTCGTTCGTTTTCTCGACGAAAATTATGCCCAATGGGCATGCTAATTTCACTCAGCTGAATCGGTTTTAAAAGTCTACAATTACCGCTAATAGCTGGCAAACTGAAATCAAATGCTGCCTCTGCTCAACTCCACATTCATTAGCGTTAATTGTCGCGCGGCCACATGGCGTATGCGCAACTTTTTCTATATTATTATTGCAAATTAACAAATCACTTGGCTGACTTGAAAGCCGCTGCGAAAGAAAGCCCTTGAAACAAGCGAATTAATTAACTAACTTGTTAAACTTTAACAATTTAGCCCAAAGAATTTTTGGCGCACATTATTTGAATTTGTGCCGAAAGAAGGGCCCTTAAGTACAATAGACGAAGACTGAATACCCTTGCATATTATATTCATAACAATATGTTATAAATAGGTTTTATTCATCATTAATTTATTTTTCTGGAAGAACTTACATTTCTGTCGATTGTTTCTTTTTGGCTCTTAGAAATATATTGAATAGAAATATTATATACATTTAAAATACCGTCAAAAGCGTGCCTTAAACACGAACCAAGTTGAATGCCAATAGTTCCTATATCATATCCAACCTGCCAAGTTACATTAAATGAAGTATCAAGCATTCTGGATTAGAACATATTTTCAACAATGCGTTCCACATTTGATGACATAATTCGTTCACCCTCTGCAAGTGTACAAGAAAGGCAACAAAAATTGAAACGAAAAATCCCATTGGCATTAGGCCTTAACGCTTCGCTTAGCTCGTTATTGAAGCCGAAGTTTATTGTTGAAAGTTTAGAGCCGGCGGCGTTCGCTTTCCGAAAGCAATTATCCTCAAGGAAGTCTTCGACTTAATTGATTTTGCAAACAGGGCCGAAAAGCATGGACCAGGACCTGGCCGCGAGGGCTAACCGAGGGCAGTTGTTACAATCTTAAAAGGATTCTAATAAGCGCATTGAGCGTGTGCCTTTTGTCTTTTGGGCTCTTCGTCTGAGCATCCTTGTATTATCCTTTCGGTTCAAAAGTTCTTTGCGCATTTAGATAACAAAATTTCGTCGGCTTTTTTCACACTTAACAGCCGGACGTGCTGTCGTCTCGGTCTAGGGCCAAAGTTGAGGGCTCAAGTGGGTGTGTGTGTTTGACCGGAAGTTGAGCGTCCACCCGGATCGCCCCCTAATCCCTCCCTCCAGACAGTCACTTGCCAACGTGTAGTTTAAATATAATTTGAAAATTGTGTTTATTTAATTGCCCGGAAAGCAAGCACTTGAACCTTTTTTTATTGTTTCGTCGCAGCCAGCTTTAATTTTTTTAGCTGATTGAGTTTTAGTGATATGTGCGCCACAAAGTGCGCTGTCGAACTTTAATATTATGATAACCATTTGTAGCTTTTTATACCCTGGACCCATTGAAAATGGGTAAAAGGGGTATTATGTATTTGTGCAAATGTATGTAACAGGAATGTAACAAGGAAGCATCTCCGACCCCATAAAGTATATATATTCTTGATCAGCATCAACAGCCGAGTCGATCTAGCCATGTCCGTCGGTCAGTCCGTGTGTCCGTGCGTCCGTCTGTCCGACCGTCCGTCTGTCCGACCGTCCGTCTGTCCGTCCGTCTGTCCGTATGTATGAAAGCAAGGATCTCAGAATCTATAAGAGATAGAGACTTGAAATTTGGCTGTAGGTCCTCGCGCAGATCGAGCTTGTTTCCGATATTCGATTACTTGCCCCGTTTCCAAGTAATCGATAAAAATCTATATCGAAATCCTGTTTTTTGAGCAATTTTGATAAATAATATGAGCTAAAGACGTGAAACTTGACATGTAGCGTCTAGAATAGTATATATATATCAAGTATATTTCATTTTATACCTATCACCTGTTGGAAGAAGAGGGTTCAGGGCATCCCCTAGTCGGGAGCTCCCGACTAGAACCTCTTACTTATTATTATTCTTCTTATAATTACAACATAAAATAATGAATTTTAAATATATCTGAGCTGTAGTAATTGAAAAAAAAATTTCAGTAGGCTCAAATATTAAAAAAAAAATTAAATTAATAACTCTCAGTTTTTAATTCCTGTTTAACAAATTTTTTGATCATGCCTTGTATGAATCTCAGCATGCTCAACATGTTTCATTCGGGTTCATTTAGATATATGTCATTAACTATAATTACTCGGGATTAAGTATTCCAACGAATGCTTTAGACTCGAAAAAAAAACAAGTTTTTAAAGAGTACTTGACTTAGTTTAGATACAGCATACTTTAAAAGGGAACTGATGTAATTGTAACCATAATTTATAGAAATACTACTTCTTTAGCATTCTTTTTCTAATGAATATTAATGGTATACAATCGTAAAAAAAAGTCGTCAGTAAATCATAAAGTAAATTATATATAAATTATAACGAATTTATAAGATCGCGTTCGTACAATGAACAATGTTCAAGATAAATTATAAGTCTATATGGTGAATACAATTTATTGTTATTTTTCTCTCTTAACTTTATCTACAAAATTAGGAGCTGATAACGTCTATTAAAATTATAATTGACTTAAACTATATTCTGTTTTTTGCACTGCCTACTCTAACAACTAGATGGCGCTTTTAAGTACATAATTTCGATGCAAACATTGAAGTGATGGCATTTTCATTAATTTGGCAGCCACGCCCCGAGGGCCGGTTACAATACAACGCCCACTTGTTTTTCCCGATTCGCGCTCTATGTTAATTTTACAGCACTCTCCTGTTTTTTGATGATGAACAGTTTCTGGCATGCGGCCAGCAAAAAAAAAAAGAAGAAAAATAAGGAAATGTTACATGCAATACTTTTTTTTTGCATTTGGTTTTCCAACTTCGGAACTGGTTGCTGCTCCGGCAATGCTCGAAATGAACGCATCCTGCTCCTTCGTGGGCTTTTTGGGGGCGTCTCTGGACAAATGCAATAACAATAACGCATGTAGACTGTTTATGTGTGTGTGGGTGTGTGTGATAGCTACATTCGCACACATACTCTTAGTTGGCGCTAGGCTTCCCTCTGGCTGTGTTTTCTGTTTTCCGCCTCTTTTTTTTTGCCGTGGAACAGTTTGATGAACTTCCAGGCCAACTCCCGGCAACCCGGCAATTGCCGCTGCCTGCTTTTGATTGTTTTTATAGATGATGCGCCGAATCCTCTCGAGCCCTCCGTTACCCTCCACCCTCCCGCCGCTTGTTGATTTTGATGATGATGGGGTTGGCGCTGGGATGGCCACGGCAATCAGAATCATGATGATGTTGTTTTGGAGCTTGCCTGCATTTTTTTGGGGGCTCTATTTTGGTTGTTGTTGTTGTTGCTGCTGTTGTAATCGTGGCTGCTGCCGGCCTTTCCCCTGCTCACCGCATTTGCCACAGTTGATTTCGTTAATAGAAAATTTAATTGCTTTTATTGATATATTCCGCAACGAACGGGGCTCGAGCGGCAGGCAGTGATTGTAATTGGGATTACACGAATGGAGATGCAACGAGCAGTGAATTTTATTGATTGCCAGTGAATTGTTGACAAGCAAGAAATCGGCAAATATTAAAGTCGGCATTTCAATGATTTAACTGGAATGTGTTTGTGAAAGTAGTTAAAATGGTCGAGCAGCCATAGGGAAATATTTTAATGGATTAATAAAACATTTTTTATTCATTTTTAAATACTTGCAGTAGATTCAATGCACTTAAATGCATGCTTCATATTAAATATCAGTTCAACTTTAAGTAATTTTAAGCGCACAAAAATTACTTTAAAATGTAAATTTTATAATAAAACAAAAGTTAAGGCTAGAAAAGTTAACTAAAATATGATAAAGTAAAAAACATATCTAAAAATGTAAACAACATTTTTAGCACTTTGTTATGTATGTATCATATCAAATTATTTATTTATATCTCATTTTTTTTATTAGTTTTAAAGCTGTGCAGCTCAAACCTGATTAAACCTTTAGCACTTAGAGCATTACAATATTTGCTTAAATTTGTTGGGTTCGCTTTTCAAGGCGACTGGGAAAATATTACGACCGAAACTCTTATACATTAAGATTTGGCCCTTTACATATATTATTTCACTTTTTCCATTCAAAGCATTATGTCATTGATCTGCCTTGCCTCCTTCTACCACTCATTTAATCTGTACATAGAATTTTCTACCATCTCTGGTTATACTTCAAGAATAATGTGGAAAAAAAACATACGAATTGCTTTGTGCACACATTTCTCATGCCACACAGTTGAACACTTTGCCAACTCACAGTTTGCACAATAACCAAAGCGCTCTACATATTCAACCACACATCCATCCATCCATCCATCCAATCATTTACCCAACCATCCAAGCAACGTGCCAGTGATAACCACATTCACACATGCTTAACTTTAACCTGGTTTTAAAACTCAACACAACTTCAGGCAAGAACAATATTTACTTACTTAAGGTTAAAAGCTGAAAAACCCCTTTTGAAGCATTGAGTAATACACTCTCTCCTGCACACGCACACACACATACAAACACCCTGAGCAGCCGGAGTAACCCCAAAATCGAATGAAATAAAACATCAACTGCAATTAGTTGAGCAATCGATGGAAGCAAGTAATAAACTTCTGGGCTGCCAACAACATTTGCCACTGATTGACTAACAACAACATTAACAACAACAAAACGAATTACAACAGCAACAACAATAACAAACGGTGGCGCAAAAATCAAAACAACCAACACCAATTTCTAATGTGGCCCTAACAAGAATGCCACCAGCTGCTCCCCTCATTTGACTGGAGGGGGCACTCTCCATGTGTGCGAGGCACTCCAGCGGAAGAGAACTGAAATCTTAATTAAGATTGATATGTTTACGTGTGTGTGCGCGGAGTGTGTGTGTGTTGTGTGTGTTTTGGTGTCTGTGCTGGTATCATGCCAGGCTGACTGCCTGCCCTTCCTTGGCTTGACTGACACTTGTCTGTCTACCTATACCTGCTGTTGGTAAGGTACTCTTACTCTACTACAAGTACTCCCCGTCCCTACAGCTCCCTCATCTCGTGTGTGGTGCCAGTCCAATTTTCGTTTCCATTTTCGACTCTCGACAAAGTTGTTTTGTTGTTGTTTGTGCTTGGCGGACCGTGGTCAAAACCTTCCACTCGAATTGCAGCACAAATTATTTATGACATTCAGTTTTGACTTTTATTTTTTCTGCTCTTTTTTTTTGTCGTGTCTCACCGTAATTAGTGCCCGAAATAGACATTACTGCAAATCAGAAACCAAATCAAAATCGTTGAGCGATTTCCGCGTTTGATCTTTGACTTATTCGAGTCAATCAAATGCTATTATCCGACTGGAGCACAGGCTGATTGACATGCACAAGCAAAAGCTCTGCCAACTTCCGCTCGAGCTGGGCAGACAGTGCGTGTGCGTATGCAAATTGCAGTCACTGTGTGTGGAATTGTCGACACTGTGGGTGTGGCATTCCTTGGTTGCATTGGTCAACCACATGCAGAGCAAGAGCAACAATATGAATTGACTTTATTGTGCGTGCGCTTTAAGTTAGGATTGTTCGAATTCTGAGAAGTTCCACATTGTCTTGAATAGTTCACGCAGAAATGGAGTAATATTGTAACATTTAATGATAAAAACGATATCTCAAGATTAATAATATATTCATATAATACAGAAAATTATAAGCTGAAAAGGAAAGAATCTTGCAACTTACAAATGTAATTGTATAAGATCGAATCGCATTTTCATTGATTTCTTTATTTTTTATCTGCTGCTGATCCTTTAACGAAAACTTAATGCAAACTTAAAAAAACCTTACATAGCATTTTATACTATAACTATATTTTCACAAAACCAAATTAATGAATCTAGTTTCTACTTTGCATTTGCATTTGAAGTTAAAAATATTTTGAATATTTTCTTAAAATGTTTTTACAAATATTACACCAAGATACAACCCAAACTTCAAAACGCTCAGATTAAAAATAAAACTCTAGTGTGCTAGCTTTGCAATCTTTCGGTGCTTGCCACTTTCAATTCTCAACAAGTTAAAGCTTCGAAAAGGCGCAACGGTGTTTGCACAGTCTGCTGAGGATAGCACTGAGAGATTGCTAAGAAAGCTAACATTCCATATTATGTAATAAATAAAAAATAATATTATATAATTGAAAGCCACATATAAGGGATGCACTATATATGGCATCCTGCTATATATACCATATAAACAGAATAATTCAATATAATTCATATGTAAAGTTCTGCACTTCAATAAATGCAGCCAAAAAATTAACGAAAAAAGAAACTTGCAGTCTTTAAAATTGGTTTTTGAAAATGTTTTGCGAACTTGCAGCATCATTTGTGCGGCGCCGTAGCTGCCACAAAAGCACATGAAGCATGTTGCGCACAGCAAATTAAGTGCAGCCACGATACACACATAGACACACACGCAAACGCACCCAAACACAAGTCGATGCAGTTGCCTAACAGAACGAGCAGATGGCAAGACTTTTAACACTCCAGGGATAAAGTTTCATTAAGAGCTGCCTAACATGACCGGGACGGAGTCCAAAACTAAGTAAAGCCACAAGGCGGCACAGCAGAAGTGACAGAGCTGGGGAGCCGATGCAGGGAAGGGTATATGTTGGCTATACATATATGTATATATGCACAGACCAAACTATCATACTTCATAGTACGAGGCACTTCACTTCAAATTGCACTTGGGGCTTATGAAGCACACGCCCCTAGCCTAGGCAGCCGCCCACTTCACTTCAAGTGCATGTGAAACCGCAGTTGAAAGGCATTTATTGTACTTGTCATTGTTGTTGGGGCTGCTGAGGGGGGCTAAGTGGGCGATGGGTGCGGGGTGGTGGGTGGTGGGTGGTGGTTGGTGTCAGCTGAAGCTGCGGGCTGCTAGTAGTCCAGACAGTGCGGCTGGCACCCAATTCCTTTGCACCCCAACCCACAGTTTGTACAGAAAAATGCTTTACTCACTCTTATGAATGCCAATGCAGAGCGCTCATAAAAACTCCAGCTGTGTGTGTGTGTGTGTGTGTGTCTGCATGCTCTGTCTTTTTGTGTATTAGGCATTTGCTAAACGACCCTAGTTAACCTCCAGGCCAAATAATTTGCATCAAGCACTTGCACTCTCTGCCAACTCTTGGGCCAAGAACTTTTGCTCAGAATCTGTTACGCCCTTTAGGGCATGTGGATATGGCCCTTTCCGACGTAGTCTGTCGTTCCGGCTGTTTGCCGCCGTCTTCTGCCCGCTTTGTCTATGCCGCTGCTTATTTTAGTTATGGCATTTGAAGCATTTTTGCCAAGTTTACAAGATTATGCGCTTAGTGTTTCGGCTGGCAGTTCTAGCACTAGTTCCGACTAACCCGGAACAAAACTTCATCCAAAGCATTGAAAAGTTTTTCTGTTCAAGGTGCAAATGAATGTGAGTGTGTGTCTGTGTCTGTGTGTATATGTGTGTATATAAGTGTGCTCGTATAATGTCCGTGTCCGTGTCTGGCCCGAGGTGTAATTAAATTGGTGCCACTTTGAGTGCTGCCTGTGTGGAATATGAAATGGCCAATAAAGCCAATTCTTTAAGTTATGAATTGGCAGACAGTTTTTGGTATTTGCCCTGAATATTCACTAAGCTCTAAATTTCTTGATTCTGCTTTGCTATTGCTTTTAATGCCAGCGTTATTACTAAGTGATTGAAAGCTGGAAAATATGGAAAATCAAAGCTTGAACAACAAATGCAGCATGTTCAAAATTATAAATTTTGTGTTTATGTAATAAATAATAAATGCTTTAGCAAAATACTTATAAATTAAAAAATATATAATTATATTTACTTTTGGCCTGATTCAATTAAATGTGGAAATATAAAAGTTTGTATGTTTTATATAAATAAATTTAAAACCAACTAATTTTGGAAAAAAACATATTTATAGTGATTATAAGAAGTGAGATTTCCACGTTGTTTTTCAAATATATTTTGAATGTCTTTTAGGTTTTTCGATTACATTTATAGAGTTTATTTTCAATATGTTTTTTAATAGGAAATATTTTGTTCCAACCTGATCACAAAACATTTTATTTAAGCTCAGATAATTATTTAACAAAATATTTTAGTAAGTTAAGAAGAGCCTAGTTTCAAAACGTTAATGTTAAGCAAGGCCTTTTATTGGTAAAATTTGGCAGAAAAAATAAAGAATAGATTAAGGATGTCACGTGAAGTCATGGAAGTATATCATGCTTCAATCCTCCTTCTTTAGTGGCCTTGCAAACGATTCCACTTTAACAGCTTTTGAGACCAGAAAGGAGATTTAACATTTATATATAGTACTTACATGTTTTACAATTTTATTTCTCTTCTTTTTTTTTTTAAGCAAACGTCCTTTTCTCTTGCTCGATGTGTGTTCAAGTTTTGAGCACTCTCCAACTCCGGCAAAAGTAGGCAACACTTTTTGATACATCAAGCGGGGAGCATTCAACAGTTATGCACGTTGTTAATATTTTTGTTGTTTTTGTTGTTGCTGTGAACATTGTCACAAAATGTGCTGCTTGACTTCAAATGCAAACAAAGCACAGCTCGAACGTCAAAGCAACACTCGAAAATGTCAGAGAACACACACAACACATACTTCACACACTCGCACACACTTGCAGCCGAGGCTAAACATAAACAATTTATGGAATTTATTAAATTGGCCAAGAGGCGCTCCCTGCTGCTGTTGTTGTTATTGTTGTTGTTGTTGTTGTTGTTGTTAAAGCCCTTGAGCCGCTGGTAAACAAAAAGCAAAAACAAGGAGAAAAAAATGTTTAACACACGGCTAAGAAAATCTTTTGCTCTTCAGTGGATTTCTTTTGTCCTTCATAGAGAGGGCAGCTCGCAAACACTTGGGCAAATTTATGACAATGAGCCAACAACTCCGAGTGCTCATAATATAAATAACAAGTGGGCCAATGTGCAAATAGGCGGCTCGAATGGGCGTGGCCCGCGAATAGCCCGAACTGCGTAGGCTAACTGACCGTGGTTAAGTGTGTTTCATGCTCAGCATCCGCCTGCTAACCATGGCTTGCCTGATTGAGGGAGGGGCATGACCGAGTGTGGCATCTACAGTCGAAGTCGAGTCCGCAGACTGTGCCACATGTGTCGGCAATTGCGGAATTATGCCCAACGGGCCAAAAGTGTAAAAGCAGAAAGTTGACTTTTTGGCCTCAGCCGTTTAGCTCTTGTATCGAATGAAAGTCTCTCCCTCACCTACTGCCATCTCCGGCTGCTTGTCAGCCTGCCTGGCGGCATTATTTTTTTATGTCTACAGCCTGCCGACAGGCTGCTTTACACCTTAAGCAGAACCCAGCTGAAATTTACGACAGTTTAAGTTAAACGTTTTGACAACACTCAGCGAAATGCTTAAATCGGCCAAGAAGCCCAAACAGCCTTTTGTAGCAAGATCGTCATAAAGAGATGTATATTTTTGGTGAAAAAAGTATCCGCTACAAGTAGACAATATAATATGAATAGTATTTGAAATAGGAATCGTAATTAAAAAATATCTCTCTATTTTTACTCTGCCTCTTCTGTGTGTGATTTTTCAACACTTCAAGAATTTAGACTCATATATATTCAACTTTTACTAATTTAACTGTGTCAGGAAATTGCTGTCAGAGTGCTTTAAACTCTCTTGCATTCTTAAGACGATTTCTATACCAATAATAATTGAAAAACTTTAATAGTTTAAAGTATTGAAAAAGTCATTTTAAATTTGCTTTCAAAAATAATTGGCTCATACAGCTCTTTAATAATAATATTCATAATATTTAAGGGAAAGTAACGCTTAAATTCAAATAAAATATAAATTTTAAAATAAGCCCAATAAACGTTCTTAGTAGGATGTTCTTTGCAAATAGCTGCGTTTTATTTCTAGAAATATTCTGCTTACTGAACCAGCAAGCTGTGAGCTGACTAAAAATCATATTAAATTATTGAGGCAAGCTTCAAGTTTTTGCTTGTGGGGAAATTAAATAAATTTATAAACAATCTCAAAGCATTTGCCCAACAATTTGTGAGTCACAAGAAATTTGCGTGAAAATGGTTTAGCTCTTTAGAATACCTTTGAGTTGCTTTCCAGAAAGCTAATATAAAATGTCTCAATGCTAAAAATAATATAAATTTAATAGCCAAATGCTGCAACTAACGGGAAAAGCAATAAATATTCCTGGCATAAATATAGCTAGACATTTTTTTATGTACGTCACTAAAACGAACTGTCAATAACACATTCGATAAACATTATACCCAAAACTGTGTTGGCTATTTATAAATAAAAAAAACATTCACGTGCCGCAATAAAGTATCCTTACGAAAGCAAAATGTCGCCAACAAACAAAAAGGATACCCCACGCTGTTTGTTGATTTTTAATTACTTGACCACCTAGAAGCCCGGCCAAGACATTGAAACCGTTTTCTGCGTCGGCCTGGGACAAGCGAGCCAAGAAAATTTACATTTGCTGGCCACAAAGGCAACTGCCCACAGGAAAAAAAATAAAAGGAAAAAGAAAATTAAATGAGAAAGGAAATAAAAGAGTTGCCAGCAGTTGACAAAAGTTACTGAATTATTCAACGAATGTCCTGCCAACATTTTAATTTAAGTTTGCGCTTCGTTGGCCGCTTAGATAAGAAACTCTCGCCCGTATTTATTTACACTTTGCCGCTGCTGCCAAATGACAAGCAGCCAAAATTAATAGAAAACTTTTCTTTCCGACGACAAACACAAATAAAATATATATAAAAAAGAAAAGAAAATGTGGAAAGTACAAATTATGCAGCAATTTCATTTTGATATTTTTGGCCAAACACTGGATGAAAGGCTGTTAATGTAAATGGCGGCCACAAAAGTAGCCAACGAAAAAAAAAGAAAACTTTTAATAACGTCTCCAAAGACACATTTTTGCGGGCCTTTGTCTTGTTGCACGCACACAGCGCAGTAGAGAGGGGGTGAGTGTACAAAGGAGAGAAGTATAGGGAGTGAAAGAGAGAGTAAAGACTCTTGTTCACACTTCATTTGCAATTCTGAGTGCGGCTTCTTTTGTTGTAGGCTTGTAGGGAAAGGCTGCGCGAGGGGAGGCGTGGGTCGCCGCTCGACTCCGCCTAATTATTATTTTCACGAATTCCAGTTGTGATTTGCATCAAGGACTTTTAGCTTGTCCTTGCTTTGATGGTCGTCACTTGATGTAAATTATGTTTATGCTTGCCTACTTTCGTGCGCGGCCTTCACTCACATACCCAACCCACCAGCTCCTCTCAAACGTTACCCCCCACCTCCCACAATGCAGTCCCATTAAGTTTTATGAGCAGTCTTCCGACTATACTCTGTTTTCGGGTCTGGCTTATGGTCCGGCTTTATGGTCCAGTTAAGACAGTTATTTGAGAAAGTTTTTTGGCCATCATTTTGGCTCTGATGTGCTGCAATTTGCCTGAAATGTTTCGGCTTGATTATAGGATTGAGAGAGCTATATGTACCAGAAAATAATTCATTCTAATTGTGTAAAGTCCAAAAATGAATTTAACTCTAAAATGTTCGAAATGTTAGAGTCACAAACGGTGCTTCAAAACTATACTTGACTAACTTTAGAAGCAAGCGATAAATATCTTTGCATTTTTTAAACGGCAATTGCATTTTAGGGCTTTAAAGAATTAATTACATTTAATAATTATTAAATATTTATTAAAGATTAATTTATGAACAGCCGTCGGAAGGCAAATTGAATTATTTTTTTTATAAAAGTTAATTATAAATTGAACATCAACTGTTATTATGTTGAAAATGTATTTTAAATACAAATATTTAGACAATCAACATTTATAAAACTGCGCTAAATTGAATAATTGTAATAAATATCTAAAAAATTAAATTAATAATAATGACTTATCAAGCACTTTTATAAAAATACAAAAATAATATATATGTTAAAGTTTTCTCTCGGTCTTAAGTAAGAAAGTATGTTATACTTGTTATTTTTTAATTAAAATATAATTAAATTTATTTATTATTTATATTTTTTATTATTTATAAACATAAAGCCATTCAACATGAATTTATAATGGCTAAGTGTCAGCCACAAACTACATTGAAGCAAGCCAATTGTCGTTGTTCTTCTACCAAAACATAAGCCTTGGCTCACAAATACACACGCACACAAAAACATACATAAAAGATTTGAGAACAAAGTTTACGTGTTGTAGCCAAAAACGACGCGTTGCCATGTCCGACTGTCAGTCTGTGTGTCGGGGTGTGTCTGTCTGTCTGGTTGTCGACATATCTTAATTCCCATAACCAGTAAGAGTCTGCATGAATTTCAAATTCAATTTGGCGCATTTTACATAATTTATTAAACAAAAGGCTCGACAACAACAAGAACAACAACAACGATATAAAACGTTTTATTGCCCCACTTGCTGGCATTTATGTTTGTGTGAGTATAACGTGCGTTTATTTGTGTGTGTGTGGTCGTCGGAACTTTTTATATAAATAATTTAGGTGTGAAGATTATATGGTCGCGATATGGTTAAAATTGTTGACAACTTAATTTGTGAAGTGGTCTCGGTGGCCGGAAATGTTGGCAGCAAATGGCCAAAACCCGCAACCCAAAGCGAGCGTAGGTGCCACAGTTGCCACAGGCCACTTGCCGGAGCCTAGAAAAGAGTGGGAAAGAACGAGCGAGAGAGAGAGAGAGAGAGAGAGTGAGAGCGAGGGAGTGTGGATGGCCGAGCGAGATCGCATTACAAATTGTAATTTAAATGCGCGTTGAAAATAATTTATGAGCCCGAATCGTGGCAATATTGCAAACAAAGGAGGCGCCGCGCTCAATGGCGTCACGCAACGCATATGCGGCGCGCACACGGCGCATACTTAATCTGCAAGACAGGTGAGAAATCAGGCAAGGACCGAGACAGACACCGACAGCGCCACCGACACAGACGGACGGCAGCCACTTGCAACTGAAATTGAATTATTGAAAAATTAAAATGCTTAAAAGTATGCCGCGTGCTTTTACCTGAAAGCAGCAATTACGTGGCGCGCCAGTCTGTGATATATTGCATGAATAATGCACGGCATGCACTGGCATTGCCACATAGCCACGCCCACCTGTAATTGCCGGCATCGGTTTGTTAATTGCTGCATAATTGTTTGAAATAAATTTACTTACCATGCGCTACTGGGCGAGAAGACGTCGCTGCCAAGCGCTGACATGGCCTTTGAGCAATATGCTGTTAAACGTCAATCCACGATTGCCCAGCAGCGCTCTCGGCCTCCCACACCTCCTTTTGAACAATTTGCAATGTGCATTTTGAGCAATCGAGCATTAAATGGAGATTGAGTATTGTTCGTTGTTCCACTGAGGGGCGGAAGCCGTTGTGAGTGTGCGGAGGTGTGTGTGGTGTGTGTGTAAATTGAGTGAATGATTATTGCATGATTAATTCAGCGTCCAATGCACACTGGGAATTGTGCATCTTGTAGCTTGTAGGTGGCTGCGCTTAAGTCGAAAGCTGTGACAAATGACACATGAATACTTTGTGTGAGGCACAAATTGACGTCTCTCAGCATAAGCTGAAAGCAACTGCCGCGTGACATGCACATCTCATTAGCTGTTACTTAACTTAATTAGTATGTGAGTCACTTTAAACTGACTCTTTTTCCTACTTACCCGCAAGTTTTCCTTGGTTATACATTAATGGTTTGTTTACTCTATTGTCTAAGAATAAAATGAGTGAATTTAACATTTTTGTCATCTCCTGATCTCCTCTTTTCTAATTTAATCTGATTATTAATTCTCTTTTCTTGATCTCTTTTTATTTCTATATACTCCAGCCTTTTGCTACATTGTTACCTCGTTTGTTCTCATCTGTTTTTATGCTGCTCTCTCATTCTGATTAGAGCTATTTTGAAATAAACTGAAGATTCGAATTCCTTTTAAAGTTATACACCAAGTTTTACTTAAATCCAAATATCAACTCTTTTCAAAATACATAAATAACTACAGCCTGCACAAATTTAATTTTCATTTTCAGTCAGTTTAGCTTTAATCTGCCATTCTGGCATCATAAACCACTTTAACCCACATTTCCCCCGACTTCACCTCAGGTCTTCAGGGCAGGCCATGAATACTGAAGAGCGAGCTGGCCAGAATCACATTGAGACATGCAGGCGTTGGCTGTGCATTTGTCACAATCATTTATTAATATGTTAAACACAGTCTAAACGAAGCCGCAGCAACAGCTGCCACCTGCCACCTGCCACCAGCCACCCACCACCTACCATCTGCCTGTTGGCAGTTGCACCTTAGTGGCCCCTCAGCCATTGCACTGTAATGCTGAACAGAAGCCAACGGTGGGGCAAGGACTTCAAGCTGAAGCTGACAAGCACGTAGCATAATTCATGAAAGTGAGAAAGTGTCGAGCAGCAGCAGTTGCCGCCCTCAACTCCCCAATTCCCACTCAACCCACTCTCCACAGTTGCTTGCCAAGTTTTATGTTTTCGCTCACTTTCTGACATATTTTTGCACATATTTGGTTTTAATACCCTGTTAAAACAGATGAATGGTGTATATATTTAATTTATGGTATATGTATTAGAAAACTAAAGGAGGATCGGCTAGCTCTTAAAACGACTTCGTATCACAATATTAGCTTCATTTAAGTGAATATTATTAAAACGAACCATTCAAACATGGTTGATCTCTAATTATAAATAATCAAAGACTTCTTTGAACATTCAAGAAATGTATTATATGGAAGAATTCCAGGAATTAATTGCTTAAATAGTATTGGGCAGTGCTTTACAGTCATCTTCTGGTCAAACTGCTAAAAGTATTTTAGCTTTTTCTTGCTGCAGCTGTTAGTTTCACATTCTCATGTTTTATAATATTTATTATGAATAATGAGGATTTGTTTCTTTTGTTTTTCATAGCTGTTGTTGTTTTTTGTTTTGTGATACTGCTGGTAGCTCAATTTAATTAAAGTTCTTAATGAGTTTTCCATCGCAGCTCAATCAATCAAGATGCTTGAATTGAGCCATTAAATGCAAGCTGGCTTTGTCTTACAAGCGATTACATTGTCAGAGCCAGCCAGAACCCGCCAGAATCCCGCCACAACCAGCTGGGCAACTTGCCAGCAATTTCTTCGCCAATGAAGTTCGAAATACTTGAAGCGAAGAAAAAATGGCAGCCACAGTTGCTCAACTGAGCTGAGATTGCAGTTGGTTGTAAAACAAAAGAAGTCCCTGCACTTATATATATATGTGCATTTTATATATGCAGCTGGAACTGAATATGGAACTGGTTCTGAATGTGTGTTTGTGTTCCCAGTTCGAGTTCATTTGTTTGCCAAGCTGCCAAGTTGGCAAAGTGCATTTTGCCGCAACCAAAATTTGTTTTGCGGTTTTGCATATAAATATCTGAGCATCCACACACGCGACGTCTCCAGATCCCGCGCCCTCTTTCTCTCTCTCTCTGCTCTGCTTGCATTTAATATTATCTGGTAAGCATTTGCTTTGCTCCTTCGTTCTGGCCACAATTTTTTGCTGCTTGCAACACGTGTGCTTGCTGTGAAAAAATTCTGTTGCATACTTTTGGGCTTTTGCTGCCGTTCATTTTGTTTTCCTTCGCCTTTATTTCTTTGTGTTGTTATTGTGGCTGCTGTTGCTGCTGCAGCTACTGCTGAGGGCAAAAGTAAACAATTTGCATAAAGCATTTCATATGCTGTATCCCCTTTTTATGACTGCATTGTAAATTATGGTAATAGTTGCCTCCTGGATAGCTGCCGGTATTACAACTTAAGTAAATGTTGCGACTTGTTTGCCATTTCAGTTTTCTTTTTTTTCTACTTATTTTGTATTCCTTTCGGCATTAACGCGCGTAACAAGTTGAATTTTTCTGCGTTGGCCTGATTTTTTAAAATACTTATATACCTACTAAATTTAATTAGCTAAAATTTATATTCATTTAAAAAAACAATTATTTTAATATAAATGTTATCTAATTTTAGTAGAATAAAATAACAACAACAAAAACAGACAACCTGTGTTCAAAATTATCAAGCGCATGAAAACGGTCCTTACTGATAAATATTTTGCTGCTCCAAAGTGGCTGTGAACAGGAATAGACTTAAGTTAGTAACATACAAGAGTCTTTAGGACAAATCATGTCATAATAATTCACCGTTTACTTACTTAAGTTAAGTTGACGGTGAATATTTGATATAATCTCATCTCTGCTACGGCTAGATGTATAATACGAAAAATTAAAATGGTATTCTTATATGCGTACTAACTAATTTAATTTTTTGAATGTAGTCAGTTAATTTGTTTTACCAAAGGTCTTTAAACAGATTCAGCTAAGCCTGTCTATCTGATTCTTTAGATTGGCTTACTAATATTTTAATAATAAACAATTGTTTGTGGCAACTCAAAACTAAATTGCATTTATGTTATGTTGTTTTACACTTGCAATTAATAAGCCATCTGTAAGCTTAAATGTAAATAAGCATTGGCTATAACGTGCTCGATAAATAAACCAATAAACCAGTGCCGAAGTCATTTAATTGCATAATGAGCCAGAGCTGGCATTTAATCAGCTCGTTTGTCAACAAAGTGCATATATAAGAGTGAGTGCAAAGAGAAATCGACAGCGAGACAGAGAGAGAGATATATATGTATATTGTGTGAGAGAGTAGCGAAAGTGAGAATAGTAAGTTGTCAGACTTTGCTGAGGCGGGGAGAGCGGGCAACGGCAGGCAGCTCGTGAGCTCTCAACTAATTACGTATACGCAATGTGATTATGAGTTGCAGCTGATTAGGCAACTGTCAAATGTCAATGGCGTGTGATTGGATTGGCTTGATTGGTAGCCACTAAGCTCCCCCTTCACACAACACTCCCGCTGTAAAGTAGACAACACTGGCGTCTCCAGTTTTAAGGATAATAGCCACACCATAAGCCATAACGAGCTGAGCATTTGGCAAATGAAACCCGAAAAGCTGGGGCCAAATATTTGTTGACATATTGCGGATTTAAAATGATTTGTGCCTGCCCAGCGGAGCAGCGGCAGCGGCATCAGCAGCGGCATCGGCAGCGGGACCAATCCCCGAGAATTAAACAAATACATTTGAATAATGGCAAGCAATCAGCAAACAAAACAGAAGACTGATTGCTGGCAATAAAAATGGACCATAAAAAGCGATAACATCATATTTATAAGCGACCAGTCCTCCCCCAAAGCTGCCTTGGAGTCGGCACTCAACAAGCAGCCGCAAGCCGCAAGCCGAACAAAAATAAAAGACGCACATGGACACACAGTCAAAGTCCGGGGCAACATTCCCATTGCCCCATCCTTGGCCCGATATGAGCTCCCAGAGCTCCCAAGGCGGCGAGCGTTGAAAGCGATTATATGCGTAAATATAAAAATGGCGAAAAGACAAATAAACGACAATAAACGGCCGGGCGTGGAAGGCGCGTAAACCAAAAGTAGCCCCGCCCCCTATCCGATCAACAAGCAAAAAAGAAAAGACAAAACCAAAAAGGAAACATGGCCAGCAAAAAAGATGGGCCCATAAAAAAGAAAACCAAAAAGGGCAACAAGGGTCAAGGCGCCAGCACAGTGGATACAAAAATATGCGTATATGCATCAAATCGATTGCGGGGAACTAAATCAAGTTTAACTAACTTTTTTTCATACATTTAACTAAACACCTGTATCATATTTTTATAATGATAAAAAGCTAATTGCTTTACAATCCCAAACATTTATTTATAATCCCCAGTCATTATCCATTCCATACGATTTTTGTACAGCTTAATCTTAGCATATTTGTTACTTTTCTCATATAGAAACATCTGGCATCAATAGAGTTGGGCCTATAAGCGTCATAAATATTTTCATTTTCAATAAAATTCATTATTTTTGGAAAAAGTGAATTGCACTTTGGTTATCGTTGATGAAATGTTATGCATTACAAAATCAACTGCTCACTGTTTTCCTTGACAATAGAATTAATTTGAAATTTAATTACTCATTGTTTTTTGTTATCCTCGAAAGGAGTAGCAATGCATTAGAAAATCAATTATTTGTTCACAAAACTAATCAACAAGTACTTGCAACTGATCTAAAGCCTTTGGTCTAATTAATTGAAAAACATATGCTTTGTCTTCAAGATCGTTTATTTGCAAGCCATGCTGCTAAGCTCGCACTAAATCATATAAATCCTCCATGTCTTACTTTATATTCCACCTAATCTATTAATTATTTTAATACGCTTTATTTATAATACAGTCACATTTGATCATAACACTTTTCCAATGCACAAAATAAATAACATTTTCAATTTTTACATAACCAACCATATTCAGCTGTTAAGCTTAACATTTCAAATCTTATTCTGCGTTTTGTCCCACTGTGCACGCCTTGAGGCAACCTGAAAACGACCACAGAAACGGAGTAGGCGGCACGTTTCCACTGAGTTTTCGCCTCTTATTGTGTGCGTTTTGTTTATGACGTCCATTTGGTGGGTGCAAGCAGCCGAGATTAGATTCTGGTTTTGCCAAGGTGGACACACAGACAGTCTGTGCAGTTCTCCTCGTCTCGTGTCTCTATGTGCAGCCCGCCTACCTCAATGATTTGTCCGTTTCCGGGCAGTCGCGTAAATGTTGACGACTCATTTTAATGCCCGGCAAAGACGTGCAGATTTGCGATTTGCATTTGCAGTTGATGTACAGAGGGGCATTCAAATGTTAAGCGCCCCATAAATTTGCCATAAAACTGAGCTGCGCTTTAAATGGCCAGCGAGGCGCCTAAAAATATGCCGACAATTTGTGTTTACTCGCTTGAAATAAAAAAAAAAAACAAAGTAAAAAAAAGCGCAGTCAAATTGGCTTTGGCGCCGCTTTTTGCAGCTACTTGTTTTGGCCCGACCCCGCCCAGTCGGAGAGGCGGCTCATTGAAACTGGCTGCCACTTTTCAGCGCATTTTTGTTTGCACAAAGTCCAAAAACCAAAGTCGGCCCGAAACGAAGCGAAACGAAGCCATCGGCGAGCCTGATAAATTGAATGGTCAGCTGCGTTAGCATAAAAAGGCCAATTCAGGTCCTGGTCCCTTGCTAAGGTGAGCCAAACATCATTTGCGCGCCAGATCATGGACAAGTCGAGTGGACATTGAGCTGACTGATTGCCAGTCCAACTCCTGCCACATGTGGTGGCAGCGTCGAACGGCGGGCAGACATTTGATTGTAACCAGTCTTTAACATTGAAGCAAGCTTTAGATACGCAAAATATGTAGGGCATTAGATACTCTATAAATTAAAAACATTGCAGCGGAGAGGGGCTAGCAAGCAATTGATTGTCATCAGGCTTTCTTATTGCTTTAAGTTAGCAAGGTACTTGGGGCCAGGGATACCCTATAAATTAAAAACATATTTGCAAAACCTAAAGCTAATATATATAAGGTTTAAAATACTCCATAAATTAATACGACTTTAGAACATTTTTGCATAAAGAATTGTTTATAAGAAAGAATAAGAATTTTTAATGTATATTCTAAATTACAAGTTTTCACAGTAAATTTAATATCAGACAAGAGTACAATTTGTTTAAGACCATTCTCTAAATATTTAACTCTGTGAGCTTAGCCAAGTGATTAATTACTATGATACTTAGAATGCCAGATATTTCAAGGTTCTTTTGAGGCACTTTTAAAATTATTGTTTTCCTTAAACTTTATTTTCACTTAAATGCTTTTGTGATAAGAGGCACAAAGACATATTGCAATATAAATTAAATTTTCTGATATTTTCCAATTGCTATAAAGGAAGATAAATTATGAATTTGACTTTTGATTTTGAACTTGTATTCAAATAGTTAATATATGGGTTTATTCGAAAATTTTTATGAACTTTAGTGCAAGCTATCGTGAACTTTTTTGTATATAAGTTTCAGATGTTTCAGTCAGACATATTGAAATTTATTATTATTCATTAATTATATTAAATTTGTTAATCCTACTAAATTCTAACGCATTCTAATTGATCATATCTCTTGTGTCAAGGGGCTTAAGAGAAATCACATTCAGCAGGCAGCTGCTGCCCAGAATTACGCAAATAGAATCCGAGACACATCAGCAGGCCAAGCAGAAAGCTTATGAAAAACTGCTCATTAAATTGCAGCTTGACTTTCGCGAGAAAACAACTCTTGAGTGGCAAAAACCTGCAAATGCAGCCCTGACAGGTGAAATTGAAAAAAGGGTGTTACGCTTTCCCCGAAATGCTAAAAAACAGAGCACCAAACTATACGAAAAACGTGCTAAAACGTAAATCAACAGCGAAAATCGTGTTGAGCATTTTTCGCTGTCCGAAAAAAAAGAGAAAAGAAAAACAGAGCGATGGGCAGAGAAATTCGGGACAGAAGTGAAGGCAAACGGAGAAAAAGCATAAACAGTAGTTGCTGCACGGCAAAGGGGATTGAGGGGGAGGACTCGAAAGTTGAAAAGTGGCAAAAGTCCAGAGGGAATTGGAGATTGGACATGGCTTTGGATGACGGCCACCAGCAAGTGGGGGCAAGTGGGGCTAGCGATTCTTAAGCGCCGTTTGCAGTTGTCCTGTTGGCAACTGACTCCTGTCTCCTGTCTCCTGACTTCGCAACGTAATTCAATATGCAATGCCGTGTTAAAAGCTGTAAAAATGCTTAAGCGTTTTTCAATTTACCAGTTTTATTTTACGAACAGCGTCCCTGAACACATTGAGCGGAATGAGATTTGCAGCTAACTCAAATTTCTTAAATGCTTGTGGAACATTTGCAAGTGTCGACGGATAAGGTGGACTGATACTGTAGTTGGATCGGGGCTAAACGAACATTGACATGCGACACGGCAGTTTTCTGTCCTCAAAGTCAAATGTTAACTTGAATTAAAAAATGCACAGAACCAGGTATAAAACGGAGGCCGAAAGCAGTTTATGCAAATTTTTTATAAGTCTATTAATACAATTTTTTTAATTTAATCCTTAAATGGAAGAATATATATATTTTTTTCTGGGAACTTATTTAATTTATGCATAATTAATTTTTTTTATATCTTCAATTCAAACTCAAAATAATTATTTAATCGCTTAGCAATGTTCAGTATAATAAAAGTATTATTAGGTGTAATACTTCTTTCTAAAAAGATTTAAGCGTGAACGTTACATAATGTGATTTTTCATTACAAATCATTAATGATATTGCAAAAATTTTATATACTTAATATATATATAATATATATAAATCTTAAAATTGAATAACACAATGTTAGTGTTAATTCAATTACGAAATATTTTCTGTTAAACAAAACTTTTTGTGCTCTCACAACGAAAAACCCGCAAACGTTGCAATTTGCGACAAAAAAACAATTAAACTTGAACTTTTGTCATAAAAAAGGGCATGAGAAACTGAAAGCGCAGCGTGAAAATTGTCGTATCAGCAAAATAAGGCGACAGCAACGGAGTCCGCAGGACACGGCAGGACACATTGGCGCAAAGTTTTTGTCCAAGTTGGTGCTAATTAATTTTTATTTATTACGTATACGAACGGGCAGCCAGAATGTTTTCCCAATGAAATTATTTGACCAAAAATATAATTAAATTTTCTAACTTCTCCTTTTTGTGCACTCTTTCGTCCTGCAGGCAAACACACACGCGTGGATACTCAGCAAACGGCACTGGAAGGTAATTAATTTAACGGCTTTCAACTTAACTTTGCGCTATTTTTTTTTTTTGTTAACTTCCCTTCCTTCAATATTTTGGAGCTTGCCCGCGACTCGTTGCACTTTCACCGGCTTACGGAACGTATGCGCAACATGCCCCATCAAAAGTCGGTAAAAGTGCGAGAGAGTCATGTCAAAGAAAATGTGTGCACAACATTTTTCGTTGGCCCTGCCTTTTCTTTTATAAAAATAAGTTTAAAGCGCGAACCACAAAGTTAAATATGGGCCAAGCAAACTTTTACACGAATGAACTCTGCCCCAAACGGTTGGGCGGCACCCTTCCGGTTAACTGTCTGCTTCTGCTTGTGCTTTCACAGATGCGGACATGCCACGCTTTGCCGAACCCATTGCTAATGTCACCGTCTCAATCGGCCGCGACGCGCTGCTCGCCTGCGTCGTGGAGAATCTCAAGGGCTACAAAGTGGCCTGGGTGCGTGTGGATACCCAGACGATACTCTCCATACATCATAATGTAATATCGCAAAATAATCGGATTAGTTTGACCTACAACGATCACCGATCGGTAAGAAGCTATTAAATAACATTTTTATTTTTATTTTGCAGACATCTTCAAATATTTAATTCGGAACTTCAATTTGGCTCTTTGGAGCGAAATACTCTCTTGCTAATTTTATTAGAAAATCATATCTTCCTCACTTCTCTTTCAAGTAGACGGGTTTAGCCTGATAGGTAGAAAAATAATTTACATTAAAGTAATTTAATTGTTGAGGAGCAAATCTTATAAGTTGTTATTTAAAATTTTAATTGTATTTTAAGTTAATTTAACATAGTGCGAAAATAATAATATTACCATTTCTCGACTTCCGAAACTTTAGACTTTACTTGGAATTCAATTTTTCTCAATCGTTCTTAAGTCTTTAAGAATTTCAAATTGCGACTATTTTAAATTTAAGTTAATAAAAATATTAAAAGCCAAAACTGTTTTTCTCGAATATAAACCTGAATAATTAACTTTAACCACACAAACATGCTTATTTTTTATTGTAGCCAATCAATCGATTTTCATCAAACTTTTCTTTTATGTATTTTATTTATTTAGTGGTATTTGCACATCAAGGAAGTAGAGGAAACGGATCGTGGCTGGTACATGTGCCAGGTCAATACGGTAGGTTTCATGTCTTTAGTTTTATTTCTTCAAGCAGAAAGTGAAAATTTATTTCTACTTTTATTACTTTAAGGATCCAATGCGCTCCAGGAAGGGCTACCTGCAGGTGGTGGGTAAGTAGACGACTTCAGCAATTCGCTGGCAATCGAACCACAATGCACACATCTCATTCCCTGACTCCGCTTCGCTGTGCAGTGCCACCCATGATAGTCGAGGGCATGACCAGCAACGACATGGTCGTCCGGGAGGGTCAGAACGTATCGCTGATGTGCAAGGCGCGTGGTTATCCAGAACCCTACGTCATGTGGCGTCGCGAGGATGGCGAGGAAATGCTAATTGGCGGGGAGCATGGTGAGTAATCAGCTTCGCATTTACAATCCGCGCACACAGCGCTTGCTCAATGTGGTTTCTCTGCTCATACTCCTCTTCCCCCGTCCCTTCCCACAAAAAAAAACAGTCAATGTCGTTGACGGCGAGCTGCTGCACATCACCAAAGTGAGCCGACTCCACATGGCGGCCTATCTGTGCGTGGCCTCCAACGGGGTGCCGCCATCAATAAGCAAGCGGGTGCATTTGCGAGTTCAATGTGAGTATTTGGGTGGCGGTTATGGGTTAAAGAAATCGTTTTTAAATGCAATCAGCAAAAAAAATGAATCGAGTCTTATGAAAAAATACCAATACAAAAGGGGGCTTAACATTGTATAATCTTTTGAGGGCATATGCACCCTGTCGATTTTCCTCCAATGGAATAAATACCATGTTTGGCCTTAAAGCTAATACTTTTCATATACTATCAAATAATTCACAAGTAAAATTGTTAACAATATAGCAGAAATTATTTGAATCGAATATAATACAAATAAGAAGAATATAAAAGATAGAAATTGTAAGCGTTTCTTATCAACAAAATTAATTTGTTTACGTTACCAAATGCTTACAAAAAGTAGATAGAACTATAAATATTATTCGAACATTTATCTTTGGATAGATTTTCTGTGAAAACAAACATAACCGGTTTAAGAACCGTGTAACAATCTTATATTGAATTCCACGTGCCGGCGCGTAAAGTTCAATGTTATGAAACATTTATGTGCCATTCGGTCGGTGTGGCAACCCCGAGTGAGAAGCGTTGTGAAATGCGTAAAATACACAAAGGAAAGCAGGTGCGCAACGTGTGTGCCCCGCTTCCCCCACCCCGCTTTGAGCGGCACGCATCGAATGACTGTTGCAGCTTCGGGGCAATAACCGCAGCTTGTCCTCGGCATTGGCACACGAAATAGCACGGGGGGGCGCTTCGGGGTTGCACGCACTTGGCCGAAAATCGACCAAAGCTGCAGTCACGTTAAATTAATTTACCAGTGTGTGTGCGAGTGTGTGTGTGTTTTTGTTGTTTGTATGCGCTCATTTCGCCTTGTATGTGGGCGTTTTGTTTGTTTGTTTGTCAGCAGGTGTTATTTTGTGCCCCAGCGCTGTGTACGTGGCGAAAATGCGTTGCCATTGCCATCAGAGCTTTTGTTGTTACTGCCACACACACACACACATACTCGCACACCCGCACGCACACAGCCTTCGGCCGATGCAGTAACAAAAGCTATTTACGCACACCCAGGAACAATCTCACGCTAACAGGCGCACTTTTAATGACCGAACGCATTTTAATCCAAAAACAGTTTGCAAACTCACGTAAATTCCATACGAAAATTGCTTCAAAAATCTGTGATGGAAATTGAAATTGTTCGCAAGTTTCATCGGATCAGCAGAAAACAATTTAAGGATTTACAAGTGCTAAAATACATATAATTTTGTTAAATCGATTTGTATAATAGTATAAAATATAAACAATAAAATAAATAACAAAATATTATTTAAAGGAGGCAATATTTCATTAATACAATAATCCATCCCAATAAAATGTGGAATTCTTTGGGATAGCTTTGAACCAAACATCTTAAGAGCTTTAAAAATATGCTTATATACGAATTTTTATTTATATCCATATTTACAAAATTATTGAAACTAATTACACTTTAAAAATTATTTTAATAATGACATTGCACACATATTTTTCGCAGTCCCCCCAATGCTTTCCATACCAAATCAGTTGGAAGGCGCCTACTTGGGCCAGGATGTTATGCTGGAATGTCATACAGAGGCATATCCAGCCTCAATCAATTATTGGACCACTGAGCGCGGCGACATGATAATATCAGGTAATTTCAACTGCACAAACTCTACTTAAACAAAGGCTTAATTTATTTTCATTATTATTCAAATGTGGTATGCTCTATCTGTATGGTATGGTGGATTGTCCCACTGTCATACAAAATCCAATAAAAACTGCAGTCTTGACCAGTGGCAACTGTGCGGCTGTTTATTGTAGCCACGTTTATTATCTGAAGGGCGTTTGTAAATGAGCTTACAATGTAATCAACATGCTGCCTTGCCAAGGCCTGAACCAGGCCCAGCAGGCATTCAGAGAGCTGTCATGTAAAATGGCAAAAATTAAAACTCGCATCACTGCGTGAGCCCAAAAAATAAGTTAAGCTGCTGCCGTTGCCACAGCCAATGCAGATGCGAACGCAGCTGAAATTGCACAGCAGCAGCAATAACAACAAAAATGAAAAACAAAAATCCATTGCCAAACAATAACGTGGGCGTCAATGTTGCTGCTGTGGCTGAAGCTGCGGCGATTTCTTTTTCGCATTACTCATATGCACTGAGTGACAGGCATTCGAAAAACATGCGCATACATGCGCACAGACTGTTGAGCTGTTAATGTCACAGCGTAAGGCTTTAAAATGATTGTCCTTATTGGGCAGCACTTGGCAGTTGATTGCATCGAGGAAAAGCATTTAAAGGGAAGTATCCAAGTGTACAGCACAAATGCTGCTTAAATAATTCAAAGAATCTCATTGCCAGAATATGACATTTGTCGTTTTCTAATGAAACATAAATAAACCTACTATCAATTTTGTCATTTCTCTAAAAATACTTATAGATTTTGTTACTTTTAAACAATTTAAAATTTAAATCTTAAAGTAACGAACATTTTAATTAAATTTACAATAAACACATATAACTTAAAACCTCTATATATACATTTATTTTAATACTCATTTAATTGATGTAAAAATAATTTGAGGCCTTCTCTTAGTGTTCATTTAATTAAACAGACAATCATATTTCAATCTGAACTTAAGCTTTTTTGCATATATATACTCGTATGTATATATATATATATATGTGTGTTTATATGATTCAATCTGGTTTTACAGCAAGAGATTTTCGCTTTTAATGGCGCTGCATATTTGTGGCTTTGATTGCAATATGAAATTCCCTTTAAATGCAAATCCAATAATTGGTAAATGATTAAATTACAGCAAGTCCCGTTCGCACAATGCTTTTAATTAACCACTGATATCTGAGTGTGCATCAAAACTTTAATACAATTAAAATGAAAATAATCAACACTAATGAATAATATTCTGTTATGCTCGCAAATTGACAAAACAGAAATAATATAAATTTAAGTAAAGATGCAGTGTGGTAAATACTATCAAAATACTGTTCGTCAATTTTACCAGCTATCCCATCGATATAAATGTCAGAAAATATTATTTTGTAGCGGAAATTATTTTATCATAATCACATTGCCGCACACCCGCACACACACAACCAATATTGCGGGTATGAGCGTAAATCGCCTAAATGCATGCAACATCATGCGCCAGCACCAACAGGACGACGAGTTGAGGTGAAATCCGTAATCCGCGCTTTGCGACCAAATTAAAACGGAAAATAATTAACACTGAAGTGACTATATAAAATCAATAAAATTTCAATGTATGCTTAGCCGAGCCAAAAAATCATTGCATTCTCTAAAGGCTTGCAAAATTTAATCAAGGATTCTCGTAAGCTTTAGCCTAGTAAATTAATATAATGTACTGCAGAATATTTTGCGTTGAGATAAAGCGCCGATACAGTGAAACACATGAACATTTCGGTAAGCCGCGACTTGAGTCATTATTCGACTCGTGAGCATAGAAATTACAAATGCCGTACAAGGGTCTTTTAATAGACCTCTATTCTTATTTTTATGCTTAAGTGCCATTTGTTTGTTCGATATGGCGCACACACATCCGACACGACATACTTGTGTGTGGCAGAAAATGCCAAATTATGGCCAACGTATCAGCTAGTAGGAAAGACATTTCATATGCACACACGCATAGGCAGCAAACAAAACGCAAACTGGGATATGAATTCGGCGGCGTCGAGCATGATGCATGGCAAACAGACACCAAAAGTTTTGGGTAATAAATTTTAAGCGATTTCGGAGCGAAACGCATGGAACTACTCTGTATGTTTGCTTATAGATGCAGGTGGGTGGTTACAGAAACTAGGAAAGGAAGTTACCAAACGTGTGAATAGAAGGAGTATTAGACTGAAAAAAAGGACTAAGACGGATGCGGATGCAAAGGTAGACTCTGATGTAGAGCTACAAATACGTTACCTTTTACATCAGAGTCTACCTTTGTATCCGCATCTGGCTTAGTTCTTTTCTTCTCTCTTAACTCTAGAATGAGTCTAACCCAATTCTGTCAAAAAGAAACAACTTATCGCACAGCCCTCGCTTCAACTGTCACTAGCACATGCCATTTATCACAGACATAGTAAGCGCAGGACAAGCAATTCTCTCTCAGACTACCGTTGATGCATGCCACAGCCAGCCAAAAAAACGCGAAAAAAAAAAACGTAAAAAAAACTTGTGTTTTATGTCCCAATATCGGATGGCGGCATATTAAAAGTATAAAGTTGCTGCCATCAGTCGCAGAAATCGCATATGTCGAGGTTGCTGCTGCTGCTGCTTCTACTGTTGATTATGAGTTAAATTATATATTTGCGTGTCAGAGGAGCTTATAATATAGCACGAAAAGTATCTGAGTAACTGCGGCGTCACAAAAGGTGACTGACTATAAAAAAAAGAACAAGCAGAAGCCGCGACTCACATGCATGCTAAGAGCCAGAACGCAAATTGTTTTTGCCAAAAAAGAAAATCTGAAACCAAAGACATTTGTCACAAACACACACACACATGGACACACGCAAGTAAATAGAGGCACAACATGGCGTATGAGGAACATGCGATATCGCCTTACACTGCGCCAAACAATCAAAGTGAAATTAAGTTTGTATATTTAATGCTACTTATACGAGCCAGCGCCGCTTTACTTGCTATTTGCGAGCCTAGTCTGGCCTAGTCTGCGCCCCAAAAAGTAGGCAGCACAAAGCGAAATTAAAGCCATAGCAGAAGAAAAAAATAAAGAAAGAAAGTAAAGAACATTGAACAAAAGTTTTTCTTTTAGATTTTCACTGATTAATGAGAAAAGTTTTATTTAGTTCTCGGATAGGGAACACCCTTAGTATCGAACTGCGGCAGTTTTAATTACACACACACGCAGACAGCTACAGCTGCGGAGGGTTGGGGTGTGTGACGCTTAATTAGTTTGAGTCGCCATTGAAAACGCATTTCGCTTCGCTGCTCACAACTACAAAAAGCACACACAAAATGCAGGTGACATTAATTAATTGATTTTCCTTCTTTTTTTTTTATTTGCTCTTCTGCTAGTACTTTATGTGTAAAGCAGAACTTTAAAGCTGCATTCACTTTTTTAAATAAATATATATATATATTTTACGATCTGTTTGCGTTTTGCAGACACTTCCCGAGCTGGCGATAAATACGAGACCACATCAACCGTCAGCGGTTATACGAAATATATGAAGTTAAAAATTCGCGCCGTTGGACCAAATGATTTTGGCACCTATCGCTGCGTGGCAAAAAATTCGCTGGGCGAAACCGATGGCAACATTAAGCTCGACGGTGAGTGACATTGCGACACATTTATTTATTCCTTCTCTATGTTTTTTTTCTCTTTTATTTATGCTTTTTTGCCATTTATTTATTGCACTTGTGCAAAACTATAAAAAATAGCTTTATATATTTCATTTGTTGCGCATCAGTTTTATTGTCAAGCTTTTTTTTTTGTTAGTCTTCAAAGAGGCGACATTAATTTAAAGAGTTTCCTTTCTTTATTTAATAAAACTTGCCAAAGAAGCAGAAAAAATCTATTCATTCGCAAAATATATTAAACAAAACATAAGTTGTGAAACCAATTTTATATATTGTGTGAAAATATATATACTGCAGACGTTATTTATTATTCAAAGTTAAATTAACTCCGCCACGGTAAACATTAAAGGAGAAAATAATATTTTCTGATAAAGTTGTGCTAAAAAGATAATTTAATTAAAAATCATAACGAAATCTTAATTTCAAAATAATAGAACTTACCTCCTAGATTGGAAATAGTTCGGTGATAATAGTCGTCTTTATAAAGCGATTTAATAGTCTATTTGGTTTGGCTGCAAAATAAGTTTGATTATTTAATTATTGGTTTGATTTATTAAGTGTTTATATTGCTGTATTTTAACTGTTTAAAATTCTTTACGAAATTAATAATTTAATTTTAACATATGTAATTGATCATTTGGAAAATTTATTTCTTCCACATAATAAAAATTTAATTTTATTTCCCTTCCACAGAAATGCCCACACCCACAACTGCAATTATATCGGAGATGGCCATGTTAAATCGTAGCTATGGTATGTATTTCAATATTATAAATTATATATAGTTTTTAAAATATATTTTATTTCGAATCAATCAAAGGCTGCTCCAAGCTAACTTTGAAAAACTTTAATTTCATTTAAAATATCATTGAGCACAAACTCACTCACTCAACCTCGTCTAAATTGGTTTTGCATAATTTGTATTTATAACTTTATGCACCGCAAATCATCAGCATAAAAAGCACCAAACTTTGACCCCAAATTCACAGAATATTGTTAGCAATCATCAGTTAGGTTACAATTTCTTGTTTAGATGAACAGACTCTTGTATAACTCGTGGTTTTTCTCAATTATCAGAGAAAAAACCTTTAAGTGTTTTCTTTTCGAGCCGGCTCTATAAGAGTCTTGAACTCCTTACTGACCATAATCAACGCAAATAGCTGCAAATACTTACAAAAATGTTGTCAGACCGACTTGAAACTCTGGCGGTTAGCCAAAGTCCCTACACAGGCCATCAACTTAGCCCTTTCGCACATCAACCCCTTTACCCCCCGTCAACCCTCTCATCCCATTTGGCAGCTTGCATGCAATTTTCTGTGTCCATTTTGCTTCTTTTACCACATTTACTTTTGTTTGTTGTGTTTTTCATTTGTTGTTGTTGCTTCTCAGACGGCTATTAAATGCAAATAAATGCAAAAATTAAATAAAAATACTTGGAATACCATTACGTCCATATGTAAATTCGTTTTTATATGCGTTTTTCTTTTACTCTCTCCATTTTTTCTCCCCCTTAACCCAACCTGTTCAACTTTTTGGTTTTTTAAATATTTCTTTCATGTTGCCTGGAAAATATAAATAAAATGATAATAAACAAAACTCCAACCAACAACAACAAAACCGCCATTATTCATATACCTTGTACCGTGCCAAAAACACGTCCAACTCTCTCTCTCTCTCTTTCTATCTGTGTCTCCCTCTCTGTTGCTACGACTGATTCTTGCTGCATAAAATTATACAAAAAACCCAACTTAAACCAACTTCACATTGCAAAAGATGGCAAGAGACGTCATAGAAATAAATTTGAGTCGGCTAACGCTTTGCCTGATTACGGGGTTGAGGAGTGGCGTGACGGTGCTCAAGGTAAGTACCCGCTACGAGTAGTCTACCCCATGTACCCCTCCCCGTTAACCCAAACATACAAAAAACATCCTTTGTAGGCGCCCAGGTCCTGTATCTGTAGGTGCCTTTTTGATAGCCATCGCTGCACTTTTTCATCATTTGCACATAGTTCTTCTCTGCTCTGCCTCTGGCCTCCTCTTATCTTACATCTTGCTCTCTCCCATCGCTGTTGCATTTTCTTTTCATTCATCTTGTATATTTTTCATATTTCAAGTGCGTCGCCGTTGGCTTTTCCCGTGTTGCCAGTTGCCATAATGCAAAACTTATAATGGCAAAATTCGCACTGTGCATATTTCGCTTGGTGCTCGCTGCTCGCTGCTCGCCGCTCGCCGCTCTTTTGGCCTTTTGTTTGGCCATGGCCAAGTGTTTAGCGCCAACGTTAAAAATTAATTAAATTTCCTTGACGTTTGCGTCTCACAGCTTTCCGTTTTGCAGTTTTCATTTCGTGTTCAACTGCAAATAAGCAATGCACTTTATTGCCTCCTGCACCAAGAGGCGTCAACATCGCATCTTGGATTTATGAAGTGCCATAAGCATAAAGCGCACAACAAATAAGACGGCAATCAAAGAGGGCACAAAATGGCGGCGGTAGAAGCAGCCAAAGAAATAAGTAGTTAAGAGTTCTAATTGTGTTTTTGAATGGTTAAAACAGCTCCTCGACTTGTGTTTCTATTTGAAATCTTATAAGTTCGAACATTTTAGATCTATGTGTGCAAAAGTGCTTGCCCAGACTACTGACTGACCAACAGACTGACCGATGCATAGCCCGCAGAACCGTAAGATCTACGAAACCAAAATATTTACTGAATCTTATTTTGGGAAGTGGGAATAAACTGTGTTCAAAGTTTGTTTAAAAATTGTATAAACAACGCAAACACATAATTGTGCTTTTAAAGCGACAAGCGAGAAGTCACTAGCTTAAATTCGCCGGGAATTTTCAATTTTTATATATGTTAATTTAATGTGTAATTATTCACAAAGAAAAATTTGACGTATAGTTTTTTTTATATTATGTTTAAACAGTTAAAATAAATAAAAAAAAACAAGTATTTATTAAAATAATACGCTAGTCTCCTAGGTGCCTACTTACATACATCAAAAGTTTTAGTGATGCATAAAGGCAAATACTAAAATAGTTGAAAACGTTTTCATTTTATATATTTAAAATAATATTAATACTGATTCAAAATGGATGTGTAGCAGTAAAAGTAAAATTTGACGCCGGAATTATATTTGATTTTATACGATCAAAGGCCAGACCAAATATTAGTTACGCATTATATTTTGATTATATTTTGAATTATTGTACAGTTGGTATATTGACAGCAATTTGTAATATCTTTTACCAAATTTGGACCATAATCTAAATAATAGACCAGCAAATCAATTTCTCGCTAATAACAACGGCGTTTCAATTAAACTGCGGTAAAAGTGCGTATAAATCTGATAAAACAATATTCAGCTAAACGACTAAACGGTGTAGCACAATAAAAAAAATCAAAAAGGATTCCAACTGTGGGAATGCAGGAGCGGAATGTAGCCCGCATGGTTCACATCAAATCAACCACAAAAGCTAACCAACAAGTTGAGGGCAGGGCGGGAAGTGCGCGGGGTGGCAAAAAGCAACTAAGCCACAAAATGCAGCCACAAAACACAACCAAGCAACAATTTATTTTGTATTTTATTCCATTTTCATTTCGAATGCACGCCAGACATTCGAGGCGGGGCATTTGTAAATGCTTCACACCCAAAACATGTGTGTGTGTGTGTGTGTGTGTGTCTGTGGATGTGTGGATGTGTGTTGGTGTGTGCATGTTTCTCTTTTTGCCGTTCAAATAAATCTGTTGCAATAAAAACGCCATCAATCGCATAGCCCAAACAACAACAACAACAACAGGCAACAGCTTAAATGCTGATTGACACTGACATTGTGACGTTGTCAATACCAATATCCACGTCTGTCCAGCCGCAGGACACGCGCGTGTCCTGTGCAGCATTTTTCACGAAAATATGTCACAAATTAGTCGCAAAAAGAACTCACGGCAAATTAGCCATAACCAGCGTCTGGTTTTATTGCGGTTTTAGCCAATATTTTTCATCCTGCCTGGCTTCTGGGCACTTTTAATCCTTGGCACATAAAAACAACAACAGCAATATAAATAGCAATCACAATAGCAACAAATCGCTGGCTGACGAAAAATATTTGCCAACAAAAATGTTGATTGCATTTAAAATGCAATTATTTAAGGCACGCGTCCGTAAAATGCCGCTCAACCGACTGCACTAATGAACTGGATCTGAATTGTGCGGGCGGAACTGCAAAGGCAGAGGAGGGACAGCGGGCCTGCCAGGCCGTATCGGTTGTCCGGGCAAAGGCAATGTATAAGCAGTCGGCGGAGCTGGCAAACGCAGTCGTGCATCACAAGTGCCTCAATAAGGGAGCGAAAAGGGAAAGAAACTTATAAAACAAGAAAGAACAGTTTTGTACTTATTCGTACTCCCAGATGAATAAATACTCTTGCAGACATATGATTTACATTTTTCGCAAGAGAAATCTGAAACTGAAAACAACGGAAAATAGTTATTTAATTATAATTAGAATGGGAAAAAAGTAAATAGAATGATGAAGTCAATAATTGACGAATTCGATCTATAAATATGCATAAAATATACCATAATCCCCATATCTAAAATTTGTTGTCTTGACTGATTGGGGATCAGCGCACAGCCCAAGCCGTAAGAGCTAGGAATCGAAAATTACTGAAGTAATCCCTTGTGATAGAATATAAATGTTATAAATTTACACCTTCAGATGTGCAAAAAAAAAACACGAAAACGGTTGGTAAAAACTTTTTTGTTTAGCATCCGATCTCCTTCAAACTCATTTTCAAGGATCTTTATGCAGAGCTATCTGAGACACGCTTAACACTTTTCGTAAAATTCATCCTTATTGGGTAAAAAATTCGGATTAAGGGTTGAATGTGTGGAATGTCGGGTGTAAAATCATTTGCGGAGATCTTTAGAAAATTTATTTAAAAAAAATGCTGGGCAAAGTTTCAAGTTATGCTCAAACTTATATTCACATTTGTTCTATCTACACAAAAACTTAAGAAAAACGGTTGTCGTCTGCTACCCTAGCGACGATTAAATAGCCCTGCAAATACAACAGATTTGCACTATAGCATATCTATACGTATATAGTAGTCCAAAGCTGGTCTATAACCTTCATTGCTTCACAAAATTATAATTTTCCTCTGCAAGGGTAAAGAATGATTTTAATACATAAATATATATATATACATTTTAACCTGTACTGCACAGACTTAATTAACTTTATTGCTTTGACTTGGAACATTCTGTAGTTAGCTATTTTTTGTAGAAGTAAAAAGCTCTAGTAGACAAGTTGAGTTCCTATGTAGTTAATTTAGCAACAGTAAAAATGTAAGCACTTACCGGCAATAAATGCAGACCCTCGCAAAAAGATCTTAAAATATTGATTTTGTAAAAATATAAATTCATAAAAATAAATATTTTTTCCACCAAAAAAAAAGAAAAAAAAAAGAATAAATACAACAAAAATGCCACAAAATGCTTTTTTGATTGATTTGCGATTGACAGCTTTGACGGAGAGTTTTCAACGTTTTGTTTTGCCAACGTCGCAGCTTATAAATAAAATATCATATACATATATATGTGCGAGTGTATGCTATATAGGGTCATAGGCAGCATCGCTGAAGCTAATAAATCAGAACAAAGATGCGTGGCATAAAATTGGGGAATATTTATTGCCCTGAATTGGCATCGAATGAAATATGCCATCAAAAATGTCTGACTGTCGCTCTGACACCTTTTCAATGTGTTCTCAATCAAGCGTGAATGCGGGCATTCACAAAGACACCCCCACATCCCCACACACACATACACACACACGCACTATTGATATTTATGTCTTTCACATCAATCAAAGAGCAATACGAATTTCAGACTAAATTTTTCTTAGACCCTTAAACAAACAGCTCAAGGCAGAGCTAGGCTGGCGAATATGCGTGTGGGGGTGTGTGCCGTGTGTGTTTGTTTGTTTGTTTGTTTATTTGTTTGTCTACCCACTTGATGCTCTTGGAAATCGCTTAAATTTGGCCTATTTGAAGCGTTTAAAGCAACTTTATTTGGCCATTGGCGCATCTATCACTTTATATTTATGACTTTGACTGCAGTCAAACACAACAACAACTGCCCAAACTGGCCCTATAGCCAACAACAACAACAACAACAACAAGAACAACACCCACGACCCTCCGTACAACAAATACCACAGCAAACACCACAAAAGGCCAGCAGGAAAATCAACGCAATTCGCGCTTAAATACCACTTTGTTGTTATTTATGACGCCAGCTGATGAAAAGCCAAATGCCAAAAGATTAAAAGCAGATAAAATATATTTAATAGCCCTCATGTGTATGTTGTTTTACCAGCGAACACTATGAACTCCCTGGGTGTGTGAGTGTGTGAGGGCACAGTGGTGTGCATATAAAGAAATTGACAACAACAAATTTTTGAAATAATATTAAATAGAGCGAAAAGGAACTTCTGTATGGCCTAAGTAATGAGTAGCTAATAAATTATTATTATTACAATTAAAATGAAGTTTTAGAAGTATTCATGTACATGTTTTAGTACATTAACTGCAAGACACTTGTAGAATATTATTTATTAATCGAAGGGATATTCCTTACAGGTAACATAATAGCACAGGTTGTAGTTTCTTTCTTTCATAAATATTCTTGAAGATAAATACAGAAAAAAGAGTCAGTTGAAATTTCCTTGTAGACATATGCCTTTCGGTCTTGGAGAATATTAGAAGTCGTAAGGGTCAAGCTTAGTTAAGATATCTTGTAAAATAAAGTTTTTTATCAAATAACTTAATTTTCGACCGATGATACAGTTGTCCAACATTAACAAGATTTTGATAAGTAGGCAGCTAATATTAATAAATGCTGAGTTTAATTTTGATATTTTAGAAAACATAAATGTTGTTCATACAAGAACTTAACTTTTAACCGATTCCAAGTCATAGTTTCTAGTCTGCAAGTCTATCAAATTTGCAACTTTTGAACCGTACTTAAGCCACTGTGTCGACCATATATCAAACATTGACATGCGGTCAACAAAGTGCGTTCAATGACGTGCATAAAAACCAAAAGCAACTACAAAAACAACAACAATATGGGACACCCGAGTAGGAGGGGGTGGACAGCACTCAATCAACCAGAGACAGGGACAAACTCTGTCCAAGCTTGGGTACATTGACTGCCAGCCTTATAAAGACGCACAGAAGCACACAGCACGGTAAAATATTGTCGAGTAATCGCTGTCGAAACGCTCGTCGAATGCATTGACGATATAAAGACACACAATGACGTAGTAAAAAAAAATAAATGGCAGAGAGAGCGAATGGAAACTGGGGGAGAATACGTATAAAAATGTTAAGAGGGACTGTTGCAAGTAAAAGATGTCAACAAGCAGCACCGAAATGGAAGCCATTCGGGGAGCTTGCTTAAGTGAGCCCCATAAATAGAGCTGTTGACCAGAGGGAAAGGGTAGATGGGAAAGAGGAAAGGGTTGATTGTGGTCAGTTGTCAAGCAGTTGCCCAGTTATTATAAATTATAAAGCTTTGAAATTGTTTAATCTTATAAGATATAAATCGGATACATATTAACCTTTTACCAAGGCTAAGATATATTTGAAATATCCTTAAAGCGAAATATCCATACTAAGCTCATATTTTCTATCTATATAATTCAATATTTTATTTTAAATAATTACAAGTCTTAAGACAGCTTACATTTTATACATATTTTTTCAATCTAGATTAATTTTATTAAGATTTAAATAAGCTGCCTTAAACTTTAATTTTAACTTTAAATACTTTAAAAGTCATAATGAAAAATCGAATTATTAATACCAATTTTATTATTATTCATATTTTAGTTTAAATGAAATAACAATTCGTTTTGAATACTAAATTTTTAATTTCTATTTGAATTAAAAATTAACCACAAATATATTACAAAATTCATTTAATTATAATTATTTAAATAACTTATTGTTTTATTTTTATTTTATTATTATTTTATAATTTGAATGGAAAAAACCAGAGGTATATAAATATAAATATATCCAATCATTTAATTGAAAAAGTAAACGAATATTTTACCATAATAAATTTATTGACCATAATCAGATTTATGGACTTAATAAAATTGTGAAACATATTTTAAATTAATAAAATTTAAATTAAAATTTATATTAATTGCATTATTATCAGCTTAATTAATTTCCCTTAAGGGCTATTCCATGAAATATTTCGTTATACATTTACCAAGCTACAGCTACAGCACTAAGATAATTAAATCCCACTGCCAATTTTGAGGTTTGGCTGTTAGCCTGGCAAACATCAATTGGCCCGAACCGAATCAATAAGTTAACAAGCAATACTCATATAACCGGTCAGGCGCCACGAACTATTAAATGCATAGCACACACCCTGCAGCAATTTTCCTTTATCACCGACACCCCAGCTCCCCCTTCCCCCTTCATATCACCCCTCCTCCAGCCCGTTGATGTATCCGTTTATCCAATGCCATTTTAGCTTTGGTAACGCGCAAAATAAATGAAAATATAAACCCGACTAACCAAAAACTGATTACTACAAGAGCTCATATATACGCACACACTTTCTTCTCTCTCTTCTTTTCTTTTTCTTGTTTTCGATTTGCAGGCAACCATGCTGGCAACACTGGCGATAACAATCAAACGCCCGTGCGTAATCCGCCCGGGGCATTTCACAATTCTGCAGGCTCACTGGCACAGCATAATCTACTTGGTAAAATAATGCGCGGCATTAAAACGCAATCATTTGGGATTTTCAAACGTTTATCGAGTTATTTGCCAGCGGCGCTGCTAACGTCGCTGCCAGCGACGCGGTGGCGTATGAGTAATATGAAAAACCAGGCCCACACCCAGCCACTAGATGGCGCTGTCAGCGCGCAGTCAAACATAAACAGCAGCATCTGCCAAAGGACAAACAGCGGCGGCGGCAGCACCACCAACAACAAGAACAGCAACAAAAACAGCAACAAGAACAGCAATCGATGGGCGTGGCAGCGTGAGCTGCGCATATTTCACATTGCTCATACGCCGCGTGTGACGCAATGCCATTGGCCAATGCTCATTTGCATAGTAATATTGGCAGGCAGTTATGTTGTTGCCACGGATCCTGTGCCAAAATTGTTGTTGCCGCTGCCGTTGCCGTTGATGTTGGTGTTGCTGCATTTTATCGGCAGCCGCATCGCATTTTCTATTAGTGCGGCGCATAGGCAACATTTAATGTTAACATTTTGGGCTGTTGGTAATAAGGTTGCCGCATTGTTGCCGCAAATTTATACAACAACAGGAGCAGCAACAATAACAACAACAATGGGGCTAACAGCAACCAAGCCAAACACATTTGCTGTGCTTTGCCAGCGCCAGTATTCAAGATGAAATCAAATAATTGCAAAAAACTCATTTAGGGCACAACAACAACAGCAACAAAAACAACAAGAACAACTTCAACAAAAAGCAGCGCACCAAGAGCGTGAAAAATAGAATCAAACTTAGACAAGTAAGCAACAGAATAAAGTTGTGCAAGGCAGCACAAAAAAATACTCATAGAGACACCCTCATACTCATATACCCTATATACTTGAACTACATGCGTATATATGTATGTCGTATATAGTATATAAATATATATCCATGTATAGCTATAATGTTTATACTGGCGCGCGTAAAATGAATATCATGTTAAATGGCACTCGCTCTGAGCGACTGTTGATTAAATGAATAGTCAGCAAAACAGCAATTGGCATTACGAGTATTTCTCTTGGCTTTTAATTGCCAACCAGCACTTGATGGCTGAAAAACACCACTTCGATATTAAGTTTTCCTTCTTCATCTTCAGTTTCGAAGTGCATTGGCATTTTGATAAAGCTAATTGACTACTTAACAGCTGTTTCACTATTCTATGCAAATGGAATTTAATAAAATAGCGTATACATATTTGATAAAAAATCATTAAATAAGTCAGTTAAAATTTCTTATGGCTTGACGGTTGAAATTAACATCTTATTTTTATTTTTAATTATTCATATTTCTACTTAAACTAACACTTTTATCGAATTAACTACCCTTTCAAAGTTTTAAAAGAATTTGTCAAACGCAACGTTAAATTTAACAAATAAATAGTGCAGGTAGATTCAATGCTGTTGGCAAACATTTTATCATTATTATTATTTACCTTTAAATTTCCAAATTGTAATACCATTTCGCTTTGCTATGTGACATAATTTACATATTGATTTCAAAATGTTTTTATCATTAGTTGTTCCTCTTGAATGCGTTCCGAATGCGAACTGCCAAAAGCCAATTGCTGTTGAAATATTATCAAAATTAAAGTGGAAATGTTTGTTTGCTCGGCATGCAATTAATTTTCAAATCAATTCAAATATGCGCGAACTGGAAATGTTTATACACAAATAAATTTATGAAATATGCACAAAAGCAGTAAAAGGACAAACAAACACAAAAGTGAATCCCTCTAAATGAGAGACACAACTGGTGGTTCAGCATGTAAAGTTCAAACAAAAGCTATGCCTATTAAATGAACATAAATTAATTATATTAAACAATATAAATTCATAGCAATAAGAAAAACACTGTTAATCAAATTTGCATTTAGATGAGCGTATTTACAAACACACACACGTACATAGCGAATTTACATAGTAAATTTAGCGAAAATAAAAACAAAAAAACAAAAATGGAAAAAAGCAAAAAAGGTAAAGACACACAATATGCAGAAAATATACATATATGTTTAACTTAGTCATATATTAGCTAGTGATACGGATTACTTAAACAAAAAATCATTGTTTATGAGCTAATTGGAAGGTAAGCAAATTGTTTGATAATAAGCTTACCTTATTAAAGGTAAGGTCAAAGTATTTTTATTAATTTGTTTACAGTTTTTATTTAATTTTTGTTGTTTGTCGAAAAAAGCGGAATATAAACTTTTTTGTCTTTCTATTAAAACATGTAAATAATAAAATTATAAAAATTGTATTACTTCCTCTGCGCTGTAAATAGAAGAGCAAATATTTCAAATAAATTAATCATTGTTTAGCATTTAAGTATTCTTTAAAGAAAATCTAATAACCAAATATAAAACTTTAGGCTATGCTTTCAAACTGTGTAAATATAATTAGGTATTAAATAATGACAGTTAAATAAATGTTGAAATGTTGAAACAAATTAAATATATATATAAACTATTTAAAGCTAATTAAGTAGACAGTAAATATCCAATCAGCATTTAGTACTTATATAAACCTAAAACTAACTAATGAATTGCTGTTGAATTATAGTATACAAAATATATATGTATATGAATTATATGTATGTATGTTAAGCGTACATAGAACGAATAAAGAAGCTCAGATAAATGTATGTCTAGTATCTGCGTACATATGACTATATATATACATTATGATTTCATATTCATATTTATTGTGCAGCTGTATGTGAATACGCTGTGGCATATCTATGTAACATATATTTGTATGTAAATGTATGCAAAAGTTTACAATAAAATAAAACTAACTAATAACTGTGTAAAAAAATATCAAATATTATGCATATGTATATTAATGAGCGTGACAGTTGCCGCCCTTCCTTGATACAACTTTCAAGGACAACACATACCTCTCAGAGAACTTCCCAGAATAGCCATAAGAAGCGAAGAGAAGCATAGCATTATAAACAAAATAGATGTTAATCGGACTGAAAAACTTTAACATATAGTATCATTGATTTAAAAAACGTATTATATATCAAGAGAAATATGGTAAGCTATAGCTGGATGTTTGTGCAGGACTGATCAGTCCAAGGTGAGCTTCCTTTCTACCTTGATTTCTTGTCTTACCATTTCATATATTATTCAAAACTAAACTCACCCTTCCGTCTATTTACAGGGTATTTGAACACAAAGCACTGCATCCAAGCACATAATCGTTGGCAGAAACGACACAAATTACCAAAACCCGAAAGCACACACACACACACACAAACACGTGCGAAGTGGAAAACTGAATGGCAACAACTGAAAACAGTCTCGTCTTTATTTAAAACCGGGCAAAAAGATTTTCTCTCTGCTCCTTTAGCCTCACGTCGTATTCCTATTTAAATATTGTGCAGCTTTTACAGCCGAGGCTCTGTTGAAATTGTTACGGCTGCCATTGAAATGTTGTCGTGTGGAAGTGAGCATATTTTCCAAGCAATTAGTGGTTGGAAAAGCGCACGCCAAATGGACAACAAAGTCGAAGACTGGGTCAAGTGAGCAGCACATAAAAACATTTACATGTAGGCGAATGCATATGGGCACAGTCTGTACGAAAAGCGTCCAATCATCTCTTAGCCTTGAACCAGCTTTTAACAATTTAAAGAAAAAGTGAGTATAATTTGCTTGTATATTTATTATTTAAGCAGGGACATAAAACATATCATGCTTTCAAAATTTAAATAACTATTTCCAAAAACAAAAATATCAGTTAGCCAGGATAGCTGGAACATTTTGGACTCGTAAGGATCAGTACTATCCATTGACATCAAAATATTGAAAATCTAAATTTTCACCCAAATCGAGCAAAAAGCAAGGGGTTACATCACGTTTTTTTGTCCAAATCAGGGTCGGTTCGAAAAACAAAACTTTTTTGATGATTTTTTTTTAATATTCGTGTAAATCTTGTCTGATTTTGAAATGTTATACCTTTTTTAATTCATACGGATCCCTACTATTAAATGGCATTCGAACAAATTAAAAATCGATGGGTTAAAAAAAGTTGTTGACCAAAAATCGATTTATTTGTACAATCAACCTTTTTGATGATCTTTTGAAATATCTCGGCCAAATAATGACCGATTTTTGAATTTTATACCATTTTTGACTCGTAAGGATCAGTACTATCGACTGGCAACAAAAAATTGAAAATCTAAATTTTCACCCAAATCGAGAAAAAAGCAAGGGGTTACATCACGTTTTTTGTCAAAATCAGGGTCGGTTCGAAAATCAAAACTTTTTTGATGATTTTTTTTTAATATTTCAGGACAGGACATCAAAATCGCCTTTATGGTTGCCGAGATATGGATATTGTTATTTTAAAGGACATTAAATTGACCACCTCATGTAGTCCTTATCCCGCCAACATAGAATATGTAATAAAAAGGACGAAATCCTTCAAGGAGCTGAGGAAAAGAGATTTTTGTCGGTTGAGATAAAAGGCTGTAGATCGGCCGTATCCTTGCTGATCATGATGTCAATTTGCCAACCGTAAGTCCTTATCTTCTTTATTCAGTATATATAATAAAAAGGACGAAAGTCCTTCAGGCAGCCTAGATCTAAGTTAAATTCTTGCCGTTTCCGAAATATGCGTATTTTACTAAAAAGGACATTTTTTAAGTAGCCATATCTTGGCCAAATCCTTGAGGATATCGGAAGGATATACATTTTTGAACTAGTGGGGACCAGAACTATCGATTGGCATTCAAGGTTTTCCAAGATTCGACCAAAAATTTTACCAAAATTTGTCATAGGGGTTAGTCGCAAAAGTGCCAAAAATCGAAAAATTCGGGTCTAACTTGGCCATTTGAAGGACTATCGGGATGTCCTTTGGACAGTAAATAGTGCTTATCCTCCCATTTAAGAAAATATAACAAAAAGTACGAAAGTCCTTCAAACGGCGAAGTTTTATGGGCAATTTTAGCAAGAGAAAATAGGCCATAACTCTGCTATATCCTTGAGTATCCTTGCGTATCCTATGTAAAATTGTATTAGCCAGGACTACAAGCTGGCCAAATTTCATAAGGATCGTCATTGTAGTTTCGGAGATATTCAAGGATTAGTGTTTTTGGTCGATTTCCATGCTCTCCGGGACTGAAATTTTATAAGTAAAAACACAAGTCCTGGGATTCTTAGATGACCCCATATTTTTTTGATGCAGATCGATGCAGACTGTCTATACGATCCTAATGCACCATGTCCTTTGAAAATCTGCAAGGACATGCCCGAGTTATGGCCTTTTTTCTTGTAAAAAATGTCTTCATATATTATTTAACTTGTTTAATTTAAATGTGTTTTTATCTTTTCAGTTTGACAAATTAAGGACTACAGTGAGCTCTAAGGACCTCAACGACTGATAAAGCAATTTTTTCCAGGATCGGACTTCAATTAAGCCAGATATAGCTATTTTAAGTTCAGATAAGCAACAATTATAACTTATGCTCGTTTTGTATAATTTTAAGAAAATTAGCATAAGAAACAACAGTTTTGTTAATTTAAAAATAAATAAATCAATTATATAAAATAAAAAACGAAATTCCGGTGTTTTTATTTAAATATTCAAAAATCAACGGTCTTTAGAAACCTATTGCATACCCGTGGAGGGCGTTTGTTGGCAACCGCTAGCTGCCGAGATTTTTCTTAAAATCGGACAAAATACCAGGCGAACAGAAATGCCCAGAAGGTCGACAAATAATATTTTTGCGTCCGAAAAATGACGTAGTAAAAAGGGGCACCCTCACCGCCGGTCCCAAATTTGCCCTAAATTCCTCTCAAGTACCAGGCGAACATAAATGCCCAGAAGGTCGACAAAATATATTTTTGCGGCCGAAAAATTCCATTGCATACCCAAACGGGGCGCCCTCGTTGCCGGCTGGTCCCAAATTTTCACTAAAATTCCACTCAAATACCAGGCGAACAGAAATGCACAGAAGGTCGACGAGTGCTTCGACATAAAATTTCCATTGCATAGCATTAAGGGGCAAAAATGTAACTAAATTACAATGAGTGCTGTTAAGTAGCAGTTTATGTAAAATGAGTGCTATAAGGCGGCTGTTCAACAGCAGCTGCAGCTGCAGCTAATGTAAAAGGGCTCCTGAATGAAAAATCATACATGTTTTTGGACCATTGCAATGCACATTTTGCAGGGATCTGATCCTTTAGGTTTCCAAGGACTATATCGATGGTATGGTATAACCAAGGATATGCTAGTCAACTAGAAACCATCCAGGAGGTGGGACTGTTGCTGGGGGCGGGTGTAAAAGAAAAGCATTTTCTACGCATTTTGCAAGAACTTTGTCCTTTAGGTTCGCTAGGACTATATCCATGATATGGAATAATCAAGGATATATAGGTCAACTAGGTACCATGAATAGCAATCATTTGCTGATTACATGTTGGCCATGGGGATTGGCAGAGATGACTGAAAAATATAAAATGAATTCTGTCATAATCTCGTGCACGTTCGCCGTTCCAAAGACGACATATTTCCGCGCAGAAATACTGTTTTTGTTATTTTAAAGAGACTTAATTCAGTCGGTCTAAAAACGACATCGCTATTTATTGATTATATGTTGTCCATGAACTTTGCTTTCAGATTATGCTGAAAAATACAAAATGAAAACTATATTAATTTATGTAAACTAAAATGCATCGGTTTAATTTTGCCAGACTTTGGAAAGATATACCTTAAAGGATTCGTGCATGAAATAACCAAGGTAATTCAGGTCATTGAACGTTATTGAATGTTTTCTTGTCCATGGCAGATTAAGCTGCAAAATTAAAAAAAAAAAAGTTAATTTTATTTTGTAAGCTTTAAATATCGCTTAAATTAAGTCCGACTTCGAAGGGATATACCATTTGGCGCACAGCAAACTGCGCGAGCAAAAATAATACAAATAATCCAAATAAGGTTAGATTTTGAAATTTTATACCATTTTGGACGCGTAGGGATCAGCACTATCGATTGGCATAAAAAAATTGAAAATCTAAATTTTCACCCAAATCGAGCAAAAAGCAAGGGGTAACATCACGTTTTTTGTCAAAATCTGGGTCGGTTCGAAAATCCAAAATTTTTTGATGATTTTTTTTTAATATATCCTGTAAATATTGTCCGATTTTTTAATTGGAATTGATAGAAGGGATTCGTTCGAATTCAAAAAGGTATAACATTTCCAAATCAGACAATATTTACCTCTAGCTCCTCTAGGTTCTGCAATCCTTGCGTTCATACATACGCACAGATGGACAGACGGACGGACGGACAGGCGGACGGACATGACTAGATCGACTCGGCTATTAATGCTGATCAAGAATATATTGACTTTATTGGGTCGGAGAGGCTTCCTTCTCCCTGTTACATACATTTGCACAAATACATTATACCGCTTTTACATATTTTTAATGGGTTCAGGGTATAACAAATAAAACAGTGTTTATGTTATATATGACGATAGCAGCCACCAGAACTTTTTCAAGACTAAGAATGTGTGTGCTCAAGATATGGCACAGCAACATCTTGCTATCTCTATCTCGTGTATAATTTATTTACTTCCACTGGGCACAATACATAATTGCAGATCGACGTAAAAACATTCATCAAGTAGCATACGTAGCTGTTGTTGCAATGAAGAGAATAACAGAATGGTGATGTCTTGTTAGATCGATTTGGCTAGATTTGGCTGAATAATATAAAATCCGTCATAATTCAGCTAAGCAGTAAGTCGAATCTTCGGAATATATATAAATATTTAGAACTAAACAAATTTGACTTCACAACTGATCTAATTTAGAAACAAATTATGATATTGCCAATGGCTTCCGATGCGACAGAGTTATCGCTTAAAATAAAATGTGCTTTCTTCTTTTTAGAAAACTTTGAAACCAAATATCTCGGAAACTAACAGAACGCTTTCGATATATTTTGGACAGTTGATAGCCCTGACCTATACAAGCTTTTTGCACAGGAATCGTCAGAATTCGCAGGGATATGACTGGTTTCGCCTGGAACATGGAACGGTATTCACCATAATCATGTCATAATAAATATAGTTGATTTAGTGTTTTTATATATTTAAGGAATGCATTTTTGAAATGTTATTTTCTAATTATAAAGTTTATTGAATTGTCAGAATAAAAATCTTGGTTAACTTGACTTATATCCCGACATACGTAGTTAAATAAATGTTTATTTACCTGGAAATGATACCAGTGCATTACTTAGAAAATACTAAAAAAAAAAAAACAAATAAAAAACACACTTTACTAGCAATTGCAAAAAGTGTGTGTATGCCTGAGCAACGAAAATGGCATTTGCCAGCATTTCTTGACAGGACCTTTGTTCCTCACATCCTTTTTATGGCAAGCTCGCCTGCGTATGCGACTGGAAAATTCAATTTGCAAAGTGCATAAAAGTAGCAGCAGCAGACGACAGCGTTGCCGATGCCGAGAGGATGCAACGTGTGAGATTTTCACTCCGCGCGTTGCATGTTTGTTGTTAAACAAAAGCGGCAGCTACTCTAACCCAGTTAGGTATACTACCATATACATACAGAGCCAGATCTAGAAACAAAAACACACCAAAAGCCAGCAGCCAGGGCCGGAAGCAAGAAGCAGAACTGCAGCAGAGGCAGACGCTGAGACAGACTCCACTGTTGATGCAGCGACTGCAAGCTCTGCGGGATGCGGTTAGAGGGCCAGGTGCATAGAAGCATGCAACAAACAAGTGGCACAGTGGCATAAACGTAAACGTAAAGGTAAACGCAGCGCCCGAGTGGCGCAAACATTGTAATTAAATCTACGTCAACATAAACGACGAATGCGAATGGAGATGGCAATGGGAATATCACTAGGAAATGGACTGATAGAATGAGGGGGGGAAATCGGTGTGTGCATGGTAAAGGGAATATATGTGTGTGGGTGTGTGCATGTGTTGGCGAGACTTTTGTAGGTATGCGTGCGTTTGCTGAAATACCCTGTAGTATGAGTAGGAATATAGACTGTAAGACTTGCCACTTTCTCTTCACATCCTTTTTTAGCATGTTATGCATATTCCAATTCACCAAAAAGGACATCTGTGTACCTCAGGTTCACTTTAACAGCACATTAGAGGGCATCGCTCAGTCGTGCTGATCTCATTTGTTACTAATTGCTAGTTCTGTTAACTGTTAGCTGTTGACTTTTGAGCCATAGCTGTGCACAACTTGGCCAGGAAAGTGACGCGGGCTTTGCCAGTTCTGTGTGTGTGTCTGCGTGATTGTGTGTGTGTGTGTGTTATCCTTATGACGGGCTTTGCTTTGCCGCCTGACACCGCCAAGGCAAGCGAAAGTTGCCTTCTTGTCGGTGCTGTTGTTGTTGTTGTTGTTACAGCAGAGATATACATCAGGTAGCACAGGTGAAAACACGAGAATAATTGTAGAGCATCCATTTCGTCAAGTGGGCGGGCAGGCAGCTGATCTCTGATCTCCACTTTGTAGTTTTCCTTTTCATATTGCCTTTTATTCTCTCTCGTTTAGTTAATCCAATTTGTTAGCTCACTTTCAATTACAATTACATTGCAAAAGGGAAGAGTCCTGTTTGTTCTGGCCCTGCGTCAAATTTCTTTATGTGGCACGTGGTTGTTGTTGTCTTTTTCGACATTCTGTACTTGACACTTTTCAATTGTTTTTGATAAGAGTAACTTAAAAGTTAAATTGCATTTAGCATAGTCAGCAAACGAATGAAAAACAAGTAACTGACAGTTGGTTTCGAGTAGCTGGCAATTATTTATAGCTTATTTTGTCACTCTGTGAAATACTTTTGTTAGTAGTAATCCCTTAAATAACTGAGTTAACTAATCTAATATTTTCTATATGGTAAAAATTAATTATATTATTCTGCTTGAAATATGAAAAAATGAATAAAAAGTTGTTTTGTTATTCCCACACATGCAAATATTTTGACATTTTCTTTTTCATTTTAAACAACATTATAATAAATTATATTATGTATGTACATATATGGGAATAATAAAAAAAAAAAACTGTGATGATATAATCATTTTTTTAATCACTAAAAATAAATTAATTTTCCAGTTCGTTTTTAGATTATAAGACACATATTTGTAATAAGTGAGGAATAATATTGCTTTTATATATTCCTATTTGTATCTCATAGTTTCTAGTACTTAGAATTGTTTTGCAGCCCAAGTAGGGCTTCACGTTTGTTTATTTAAAAATGAAAGCTGAAAGCTTTGTTTCAAGCCATTCGCAATAACTGCGAGCAGAGCAAACGCATATATCTGCAGCAATTAAAACGTAGCTAAAAGGCATAAATCACGCATACGCCCCATTGAGCCCGTGCATTGTGCAGTGGCCATAAAAAGCATACGCAAAATGATTTCAGCCTGCCTTCAAAAATCTACTCGGTTGACCTAATTTGTATCCATTAGACAGGCGATAAATAAACGAGGAAGGAGTCTGGTTAGCTAAATCGATAGGCTCTTCATATATCTTATGGCTTGAGGTGGCCCGCAAATTGCCCGTCAAGTGTTTGCTGTCCTGGAAGGGTTAGGCTTCAACAGTATATTAAGTTGCAGCATGGCTTTGATAAAGGTCAAAAGCGGCCGGCAATTAAATGGCCAAGTAATATGATGCCAACGCCAACACTGAGAGAAGGCGTCACTTATGGCTAATAGCCCGGGATGGACAGTACGAAAGGATGTACCGATAGGGCAATAACTTAGTGCGTGTTGACGCTGATATCCTTTGCTGGCCACTTATCATAACGCTTACGCGTTGATGGCTATCCCCACTAAGCCCTCGAGCTGTGCTTGTCCTGCGAGACACGCACATGCTCCTGCAATTATGCTAAAAGCGTTAAATTTATAGTTTCCCCATACTCGAGCAGCGACTGCCATTTTTAACATGGCTCCTCATGTCTGCGTCTAAATAAATGGCTTTTAGAGCACGCGTTAATGATGTTGATTGTAGTCCTGGGAGCCCCAGGACCGAACCCGAGCCCGAACTCTATCCCCAGCACCGACACTTGCCCACCTTTTCATGTTTAATGTTTTTGACTAATGTTTTATAGCTGCAACGCGTCTGCAGCCGGTTCCAGTAGCTCTGCCTCCGCTTGGCCTATGTCTGGTTTATTTTTATGATGATATATGGTCAGCGTTTTCGGTTTTATATTGGACACTTGCCGGTGCCTGTTTAAAGGATTTAAGGCCTTATTTATTATGGGTATGTTACCTGTTAATGATTCTGCAGAAAGCCGCAAACATTTTGCGACAATACCTCGTGCATCCTCTCAACTTTTACGCCGTTTAACAAATGCACGAGATTTTATGTCTTTACATTTTTTAGTTCTGTGTGATACCCGCATTAGCTTAAATTAATAATGCGATATGTACATAATTTGTTTAAATATTTATACTGACAAGCTTTTGACTTGCTGTCCAAAAAAGTCATGATTAATGCACGAGGCTTAAATTACTTTCAGCAAATATTATAAAATGTCAATCTGCTATATGAAAAAACCATGACATAAAGCAAAAGTATTTTAATAAACTTGTGTCACTTAATTATAAATTATTCGCTAACTTAACATAAGTAAATCTAAATATTTATTTTCATTTTCTCATCTTATAACAAACAACTTTTGCCATTTAGTTGCATAATTGAATTAACAAAGAGTTTACTTGGGAAGGAATAAACTATCTTCCCGGTATTTCATTTAGAGTGCACGCGGTAAACTCTCGCAATAAACAAAAAGTTCTTCGCACACACACACACAAACACACATCCGCCCAATAAAACAACAAAAGCACCGAAATGCGCTTAGTATGCAACTTTTTGCACCAACGCCCCAAATAACATTAGCGAAAATCACTTAAATGGCTGTAATTTGTTTGGTGCACGGGGCGTATGCGTTACCTGTGGGCCCGCGGCAGCAGCTTATTGGAGCTCAACGAGCTGCTGCTGCACACAAACAAACTTAATGCAACAAATTTCTGCCATTTGGGCGTAAAACAAAACACATTTAAAATTTTTAAAGTGCAGCCAAAGCGGAACCGCCTAGCACCCCAGAGAATCCCCTCTACTCCATCCAAAAAAAAAAAAAAAAAACCAATTCGCCGAAAAACTCATCACTCAAGCGCAGTTCACGAAATAAGTGCAAGGCCCACTCCCAGGCAGCGGCAGCTGGATCTGGAACTGGAGCTGGAGCAACAGCAGATCCCATCAAACAATACACCAGTTTTTTAACACACACACACATCTACACATGTAGTATAAACAATCCTCGTTGCGGCGCTGGGCCAACAGCCAGCAAAATGGTTTAAAACTCAATTAAAGTTTTAGCCGCAAAATAAATGCAAAAACGGCGGCGGCAGCGTCGACAACAGCTACAGAAACAATGATACTGCCCCAAAAAGGTGGCAAAAGCTGGCAAATACATATGAAAACAACGAACAATGTATGCTCTATCTTATATGAAATAATTGGATGCAAAGCAGCGCACTACATATAAAGGTTAACTGAACTAGCAAATAATTAAGACAGATCAAAATAATTGTGATGTAACTTATTTTAAGTTAGATAATAAAAGTATTCTATTTGTAGTTGCATTTAAATATCGATAAAAATTATTAAGCATTATTGAAAATGAGAGAGATTGATCGAAATACAAGTGTTGCAAAACTATCAACTGAGTTTTCACTTTTCCATCATCTTCCCTTTTCTTTGCCATTATCGATAGTCGTCTTTATCGATACTATCGATTACTCACAAGTGCTTATACGTAATTGAAAATCGTAAAGCAGGTAGCTAGCATTGGCAGAGGTGTTCACAAAATTTCTCATCTTTTGTTTTATGCGCCGAGAAAAGAAAAAAACACTCAAAAACACGCCCACAAGCAAATCACAGCCCTGCGATTGCCTCCTGAACCACAGGAGCCGCAGCAGTCGAGGCACTTTTTGATTGCTGTAATTCAAATGAAAATCGCACAATTGAATTGAATTTACCGAAAAACAGCCAAAACTTTGATGAGCCTCCAGTTTGTGTGCTTGTTTTGTTTGTGATTAGTTTACACGCGTTGGTATTGGAGTCTAGATTCCGTTGTTTTATGTGCCTTGAACCGTTTTCTAGTCCATGTTTTATATTTTTTGGCTCGCTTTTTGAAGTGCAGTTTGAAAAACAAATCGCTCGGAGCTTCGCCCGAGCTTAATGAAGTTTAACAACATTTAATGGTGCATTCTTTTTACACGCTTTTGCAAAAGTTTACGACTATTTTATTAGAGCGTAAAATCGCATTTGGCAAATAGTTAAAACAACAAATACTGTTCAGCACTCGACTCGCTTTTGGACTTGATTATTGCCTATAAGCTCAGGGGCTTTCAAAAATGTGTATTGCGCATTGAAGCAAGCATATCCATGGATATGCACTTATATATTTAAATATATATATTATAAAGTCAGCCTGTATATATTTCATTCGAACTATAAAAAGTACAAGACTAAGATAAAAAATTGTTGCTATCGAAACACATTTGATCTGCTGGAAACTTAATTCTTAAATGTCAAACTAACGCAATTTTAAAATATTAAAATATTGAGATAAATCAAAATAATAATATATATAAAATGTTAAAATAAATAAGCAAGATAAGCTAATATTTCTTTATGTATCTGACATATTCAAATATTTTTAAATAACAAATTTAATTGAAATGTCAACTTATGTGGTAAATAGTGGAAAAGTGCTTTAACATCATTTACTCACCTTTATAAGACCAAATAAACTTAACATTCCTATTATATCCTTTAAAAATGTTCGCCGTGATTTACGTTTTATGGCCAAAAATTTCGATAGTGCAGCAAAATCAACATAAATAAAATCGCCTGGCACCTAATTTGAATGCAGAAATTATAACAAAATGAAATTAAAGTATTTTATTTATGATAACTTCTCTGCACCATGTTAATGACTCATTACACATGCAACCCAAAACGAGGCGAACGTGGCAACAACAACAACAACAAAAACAACAACAACGACAACAGCAACAACAACGAAAACGGCAACAAACTTGTTCACAAATTTGTTACCAACATGAACGTGGCTTAAATGCGGCAAACGTAAAGTTGAATTATGCAATAAAAAATAATGCAATAATTGTGGAAAATTCTGAAAACTATGCAAATGGCACACACACACACACACACAATTCTCGTACGTTCCATATTCATGGAACATACAATTTTCAGCCAAACTCGGTGCGAAATGTGCAACAAAGCAAAGTTTTTGTTTTAGCCAAATGAACGGCAACAATTTTTAATTGTTTATTTTCCAAATTCATATTGCATGTCGCTTTGCATATTGCTATTTTATAGGTGTTTGTTATTTTATTATATATTCTTCTTTTTTTTGCGTATGTTAAAGTTCAACAAAAGTGACCATTTAAAATAATGAACATGGCTGCAGTTGAAAAATTATTAGCTTTATGTTTATATAATTTTCAAAATAAATATATTTAAAGAACTTGACTTGTTTAACTTTAATATTATGTGTTATTTAAGTTGCTTTCAGTTTAATATTTGTTTTAATGTCACATCAAAAGTTAGTTTGAAATGCAATCATAATTTAAATGTTTAACTATTTATGGAAGGTATTCAGTTTTTCATACCTTTAAGAAATTGATCGAAGCTTGTTAATTCACATTAAACATATTTGTAGACTTTATTTATAATAATTATAAAAATATGTGAGTTTCAATACAAGAGAAACACAATTGCACAGGGATTAAATAATGTAGTTATAGGTAGGTATATGTCAAATGAGAATAAGCCAATTGGATCAGTTAACAGATACATATATATGTATATGTGAACAGATCTAGTAACGATATTGAAAACTGGGATCCGAACCATAGACAATGCAAGCACATGGATAACCTGTAAAAGGCGTTCGTTGAAAAACACCCAAAATATAAATAATAAAACATGTAAAGAAAATAAAACATACAGAAAATATCAAAAACATTTAACAACATTAATTAAATATTTATTTTAAATGACACCAGAATAAATGCATACAGTTTAAGTTCACAATAGACAAACACAAGGCTAAATACAGAAAAAAAAACAAACAAAATTTTGCTTTTCCAAAAACGTAAATTCGTATAGAAATTCTTTTTGTTTGCAAATTTAAATTTAAATTTTATAAAATCGAAAAAGCTTAGTAATTGTTTAAATTTTACCTAGGTAAATTAATGAGTTTTTAATTATGCGTAATTGCCACCAAAGAGGGAAAAACGTGTCCAAACTACCTGGCCCATGTTGTTTATGGCAACTGTGTTTTATTTATTGTGTGGGCATAAAAAGAAATGTATTATTGAAAAAATATATTTGTATAAATTAAGTAAGAATCGAATTGAGAGGTTATTTTGAAGTAAGAAGTATAAGTAATATGTGTCAGAAGTATAATCGAAAGAGTTTAGCCAACATATAATACCAAAATGTACCAATATTATTACCTTGGCTATGGACTAACATCTGAAACGAGAGAAGATTTATAGTTTCTATTTTGTTTGTGTACAATATTCAAGCAATTGGGTAAAGCAATAAATTTGGTATTTTTTGGTATTTTAGTATGTCAAGGCCAAATAGAGAAAATCATAAATACACTTGAAAAGCAGCTGGCAAATATTGGCTTGGTATCAATTAGCTAAAGTACCTGTATCAGCAAATTCATTAAGTTACATTCACGGACATAGAACATGCTTAGTATGTACACATGTCGAGATAGTATTCATGAATTGAATATTATTCTTTGATTTTTGTTTAGTAATCGTAGCGCTCACATGCCAACACCCAATGTACAAAATTGCAACACTTGAACTTGCCTCGCGGTTTGCACTGCAAATGCTCCTTAATGTACTGGCAAGGACACTGAAATTGGCCGCAATGCCGGCCCGGCTCCAGCGGCGTCACATCGACCATGCCGCGCAGCGCCTCCATGCCCCAGCGGGAGCCGTAGCGCAGGAACAGCTGCAACCCGCGCTCCTAGGAAGTAGATTTAGATGAAAAGGCAGGTGAGACAGGTGGAGCAAACAGGCAAGAGATTAGACAACAGATGGATAAATTGTTCAATTTTATGAAAATTAAAGAGTGCATGTTAGACAGTGCGTATGTGTAATACGTATGAGTATACAAAAATGTGCAGCATACTTTTTGGCTGAAAGAAAATCAAAATATAAAATGTAAATGGCAAATCTATATATTATAATAAGTACATGAAACTGCGCCTACTAAATTTGAATTAAAAATATTTTAGCTTCGTTTTTAACAGCTTTTAATTTGAAGAATTCACAATGGGCGCACAAAAATTATAGAGGAAATAAAATAAAAACATTAAATTACAATCCGATTGTAACTGGAGCAAACGCGGAAAGGAAGAATTTCGATTTGTCGATTTTATCGTTATCGGCCACGCCTACAGCCAGCAGCCCATGCAATTGATGCCGCAGCATTGGCGATGTTGCAGACTGATTTTGATTTTGTTACGCAGGAGCTCCTCCTCATACTGGCACGGGCAAATTGACGATTGCAGATGTCGTGGTGTCTCATGGACGCCCGCCTCCTGTACGGTCCAATCGAGGCGGCGGCGCAGAAAGTCCTTGCCCCACCGCTGCAGATAGCTGAGAAACAGCTCCTGGGCAAAGGCCTAAAGAGAGTTGTGAGCATTTTTGTGAGAGTGTCGGTGTGCGTGAGAGACAAAAGAGAGAATGCGTGAGCATGATGCATGATCAATGTACAGAGAAAGAGAGCGAGAGAGAGAGAGAGAGCGAACGAGAGACAAAAGAGAGTGGGAGAGACCAAGAAGCAAGTGTCAGTGTCTAGCGATGAGCATGAGCGAATTACAACTAGAAAGCTCTATGTGCGCGTGTATTGGTGAGCTTCTGAAAGCTTTGTAGCTCACGCAGCACGCGAGCTGAGCAGAGCTCTCTACATGAGCCGTGTTGGTGTAAAAGCCCAAGCAGCTCCAAACTCACCTGTTTGCGGGATAGGCGCACCGGCTGACTGCCCTGTATGACAATATCATTCACATCAATGTCCAGCTTGGCCTCCCAGCCCGCCTTGATGGCTTCGCCGCCATTCTGCTCCGTGTGCTCGAGAAACTCGTTTAAAAAGCTCACACACTGCGTCGCGTCAAAGTACATAAAGCACAAGTTGACCTTGTGACAGGAGATGCGGCCCCGATCGTCCAGCACAAGTAAAATCTTGTGCCGCATTAGCTGCTTATTCACACGCGCCAGACACTTCTCCAGGCCGCGCGACAGCCGCAGCTTCATCCACATACACAGAAATATGGCCGCCGCATTCAGGAACAGCCAGCCGACGCCCATGGCAAAGAGTGCCACGCCCTGCAGCCCTGAGAAGAGCAGCGCCAGCAGCACAGTGAACGCAAACAGTATCCAGCAGACGAGAATGCGCTTATAGCAAATGTTGTACACTGTGAAGCGATAATCGTTGACCAGCGTCTCCATTGCATTCACATAGTCCTCCACAGTGAGCTGCACAGGGAGGAGCAGAGGAGGGAGTTCGAGGTTAGGGGGGTGCTTAGACCAAAGCCAGCAACAGTTGATTGATTGACTGGCCACTTACCGTCAAGCCCTGTGCCATCAGCTCCTCGGGCACCAGCTCCGGACGAAATATGGCCGGGGTTATCCAAGGCCATTTCGTGTTGGCCGGCAGAAGTGTGACAATCACATCTCCATTAGCTGTGGGTGGAACAGCAAAAGAGTGGAGAGAGTTACAAGGTGTCACCACATCCTCTAGACAATTCAATTCAATTTTGACATTTGGAAATAATAACAACAACATCAGAGTTGGCAGATAGGGAATGTCTTTATATATACTGCAGAAATGTTTTGAATTTAAAAAATTTAACATTTCCGATATATGTTATAAGTATTGTTACCAGTTAAGGACACAGTTAAAAACAATCAACCTATTCATTTTGGGAAGCATTTTTGTGGTTCAATAGATTAACTTTTATATTAAATAATGGTCATAAAAATAAACTGTTCTACTTTTCATATCATTGTCGAAGGTTTAATACCCTTGGAATAATGTTGCTTAGAAGGGTTTTTTAACTAAGATTTTGTTCAAGGCCGATTCCTTTAGAAGTCATTTAATATGGGTTTTGCAGGCAGAATTTTCCATACAAAGTTAACATTTCAAACGATTCTATTTGCAGGGCTATATATACTATAAAAGTGGCCGAAAATATAAGAGTATGCTCATATAGTAAAGAGCATTATGAAACTGGTTAATGCTAAGTTTAGTCAGGATTTCTTGACAACGGAAAACTTTTAATTTATACAAATGAGCAGTTCTCCGATCCAGCCAAAGCCGACTCATATGTACAGAAAGACGGATCTATGCAATATTGAATGTATATTCTATCTACGTCTAAGAGACTAGCTTGCATAAGAACAGAGAGGCTGTCGACTGTTGAGACATTATTGGATCGGAAACTTTCTTTTGTATGCATTAGACATTTCGTGACAAAATTGTAATATCCAACAAAGGTTTAAAGAAAACGGTTTGACTGTAGTTTAAGTTTTGAGGCCTACTTACCGAAACCCTCACGGATGCGGCCCGTTGACAATTCAATTGTGCGCATCCCGGAGGCCTGATCCACTGGAATGGAGACGCTTTTGCCGGTGGCATTCCCGCTGGTATTGTTGTTGTTGTTGTTGCTGATGCCACTGCCATTTGGATGAGTAGCGGTCGCTGCAGCAGCTGTCGAGGACGAGGCCGACGTTGTTGCGGCCGAGGCGGCGGCCGAGGCTGCAGTTGCTTTTTGGTTTATTAGCTGCTGTGGGTGGCGGGGGGGAGTGCTGCCACTGCCGGATGCATTCAGATTAACGTGGGTGCTCTCAGTTGTCAAAACAGCCGGCGTCACATCCGGCAGCGACGCGGCAGCTGTTGTGGAGGAAACTGCAGTACGCTGTAAAATATAACAACAATGGGTTAACGTTCTTGGCCTTAAGACAAAGCAGAAGTGGTAAAAAGTAAAACAAAGAGGCGCAAAGAATTATGCAAATGTGCGCTAGAAAATCAATTTTATTGATTTACCCTTAACAATGCAGCGGGATTTATAAAAAAAAAATATGATTGAGCAACAGCCGACGCTTGCCACATCAGGTGCTGCAAAAGCGAAAACAATTTGTCATTTTGCACGTACGCAGCTCAGCCCCCTAAAGCGGATATGGGGAGCTACGTACTGCGCTTTAAAAGGTGCTGGAACTCGTTGAAATGCACCAAAAAAAAACCAAAAAAAAACAAGTTAAAATAGTCGCGCAACAGTCGAGGTTTTCTATAATTGATCTATAGCGTGCTATACATTTTTTATTGCTTGCCAGTTTTCGCTCTCTCTCTCTTTCTGTCTCTCTGAGCAGTTAGGCCAAAGTGCTGCCTTAATTATCTACTGCCAAGGTCATCAATGCAATAATATACTCTATTCCTGGAGGTCAAGGAATGTTATATGTGTCTTCTTGCAAATTAAAAATGTAGTTCACAATCTCTTAAGTTTGTTTTGCCTAAACAGAAGCCGGCCACATTTTAAATATTTGTTTTCTGCTTGTAAATTTAAGCACAAGAGAATGCTATTGAGGATATCCGACTGTGAAATGCCCTGTAAAATTAATGAATAGCTATGAAGGAAAGAGTATAATAGCTATTATATTTGAACATGTTTTATCTATTGAAAACTGTTAGCTAGTCAATAACTAAATTGCTTTAGGTCTATGGTCACTAAGCGCGATCATGTTTATGGCTTAGGTTCTATATAAAATAAACAATATATAAATTATATTAAAAGAAAACTGTATATAGTAAGCATTAACATGAGCTTACATTTTAACATTTATTTAGTTGACAGTTACCACATGCAGTGTTGTAAATCAATAACAATATTCTAGTATTAGGCATTTTTTAGTAGAGTCAAATTGGTAACTCTCAAATATTGCCTTAAGATGTTCCATGATGTTCTTTTCTTTGTTTTTAAGAAATATACTACTTCGTATATATTCGGTATAAATATCGCAATCATGTTTAACCCTTTTATTGCATCGCAAACCACGTTGAACCATAACACGCAAAATAATGCATATAGCCTTTAGCTTTTAGATGGGAACTAATTGGTTGTACAAGCAAGTGCTCGTAGATATATACAACGCATCAAAGTAGATAAGCACAGAAATACTTAGAATATAACAGTTTATTGCCAATTTCAAAATGCACTGCATATAAGCAACTTGAAAGCAATATATCTTCGCATCAACTCAAAAAATGGAGATTATAATCTAATCATAATCCTTTGTCTTTAAATGTGTATCTATTTAACTGCTTCAAAAACGCACCAAGTTTTTTCCGTATTTATGTCAATGTCAGTGTTGACAGCTTGTGTGTTGGGATTGTTTGTAATTTGACCTCGCCGAAAGCCCGGAGATATATTGCGAAATGAGCAAAAATAAGCAACTAATAAATATTGACTTTATTATAGTCATAATAAAAATAAGGCTGGAGAAATATTTAAACAAATGCCGCTCGCACCGTAGGTATTCTGGGCATATTATTTTTATCTCACTCTCCGCTGATATGACATAAAAAACAGAACAGCAACTGAACTGATGAAAGCCAATAAGCAAAGGTATTCGTGATACTTTTCTGTATGTGCAACAAATAGACATTCTTATACACCTGCTGACAGTCACACTTATATGACTGAATTGTTTATATATTTGCATATTATTTTATTTATTAATCGTGGACAGGTGAAGAGAAACTCTTTAGAAAACAGCTCTAAAATGGCATTGCATATCAATACAAACAAAAAACTCTATATATATAATAAAATGTATACTGCGATCAAACAATATTTATTTATTTTGGGATCAGACGTTTAATAATAATTTGCAAAGCAAATTGATTCAAACGGCGATAACTTGAACTCAATTTCAAAGCTGCAATTTTCTATTTTATCGTTTCTTCTTTTATTTTACTAATCGCATTTCAATATGGAAGTGTCATTCCAGCATAGACATATTGTATATCCCATTTAACCAAAGATTGTTTTGCGAATTAACTTTTTAGAGCTGTGGAATAATTTACTGATACAATTAACATACTGCGATGTGCCGGTGCATGTTTAAGAGTCTACTAAATATAAAATTATACACTGCAATTTGATTTATACAATCACTACAACAAGAAATGTTTAGGTGTGCGAAAATGTAGTCGATATTTCTCTACAATTTCTATATAAAATGTTTAGAATATGCAAATAAATATTTTACACAGTTTTGCTTCTTGATATAACAATAATAATAACAATATTCTCCCATAGACGTTCGGAAAAAACAACTCATTTTGTGTATGTACACAACAATTGAAATTTATAACAGTGCCTTTCTAAAGTATTCGCATTTAAAATTTCTGACTGTACAGCCTAATGCACCCAAAAATTTCACGTTTCCATTCATGCATGCACTTGAACGAATCGAACAATCCCTTTCCACAAGCCTGGTACAGAGAATGACGTGTCGCTTGGCGATGAGCAATCAACGCTGCCTGCCAAATAGGCCTTGCTGCCACTGTTGCAGGCAGCAGACAGTCCCTAACCTTTCCTCATTTGTCATGCGTGCAACGTGACACAAAAGAATAATCAGAAGGGAGGGTAAAGAAGCAGAGGCAAAGTACCGCTGCTAACAACTCCATTAGGCAACGAAAAGGCGGAGAAACGTAAAGAAACGATAACGCAGGGCATGGGGTGCAGAGAGCGGAGTGCGGACAAGGAGAGAGGTAACGCATACTGTGCGATGCATTGGAATGCGTTGCGTTGGGTCAGCCACGACATGTGAGAGATACCGCCAAAGAGAGCGTAACTACTTGAAACGAGGCAAAAAGAGAGCGAGATAGGCAGAGAGCGACTAACCTGCACAGGTGATGGAGCTGCTGCTGCTGAAGCCTGCTCGTTGGGACTGCGCGAGCGCGCGCGTCTCTTGTTGTTGCTGCTGACCACAGATGGCGGCGGCGGCGGCAGCGCCAACTTGTTTTGTTGTTGTTGTTTCTGCTGCTGCTGCTGTGTGGCATTGCCGTCGCCAGTTTTACTGTTACTGTTATTATTTTTCTCACTGCTGTCCGTCTCGTCGTCGAATTTAACCCAATTTTCGGGCGTCAGCTGTACGTCATCGGCTGCAGCCAAATCGCTGCTGCTCCCATCAAGCGGCACATCTTGCAGCGGATGATCTGGTGTCGCAGTCGCAGTCACAGTCGACGTCTGCGCCTGCGCCTGCGCTTTGGCCTCGTGCTCCATTAGGTTTTTATATTATTTTAAGGAATGTGCGAATGCGCGAGGCTGACGCGTGTCTGAAATTGTTGTAATTGAACGTGTTTTGGCTCGCAGAGCGAATACGTTTTGTTTTTGCGTTTTGTTAGTTCGCTTTTGCCGCTTACATAACCTCAATAACAATTCACACTTGAGTTGTTGCCGCACTGCTGCCGCTACCGCTGCCGCTGCTGCTGCTGTTGTTGTTGTTGCTGCTGTTGTTGCTTGTGTATTTTTAACTGATTTTTATTGTTGGCGCAGCGCACAACGCGTCGTTTACGTGTTGGCTGCTCACGCGTTCTCGTCACACTGCCGTGGCACACCCAAAAACAAAAAGCGCAGCTTAGCTTGGCTCAAAGGCGCGCTCCGCTCAGCTTACGCTCAGCTAAAGCCCTTTTACCGTTTTGCTGTGTTTCGTTCTCGCACGTTTCAAGTGCTGATGCTGCCGGGGCCGCCTTTAGTATTGACTGCAAACGTTCAACTGAGCAAGCGACGGCTATAGCTTTTCGTTGCGCTCACCTGTTGGCAGCAGCAGCGAGCAGAGCTTTGTCTTTACCTACTCTCTCACTCACCCGCTCTCTCTCTCTCTCTCTCTATCGCTCAGTTCTCCCGCAGCTCATTCATTAATGTTTTTGTTTTCCGTTTCTGTTGTTGCTTTTTTCTCTCACATGACAAGTTTTTGCTTTTTAAGTTAGTAATTTTATTTCGTCTCGTCTTTTCGTATTCCCAAACAAGTTGCGCCCGCTCTCCACTTCAATCTTTGTGTCTCTGATTCACAATTTGTAGCTAGTTGCGTCGCTGCCCCGCCTCCTCCTCCTCCTCCACCTTCCACTGTGCACGCTTAATAATCATTTTTATCTTTTTATTCATTTGTTTGCTCACTTCAAAGATCTCTGGAGTAGAAAATTTCGCAAAGTGAGCAGCTTGTTTAACGTGAGTATTTGTACACATGTTTCCAAGTGTGTGCAACTGCGTGTGTGTGTGTGTGTGTGTTTGTCTCACGATTAGCTTCGCCAGGCTGCCTCAATTTTAATTTAAACAACTAAAACTTAGAATGCTCTAGTCGCAAGTGTCCGACTAGAAGATACTCTGTGTTTAAGTCTCTGTGACTTGTTTGGATATGGATATTGAAAATATGATGTGCTTGTGATATTGGGGAATATATATATATATAAAATTTTTCTGGCTTGTCGGGATTCTAGATCCGCCCAGCTCGTTGTACTAAGATATGGCATCATTCTGCCTATTACAGGCGCAACAAATATTGTACACCCCTTTTAACTGTTCTTCTAATGGGTACAAAATAAACAAAGACTGTCGCATTGCTTATCAGCACGGAGTAGTCAGGGGTGGGGGAATATTTGTGTTCATCGTACCTCAACTGCCTATCGGTTATCGGGCTTTTTACAAACGAATGGGATTTCAAATGTTTACAACACAAGCAAGTGCAGCAAGCAGCCAATACAAATACTCATGTGCTTAAGTATGTAAATACTCATAAGAATACTTAAATATACATATATACCACATACATAAATAAACATTATAGGTACTCATGCTTAGCAATGCGCTCAACTCTTGAAAGATTAATTTGCTAATGCCTTTGCAAATAAATAGATAGAATCGTGTAAATAAATAGTAACTCGTTTATTTGCAACTCAATTTGCTGCAAGCTCTTGTTAATTGCTTATTTGTTTATTAACAAATTAAAAAACTTCCACAGTATTTGTTATTTTAAACTCTTCTTAGAACATTCTGAGCCAGGCTTTGCTGACTCTTGTAAATTTATTTAAATCGAAATTTAAATTCCACTACTCTACTACTCTCATGTATGGAAATTTTTATTTAAAATTTTATAATTTTAAAGACTGCTTACAATAAGTTAATCACATTTGCTGACTTGAATTTCATTGATATGCAGCTTGCAAAGTTAATTATGGAATCGGTAAGATTTTTCGCCACACAGCAAAAATGTCCGATATTTATTTACTTGATCTGGTATAAAAAAGTTGTTTAAAAATCTTCTGAAGGAAAGAAGCTAAATATAAACAAGACATGCCTATTACCCTTATTGCGACTGTCAAATAAATACAATATTCAAATAATTTATTTAAAAACAATAATGTAATGAAGTTGTGATCTTTTGAATTGGTAGTATCTTGATTAAACAGTCGAAGTAGTTTAATTCCATTGTAACTTAAACTCGAAACGGAACTTTACTCAAAGTATTCTCATTTTTCTTCTTTTTTTTTTTTACTTGCAAAAACTGCAATTTAAAATCAATTTGACGTTTGCCGCCCAGTTAGGAGGCAGTCTCTAGTTTTGCATGTCCTTTCGATAAGCAGGCCAACATTTAATAACAAATTTATGGCGCTACGGTGCATAGTTTCGGCCGGGCCAACAACAGTTTTGGCATGTGGCCGCCCGAGTAAAATGTTAAATGCCTGGGACGACATTATAGTGGCAATTGTGCGGCTGGGCAGCCACAGAAAACTTTTGCCAGCAATAAATTATGCCGCAAAATTATTATATAAGCGGCGAGTGTCGAACGGCTGCAAAAGGAATTGGCCAAGTGCCAAAGCGAAGCGTCCGAGCTGCCGGCCAAGCATTGGCCAAAAGTTGTTAAGCAAATTATGGCCTGGCCGACAAAAATATATCTGAAACTCTTACGACTTGGCCTAAACTGCATTTGCAGCCAGACCCAAGCAGCAGCAGCAGCAGCAATGCAGTTGGCCAAAATTATCAGTGGCCATTGAGTTGCTGAAATGTGGAACTTGCTGGGACTGTTAATGGCAACAAAAGTGTGCAAACTCTTTTTAAAAGTTTTTCTTTCATCAACAGTAAAATGTTGAATAACATGCTTAAAAGTTTTCTAAAAATATTTTAGCTGAAATTTCCTAAAATTCCAATATCCCATATAGTATAAAGAATTTCAGTTCCAATCCCGCGGCCAAGATTCATTTCTCTGATTGCACAAAATCTTTCTGAAATGAATATTAGAATCTATAATAACTTTTAAAAATTTTGATTCTATTTTCTTATTATTGACATGATTTGTTCTGGAAGTCGTTTTTTTTTAACTGACTCACAGTAATTTATGTTATTTATATAAATAATCAAGTCGCTTCATATTTCTTTCTAAATTTAACTTATATTTTCTACACCACAATTTTTAAGATTGCATTCAAATATAAAATATAAAAAAATCCAATTTTTTTTATGTTTTTTATACTACTCTTAAATATTATATCCAGCTTAAATACCCATCTTTTTTAATCGTCTATAGGCAAATGTATAAATAATAATTTTAAATTTACCGTTTAGCTTCTTGGGCATTTAATAAGTCTTTTAGCCTTGTAAATAACCCTTCAGAGTATAACCCTCCAGTTTTTTGTGGCAGCTCATAAATTAAGAGAAGTAACTACGATTGTCTCCTGTGATCCACGGTTTGCGGTTGGCCACCAAAACCTTTGTAAATTTGGCCAGCTTAATAAACTTGCTAAGCCATAAATCGCTCAATATGCAAAAATCCATTGTTCGTGGCTACTTTTCAACTTGGCTAAGGCTTTGACAAGCCACAAAAATTGCACTCTCAGCCACAAGCAGTCAACCAAGAGTCTAATTAGGCCAAATTAATTGCCTGCGCTTTTGACACTTTCAAAGACTGTTGCCCCGCCACCGCCCCCGTCTCCGCACTCGCCACCCCAATGTCAACAAAACAACCATGCCAAGTACAACACTCAAAAGTCTATTTGCTGGCATCCCCTCCCCTCCAGCTCCAGCAAGAGTAATGTTCGCAATTTGTTGGCCGCCATCGTCGTCGTCTTATTAACCCGCAACAGGAATCGGAGACACGCCGCAGCCGACTTGGCAAAAAGTTGCGGCAACTTTTTGGCCGACTCGAGAATGTCCAACGGGCATATAAATTAGCCAAGCTGGAAGCCAAGACACTAGCTACCAGCTGCTCCCTTACACCATCTCCCCCATCCCTCTACACCCCCTGCCCCGTGTGTTCTTCTGTCTGTCTCGTCCAAGTGCCAAAGTTTTGGCATCAAAAAATGTTTTCAAATTAAGCTAATTTATATTATATAAACACACTAAAGACGCTTAATGAGCGGCCCTTTGAGGCTGTGGGCGTGGCCACATAAGTTGTAAGCTACACATATACCCTGTAATTTATACGAAATGGGTGCCGTGAGAGTTGCAATAGTTTATATCACAATCAATAAACATGTATTAGCTGGTTGGTAAGCTAATCGGGATTATAATTTGGATAAGTTGATAAATTATGAAATCGAAAATCTTTGGAACTATCATAATTATTCTAAATATTTTAGACTTGATGCTGAGTAATTTTATAACTATAATAACATAGCTTTGGCTAATTCGAACCAGTTCGATAATAAGCGAAGTTATCGATAGGCGAATAAAAAAAAGTATATTGTTAATATAATAAATAAAAATAACTTTAATTTAGCGTTAGGTCAAGTTTAGTGAAAACATCTTCTGTAATACAAATTAGTCTATAGACAACACGAACTTAACATCTGAACGATATTTCGGGCTGTTAAAGATTCCACATGTATGTGTAAAGTTATGATTTTCGCTCTCCCATAAGAAATTTTGGTACTACTTTTAATGCTGTACCCCTTTGATTTGTCTAGAAGATGCCAAGAGCTGAATGTAAGTCCACCTTTAAGCCCTTTGAAAACGGCCAAAGTTGTGCAACAACAACAACAGCAACAACAACGACGACAACAACTTGTTGTTGCTTTTTTTGTTTTGCTTCACAGCTCGCTGGCGAAATTAACGTGACTTGCATGTTGCCCCAAAAGTATGCAACGCGGCTCTAAAGTGTCGCCATCAGCAACCAACCCGCCACCATCCCGCGTGCTTACGCCACGCACCCTTTATCCACGTGCTGTGAACAACTTTTTCTGCCTTTGGTCCAAAAAAAAAAAGGCAACAACTACACCAACAACAACAACAACAACAAGAAAAGTGCAACTGTGGAAACGTGTCACAAACTTTATGCGCCCGCCACGCGTCACGCACGCGATTTTCGCTTAGTTGTTTGTCACTTTGCTCGCGGAGGGGTCCAGAAGGGGGCGGCAAACAGAGCATAGGGATATATGCCAGAGCACTCCTGGCACGGTGTCGCGGGCACCGGTTGTTGTCGCTGCCCGGGCAAGAAAAATGGCTCTGCAAATTAAGTGAGTTGGCATTGCCAGCAGCATGGCATAAATTAAGGCAACGTTAGCTCAGAGCCGCGATTTCGAGAGCTACGAATATATAAAACAGCTGATGGCAACTGGCAACTTGAGGGAGATTTTTGGGAATGCAAAAGTGCAGAATGCAAGTACAATACAGTTTTCATTAATCGAACAATTAGCTAAACACAAGATCCTGAAATAAACAAGGCAACAACAAAAATGCAAATTTTGTTGTTGTTGTTGCCTAAAATAATAACCTATATACCCCAATCAAATGAGAGTCTGTGCGACGGTTGTGAAAATATAATGATTATTAACTATGAAAATCTGATTTTTGTTTAAATTGATAAGTATATGAAGTGAACAAATACATCTGAAATGCTCCTTATATTAAAGATTGGATGTGAGAATAAATAAATATATAAGTAATCAGAATAGCAGCAACTTCATAGACCAATTAGGCCCAAAGTGGCTGATGTTTCTCCTTATTCAAATTTTTATTAGGAAGTTAAAATTGCAATAAAGACCCAGAAGCTATGAGGGCAGAGTATAAAAACAATCTTTAAAATAAAAATAAAATTGATCAAGGTAAGCCCAGTTAAATTCTAATTGATTAAATCTGATGTGTTTATCTTATCATGAGAGGGAAAACATTAAAAGAAATTTAAATCAATTAAAAATATGTTTACACAGAAAATCCAATTTGAAATTAAGCTTGAAAATTTATTTAAATTTCAGCTTTAAATCTGTATGTATCATGTAGAAGACAGATTATGTTTTCGGACACAAATTAATCAATGTGCAATTAATTGGAATTTAATGGGATCCTTAAAGTATTTATATTTAGGGACAATGCAATGCTGAAATGCTGCACAAAAGCGAATAGTCTGAGCTTAATACAAATCGTTTGTTCAGCCATTCAATTCATTTGCAGATGATCTGCAGAGACTGTCGCCACAGTCGGAGCTGCCACTTGGAAACCACTCGAGTTTATAATAATTTACAACATGTTGCAGCAGTAACCGCACAAACACGCACACAACACACAGCACACAGCACATGATGAGGCAGTCAACAATGAAACTGACACGAGCGTGTGTGTGTGTGTGTGTGTGTGTGTGTGAGAGAGTGTCATGTGGCAAGTGCTCGGCTGTGGCTGCTGTGACTGTTGTTGCCACATGTCAGCTCTCATAAAACATAAAATCACTTTGGTCTGCAGGTGCAGCTGCTCGAGAACTTCAGGTTACGCATGTTGCCACCTGAATGTGGCAAAGATGAAGTGTGCGTGTGTGTGTGTGTGAGTGAGTGTTTGTGAGTGTGGCATTGTCTTCAAGAAATATCAAGCAGCACTTTAGCCTGACCATTCGTAGCCTAAACTAACGATACCCCTGCCCTGCATCTGCAACAACTTGTAGGCAGACCGCAAAATATTTTGTTTTTGACATGGATGACAAATATTTCGAGTATCTTTTGCCTGAGAGTTAATTGAAATTCGCTTTTGTATCAAGAGATAAATGGATTATGAGTGTGTAGTTACGAAACTTTTCAATAAATACTTTTACACTCAAATATTTGAAATGTACTTCAAATCAATGCAGCCAGCATTCCCAACTTAAATCTTACAATGACTTTTGGCCTTTGATTAGGGATCACAATGAAATGCAGTTGGGATAAATTCTTAAGCATGTTGTAATAAGCTGAAGTTGACATATGCACTCCAATATTGTTTGCATAATCTTGCCCTATTCAGCCCTCACAGCCCATTTATTAGGCTTGCTTGAATACAACTGTATATAATTATATGTGCTGAACTAATAACAATTAAACTGTTGCAAATCAATTTTGATGCAAATTGCGGTGTTTTCTTTTTCAGAATCGTTTTTCCAATTTGTTCGTTTGCGTCTTCTTGAAAAGCAAAGCGGATAGTAAGTAAAATTCCAAAAGTTATAATTATATAAATTATCTTAAATATATATTCACTTGCCCCTATTGTGGATTGGCTGATTGTTGGCTCTATGATTCTAGTATAGAAAAAACAAATTTATTGTAGGCAATTAATTACACAATCATAATTTAGTAAAATCCGATATACAGAAAAAAGATGTATAAAATTTGGTAAGTGCGCATAAGAAGGTAATTCTTACTCTAATATGCATTTTAATGTTTCTTTTTTCTTTTCCGAGAAATTACTTGAGTTTATCTTTTTGGTAGTTTCTGCCTTCATTCGCGCTTAAAGAGATCACAATGCAACTCCTCGGCTGTCATTTGTTTCTCCATATATATCTATTCACGACAATGTGCCTACTTTTAACTACCGCAAGACTTGGTAAGTTTAAAGAACAAGAATATTACAAAATAATTGTATTACAATTATCATAAAATTATTATTTTTTGCTTAAGCCTGCGCTTCTGCCGGGTATTGTGTGAAAAAGGATGGATTTTGTAGCGGTACGAAGTTTCATTCAGCCGACTGCAGAGGCACGCAATTGGTCTGTTGCCAACGAAAATCGAATAGTTCTGTGCCGGAATAAATATCTAAACTTATTTAAAGCCCATCAATGCGTTAGCTTAAAAGTAACCAGCAATCATCTAATATAAAACATTAATGTAGCATTGTTTATGTCATTGGTTAAGCTATATTATAGCTGATGCTTATCAATTTGCATAGTTAAAAGCAAATATGCATTATTTTAATCCAAGTTCGTCATTTATTTCTTTACGATGATGTTCCAAGTTTCCAGTGTGAGCAGTAAAATTCATATCAATTGCTCAAAATGATTTACATTTAAGTTTTCTTAAATGTAAATTAACTTTAGATTTCTATATTGGATATGAGCTTAGAAAACCCGAGTGTCCATTCGGGTCATGGGGTCAACCTCCATTAATCCATTACATGAGGAACCTTTCGACCACAAATAAGTGCTGTTATAATTGGGATACATCAACATATGCTTATAAACATATGTGTGTCTATAATTACTATATATATTTCATTTAATTTTACGGCTATCCAAAGCGCAAATATATCACAGGTTTATTTTAACTTTTGGAGTTATTTTAAGATATTTACTTAATTTATAAGCTAACTGTGCGTAACTTCACTTTTAGCTTTAATTTTATTTTAATCATTATTATCAACAATTGTTAATGGTATTCAATTTATTTTGATTATAATTATAATTAAATCATAATTATTTATATCATTATAATCGTTATCGCTGTTATCGCACTAGATTCATTTGAAACTTCTAATTAAATAAAGGTATCGCCATAAAATCTCAGAATTTGCATTAAAAATCTCGCAGAAAATTCCTGAAAGCCATCAAGCCAAGCCGTGACAGACGAAAAACAAGTGATCAGCATAACGGCGACCCGCGACGAGGCAGCCAAGTGTAAGGGCGAGATGCAAGGACCGAGTGCCAGACAATGCACCATCAGACACGCAAGCCCGAGCTTAGCTCAGTTTGGGGCAGCTCATTACCTAGCCGCTTCAGTGTGGCCCAGGCCCCAAATGTTGCAGCAGCCACTTCAGTGTAAATCATTACAATAATTCAAATAAAGCGCCGCCAGGACGCGATGAAGGACGAAGATACCGAGTGGCAGCGTGAGCAAAGTAAACGGTGAAAATTTGCTCAGCCAGACACGGTATAAAATGGGATGGCAGGGATAGAGTCAGGCAAGACAGCAGACAGCAGACAGCTGGAACGGCGCCCACTTGAGACTGAGAGAAGGAACGAGCGCCAAAAGCATTTAAGCAGAAAATGTTGCAAGAAAAAGGAACAGCGAAAAGAACATGCCATGATTTAGGATTGCTTAAACGTTTATGCAGTTTGCACATTTAATGTCTTGGACTTGCAACAAAACTCTTGCACGCCTTTAAGAGGCGGGCAAAAATATTTATATTCTCAATATTTCGACTGTCTGCTATCAAAAGATCTAATCTTGCAGACTGTTTGGAAGATTGCATCTGAAAAAGTTGCAGCCAAAAAGCTGCGTTACATTATGTTCAGTTTCAGCTGTTTTTCATTTCGCAACTTTTTCGTTTGCCGCAGAACAAATCAGCTGCGTGCTGGTCAAATATGTAAAAAAGCATCAACTTGCTGCACAAATAAAATCATATTTAAAACTTTCTGGCCATAACAAAAAGGCAGCGGCAAGAAGTAGCATCAGCAGCAGCAGCAGCAGCAACAGAAACTAGCTGCTAGCTGCATTTTCCAAACAAAAACTTTCGTGTTAAAAAACAGAAAAGTGTGCTCGGCAACAAGCGAAACAAGCCAAATGAAATGCCCAACAAACTGAACTTTTAAATTGGTAATTGTAAATATTTATCAACATTTATAAACTACAACCGCAAACTACAAGTAAGATGAGATTTTTTTAAGTTTAGAAAGTTTTTTTTTAGCTTTTTACTGTGTGAAATATTTGACAGCACTTTAAGTGTGGCACAACACATATTAATAAGGCACGCAATTAGGCACAGAACATCATAAATAAATGTAATTAGTAAGTATGCATATATGATGCAAGGATCCCCATATAGTATTCTCAGGTTTTTACAGTTTACAAATAATGCCAGAAGGCATAGTAAAAATATTTTAAAAAAAACTGCATAAATTAGAGCAAACATCGCGAAAATGTTTAACATATGTAATTTGACAGTCAGTACAACAAGAATATAAAATTAAAATAAGAAAAATGAGTGCGGCTCACATTAATGCAATTTAACAGGGCGTATGCATAATATTTAGCTAAGCCAGAGCCAAACCGGGCAGCGGCCCAGTGCAGAACTTAATTAAAAATGTGTGCGCATAATTATAACTATATTTAGCAAGCTGCATTTTTACTCATCCACACACACACACACATACAGACACGAGCGCGCGCTCGTATGCATATGTGCATTAATTTCGTATGCAGCTGCATACAAAGGCACCGCGCAAAAAAGTATGCTACAGTTTTTGTAAGCGGCATTTTGGTGCCGCCGCTGATGATCCAGCGCCAGGTTTTGTCAACACTGCGTCCTCCTCGTTGCTTTGGCCTGATGAGCGGCAGCAGTTACCGTAAATTATTTTATTTATACCGTTAGTCAGCGGCGTGCAGGAAGGCGGGCCGCATCAGCAACGCCAACAGCCAGCCGCATCCCCCGAGCTGTCTATGTGCTTGACTTAATAAAATAAATTTAGAAGCTGCCTGTCTGCCACATTCCCCTTGGCCGCCCGCTCACATCACGCCTCAGTTGGGCGCGCTGGCAAAATGGCGAAATGTGCATATTGTGTGTGTGTGAGTGAGTGTGTGTGTGTGTGTGTGTGTGCGAGCTTGTCGTTTATTATTTATGCATGCTGTGCAACATTTTCGCCCAGCAGCTGCACAACAAACGCGAAATCGTTGCACGGCTGCTTGCCACAGAGATTTTTTCTGTTGTTGTTGTTGTTCAGCGCACATTTGCACAGTGGTAGGAAATTTGCGATTGCGTGCAAAACATAAACCAAATATTTTTTTATATATTTCTACAACAAATATTTCAATTAAAGTTTAATAATACTTTTTCTCCAGTCTAATTTCAGTACAGTTTTGTTAGAAATAACAGTTTAGCAAAGTCAATTTAGGCCTTTCCTCAAGAAAATAGAAACTTTTTTTATTTAAAATCTAATTTTTTATAGTCTCATATGAGCTTAAGTAGGCAATTTTTATATATTACGTGTAGCTTATCAAAAGCGATATTTTATCGCATTTTCAATGGGAAGAGCAAAGCAATTTTTAGGCATATAACAAGGAGTGTTTTTTTGGGTGAAAAGTTTTATTTACACGTTTAAAATAGTTAGCTAACCAAAGCTGCTATTTACTGTTTTTATATTTATGCACAGGACGTTAAAAAAGTGATACCAATTTTTTTCATTTTGTAATGTTCAATTAATGCCCAATTAAATCTCTTTTATTGTATCGAAATACGAAGACCCTGATAATGGAGATTACCCTTTAAAATACTTGAAGGGTAGATATAATTTACAATTGCAAAAAAATACCCTTCTTTGGCAATTTATCAGTTTGTCAACAATTTTATAGCTGCATTTAAAATATATTGCAGGCATTTAACCACAGAGAAAACCATAAAAAACTAAATTCACGCATAACGAAATAATTGAATTTTCAACTAATTTGCAAACTGCAAACAGACCGATGCGAATTCCAAAAATTGCCAAGCATTTTTGTATTTTTAAATTTTATTTTGGCGGCCTCTGATTCGTTATGTTTGTGTTTGTTATTGTTCTGGGTTTGTTGTCATTTCGCATATCGAAATGTTTCGCATTGTTATTCTGATTTTCATTACCTATATAAAATGCACACTGAAGGCAAGAGTGTAGACAACAAAAGGCGTATGCCTGCAAATTTTATGAAATATTTTTTGCAATCGGTATATGTAAAAAAGATGAATTACCCTTGTAAGCGTTTAAGACATGTGAGAAAATAAGCAAGGCTCCTAATCGCCAAGTTCTGTGGAGATACTTTCGTAAATTAAAAATATTCCATCTAAAAACTTGACCGAAATTATATGTGAGGAGCATGGCAGAACTTATAAAGCCTTGGCTTGGTCAAAGATAAAAACTTAAAACGTATAAGAACCCAATTTTCCGCCAGATAGATGGATGTTGGAACAATGAGTTTGTTGAAATAATGAGTGAAATTTGGTCTCACAACACTGTGTTGTAAATTATAATTTAACAACACTGAAATACACACAAACACTTATTCATACAAAAGTTACAGTGACCAAGTAGGTTTTAGTTATTTTGACACGTTCAGTCTCACTCTCAATAATTAAAATAATAAATATTTAAACGAACATATAAATAAAACCAAGTGTTATTATTTAATTGTGGGCGATTCTCAACGATAGTTTTGACAATTTATGCAGATCATTTTATACTCTCTAAAAAAATAGAATACAGGTATAAGAATTTAATAAAATTATATGTGGGTTAACAAAATGTTTTGGTTAAAAAAGTTGCCGTAAATCGCATGTTAAACGAGGCGTATGCGCAATATTTTAAGTGCGCTTAACTCGTGCTCATTTTAAAGCCAGCAAAATTTTAAATATTTGAAAAACGTGCGATGCCAATGAATATTAATTTGTTTAATTAAAACTTAATTAATGGCATTAAGTTATTATATACAAAAAAATAAATAAATATAGTTCAAAAGTATTTTATATTGCAGACTAACAATTTTTTTTAAGCAGGCAGCTTTAAAATAAATAGTGTGAAAGAGCAAGCAATGAAATATTTGCTAGTCAAATATTTAAAATAAATATAGCTTGAAGAAGTAATATAGGAAGCTCAAAACTCGCTTTTCTACATGCAATTACATAGCATAAACATATAAGCATATTATCTATGTATATATTAACTAAAGCTTGAGTTTTAATCAACTATTATTAATTACCAAAATTAATTATGTCATGTTAATGCAATGCTAGATCCTCTGATTTGAACCGGCATCCTTCACATTTTTAAAGGAATTTATTAATTATTACTTTGATGGGATGTACGAACTTTTTTTATTAGTAAGTAGATTCGAGCATGATTAATGAATGTAAAAATGCCTACAATTCAATGACTCGTACGCCAATTAAGCGGATTTGATTGTATCTTTAAGCAGAACTTAATACGGGGCTATTTATGAACATAAGAGTTTTCCCATTGAAAGATACGTAATGACATTTTGTAGCGACAACAATAGAACGACAATGCAGCAAACACAACAATAAGGCAAACAACAGGAGCAGGGACATAACGATAAAGTACCACAGAAAGGCAAAATAAATATGTTGGCAATTCTTTAGCAGTTCCCCTTCCTGACTGTGGGCTGCATCGTTAAAAAATAAAAATATATAAAGTCGATTTATTAAATGTGCATTGTCAAAGCAAACACAGCCGCAGAGGACGCAATGTGGCAGGATGCGAGGCCACGAAAAATGCTTCGATATGACGCTTGCGTGAGCCTGCAAAATTTGAAGTTGCAGTTCTTTAAATAAAATTAAAGCAGCGCCGCAGAAAGCGGCAGACTATTATTTCCTTTTTGAACTTCTTTTTCTCTTCTCATTTTTTTTTAGCATTTTGCGGCTGTTTTTGGGGCTACTTTGGACTTCTAAAAGCAATTTACAAAAGTTTTTCCATCAAAAATCCGCTGTCAGTATAAATATCCTTAAAATAGCAGGCACTGCTGCTGCTGCTAAACACACACAGGACACACAGGCTCACACACACACACCGGCACTCACACATATGCAGACAGGACACTGCTCCTGCTGGTGCTGCTGCTGGCCGCTTCCTGAGCTGCCTGTTTGCCTGGCTAGCTAGCTGGCTGCACTCTCCAGCTGCAGAATATGATTTATGAATGCATGTGCTGATATATGCCATGTGTCCGCCTCCTGTCCTGACCGACCGCCCGAACAACCGCCCGCCCGCCTGATCCTGCTTCACTTGCATTGTTAGCGCCGAAAATTATGCTACAATATTTTTCTCTTCCTACACGTTGCACTAGTGTTGGAAAACTTTGTGCATTGTTGCCTCATCTATTCGCAGACCAAACAAAGGCAAACGTGTTAGCCACACACACTCACTCGTGCACACACACACTGACACACACACGAGCAGTGATTTCTGCTGGCAAATCAGAACAGTTTAAATTGAGCATGTTACGTACTACATGTGGGCATCAGCTCTGCTCAGGCTTATATGTGGCGCAGAGCAGAATCCGTAGATCTGCTCTGTGGACTCGTTTTTATTTGCAGCTTTTGCTCTAGAAATTGAGTTTATGCTAAGCGGCAACGGTAATTTAAAGATACAGCTTAAATCCCACTTTGTGCTTTCTGTTGGACAAAGATACATTTTTTTTATAAGATTTTCAGCAATCTTTTTGCGCTTCTTTACACAAACCAAAAGGATTTTTTTTGCTCAGATTATCATGTAACTAAACTCCTTCTTCAAGTAAAGAACGTACAGAATAAGTTTTGCTTATGCTTTGCAAAAATATATCAAAAGCCAACAGAGTGAAAAACGCTGCTTTCATTGAAAAGTATATAAAGTCCTGATCAACACCAGTATATCTTCACATCTTCATATAAAAACGTGTTTCAAAACGAACATTTTAATTAGTTATTACTTCCGTGTCCTTTCAAATGATATCTATTGCACATCTACATTTCCTTCTTTCCCTAACCCAAATTAAAGTATTCAGTTATATTAATAGTAAAACTTTTTTTTGCAACTTTTTTTTTTTTTAGTGAAAATAGAGAAAGAAAGATAGGGAGCAGCAGAGAATTCTGAAAGAAGTCGACACATGTCGAAATTTCCATGTTCGAATTGAAGAAAAGTTACACATACAATTAGAAGAATGTCAAAGAAGTGAATATACTATAATATGTGTTAATTATTTTGCTTAAATTAGTTTTAATAAATAATAAATTAAAATAATCGCTTAATTAAGTAATAAATTAAATTCAGAGATTTCCTATTTGCTGTCATATTAATATTTGCCTGCAGTGCTTCGACGAATTTCTATTAACTTCAGTAAATTTCTTAAAATAACAAAAACAATGTACTATTAATTACTTTACTATTGAAGATATACATATATATTATTACTACTAATTAAAAATCAAAAAACAAAATGTTTATCTTAATATAAAATTGAATATCGCATAAAAATTGCAGTTTATGAATAATGCAAAGTAAAAAAAAAGTAAAATAATAAATTTAATTGCAGCACACAAATTACGAAAACTAATCCATTTTAATTAAGGTAAATAAAATTAAATTTCAAAGAGAGTTAGCGGTCAGTGCACAAAGGGAATTATGGCAGGCAGAGACAAAAAAACAAATGGAAATATTACGTAGTAGTGGGACGGATGCCCCTGACCGACGGCAAAGTTAGATAAACGGATTTAAATGCCCTTTTATGAATGTTGTTGTTGTTTTTCATATTTTTGCATTCATAAATCATAATTATGCACACATTGTAAATAAATAAAATGTTATATTAATTTGTTGACAATTATGAAATTATTAGCTAGACAAAAGGCAAAAACCACAGCAAAGTGCGTTTAGCAGCTTACAAAGCGATTAATTAGCGTTAAGTCAGCAGTTTGGCTGTCAGCAAATATTTAACTGCTCATTAGTTGGCCCAGTCCCGGGTCCTATCCCATTTCCAGCCTCAGTTCCCATCTGGACAGTCTTTGGCGCAGTGTCGATGCGGCAGTCAATGGGGGGGGGGGGCAAAATCAGCGTTACGTATACGCCGCATGCAACCGCAGAGTACCTGCCTCATTAGGATTCAGTTTGTGTCGCTGTCTCGCTTCGTCTCAAGTTAACTCCATCTCCTGCCACAAATTTGGCATGTGTGTGTGTGTGTGTGTGTGTGTATGGCAAAACTACTTGTTATTCAGTGCGTTTAACTTCGTTTAGCTGGGCGAAATGTTTTAGAACTCGTTAGAGCGTTCGCCTGGCCACAGCAGCGGCGCCAATAAAGTGCGCTAGAGATTGTCAGACTTCACCGGCTTCAGTTCTGACAGGCGGCCTAATCAATGTGCTGCTCGCTAGATTGACTTACCGCCTAAAGCCACCCACATTAGGTTGTAATTTATTTAGCATTAACTGTTGCATGACTCTCAAGACTCACAGGCTGACGCAGATGATCATCCGAAATCGAAATTTCATCTCATTTCGTGGACAACTTATTAAGATGGCATTGATAGCTTTCCATGATATGATTTCGTCGAAAACCTACCGAAGCGAAGGTCTCTCTTCGGGAGAATCAGTTCAGAGAGTAAATTTGGAATTAACCACTTTTGTTTTTTGTTGGTTGCAAAATTTAAATAAAAATTATGGCAAAAGTGTTAGAAATTCCAGAAGAATTTTTCATTAAAAATGTTGCCTATTTTTCCCATTTAAATATTTTACAACAACATCAATTTAAACAGTTTTGAATTAAAGCCTCAAAAAGTTTTTTATGGGTTTATAAAGCTCTTCAAAGCTTTCAAAGCATCTTAAAGCTTTCAAAACATCTTAAAGCTTTCAGAGCATCTTAAAGCTTTCAAAGCATATTCAAGTTTAAGAAAGGATAATGCTATTGAAAATCAAATTAAATAACAAAATGTTATTTTATTTTCGCTCTATTAATTGCAATAATTTATTGTGGAATCAAAGAAGAGCTTTTTAAAATTATTCGATGCACGTTTAAGTTAATGTAAGCTATTTAAAATAAGCTTGGAACGCGACTCGTTGAGCCCTGCTTTACCCTCATACTTTGCCCCAAATCAGGTCTTTATGTTTATCGAATGACAAATAAATACTGCCAACAACTCAATGTCAGCACATCGACTGATTGCTCAAGCATATCCAATGTTTGCGCAATCATGCGAAAAAAAGTAGACACAGACACTAACATTTCTTCATGATTAAACCGATGGATTGTCCTTCGGCAGCTCCTCCTCCTGCCGCTGCTTCTACTGCTTCTGCTGCTGCTGCTGCTTTACTCATACCAATTATCATTTGTCTGGCACCTGGCCAAATGTCGCAGGAGCCAAGACAAAAAGCATTGTCCACTGTCAAAATCAAAGTACTGAAAGTATTGAGGTAGACGAAGCACGTCCACCTGTCGGTCAATGTGCGCCCATTTGTCCCCTACCTCAGGCAAATAGTACAAGATACGACTACAAGAGACTTGGGAGGAAAAAAAAACTAACTTTTACGAATGGGGACAATGACTACAACTTGGCATGCACATCAGACATACACACACAACACACAAACACACACACATACACAGCAGACATGACAGCATGAGTAAGCAACTATTTCATTGCCTGCTTTTTGGCGCTTTGTCAGATGATTTGACAAGCACATTTGACAGGCTACAACATGTCGCATTGTAGTTGTTCGCACTTCATAATTACATTCACATTAGCACATTTCACAAATAATCAATATGAATCACCTGACGAAATGACTTAAAACTAATTAACTAAACTGTGTATCAGATTCTAGAATTTAAAAAAAAATACATTTATTTTAATTCGCTGAGCAGACACTGCCAAGTCTTGCCAAGAAAAGATTTAACTTTAAAAATATATTCTAATTAAAAAGGATAAGTACTTCAAAATAATAAACTCAGTTATAAAAGCTTAAAGCCAAGCAAAATCTATTTGTACACTTTTTAAATTTAAAAACATAAAACCTAAGATGTGTAATTTTGCTTATAACTCTTTCTCTAAAAAATGTGCTTAGACACACATTAATAAAATTTAAAAAGGCTAAGCTACCTAGGTATAGTAATTTCCTATTCAAGCTTGAAAAATAAACAGAAATTCGCGATGGACTATGTTTAGTTTCCATGAATCTAATTTACTGCCAATGCAAAGAAATAAAACTAAAAACTGGAATCAAATAGAAGAAACTATGCCTAGTCGCCCCTCGGCAAGGTTTACTTCGAGAGGCAGCCAGATAAATCAAGCAATCCAACAAATAGCCATCAGAATTGGAGTTACCTTCATTTTTTTTTGTTATGTTGAATGATGCATTTTTAATGTCAGCAGCAGCCGAAAAAGATTTTGGAAAGAAAACAAGCAATGAAAAATAAAAGAAGTAAATCTTGCTGTTTGAATTTTATTGGCGAAATTGATAAAGTGGCTGTAGGAAAATCGAAAGGAATTGCAAATGCAAGTCCTTCGATCGATGAGCGCGGCGGCGCAGGGCTGCCAAGCAATCAACGTGCACAAGTACAAGGATTTTAAGATTTACATTTTCGACATCTTCTTATACATTTTCCCCTTTATTTTTTATTTTTACATTTTCGATTTGCGTCCGTGCCTTGTGTTTGGCATGCATAAAAATATGAGCAATTGCTGCTCGAAGGGGGCAGAGCGAAGGGCGGGCAGCTGCGGATATTTCGACTGCGGAGATAAATTTACCTCTGTTGAAAATCAATTTTAACTTGCAATACAGTTACAGCAAGTTATGCAGCAGCATTAAATATTTATAAATGGTAGCTCCGTTAAATAGACAAACAATTAAATGCACTCAATTAGTTTAAACAAGTAAGAGGTTCTAGTCGAGAGCTCCCGACTAGGGGATACCCTGAACCCTCTTCTTCCAACACCAAATGCAGCTCGTGCTGCGCGCTCGTTTAATTTAGTAGTAATAAAGAAAAATGAAAATAAGAAAAAAATTGTTACCTTGGCAGGGTTCGAACTCGCAACTAACCGCACCACTTACCGCTGCCTCTACTCAAGGGCCACACCAAAAATTGAGCTTCAATAAGAAAAAAACCAATTAAAATAGCAGCACAGAAAACAATACAATCGCAATTGCAATGCTGTTGATAGAATTCAAAGCAAACACGCATGAATGTGTGTGTGTGTACATGTATACAGAAATTCTTGGAATTTGCGCAGCAGCTATGCTGCTAATACGTGCGCACATAACTTTTGTGTTTCTTAACCGATCTTAATGAAAATTTCGACAGTACATATTATTGTAAAATAGAATAAAGAATATTTGTTGCTGAGCAATACAAGTTGGATAATTAACTTGATTTATAGCTTTGTGGTGGTAGCGGGGACGGACGGACGGACGGACAGAGAGACAGACGGACATGGCTAGATCGACTCGGCTATTGATGCTGATCAAGAATATATATACTTTATGGGATCGGAGATGCTTCCTTCGGCCTGTTACATACATTTGCATAAATACAATATACCCTGTTTACCCATTTTTAATGGGTTCAAGGTATAAAAACAATTAAATTGTGGGGAACCAGATTTAATAACTGCCAAATATGCATCATTTAATATTAAATATTACAGCTTAAAAAGTACTACACTCTGTTTCAGAAATATATTACTTTTAGACATTAGGCCCAGCCAATTGTAATCTTATTTTTTCTTTGGATTAGAAGTTTGTCAATCATGATGTACACACGCATTGAGTACAGCAATAAGCTGCAACTTTTAGTTTTCGAATTGAAGAACAAAAAGAAAAGCAACTTGATTGAGAGCTGAGGCGAAGAGAAGAACAAAGCCAAGAGCCGAGCGCTTTGCATAGAGATTTGTGTGAAATAACCAGAAAATCAAAATAAAAGTACAGTGAAAAGCGAAAAGTCGTTGATGTATGATGTTGCCAATTGTTTGAAGTAAATCAAACGGCTCTGAGCCAGGCCTGGCCAGATCCGGCCCGGCCAGGACCGGCCAGGCTGGGTACAGGATAAGCAAGTGCTGGCAGCAAAAGGCACAGACTGTGGTTGCCCCAAAAAGCTGGAGGTATTAGTGCTCATCCTGCTGTTGCTCCTGCTGCCGGTCTTTGGCCAATGTAAACAAAGCGCACTGAAAAATGGCCAGAAATAAAGCAGACTGTGTGCCGTTTAGAAGGATGCGCCCCTGTCCCAGTGCTGACAGCTGCTTGGGGGCAGGCTGGCCGGGCATGGGGGTATGGGGGCAGCTGTCATTTATATTTCAGTGCCATTCGAGTTATTCAATCAGCCCGTTTATCGGGCCAACAGACAAACGGACAGACGAGCTCCTTTGCTGTGGTCAGCTCCTCTGGCCAGCACAGGCAAATGGCCAAAAATTAGTGCACACATAAATCAAACTAAACTACAAGGACTTGCTTTCCTTTATATTCGGCTGCCGCCTTATCGTGCATACATGCAATAGATAGCACGCTATCAGACCTTGTTAATGATGCAAATTATTGTACAACTTAATGCGAATTTATGGCTGCAGTCGTAACGTTTTACCAAATTAACCTGCATATTTTACAGCTCATTTAAAATGGGACCGCAAAACGTTTCGACACTGAATAATTTATGGTAATACCAATCACAGACGCAATACAAAATGAATTATACCCCACAGCCATACACACACACACACACACACACAGACACAACCGTAATAGGTGTGAACACATTAGCATACAAATCGGCCAACTTAAAAGATACTTAAGTCCACGTTGGGCATACCTAAAGCATTTGTTTCACATAAATAATGCATGGGTAATAAATTTTCATAAATAAAATTGTTTTTCAGCAAAAGGGTTGCTGAATCTACGGAAACGAAATTTTGGCGTCTGTCTTACATTCATTAATAATACATAATACTTAAAACATTTTAGGCAATAAATTATATTAAACTTAATGTCATTTTCCAAAAATTCTAAAATAAGGATATAAAATAATATACAATTTTACATTAGGTAAAAAATGTAAAAACCTCGCGTGAAAAGAAAATTTAAAAAAAAAAAACACAATAACACAGTTAAAATAATAATATAACTATTTGTTTAACTGGCTCGAGAATGGAATGGAAGGTGGAAAGGTCGCCAACACGATTACAGCAATTATAATATTATAATATTTTTAAAATGTTCAAAAAAAAAAACTCGAGTCACGTGAGTTGTTTAAAAACTCAACTAATTAGGTCTATTGTCTTTATGGAACGTAATCTTCTAGTTATTTTTATTATTATAGGGGACAAACATGCTTTAGGCATAGCGTTAAACAGTCAGATGAAAAAAATGATTTACCTGATTTATATATTCATATTTTTCTATATTTAGAGTTTCATCTATATGCATATAAATCCATATATTACTTTGAATATACTGTGCCATTTAAAATCCCCAAGAGGTCTAGTTTGCAATATGCTGAAGAATATAATATTCAAGAATTTTCTTTTTTTGCATTTTGAAAATTAGCACAATTTGGCAAACTGCAAACTTTGCGAAAATAACTAGGACAAAAACGGAAAAAAGTTAATTAAAACAAAAACTGGTAGCAGCGGGGAGGGGGGGTGGGGCAGTGCCAGTGTTGCCACAACATTAGCAGACAAAAATGCAGCCAAAAATCTGGCGCTCGAAATTTCCACATCTAAAACAAAATTAATTTTTCGAGCCAAGCCAGAGTTAGTTTTTATTTTTTTTGTTGCTTTTTGCAGGCCAACGAGAGTTTGCATTGTTTTGCATATTTTATATAGCGGAAATGTAGCGCACGGCACACGGTCATGCACACACACACACGCACGCACACACATGGTTTGCCCCACTGTGCGCCCCAAAAAGTATGCAACACGCAAATTATGCAACACAAGGCACAAAAGACAAACTTTCACTGGCTTTGGCAGATTCGACAGGCGAAATGAAAATTAATAGGAAAACAAAAAATATGACTAACAATGCATATCACAGAGCAAAGCTCCGCACGCCCAGTCCCAATGACCGCAGCAACAATAAAGTAATTAAATATTCAGCTAACAATCTAAACGGAAACTGACCCCACATCCCCAGCAGCCGCACCCCCTCCCTGCTAAATCCTCGTCATAATTTATAGGCCCACCCGCTGCATGCTGCCTGAAAAATCAGCAGTCATTAAATATTAATTTATAGTTTTCAGTGCAAGTGCTTTACTATTTAATTGCGCTGTCAAATCCCGGTCAATCCCCAATATTATTGTTCAGCTTAAAAAAAGTCTTTTACATATAGAGCCCATCATAATTACCCCAACAATCTATAAACTTATGAACAGAATAAATAACCGAATCAATAAATATCTATTGATCAATCTGATTCTTACTGTTGAAGATATAGTATCGATTAAGCAGGCCTAATCGGCCTAATATATAATTTAGCAGGCAAGACTAGACAGATAATTCATCCTTAATCTGATCGTGGTGTATATGTGAGTGACAGATATATGTCAATCTGTTCTAATATCTAGATTTTAGCATTCATTATTCATGCACGGACAACTGTAGTTAATGAAATTTGCAAAGGTAATTATAAGCTTAACGATATGCATCCAAATCGTATGTATAAATATAATTATTTGTGGATTTCCACTTTACTGCGAGTAAAGAAAGTTCAACATGCATCTTCTCAGCTTTACTTTTCAATTTCATATTATTGTGTTCTCAATAATGTTGCCCTTAATCAGTTGCAAACACGGTGAGTTGCACTAAAACATCTATTTTTCAGTTATAATATATGCTATATGAATATTGCATCTTAAGAGTGCGGTCCGTTCACAATTTTGAATACACAACTTGGATACTGTTCAAAAGACTGGTGTCAATACAAACTCGAATCAAACGATTGTGGAATTGGCGAAGCTTGTTGCGATGTAGTGCCAAGAAGATTTTAAGTGCGTCAAAAACATTTGAATAAATTTGAATGTAAACATATTTGAGCAAAAATCAAGTATATGTGCATACAATATTGAAAGAATGTACGTATTTATGCAACTTACCAATTATAAATTGATTTATGCCGTTCACATTTTATTTTATTTTTCGCCTGAAAAAAATTATATTTAATTATTACATGCATAAAAATGATATATATAACAATTATGCAATGTTTAATTAAATAAAAATGCTTAATATAAAAAAAAGACTCGTTTAATTACATAAAATATATAAAAGATAAATACAAAAGAAAAATGCCACACAAGTAAAATGCGGTCAAACGGGTTTCCGGCAGTCTACTCAAAAGTAAGAAAAACAAAAGCTAAATAAAATAAACTAAACCAAGTCAAAAGCAAACTGGCATCGAGTTTAACGAGTGGAATGTCTTTGTATTTTGTGTTTTCATTATACCCTATACCCATCAAAAGTTGTTTAAATGGGGCATAGTAAAGTTGTGCAAATGTTTTGTAACACACAAACGAAATTGCGTTCAAGTTAAAATAAATATTTACTACTTTTGCTCTCTTGTAGCTACCCGTTCACTTTTATTTGCGATTCTATTTCATTATTCTCTCAGTTTCTTTATATCTCTGTTTATTTCAATTGCTCTATTAATTTACTGCTCCCTTTTTCCACTTTTCCTTTCTCGCTTTTCTATTCCTCAGAAAGTATCCATCTCTCATTCAAAAACTTATCTTTCTCGCTGTCTTTTCCTCTTACTCACTTGTACGCCGACTTACATACCAAAATGTATGAGAATCGCATAGCAAGGCGATATAAAGAAAACTATTCTCTTTCTCTCTCTTTCCCATCAGTCAGTCTAACTTTATCTCACTCTGTCCCTCGCTCTCTCTTTCTCTATTACAACCACTGAAATACTAAAATTCATGAAAATCGCATAGAAAGGCGATATAAAGCAAACCTTTCTCTTTCTTTTTCGTTCCCACTCGACCTTTCGTGCTTTCTTATACCTCACTTTTTTACCTCCTTCTTTGAATCTAAAAACTTCTCTCACTTTTACGCTCACTCACATACTGAAAATCACAAAGAAAGGCGAAATTTATCGAGAATATGATGTTTTTATGCTATTTAACGCTTTTGCTGTTTGTCAATAATGTGTGTATATAAATGAATATATATTTGAGCTTGAGTAAATACAACTTGAATATAGGGTAGCTCTTAGTCGAGCTTAGTCTACTCTGGAGCACTCATACTCGTCTTTTGTTTTTGTTTTTATTACCAGACGACAGCGCGAAAATCCAAACGGGCAAAAACCAGCTCGAACAACAACAAGAATAAAAACAACATGAATCGATCGATCGATCGCCGGTGCGCGGAGTAAAATGATCTTTCTCAGTAGTTTGGACGAGCGCGTGGCGAATGAAGGTGACGCATTCGGGGACTTGGCTATTTTCGTTGTGATTAGTAAATTTAAATTAGAATTAGAATAAAGCGAATGCTTCGATTGTGAAGAGCACATCAAATGTTTAGTTGCACAGCGTGTGGACGTGAGGCTGCACAACCAACGAAAAAAAAGGGGAAAAAATCAGTTCTATTTAGATTGTAAGAAGTGAAAAGAATTATTTTCGACGCAAAATTGGGTCAAGTGCATAGTTTGTGTGGCACAGTGAGCAAAGAAATTGTGAAACTCAATGCAAAGTGCTGGAAAACAAGTGAAAATTGTCAGAAGAAAAACAGATGCAACAGGGCAAAAAGTGGCAGCTGCAGCAACAGTTTGAGCAGCACTGTGTCAAGATACGTGCAGCAGGAGCATAAGCTGAAAAAACATTTAACAAGCGATATTTAATACAAAGTGTAAATATTGTGTCATTAAGCACACACACTAACAGAACTAAAGTTTAGTTAATTACCTAAATTTATATAAACAAATATTCGATTACAGTTAGAGCAGCAGCGTGCAGCAAATAAAGGTGAACAACTTGGCTATTCACCACAGTTCAACATTTTTCTAAGCAAGTGGCAACGTTGCTCACTTAACATTACCTCAAGTTAACAGCGCGCCTAACAGCGAACAATAACAACAATGAATCAATGTCTGCCTGTAAACGCAAAGATGTCGAAGGCGAAGAAGGTTTTGGATGAGGCGCGTGAGACGCAAAATCGTGAATTGGACCTCGTCGACAAGGGCCTGGTGTCCTTTGAGGAGCTGCCCGGACTGTGTAAGTACACTTCACAAAATGTGCAACAAGTTATTGTGAAAATCAATGCATTTAAACCGAAAAATCCACGCGAAATGCTGTGACGCCATCTGCGTGCGCCTAACAGAGCTCTGTTTGATGACGCCAGCGTCTAAAAACAAAATGCGCACAAATAGCTAAATAACTACCTGTAAGTGCATTTAATTTGCTGCTTTTGATGGTATGTTCAGGGTGTGCAGTTTAATCAACAAATTAAATACCTTTTAAGTGAATTACAGTTGAATTGCAGCATCAATGCCCATTTATTTATTTTATTTTACTTACAAATAGTCACTTTGCGCACAGTAACGTCATCTCGCTCGCACCTTTGCCTGTTGACTGCGGAGCGGCAAAACAGCTGTTATTGGCTTTGCTTTGAGGCCAGTAGAAAATTTGCTGCGTTTGTTGAATATGCATCTGTAAACAATTTAACTGCAGAAGCACAGTTATTCTCGGTGTGACGAATTTCAAATACCCTTGCAAACTTATAGCAAATGAGCATACTTCTATACTTCGGTTTTTCATAAAAAAAAAAAAACAATTTCTAACCGATTGTTCCTATGGTAGCAATATGATATAGTTGACCTTTGCTAATATATTGGGATCATAGTAAAGCCCATAAATGCTGAGTTTGGTTTCGAATCGTGAAAAACTAAATATTGTTTCATACAAATAATAAATTTTTAACAGATTGTTTCTACGACAGCTACGACATGATAAAGTGTTCTTATTTTGATCAAATAAAACTGTTAAGTTTGGTCAAGATATCTTCAAAAACAAAAAAGTTAATCATATAAGAGATTTCAAACGATCCGGAAAGAGATAACTTCGAGAAAAATGAACTGGCAATATCAACCAGTCCGCTATTGGGATAATAATAATTACAATAACAAGTAAGAGGTTCTAGTTGGGAACTCCCGACTAGGGGATATCCTGAACCCTCTTCTTCCATCAGGCGATAGGTATAAAATGAAAGATACTTGATATATATATACTATTCTAGAAGCTACATGTCAAGTTTGGTGACTCTATATCGGAAACAAGCTCGATCTGCGCGGGCACCTGGAGGACCTACAGCTCAAATTTAAAGTCCATAGCTCTTATAGGTTCTGGGATCCTTCCGTTCATACATACGGACAGACGGACGGACGGACGGAAGGACAGACAGACGGAGATGGCTAGATCGACTCGGCTGTTGATGCTGATCAAGAATATATGTACTTTATGGGGTCGGAGATGCTTCCTTCTGCCTGTTACGTACATTTGCACAAATACATTATACCCTGTTTACCCATTTTCAATGGGTTCAGAGTATAAAAATAACAATAATAGTATAATTATTATTATATAAATATTAACCTTTTGTATTGCTTACAGTCAACATGTCCAATATCACACGACTGACGCTGTCGCACAACAAGATCAGCATTATTAGTCCCGGGATTGCAAATTTGCTGAATCTGGAGATACTGAACCTCTCCAATAACCAGCTCAGCGAGCTGCCAGTTTCGCTCTCCTCGATGCCCAAGCTGCGCATCTTGAATGTGTCCATCAATCGGCTGGGCAACCTGCCGCGTGGCTTTGGCGCTTTTCCCGTGCTGGAGGTGCTCGATCTGTCCTACAACAATCTGAACGAGCAGGTGCTGCCGGGCAATTTCTTTGGGATGGAAACGCTGCGCGCCTTGTATCTGGGCGATAACGACTTCGAGTATATACCCAAGGAGCTGGGCCAGCTGAAGAATCTGCAGATACTGGGACTGCGGGACAACGATCTGCTGGAGCTGCCACGCGAGGTCGGCGATTTGGTGCGGCTGCGCGAGCTGCACATCCAGAACAATCGGCTGCAGGTGCTGCCGCCCGAGGTGGCACAGCTCGACCTGCTCAGCAACAAGTCGGTGATGAAAATGGAGGAGAATCCCTGGGTGAATCCCATAGCCGAGCAATATCTGTTGGGCATCAGTCATGTGATCGAGTATCTCAAGACTGAAACCTACAAAATGTGAGCCTATATACCACACTTAAATCCATGTACGTTGATTACTCACTAGATACCCTGTATTTTTTTTTTCCGCCCAACAGCATCTACAATCGTCACATGCAGGGCGGACGCAGCGGCCCGCCGCCGCCGAAGGCTGACAAGAGCAAGAAGGCATCCAGAGTGCGCGCATAGTCACCAGCTGGAGGCTCCACTGTACTTGTGTTCGTCTTTTCAGGCTGCCACAGCTAAATGTGTGTTTTTTCGTCTTAACCAAAAATATGTTATTTTGTATACTAATTTCTAAGTACTTGTATTTAAATATTTAATTTTGTAAAGTGCCTTAAATGTTTGCTAACAAACGCGAATAATAAAAAATCAATAATTAAAAAGTATCTGTCATAAACTATTGGAGGGAAACATAGAACATCCTTTTGTTTAAGCATAAACTAACTATTTAAAAATGTATTAAGTGTCATTAATATAGGATTAGCGCAAGATCGAATACCCTTACTTAAGAGGGAATTCGAAGCAGCAAAATCCATGTATCAAAATTATATTGTAGCTAATATCACTTTTTATCTTTAAAACTTTTTACTGGAACTTCAATTTTGTACTCACCTAGGTTTCCGCAATAAAGAGTTTAAATAAACATTACAAAATTAAAATTATTACACTAAAAAGAGGTTTTCTTTATATTTTATAAAATAGTAGTTTTGTTCTTGTTTTTATTATCATTTCTTATGTTCATTCTTAATTTTTATGTGTTGTTTGTTTTTTTTTTGTAGCAGTGTTTTTAGCCTTAAATTCAATTAATTAATTCATTATATTATATAATTAAATTAATAGTTAAATGTTTTTTGTTTTTGTATTTCGTCTTGTTTTATTTTTTTTTGTTTCTTGTCTTGCGATAAACTAATAGCATAGTTTGCGTTTGTTGCTCAATTTAAATTTAATACATATTTTATATATCAATTTAAGTAATTACTGTTAAACATATGTTTGTTTTTTTTTTCTCCTTTTCTTTTTCATTGTTATGCAATTAAACTTGTATTTCTTTTACTTAATTAATGCATCTTTCATTTTGTGTAATTCTTAGAGATTTTTCTATTTACAAGTTTGGTTTTTCTTGACGTTTAGCAAGAATGAAAAATATTCAATTTTTTTAAATAAGAAAAGTTTAAAAAGTGTGTAAAATTAATTTCCAATTGCAAATGCAATAAAAAACGTATTCAAAAGAAATACTTAAAAAATGTTAATATCGAATTAAAACAGCAGTCAAAATTGTTGCCACAGCTATTAAAAATACTTTTAAGAATTCAAACATTTTATGGCCCAAACAGCAGAGCTGAAGATGCGCCTGAAATGCGTAAAAAATCAAATTTCAAGAGTTTTCAAGTGCGAGACTACAGACGAAAACAAAAAACATAAACTAGAAACCCTAATTAAAATACAACAAATACAAATACAAATTCAAATACGAATACGAATAGTGTGTGATTAATTGTTTAGCTTAGACTTATGGAGGATATACATGCCATATAGAGATGAGTAACATTTAACATAATCAGTTGCTGGCTCAGAAACAGCTCATTAAAGATTAAACGTAAAGCTTTAAACCTAATACAAATTGACAAAATCAATACTAAAATTATAAATAATGCATGTATCTAATTAAATGTGTTAATGGTAACTAAAGAATTTATTTAATTATTGAATTGCTTGCGTTATTCGATTCTCGCTTGTTTTATTGCTATTTTTTGCGCTTGAAGAATTGTTTGAAAATATCTGCAGTTTATTTTTGTATAAAAATGACTTTGGCAACAAATATTTTAAATTCTCTTTTCAATCAATTCTAAATAAAAATAATACGTTTTTTCTTTTCCCTTTTTTTTTTTTTTTTTGTAAGTTTACAAATGCAGTTTTGTCGGCTTTAATCAAAGTTTTGGCCCTTGGTACAATTAAATACAATTTAAATGCATTGCCAGCCGCTTAATTAATTTGCAGTTTTTCTTTCGTGGTGTTTTCTTTTTTTTTTACAAAACCATATGTTTGCGCTTTGGAAAATGTAATTAATTTTTCTCGCCTTGGCTCTTTAGTAAATGTTCGACATTTAAGTATTTAAATATGTTTTATAAATATCTTTTGTGTTGTTCTTGCGTAAATTTCTATTTTGTTTTTTTTTATTCATGTTGTTGCTGCTTTGTAAATAAGTACGCACAATCATTATGTTTACGTTTATGTATGTATATATATATTTCTGTTTGTTCACTATATATATATATATATTATGCAATCTGCCTTTTAATTATTTATAATAATAATGATTTGCATTCTCATATCAATTATTTTAATCAAAAATATCGTTCATGTTTTGTTTTTAGCATTTTTTTTGTTGGTTCATATGAAATTTTTGCTTTACTCTCTGTCTGTTTTTTTTTCATTCAATTTATCAGCTTGTTTAAATAAAAATAATTAGCATAAAAATTACATTTACATTTAATTTGAGTTCATTTGATTTTTGTTCTTGTTGTTGTTGTTGTTGTGGCTGTGCTAGCTGTTGTTGTTGTTGTTGTTGCTTTTGACGCTTTGCTTTTGGGTTTTTTTGGCGCTCCGACTTTAATTTTGGTTGTCAAACTTTACCATTGTTGGGCGCCCGCGTCGTCGACTCGTACTGGCCACGCCCCAAAGCCGCATAGGCGTCGGAATAGGCGTGTTGTTGTTGTTGTTGCTCCGCCTCCTGCAGCTGCTGCTGCTGGTGCAGCTGCTCCAGCGGCTGTTGTTGTTGTGGCTGTTGCTCATGCAGCGATGTCGGTCGACTATAGCTTACTTGAAGCGGCGGCGGGGGCGCGACGCCTATATAAGTTTCGAGTACACAGTGGGCCAGACGAGGGGATGAAAATACACATGAAAAGTTGAATTAGTTTCTTGACTTGGTTGCTGTGGCGCCTGCTCCAGAGACCCCCCTCCCCATCCCCCTCCCCCCTGGGCGGCTACTTGAATTAGGCCATGTGCAGCTTATCGATTTACATTAATACACACACACACACACACACACACAGAGAGACATTTCAAGTTTTTTAGTAGTTTTTAGTAGTGTATTTGTTTTTACAACTATGCAAATGAAATGCCTTTCAAAAACTACCAACAAAGTTAAGGTTTTAATAATATTTAAAATTCTTTTCATCCCATAAACTTAAGCTCTGAGGCTTTTTCATTCACACAGCTTAAAAACATGTGGTTTAAGTAATATTAATATTTAGGTGTTAAATTGGAAACATAGAATACAAAAATTATAATTGAATATAAATAAAATATATACATATATTCAATAATATAATTTTAACTTGTGCTTAGTTATTTTTTTAATATTAGTTCAATTAAATTTTAATACTTTTTTAACCTCGATTGGATTTTTATTTCTTTATCTCAACAATAGTTAGTTTTGTTAGTAGTTAAAAATATATTTCGAAAAATTATATAATAATATAGTGCGCATGCAATAACAAAAACAACAACAATACAATATTCAGGGAAAACAATAAAAGAAAAGGGACACAAAAAGGAATAAAACAATATCGAAACATGCGAAAGGAAAACAACCAACCAAATACGGTAAAAACATTACGATTCGTGTTAGTAGAAACGATGAGAAAACAAACCGATAACAGGCAAAAATATCGATAGGAAAATAATAATCGGAAACGCTGCATTAATGGAAAAAAAATTGTCATACCAATTGCTTAGCGAATTCTGTTGGGGAAAGCGTTTCGTGGAACGGTGGAAAAGGCACGCAAGCAAGCGCGTGGGGTTGGAGGCGTGTGCTGGGTATTTAGTATTCAATATGGCATGTTTGAGGCGTTCTCTCCAATTCCACGCGTTCCATGCCAGCTTGTTTCTTTAGTAAACAATATTGCGACGTGTTTTGGCGGCGGCTGCTGCCGTTTTGTCTTTGCTGCTGCTGCGGCTGCGGCTGCTGTTGTGTTTGTTGTGTTGTTGTTGTTGTTGTTGTTGTTGTTGTTGTTGGGCTGTGTCTTTGGCTTTGGCACTTTTGGCATTCTTACTACTACTCGCGCCCGACGAGGGCGTGGCTGTGGCAGCGGTGTTGTTGTTGGTACGTGATGAGCGGGACTTATTGCGTGGTGGTAATTCTGAATTTTTGTTGGTTTTGTTTGGATTTTTTGTTTGTTTTTGAGCAGTTTTGAAAGAGAAACAAAAACACAAAAACGAAAAAGAAAAACGACAAATTACAAATTAAATGTGTGTTTGTGGAACAATATGGGATTCGAAACAGCAGCTCGCGCTGGACTACTAGGAAGACCCTAGGCGAGTGGGACACGCACCTTTCGGCGCATAGAACGCTTGCGGTTGTTGTTGTTGTTGTTGTTGTTGCGGTGAGAGTACTTGTTGTTGTTGCTGTTGCTGCTGTTGTGCATTTGCCGGCGGCAACGGCAGCGGCAGCTGAGCACGCGCCACAACGCCGCCGCTGCTGATGGCCGCCTGCACACCACCACCAATGGCACCCACGCCCGCCTGTTCGGCTGCATACCCAGATCGGCCGCTGGCCTGCGGCCGTCCGCTGCTGCTGGGCCGTGCGCCGCGTCCGTCGCTGCGTCGCGCCTGATTGGCGGCCGAGCTGCGACTGGAATGACCGCCGCCCGTGGGCAGCGGAATTATCGAGTGTCCGCCCTGATGCCGGTCCCATTCGTGCGGATGCGCATTATGATGATGACCACGTGCGCCACCACCATGCCGTCCACCACCGGCTGCACCGCCAGCAGCGCCGCCAGCACCACCTCCTCGGGGATAATGCTGCGCCTCGTGCGCGGGCGGTGGAATGCTGCGTGGTCCGGCTCCGCGCTGATTCGGATGACGCTGCTAGAGTTAAGGCGTACATAAATTATAGATAAAATATAGATAAAATATTAGAAAAAATATATGTAAATAATATCTATGAAATATTGGCGGATAGTTGGACTCACCATTCGACGCAGCGTATTCATTGGCGCGCGCAGCGTCTCGCTGATGCGCCGGGCGCGACGCTTTTTCGGATTGGAGCTGGGCGTGTGGACGGCGCAGCATTTGATGAATGCGCCGAGGACGACAATGAACCCAACGCCAATTAGCACCACCAGATACCAGTTGCCCGTGACCCACTCGGCAACGGTGAGCAGCGTTTCGCGATTGAGCAGCAGATTCTTGAGCCGCACCAGCGGCCCGTCGGCGTCGACGGCGCGACACTTGAGAAAGACATCGCAATAGCCCTGGAAGTTGTCGCAGGGTGAGCCCGGCTGGAGGCTGATGCCACCCGGCTGTATATTATATTCGGCGGCAAATTCGCTGGTGCTGCGACAGCTGGCCGTGTCGTTGCCATCCTGGCAGGCCAGCTCGCACAACTTCCGCTTGTCCACGTGCGGCACCATGGACGAGGTGAGGAAGCATTTGGTCATATTCCATAGCAGGCAGGGTGACCCGCTGCACTCGCCGCGTATGCACAGGGCGGTGCCATTGTTGCACATGGTCTTGTCATCGCGATGCCGTGGCTCCGGACACTCGGCGGTGGTGCCGTTGCATGTGCTCGACCAGCTGCATTCCGTCTCCTCCTTGCACTTCTGGTGATAGTGCGTGGGCACGAACGCGCACGAGTTGGCCAGGCAGCAGGGTCCCTGCGAGGGTGAACACTGCGTCTTGGCGCGACGCTTGCAGCCCTTGGCGCTGGAGTTCAGCGACTGATCGTACTCGCTGATGAGCCGCGGGTAGCAGCAGTTGTCCTTGCACTCCTCCTCGTTGAAGCCACAATCGCATTCCTCGCCGGACTCCACAATCTTGTTGCCACAGAAGGCGCCCTCCGAGGCCTTGAAGCAGTCGCGCTTCGTGTTGCCCACAAGCACGTCCAGCACATTGGAAATGTTGCGTATGGAGCACGGTGAGAACTTGGAATTGTTTGGACGATCACCAGAGGTGGCGCTGGCGAACATAATGTAGTTGCCATTTAGTCCGCCAGGACGGCATTCTTGCGGGTAGTCGTGCTGCAAGGGGAGCAATCGAATGGGTTTAAGTATGAGGAACGATGGAATGAAACCACTAATAGACATTACACGTTATGTAAATAAAACCACTAATTGAAATAAATTAATTAAAATTACGGGTTATAAACACAATTTGTGGAACGAGGAAATGGAACACGAAATTCGTTGATAACAAGAAAATGAGATATGGTTCCGTAGTGACTAAGATTTGGGTAGAACTGCGGAATGGTACACGAAATTTGTGTTCAACTGTTAATAATCCAAATAAGGATTGAAAGTTATGATAATGGGACTAAATGAAACAGTGGAATTAAATAAATTTCTATAATAATAACTGAAGTTCCCTAGTGAGAGAAGGCGAAACTCCCCTCACTCCCCCTCCACTTAATTCGTTTTCTTACCGGAGATCCAAAATTATGTCCAATTTCATGGGCAAGTGTCAGCTGCGATACTTTTGGTGGCACGCGACTGTTGTAGTTGACAAAGGTGATGATGCCCGTGTTCAAGGAGCGCTTGGTGCTCTGGTATTGGCCACCCACAGTCTCCGTGTAGGTCTTGTACTTCTCGCAGATGCCGCCAGAGGCGCCTGATGCGCTGGCCACCCAGGCCAGGCCCAAAGTGCCGCCCGTAAAATCTCTGCATGGGCAGAAGTAAAAGTTAATATTAAAGCTAAATATATAGTTTTGTTGCTAATCACCTGTAGGTAAATACATAGGCTAGACAAAAGTCTGAGTGATCCTCTAAAGAGTGGAGATTCAAGAAGTTCGATACGTCCATGTGTTCATTGCAAAAGGCATTGTGTGGCCCATTGTAGGCATTTCGACAGGCAGAATCATCGTCGATTTTAATGCGTTGCACCTGGAAGGAAGCGTTGTCAGGATTAAGTCGAATAATGGTTAGAATTTTGAAATAAACTATGAAAAACGTGACAAAAAAAAAACATTTTTATGAACTCTATCTAACATTGTCTTAATTTAAAAATATTTCTGGATCTTCCTATTAACAATTCTAGTTTATTTTCTGAAACAATTCCTAACATCTTTTCATAGTCAAAACTTTATGGAAGACTTCTTAGCCGAGCTTAGTTCTACAAGATTTTGGATCTCAGTTTGTTTGACCAAGAAAAATATTTAATGTTAAAGTAGGAACATTACAGCAATTATTTAACCGATTTGAATTTAAATGTTTCAATTCCAGTTGTTGCAAATCATATATAATTTAGAATTGTTTCCCAACGAGTCTCCTTTTATGAAATGCGTATTCATAATCCCTATAAGATTTTCAGTTTATTTCACAAAGAAAAATCATTTCAAGGAGGATAATTTGACTCAACTTGAAGATCTAATAAAATAGGTAATCTCTTTAAAGAGACATTCAGGTCTTCAATTTAAGATCGTTTCACTATTAAAACTGTACAATTAAGCATATGAAATTAGACAAAATTTCAATCCATCTTGAAGAGCTGTGCTTTAAGGATGGGGATAATAAATTCATCCCAACTCGACTGAGCTCGACTCAACTGTCAGCGAGTCGTTTCTGGCATAATTATTGGGGCTGTCTGTGCTTAAACGTTTCTCTTTACGGCCCTGACGAGGTTCTGGGTGCTGGGTCCTGGGACACGGCCTTTGTTCTGTGCGCATTGTTGGGAGTGGAGCCAACGCTGTTGGCAATTGCCAACCACAGGGGGCGCTGCTGTGCACTCACCTCAAAGCGTATGTTGCGATGCTCGGTGCGTCCGTCGAACTTTGTGTTGCGGTAAATGTAATTAACGGCCGTCACATGATGTGCAATCAGCGATGTGATTTCCTCACGGGTTTTCACGTCCACCTCGTACTTGCGACCGCGATCGTGCTGCAGGGAAAGAGCGAGAATATTGGGAAATTAATTAACAAAAAAAAATAAATAAAAATAAAAATAAAAGCATTCGACTTTTAGGCGCGCGCGCGTAATAAAAATCTCAACCGCAATGCCGCTGCGCTTGACATTTCTAGCAAACAAGCAGCCGCAGGATGGGCGTGGCAAACAAAGCAGGCAGACAAACAAACGACCTCCCGACCCCATACCAAGATTGCCCACACCAGAGCAGAACCCCCCTCACACGCACGCACACACACACACACGCACACACACACAAGCGCATACACAACAAGCACTCTTCAAATATATTTGTATAAAAATGCAAATTCAGCTAAAAACCCGTCGAATATTTTTCAGAAGTTTGTTCGTTTTTATACGCGCGCGCTGAGCGGGTGGCTTTGCGGGATTCCGCCGGCTTGGGCCTGGGCGGAGGTGGAGGTGGAGCTGGGGCAGAGGGTCTATCATCGCACCGCTAACGGCAGTTTTTGTTCCAAAATCAAAACGCCGCTGGGCTCAGTGACAAAAACGAGCGAGAAAGAGAAAATGTTAAGGCTGTGGGCCAACAAATACCCTGTAAAATATAGTTTCAATATCTACATATGTGGGACAAAGTGACAGCAGAAATGTTTCTATTCTTCAAGAAAGAAGAAACGCTCAATTTTATATATAAACTGTATAACTGTATAAATTTGAATGGGAAGAAAGCAAGTGCTAAGATGCTTGCCCAACTTGAGCATACCCTACTAAATCCATCAATAGAGTATAGAAAACGCGTCACGAACGCAGCGGCGAACGAAACAAATGCGCGAATTATGCAAAACTCATTGCAAATAAACAGACAAAAAAAGAGAGAGAAAGGAGAGAAGCGGGCTGAGCATATCGCAAGAGGGTCGGGGGCTGCAGGACGACCCTGACGAGGATGTTGACGTCGACAACATCGCGAACAATGCGAAAAAATGAACGTAAACATAGAGTGCGGCAAAAGAATTGCTTGCGAACGAGAAAGCATAGGGAAAGAGAAATGGCTGAAAAACAAAACAGAGAAGGAGAGAGGAAGCACGTGAGAGGAAGCCATAACGGCTGATTGCATGCGCTGTAGAAACCGAAGCAGGTCAGCTGATTGGTTGATTGCTTTGAAGACGCCGCAAAGCAGGCGACACCCTACCAAATTTGAAGGTAGGAAATAACTTTACAAAATCAATTCTGCAAAAAAAAAACACTTGAGCGCCCTATTTAGAAACTGGGGATGCTGTCGAAGTAGGCAAGTGGTTAAGAGCTGCTTGAATAATGCGCTAAATGATTTAATGTGTGCTAAACTTTCCAGGATATTTTCATCTCGGAATAATAATAACATGAAAAATAATTAAATTAAGCCTGAATGGATTCTAAATAGAGATCAAAAGAACTCATCTTTGAGTATTGCGAATATCAAGCTCTTGTAAATTTTGAATTGCCCTACCATATTTTTGAATCTTTATATTATTTTTATCTAAATTTGAACCTAATGAGGAATCATTAGAATAACTAGCTCAGTTATTCGACACCCAAAAGATGAACAGAAATCATTTTGCTTAGATGATAAAAATAAGGAAAGCATTTAGTTTAAGGAATAGGAATTTACGATGAACTCTAGTTGCCTTTATCCAATAAACATGATATAAATCTACAGTTTTTTCCGATGTTATTATTTTGATTATTCCCTCCGAATCTTTTTAAGCATAAACCAAAGATTTAAAAAATCTCTGTAGTGCAGTTTTTCCATTAAGATTCCTTAATCTTGAAAGCTGGCTAACTTTTGCTTAACTTTCAACTTAAGCCAACTTTTCGCAACCGAACCTAACTTTCAGGAAACTAAAGAACAATTTGCACTCAACGTAGCACATCAGTCAATTTCTTTGCATTCGCGTTAAACAAAAAATGGCGTCTGACTGACTACGCGCGCATATAGTATACCTCGTAGTCCACCTCCCCCCATTTTGGCCCAACGGCTCCGTTATTTGCCGCACCATGGAAAAAAGCGAACTTCAGGCGCGGCCTTTTGTTTTATGCGCAAACCCAAAAGTGAAGCGTTCGCTCGTAAAAAATTGCAAAATTCATGGATTTTGTTTTGTGTTCTTTAAGCCACAATTCCCACAGCCCGCACCCCACCTGCTGCTGCTGCTGCAGCCGCTTCGCTTTTAATTTGGCGCACGAGCTGACAGGCGCAGCCTCCTGCACTTGCCAGTTGCCGGTTGCCGGTTGCCAGTGCCCAATTTCCCGTTCCCGCCCAGTTGATAGTCAGACTTACATCGGCGATACCCTCGCGTATGTGGCGCCAAATCAATGGATCTGTTTGTATATACAGCGAGCAGGTATTTTTGTTATCCTCACGGCCACGTCCGGGGCCCGACGAGCTGGTCGAACCGCTGGCATTGGAGCCGCTGCCGCCAGTAGCGCGACGGACACGCTCGTGGACCAGCTCATGCCAATCGGCGACATTGGCCGTGGAGCCCAATCGACGACCGGTCTCCGGATCATAGAATGCACCATCGGCAAAGTTTGCCTCCTTTGTATATTTCTGATGTGGAAGTTTGAAATCATCATCGCCGCTGGCGTATTTCTTGGGAGGATGCGGCTGTTGTTGTTGCTGCTGTTGTTGCTGTGGCTGTTGTTGGGGACCAGCAGCCTTTTTGTGCTGCTGCTTCCGGTGCAGCTTTTGGACATCCTTTGACATGGGCACAGGCAGCTCCTCAACCGCTGAATTTTGTATGTTCTCCATCCACTGCGAGACCTCCTCCGTAATGCCGCAGCCGCCCACGTGACCTGTAAAACACAAAAAAAAAAAGAAAAGGAAAATGTTGAAGTTGATGTTGAGTTGAAGTTGAGCTGAGAGTAGACTTAAAAAAATGTAAAAAATCAAGAATTTGTGGCACGTTTTCATTTTAAGCAAATTAATGCTGATGCAGCCGCAAAAGGCAACAACATTTCAGTTTCACCTACTCTGGACCAGAGCCAAATAATTGTATTCAAAAAGAAAAATTAAAATAAAAAACCCTTTAAAAAAAAAAAGAAAGAAAATAAGTAGCACGTTGCATGGTAAAATTATTTATGGCGCACAAAATGAAAACCACGAAAATGTAATTAAAGCGCAGCGCACACAGACAGAGAGACGGCGAGTGCGGGCGGGAAGCGTAGCCGAGTTGAAAGCAGCAAAAAAAAATAAAAAATTAATAAAAAAAATAAAAAATTTTAATGCAAATGCCAAAGTCAAATGTTTGATGGTAAAACAAAAAGAATTATATGAATTATAAAAGTGCTGCATACTTTTAGCGGCTGCTGCACTTTAAATGCATCCACGGAATGCATGTAAGCAATTCGTACTTTATTTATATAATATATTTAATCGCTGCACTTTAAACGCATTTTCTTTTCGGCTAGCGGAAACAGTTAATAGCCCCGAGTCCGGTAATGAAAATTTATTGTTTTATTGTTTAAACACTGTGCGGTTCCACTTTACTTTTGTCGGGCTTTTTATTTATTTTATTTTTTTAATTTCTTTTATCTTGACGCGCTTTGCACGCGCCTCTCTCCCCACAGCTGCAATTGTCAACCCAGGCGCTCAGGATTTTTTTAAAAGCTGCCCGCATTTTTATGGTTCCAGCAATTTACATTCATTTTACATATCTTGCCTGCAATATGGGCGCACTGTTCGTTCTGGGGCAGTAAGGCAATGTACAAAGCCGCTTTAAGTGAATAAAATATGCAGCAAAAAAAAATATTTAGCTAGACAAACACCCTGTAAACCCGTAGGCGGTAAGTACTTTAAGTACTCTGGTATTAATGAATTGTTTAAAAACGGATAGATATTAACTGTGACCTTCACTCATCTCAATATCGAATTTCATAATAAATTTCTTAATAAATTTAGCAAAAAATATATTTTATATATTTTGTTTATATATAACTCTTATCAAAATTATTAAATAAATAGTATTTGTATTATTCTTGCGTTTAACCATTTCAAATTCACAAATAAAAGGTTAATTTTTTACGCCATCCCAATTTTGGTTTAAAAGAATTATGGCAAAAAATACATTCCATACATTTTATAGCTTAAAATTCACTCCTGATAAATATAATTTCATTTGGCAACCATTTCCATTCGTAAAAGCATATTAAAACAGCACTTTAAAAAATTCTCTTTGACTTTTAGCAGTGATGCATTAATACTCTTATTCATTCATATATATTATTTAAGGTACGTGCTTAAATCTGAGTTCGTTTGACTTTAAGAGACATAATCGAAAGTGCGCTATGCTAATAAAAGCTGCTGACTGGGACAGCATTACGAACTCAGTGCACTTTTCATTAAAAGTTTTCATTCTTCTTGGTTTATACTTTAATTCCTTATCCAATGCTGGCCAGCTTCAACGAACCGTTAAAACTCATAACAGGCCACCCAGTTTTACAGTGGGCCACTCAGAGTATATTTTCCCAACTCCCGAGTACGTATTCGAATGGGATTTCGGACCCGGGGCCATAGTGTGTACACACTGGCAACATTGCAATTTTCAGCTGTGCCATAAATTTTTATTTGGCTGACTGCTATTGTGTCAAGTTGGTCGCAAAAGTGGGATGAGGGGGCGGCTTTATAGCTGCTGCTGCTGCTGCCATTATCATTATGCTTTTACACTGTTTCCCCACCTGCCCTGCCCTGCCCTGCTCTGCCCTTTCCTTCCATCCCAACGCACAATGCATTGTTTGTCTTTATTATTTCTTTGCGTAGAGTCCACGGTGTTGCCAAACTTCAGGAGGGACGCTGTGTGGCAACGCCGTTACAACAAAACGCGACCTATACCAAAGCGCAAATTGTACGGCAGGTGCTAAAGAGCAGGGGTGGAGCGGGGCAATCAAGGGGTAGCAACAGCTGAAGCAGCCACTAAATACATAACACTCGACAAGCCAAGAATCCGACAGCGCGCAGCTTCCGCATTTTCTTTTCCGCTGCATTTCCAACAGCCGCACAGCCCCTTCCCTTCCCCCCACACCTCCTTGGGGTGTAATTTGCATTTCAAAGGCATCCCTTAACTCTCTGTCTATCTTTATGCCCTATAAGCAAAACTGCTGTACAGGGTATGAGCGGTTATTAAATTATTGCAATGGTTGGTGAAATCATTTGAAGCATATCATTAGAATAATGCTATTTTATGATTTGAGCATGGAGCGAGAAATATAAAAGAACAAACTCAGATAAGCCCTAATCAGGATAAGAACCAAAATTGCACAATAAAAATTGTAAGATGAAGTAAAATTTGGGTTTGTTTCTTATTAGTTTAAGATTTTAGATTATCGATATAATAATGATAATGATAATGATAAAGATAATGATAATGATAATGATAATGATAATGATAATGATAATGATAATGATAATGATAAAGATAATGATAATGATAATGATAATGATAATGATAATGATAATGATAATGATAATGATAATGAAAATAATATTAATATTAATATTAATGATAATGATAATCATAATGATAATGATAAGGATAAGGGTAAGGATAATTGTAGTGATAGTGATAGTGATAATAGTAACTATAGTAAGTAGAAATGATAATAATAGTTATATTCAGAAGCTGGACAATGAAGTTGAGTAACAATGAGAGAACGATAAAAAATATAGAATTAAAAAACATAATTATCATATTCAGAAAAAAGTAACTCCCAATTCAAGAATATTATTCCTAACTATCAAAGTAGATAAAATGATAATTATTTCATTCAACCCATTTTACAGGGCTTCTCGTAGTCGTCTAGTATTTTATTCGATTTTACCAACTGTGTGCTCCCTGTATAGCTCTTTGTGCACCGCGGCATTTCCATTTTAAGAAGGGTTTAGGGGATTCTGGTTTGAGAGCTGCTCGCTCATCTTACTCCAATGACCCGTTTTTATTTCGTTTTTTCTGCATTTTTTTTACTACTTTTTTGTGTGTGAGTTGTTGTTGTTGCTGCAGCGCCTTTACTTTCTTTTGGTTGGTTTTTTAGGACAGCTTTGTTGTTGTAGCCCGTCCATCAGTCTTTGCGACTCTTGCCCGCTGTTGCGCCGTGCTCTTTGGTAGGGGCTTGCATTCAATCGTGCTTATCTGATGTGTTTGCCTGGACTCAGGCAGCCTTTGCCCAAGATGTTGTCTGATTTTCGGTCTTTATGCTGTGTGCTGCTTTGAGAGTGCCACTCGAGTTGGAAGCTGTCCGCCCTGCCCACGTTATCCTGTCTCTGTGTGTGTGTGTGTGACATTTTGTATTTTATGTTATCTGTGTGTGTGTGTGTGTGGGGCCATTTCAATCAACAGCTGTTGGCGCAGTTTTCTTCACATTTCAGATTTCCGATTTCTCTTTCTCTCTCGCTGGCTGCCACTCAAGCGTTTACTCTTTGTGCCTTTTCGTTGGCACGAGCACACAGATACCCTGAAGCCGCCACACACACACACGCAGCTAGCTGGAGGAGCTAACCCTGCCGGCCGGCCCGTCCAACCCAATCCTTAACCGACACTTCAATCATATTTTGCTGCAGCGTCGCGACGCTCTGAGATTTCTTCACATAGATTAAAGTGCACTTTGGTGTTATCTTTGCCTGCAGTCGCTTCGACACCCAATTCAAGACCCTCTATTCCATACACAACCCCTGTGCCCCTCTTAGCCGCACTTCCAAACTGAAGAAACTTGCACTTGTACAAGATTTTTTTTTTATTCTGTGCCTTCAGCTTTCGTTTCTTGTTGCTCCAATTGCACAAAAGCCACGCGCTCGACTTATGAATTTTACAACTTCCCGTTGCCAGCTCAGGCAAGCTTAGGGTTTGTCCCTCCCCTAACATGCTACTGCCAGGGGATTTCCAGCACAACAGCAGCAATAGCAACAGCGTCAGTCAGAGACAAACGGCGCTCAGACATGCAAGCGGCTTTTATAGAGGGGACGCGAGCGAACGGGCGGACGTTCGGTCTTTAGACCCCCGCCTTCTTTGCCCCAGTCGGAGCCATTCAAGCCTCTTGTGACCTCTGCAAAAGATGCGCAGCAAAAATGAAAAATAATCCCAAATTCAATTGCAAATGAAATTGAGGGCGAAAAACGCTCACAATACCCTTACAAAGCGCAAAGAAAGAAGAAGAAATTCACCCGCATACTATACAAGAAATCCCTACAGGCCAAAAACAGACGTTTTTTGCAATTTCGACGCTTTAAACATGTAAAGAACGCGTTGAGCCAACAACAAGTAGCTCGCCGTACACTAAGAAGGAGCCACTGCTACAATACCCATTAAATTATGTAATCTAAGGGATTTCTTGTTCTCTCCTTGTTTACTCTCGTCAGAGAGCAAAATAAATTGATATTTGTCGATTTACAAATAAGGATCTTTAATGGTAAATATTTCAATAGTTTGCAAAATTAATGTCAATCGTATATATATAATGACTATGATCTCTCGAGAAAAATGTTTCCTTTCCATATTATCATAGCGATAAGAAATGCCTATCCTTAAAGGTTTATATAACGTTGTGCTCTTCATGTGAACCCATTTATTAACACACATTCATTTTTATTAAATAGTAAGATCTTGCTTATTTGTGTGCTCACAAGAGAGCAAGTATTTTGCCATTCCTCTTTGTGCCGTCTTCGCTAATGTTCTACTGGCTGCCCCGCTCGAAGTTTGATCTAAGCGAAAAAGCAATAACATTTTTAGTTATTTATTCATTCTGCCATAATGAATATTTTGCGATTACTGACAGTAAAATTCGTCATGTTGCTTGACAAGCTGCTTATTTCCATTGCTCAGAAGGTTTTGGAAGTATAAAATAAAAGTTTAATAGCTTGCAAGAGGGCGGCACATGTAGCTAATGCCACAAGCAAAGTTCGAGGGCGTGCACATGAACTGGGCGTGGCACTTTAGTACGTATACAGAGCGCTTACGCGCATTTGCAAATGCTCTTGCGGTGTGTGTGAGTGTGTGTGTGTGCGAGTGCGTGGGTGGGTGTGTGTGTGTAAATACATTACATATAATTCTCAGTAATTTGCTTTTATTTTGCAAATGATTTGATTATTTTGTTCTTGTTGCTCCTTTTGTTTTGTTTACTTCGCCTTCGTCGTAATTTCCATACAAATTTCCATTTCCACTTCCATTTTCATTCCCATCTTCATCATCGTCGTCAAAGTGAACGTCATTTGGCAGCCTTAATTTGTTTACTTTGCAACTGTTGTTTAATGTTTGCATTTATATTATTATTTGTTTTAATTAAAAAATGTTTTAATTTATCCAGGCTTTGTTGATGCTGTGATTGCGTGAGTGCAAGTGTGTGCGAAAGAGATTGAGCCTTAAATGCCGTACAGGATAATGCTTAAGCGGCTTATAATACAAAACGCGACATATATGGCATTTTGCTTTAGTAATGTAGGAGAATCAAATGCTCATTTTTAGATTAAATTTAATCTTAATTCAGGGACTAAAGCTAATTAATTTAGTCATCAACGAAAATTTAAAAATTGAATTTAAATATACTTCAATTTTCTAGCGTAACTATGCAGAAGATAATTTATAAATTCGATATTTGTTCTATAAAATTTAAAAAATCTATATTTATGTCTCCTCATATATTTTTGCATTACATTTGAAGCCATGTTAACTTCATTATACTGATTCTCAATTTAAAGCTTAGTTGTTTCTAACATGGCCACTTTTTTTTCTGTATGAACTACATTTATAGACGAGTTATATTTGCATATGTTTTTACACTTCATTTATTTAAATTCTTAGCCAATCGAAGTTTATCTGTTTATGAATTCAAATATAATTCCTTATTCTATTTAACTTTCATTCCTTTTATTGGCATTAATTTTTGATGACTTATTAATTAAATTCGTTTGCTTACTATTAGAAATTTGGCTTTTCAATTTATGTTATTTTGTACGCTGAATATTCATATTGTTTTCGTTTACCCTCCAGGGCAAATATTTTATAACCAATACCAAAAATTTTGTTTTCTTGCCAAATAAAATTGGCTTCATTCACGAGTCCTTCATGGAATGTTTATTTGAATTAATCATTTCAGACAGCATTTCGAAACTCTTGCTCGATAGGAAAGCGTTTTTTAATGAGTTGAATAATAAAACCTTAGCTTATCTGGCAGTCTAATGCATATTTAATCCGACACAAATAAGTTTTCCATGAATAAACATATGAAAAATACTGTGACACTTAAAAAGCAGATGCCTCAAGAATCGATATTCATTTCGTGGGGGGCTAAACAAATCTTCAATTCATTTGCACAACGCCTCCAGCTGTGTGGGCTATGCCCATACATATAATAATCTATGGATCCTCCTATTTTGGGTATACTGTGTGAGAGCTTTGTCTAGGCACTGGAAGTGCTAGCAGCTATAGCTCTTCCTGTCGCCGTCACCTGCGCTTCAACACTTCCACATAAAGCCAGCCAGCAGCAAGGACAGCCACTTGCCCCGCTGCCCACATGGCCAAGAGGGTCCCCCCAAGTACGAAATTACGCATTTCGGCAGCGTCCGGCGCGGGTGTAGACCAACAAATGCGACGGACACGTGGTCAGACAGTCGGTTCTGGCGACAGCAACGACATCGCTTTCCGCATACAAATTAGTTTTTGCGGCTCAGACTTTAGTCGGACTGGTTGCTCTTCTCCCGGAGCACTCACTCGTTGCTTGTGTTTTGGCATCTGTTTTTTGTTGTTGTTGTTCATTTCTCAGCTTAAACACATTAATATTAAATACATAAAGATACAAATTCGTACATATGCGTTAGTTTTTATGTAAATGCGGTAAACCTAAGTAAGAGCCGCCTTGGAAATATTTCTATCAGTCGATTGCGGGCATACAAATGGCCCGAGTTAGAGATGAGCCGCTTACAATTAGAGATTACGTGGGATTTGCACGGAAATGTTTAGGAATTAATATCTGAGATTTGTATTTATGTGCATAAAAAGTAGTCACAGAAAATAAGTCAGTCAACTAATATTTATCTAAAAGATAATCCATATTGTTGCAGCATTTGGGATGGGTGACATATTTGCGAAAATAGTATCTGTAAGTTATTTGTTTATGTATTAAAGCTTCAAAATTTCTCACACACATTCTTTTTTTTCTTTCTTTCAAAACAAATCAAAATTTAAACAAATCCAAAGGTTTTAAAGCTATCGTCATAAAACTTTGCATGGGTCTTCCGTTTGCAGGCAGTACATTTATCGGATCCCGCCGGATCAGTTTTTTTTTTTAATTTTTATTTTCATTAAACAATCGATAGAATTATCGACAAGAGGAATTTATCACTTTACTGCCTATAAGCTTAGATTTGAAATCAATACATATGAAAAGCCTTTATATTCTTTTAATAACCAAAAATGATATAGAGTAAAATGTTAGAAAAATTCCAAAAATGATATTAAAACATTCTCTCTGTGCATTTTCTGACTGCTTAATTGTTGTAGCTATTAAACACACCTGTCCCCTTATCCTCAGCCAAGCTATTACTATGCCTGCTTGTCCCTCAACTCAAGTGCCGTACCAAAGATAAACAAGAATTTTTGGGAGAAAACGAGCAGAATGTTTAGTTAGAAGCTAAAAGCAAATGAAAATGGTAGTCAAGCAATTTGCGGTCATGCCAGGACAACGACAAGTGCGGGGGATGGTAGCGGGGGAGAAGGTAAATGTTCATATAGCGATGAAATGAAAGGACATCAGTTACGAGTTTCAGATACCCAACATTGACTGCGTGCGAATGATGTAGAAATAAGCCAAATCTTTCGACTCTAGTCTGTCCGATGTGCGTGTGTGGTGTGTGGAGTGCGTGTGCGCAGGTGTGGATAGAGGTGCGTGTATGTGTATCGGTCACTAATTAACGACAGAATAATTTGCTATGCCATGAATGAAAACATGGCCCCCAAGAGCAGCCGGCCATAGTTCATGCCAAGAGTCTGGAATGAGAATAAGATAGAGGTTCGGACTGAGGCTGCGGCTTGGTTCATGGAATTAGAAAAGTTCATTTGGCAGAGCAACTGTTTGGCTTTTGCCCCCAAACTCGACCTGCTGCCACCACAGCAACAGCAGGAGTTGCCTCGGCTGCCAAATTTTGCATGCAAGGCAAAGTGCAATATCAACAAGCGACCAGAGACTAACCATTGAGACAGCACACACACAGAGACAGAGAAAGAGAGAAATATGTCGACTTGTCGCACAGCGGACAAAGTTTCAATGGGACAAGTGCCTGGCATTGGACACATTGGAATACATGGAACATGGCTAGAAGGCCGGAATTTTCAACCATGCACAATGCAGGCGCTGCTAATGCGCAAAGATAAGAAAGCAATGAGAATATGTGGAAAGGCCAATGATAAAGTGGGCAGAAATAGAATGTGCTCAAGGGAGTGCATTTGCACACACACACACACACACACGTACACGCACACACACACAGAGAGATACTCGTGAAAAGTTCACATGTAGTCAAATATTCATTGCATGCAATTTGATCGTAAAACAAATGAAAAATTGCGGTTCTATTTTCGGATTTGCCCACGCACACCCCAACATCAAATTGTTAGTGAATAGTGAATGGTGAGTACTGAATGTTAAATAGTGAATAATGGCTCATCCTGTATACGCAGATTACTCGCAGAGATTCGCCAAAAAATAGAATAGCAACAGGAAATTTGTGGTTTATAGGCCTATACACTGAGCAAAACACAACTTAAATGCTAAGAGTCAGTCTCAGAAGCCTAACCAGACACTTAACTTACATTTTTGGTCAATATATATAAATTTGTAACAGAATTTGATTGTTAAAAAGTCTAGCTATAAACTAATTTGAAACACAAAAAGTTGTACAATTATATATAATTTAAACAACATTTTTAAATTAGATTTAGGTAAGTTCAAGATTATTGTCAATAATTTTGTAAACTTTGTTATTTGTAAAACTGTTATAAAAAAAATTGTAATGGAAAAAATAAATAAATAAAAACCAAGAACAGAAACAAGAACTACTCTTAAACAATTTATATTTGTATATATCTTACTATTTAAATAAAAAAAAATAAAAGGGAAGCATTTTTATGGTTTTCAGCATTAAAATTCTTGCACATTTTTTTTATTATTATTTTTATACTTTTTATTAAAGTATGACAAGTTAGGCATTCGATATTACATTATATTCAGAAGGGTCAAATTCTTATGAGAAATGTTAGGAATTTGTTATGTGAGGCTCGTCCACAAAAAACTGAATTATAAAGTTTATATCTATTCCTAAATAATTTAAAATAAGGGCAAGGAATCCAGCTTTTAAAAAGTTATTTTAACAAAAAAATATCCTGCAAAATAGCTTAAAAAATAAATGAACCCTTTATAATATAAAACAAGATATTCTTATTTCACAGTAAACAAAATTAGATAAGAAACAACATATATTACTGAAGAATAACTCAGACAATTGCTAAGCTGACAAATCTCAGTAAAATTGTCCAGGCCCAGGTTGTTGCAGTGTACAACAACAGAAACAACAACAACAACGAACAGCAAAAGCAGTACTAGCTTCATTTCCTCTGCTGCAATCCAGAACGGAAGCAACAAATATCATCAGGCCCAATTGCATTTGTGGCCGAAAAGTGGAAATATTTACTTGGCCCCCGGTTTTTGAATAGGAAGCGGAAGGGTGGGCGGGGCCTTTGACGGTGAATTTTTGTGGGTGCGGGTGCAAGTCTGATGAAGGATACTTAGTTAGTGGACTGCCTTCTGGACAAAACTAGCAGCAGACAAGTACATTAGATAAAAGCCAGACATACCAGCTGGCAGGCAGAAGGACTCGCAAGGATGCCGAACGAAGTGAACTACAAGATTTCGTGTTTGGGAATGATAAAAGTGGTTTATGACTCGGTTTACGTTTCGGTTATGTCTGCCAGTACTCAAATATAATCTAAAGCTGTTAACGAGCATTTGCCAAATAGGCACGGACTAAGGCACACTTCAAATTTGCACAAACACTGAAAATTCTCCAATTAAATTCAAGAATTTTGCATAATCGAGGGATGAAATGTGAATTTGTGATGACACTGCTTCATTCAGGATTTGAATTAAATTTAAACGGATAAACTGTTAATTATTATGATATGAGCTTTATAAAATAAATTAAACTCTTTCATAATTTATATCGTGTACAGTTTAGCTCCTTTATATTTCAACTGTGATTTTCATGAAGAATAATAGTTTTATTTTTGCTACATATTCCTAGACAACTTGTGAATCTACTAATAAAAAGAGTGCAGGTATTCCTTAGGCCTTAAGCAGAGTTGAAGTAATTACTTTCAGAATATACATTTCACCATTTTCCTAATAACATTTTTAGGGTTTTATTGTATTTTAAAAGGGGTACTTTCACCTTTTAAACATTGATGTACTCGTAAATTTAAACAAATAACACTCTAATTATTCGAATACATTTAATTTAACTTAATAACTTTGTCAGGTATTTGCAAATCTACAATAAAAACTGATTATGACTGTTCAAGGCAAGTAATCAATCGTAACCGTTTAGATTCCTTCACTAAATCCAATCCAATATCTGCCGTAGGAATAAAAATCTGCCCTAATAAGTTCAGGGTAAGCTCCACAACTGTATTGCTATTCCCCCTATGTTAACATGCACCGAAATCTATTCAATATTAAATACAATGGTCTGAAGTCTAGCTCATTTAAGAAATGACATCATTTTGAAAAGCTCGGCGAGCGTGCCAGTAAATAAAAACAGTTTTTTTTTTAGCTTGTTTTGCTATGCAATCGGTACAGTCAAGTCCTGGCAATAGTTGTTTTTGTGGCTGTTGTTGTACTCGTTTGTGCAACAGCAGCAGCAGCAGCAGTAGTTACAGTTGCGTCGAGTCCTGTTTGTGTCCTTGTATCGACTACGACAACGTCGCCAGCGTTGTCGATGCTGTTGTCATCGTAGTCATTATCAAGTGCCCGACACTGAACACCCACCAATGCCCCGAAAATTGCCAGTGAAGCACTTAAATCCGACCACATGAAAGCCGCCAGCGGGTGACCGACACGCCCCCATCCACCCATTCTAGCCGAGGGTGCACTTAACCGCCCACTCGCTCTTAAGCCGCCTGCCATAATCGATGGCTGTCTCAGTTAGTCGGAATGTCTGACTGCGTGAGTGTGTGTGTCTGTGTGTGTGCGTTAGTTTGGGATTTGGGAACCCCAGCAAGACCACAATTTTGAGTTCAATTTAAACATGCTGAATGAAGTGGTCCTTGCTGTTGTTCTTGCGTCTTTTTATTGATCATGTTATTCTCTGCGAGAGCTCCTCATGTTGTAGCTGGGCAATTGCCAGGTTTGTCAGTTATTGGCGGACCTTTATTAAGGCATAAGACACAATTTTACTACCTTTTTTTCGCTTAGTTGCACTTTAAGGATTACATATGCACAACATGGAATTGCGTATGCTTTTGAAAGGTTTTACTTGATTTATGAGCAAGGGGCACAGTAAAAGAAATACAATGAAAAAGTAAATTAATTAATTAAAATAGGCTTTACAAAATTAGTTTTTTTTTTAAAGATGTATACAGAAAAATTATTATAAAAATGAAAATGTATTTTTCTTTAAAATCGTACATGCTTGCGTCAAGTGAAAATGTATTTCTTTTTATTTGAGTTATGAGAGCTGACGACACCTTTGAAATATAAAGAAATATTTTATATTTATCTTTAAAATAGGCTAGGAAATGCTTTTTTCAACAATTTCTGATCTGATTTTCGTATTTGATATTTTCATTTTATTTTATATTTATCACATAAATCTATCTATATAAAATCTATCTTTTTTTTTTATTTGTAATAGTTCGAATTCTTCAGAGGCAACTTAACTTAAAATAAAGTAGGCTGCCCTACTAGTATTTATTTATTCAATTAATTTATTTTATTATTTATTTACACACATATTCTTTTATTTTCCAGCTAAGTTATTTTATAGTACCGTATATAAAAACGCTTTTCCCATTTTTAATGCGAAAACTTTCTTGTGGGGAACAGAAAATGTATTAAACTTTAGTTGAGCATTAAAACAAGGTAATTGTAAAACCCTCAGCTTTCACAGAGACTTTAATGGCCACCGCTTCTCCAATCCTAAGTAAACTAATACACCTGTATAAACTGCATGAATTGCGTCGCTCCCCACAACGCCGCCCGCCTGTTCCTGCAAAAACTTGCAGTATACATCATTTAGAAATACGTATGAATATGGGCACGTTTATAAAAGTTTTTATCCTAATGCCCCTTTTTAATTAAACTCAAACACATGACCCGTTGATTCCCCAAACACACATTGAGTTGCCACAGTTCACATATGCACACACACATACACACACATACAGGCAAACTCATGTATACGTACAGGCGGGGGGTATGCGGAGTTAGGTAGCTAACAATTTATGACCACTGCCAGCGGCTATGCTATACACACATAGACCGGCATCCACAAGGACACTGACGACAATTCAAACAGAAATTTAATATTTTAGTAGTTAAATTATTTGGCACTTGTAATAAAACAAACAACTTGCAGCTGCAGTCGTCTCGCTAACGTGCCCCGCGCCCCCTTTCCGAAAACTGCATGAAACAAGTGCAAAGTGGTAAAATGGAAAAGTTTTTGAAGCCGTTGCACAAACCGCATAACGGCGACGCCGAACGGGTTTTTGGGGCGTGGCATGCCGTTGGTTGCAGAAAACCTCAAAATATTCAACAGCCTCCACTGAAGGATGCTCGTCTGGCAGCAGTTGCCTCGGCTGACCAAATGTTGTTAAATAGCACGAGCAAAATGTAAATATAAATTTTCAGCACAAGATTTATGCATATTTTGAAGCTCGTAAAGCTAGCACAAGACAAGCAAATTTCTGAGCTCAGTTCAGTTTTGTTGCACAACAGCTGCCCCCATTCCGCACTCCGACCGCCGCCCACCGCCCACCATCGCCTCAAGTGGCATGTGTGCTCTAAATTTTAAAATTATTTGAAATTGTCCTTGGTACGCTGCTGCAGCTGTCACAAGGACATGAACTGCAGTAGTCTGAATTATGGAGCAAGACATTGGCAAAAGTCTCTCGCTTGAACTTATGTCAGTCCAGTTCTTATTTGAATTCTGAGTGTGCATGCGCGTGTGTGTGTGCTTGTATGCACAGTAAATCCAATTGGGCACATTAAGCATACGCCATGTACCACATGGAAATATGACTCGACTGCCGGCTGGCTGGCTTCTTGTTTATTCTCATTGGGTGTATAATGGGAATACTGCTTACATGGGCTTTAATAGTTAGGCATTTAAGGGGTATTCTCACAATTTCAGGATGCTTGAGAATAATCCCTTGTTAACACGTGCAGGGAATTAACTATATAAAAATACGATATAGCATACATAAATAAAAATTAGTTACGTTAGCATATAGATATAAGTTTTGCTATATATATTAATTTCAGGCTGATGGGAAAGTCATTGCCTAATATTGAAAGAATCGGTTACCTCGTTACAAATTTATAAAGCCCTCTGCAGTATTATTAAGGAAATATGGTTTCTCCACTTACTACAATTTTTTCTGAGTGTCTGACTGACTGAGAGCCGGCTTTCAAGAATAATTTGAATAATAATCATAATGTGGAAAGTTATCAAAAATTAAGAATAAATACGAGCATATCAAAAATTAGCATGTAAAATATACAAATTTTAAAATGTCTCAATGATAATATTTAGATGTTATTGACCATTAGTGACGCTGTCTGTCGGTCGCCCCCAAAAAGTATGCAACATTCGCCGGGCAAATAACGCGAGCTGACGGAAATGAAATTGATGACCAACATAATTTCTTGCCGCATGCATTTTACCGTTTGCGCATTTGCAACCACCGTGGCGTATGCAGATTGTGGGCGGGGGCATATCCTGCTGTTAAAGGCCAGTCAGCACACATCAATAAATATTTGAAGCGGACGTTCCCGTCAAAATGGAAGACGAGCTGCAGGCTGCAGGCCTGTAAAGGATCGCTGCGCTTGACCCCAACGGCAAACCTCGACCGCAGCGAGCAGCGAACGAAACGATTTTAGTGTGGAATGTTCAACAATTCAATTTACCGCAAAACTCGTTATTACGGGAGCCTGCAACGGACCATGCAACCCCGGGAGCACTCTCCACTCCTCCATATGTATATAGCCAAAAATGGTTGCCAACGGTGTTGAAGCCGTTGCCATATGCTGCTGTTTTCCATTGCCAAGTGCAAAATGTATTTAAACCTGTCGCCCCAATGAACACCCCGCACCTCCCCCACACATAGTAACTACCTATACAGCATTTGTTGTGGCTCTCACGTGCCTGCATATGTGTGCGTGTGTGGACATTAAAATTTATGCAAATGTTAAAGTGTGTATGTGTGCGAGTGTGTGTGGGAATGGCCCCAGCCAGCTTTTGTCTAGGTGCCAACACTGCAAATTGGTCCAAACTAAGCCGTGGTTTGGGTGGTGCGTGATTCTCTGCACGAAATATTAAAATATTTAGAATGAAAGACGGTGATTGTACATCCTTACGTGCCAGTGGTTTTTGGCATGACTTAACAATTAAAAGGTTGTCAAAATTATCCAATTGGGTAATAAAACTTTCCACATTATTATTTAAGTATATGTTCTATAATAATATTCAAGTTTGTGAAATTTGCGATTGTGGAGATTTAAAAGCTGATATAATATTCTACGATATTAAGCAAGAAACTATAACTGCATTAAAAACTTAAATATAGCATGGCCCTTAAATATTTTCAGGAAAGGGTTCAGAATTACTTCATTTTAAATTATTTTAATACTCTTCCGAAGGTGTAATAATTTAATATGCAATGTGTGAATAGAAGAAGACATATTCGACCATATAAAGGTTTTTTTTTTTATCGTAGCAGCAGTCTTTATTTATATGAAACTTTGCACAAGTTCATCTTCTGTTGCACGCACTACATATGTAGATCGGACAATTATATCATAAAGCTACCGGAAAGGATTAGTCAAAAACTAAATTATATAAAAGATAACTTAACCAAACTAAGCAATCACATATTTACAAGGGTATTCAATCTTCGGCGTCTTTCTTACTGCACTTCTCAGCATAAACTGAGAATTTCCCCCCACCATTCGGTAAATGTAAATGTATACCTATTCTGAGTAGCTGTTATCATCTCTATTGAAAGAATTTGAGCTGCACCAGCTTTAGTTACAAATTAAATTTCATTGTGAGTATTGCAAATATCTGTACTTTTCAAGTCTGGCATATATGTTAGGGTATTGTAAGGTTGTCACCGACGAATAAAGTGTATACAGTCGAGTCGATATCTGTCCGCCTGTCTCTTTCAGTTTTGAAGCAATCAGTTTGAAACCTTCCGCGGCTTCGTTGAATAATGTCTATTAAAAAGTTACATAAATGGTCGTATGCGCACAGTTTTTAATCGTGTTTAAGGCCCCAGCTGTCTGCGAGTACTTGCCAGATTCCAGGCATACACAATAGCACACATATTGTCAATAAACTGGAAGTTATTAATATGTTACGTATATAAACATCTATTAACAACAGCTGGCTGCGGATTGCTCATAATGTGGAATTTGCTTCCAAGAAATCAACAAAATATATCTATATTCTGGAACTGGACAACGCCTCATTCAGTTTTAATATGACGGCTGAATATAAAGGAGCTTTATTCGTTTCGGTTGCCGAAAAATTTTTATAAACATAGATTCATATCTTTTAAAATTGTAATCCGCAAAGAACAGTAAATTTGGTGTTTGGAAAAGTGCAAGAATATAGAAGAAAAATATATTTTAAAATTATCTTTGAGTGTATTCTTAAATAGTTCGGTTCTTTATAATAAAATGCTCAATTATGGATATTTGTTGACAATTTTATTGCTGTTCACCTTACAAGAAATTAACCTTGAATCATTGGATAATAATGGCATGACCGTGCCGGTGGGTTTCTTCTTCTTCTTCTTTTTTTGCCAGCTAAACAAAGAAAATTCTAAACAATCCAACTTCGTGCTATATTTCAGTCATTGACCTTGTTTAAGGATATGGAAGGACAATGCAATACGTATTGTTTTGGTATAGTAAAACCCATATTGCAGCAAACAAAGCAGCATCAGTTCACGGAGTTACAAGACAAAATCAGAGATCTATATACGGTCATAAAGAATACAGAGAATCAGCTAAATGCAGTTCAAATAAAATATGGCGTCTGCGAGGATGCGACGAAAAACAGAGAAACTCTATCGAGAGAACAACTGAATCGAAAGGTAGCGCAGCTAAAAGAGCTACAAAAGAGGGCAGATGCACAGGAGGAGAGCATAAAGAGCTTGGAGAATCAATTGAGCAGTCTACAAAACCGTATTGGCATCTGTGAAGAAATGGTCAAGAATCGGGAGGTACAATATGATCAGCTAAAGGATTTGAATGGCTCGTGTAATAATAGCAGCAGGGTTAAAGATGATCTCATAGCAACAAATAAGGCGCTAATTGATAAACAGCAGTCCGCATTTCAGGGTGAAATGATAAAAATCGAACTTAAGGAACGACAAATAACTGAACTAGAAGATCACCTTAAGACTAAATTAGGCATCGTCGCTGAGCAGCAGACAAAAATTAGTGCGGATGCTTTAAAGATCAAACAATTAAATGATAAAATATATCAATATAATGCACAACTCAAGAAATGTCAATCGACAAGTTGTCTGGGCAAATCCACAAATGTACATGTGATACGTGTGCCCGGTGTCGAGCCCTTTCCGGTATTTTGTGACTCAACTCTCGCCGATTCCGGTTGGACGGTTATATTGCGGCGTCATGATGGTTCTGTCAACTTCAATCGCAATTGGACTGCTTATAGTTTAGGGTTTGGCGATTTAAGAGGAGAGTTTTTTATCGGACTGGAGAAAATCCACTTGATGACCAAGTCGCAACATCATGAATTGTATATATATCTAAGGGATTTCGATGATGAAAATCGTTATGCATACTACGATCATTTTCAAATTGCTCAAGAGGGCGAATTTTTTCGCTTGATGTCGTTGGGCGACTATAAGGGAACTGCAGGCGATGCGTTATCCTCGCAAAGGGATATGAAATTTTCAACACCGGATCGTGACAATGACAAGTCACCCAATAATTGCGCCAAGGAGTTCCGTGCGGGCTGGTGGTACAGAAAGTGTTATTACTGGTAAATAATATTGTCAAAAATAATAATTGATTTGATATTCTAATTTTGCATTTCTTTAGTAACTTAAATGGACAATATTTTAACGCGAGAACAACAAATCAGTATGGCATCAATTGGTTTGCCTGGCACAAAAATTCCCTGCAGTTTGTACAAATGATGATCAGACCTAAGCCGCATTAATTAATTTTAATAGTTTAAGCAATATATTTATTTAGTATTTCGTATAGGCATTAAAAGTATTTGTAAACATATTATTGACCCTTTTTATTGAAAACCAAGGGTTAAAATTTCTATTCTCATATTTCAATTTATTTTTAAAGCTTATACAAAAAGTTATCAAATCACTGCCATTGGCGGAATATGTGTGGAATATATCATTTATTCCACATAATATTTAAAAAACAAAATATTTGGGCAATTGCAATATTTTCTTTTGTGTATAATCCCCAACATTTCAAATTGGTTTCTAGAGTAGGAAAAAAAACACACATATAGTTTGCAGGACAAATAAAATGCTTGCGACACTAAAAAAGTTCAGAGAAAATGGAAATGCAGCACAATACCAATTTCGGATGTTTGTTGAGTGTGTGTCTGTTAGCACAGACTAGACAAAAAACCCATTAAAAGTGACTTGGATTATTGTGTTTTTCACGCTGTCTAGAGCCCAGTAAAACTCAGTTCAGTTGAGTTAAGGCGTTGGGGCAACTGATGCTTTTGCCACGTTTTAATTTGCACAAACATTTATTAAATTTTAAAATCTAATTTGAATTTTCACGCCACACGGCGAGGTAGACGACGAAGAGGACGACAACAACAAAGGGTTATAAAACTAAGCCAAGTGTAACACAAAACATGAGGGAATATGTGTTGGAAGATTGCTCGATTTGCAGATACTCTGCAACATGGCATAAGCTAATAAAATGGAAAAGAAAAATTGTAACAAATCGATTAAATAAAAAGTATTTACTTTTTGTATCAGCTAATATATTTGATATTATATATAAACATATGATGGCCGACTTTTCGCTCAAGGAGTCAGCCTTATAGATATGCCCATGGATACACCCCTCTGTTCAACCTAATGGATACAGGGTATAAAGAGACGACAACGGAGCGTAGCGTGAACGACAACAACAGCAACGTCGATGTGAAGGAGTCAACGCCAACAGGATGGAACCGAAAGCAACAGCATGGAATTGATTATTGAGCGAGTGTCGGGAGTTGGTTCTGCCACAGAGCTGCACGAGGAGACCGACTCCTGTGTGTATGTGTGTGTTTATGTGGGGGTTAAATGGTATACTCCACACGGGACTTAGGTGTCCTGCCAAATATGCATGTGTTCGGTGGCAGCCAGTTGTGCCCGGGCTGGCGCAAAAGTTATGGCACATTGGAATGCAGCTAATATTCAAGGCCTTTGCCGCCTTGTCGCAGCTGCAATGCATTTCGCAATGTTGTTGACAGCGGCACAGCAAAAATTGCAACTGCAAGTTGCATGCATAAACAGCCAAACGCCACGGCAATACCAACCGATCCCAGGGCAATGCTGGCAGGCATTTTCGTGTATTCCGCCTCAACGTACGTTTTAAATGCACTCTTCTGCAAAAATCGAGGTCTGCTATCTAACCGAATATTTATTTGGGGCTCTGCTTTCTATTTTGTTGCATAGTTTTTGGGGCGCGACGCGCTTTGTGTAGATTATCAGCAGGGGCAATTTGCAAAAATAACTATTTACAGCCGCGTGTGTGCTTTGTGGGTATTTTAGAAATCAGAAAATAAGCATTTAGCAAGGCGCTAAATTGTTGGGTGGAGATTATACAAATTGAGGTTACGTTGACAAATTGTAGTCTAATCCAATTATTTTAGAGAAAGGCAAAATGCTTGAGTACTTAATAGACAAAATTAGGTATTTAAATACACATTTCGGTTGGCTTCGTTAGCCTAAATTTCGAAAATTAACTTTAAAAAAATAAAACTCTTTAGGTGATCGAAGATGATCATGAATAAACATTTTAGAGTACAGTTAAAAAGTTGTTTTATATGCCATTTTAATTAATAACTATTTGAACAATTATGGGAAAATGGTTAATTTAAAATATGTATAGGAAAATATATATACATATACATATTTACTAGTCCTATACATAACAAATATTTTTTTTTCTAATATTTACTAATTAAATTAATTAATTATTATATTAATTATAATTGGTGTACATTCTCCAAACTTATAGTATTAAGTTTGCTGAGATATATTTTTCTTGCATGTTGTTAAAAAAAATCGCAAAGGAAACTTTAAGAATGGCAAACAGTATAAAATTGAGTTGGGGAGCATCAACAAAAACAATTTTTGAAACATTTGATATAAATTTATAAAATATATTGCTCTTCCGGCTCAGAAACTCTCTAAGTTAAATTCACATGTCGTGAATGCGCTCAATTTAAGTTTACAATTCATAGCAGAATTCCTCAATAGAACATTGTATCTGTTTATTATCATTCTAGCAATTTCCTACTTCCTTTGAATACCAATGAAGATAGAGAAATGTCATTTGATGCACTTCGCCATTACGGACTTTTATTGAAGTTGTCTGTTTGAGAGCAGCTGGAACATAACAACAGCAACAACAGAATAGGAGTGCAGCTGCCACACATCATGCAACATGCAACACGCAACAACAGCTATAAAGTTTTGCAGCTGACAATGAACATGAAAACCATGCGGGCATGACGAAAGGAATTGTCAATTTGGCATGTGACACACACTCATATCAGCATTTTATTATCAACGTATAACTGTCAATTAAAACTGAAGCATAGAAAAAACTATTCAACAGAATGTAATACAAATGCAAGAATAACAACTTAGTTCGGAGTGCTGAACAATAAACACCCTAACATTAAAAGTAGATGATAAATGATACATTTCTTTAATTCATTAATAATTATTTACATTACTTTCTTATCTTTATTAAAAACTTATGTACCAAAGTTTCTTATGATTTTGTTGAAACAAAAAAGTAAATCATTGCGAAATTCGGAAGTGGACTGATTAGTAAAGATATCCATTAAAACCCAAGTTTTTTAAACAGAACAGACTGTTTCTTCGATATACAAGATGCGATAGTTCTCATTTAGTGAAACTATTATGCTGTGGCTGAATTCTCCTATGACAATTATACTATATAGGGCTCCGATCCGGTCAATGTATATACCTTACGTGCTCAAAAACGTCAACTTTAATGCGTTACCCATTTCGTGACAAAATTATAATACCCTTTACCCTAATTTACTTTTTTGTATTATTTTTTAAACATTTTTCTGACCGCTATAAAAAAGTAACATGAAAAATTAGTCATGCGCGATTTTGTTGGGTCGGTCAACCCCATTAGAGTGCAAAACTTCAATTAATGCTGAACCATGTCGCTGGGGTACAAGCAGCAGCAGCAGCAGCGGCAACAATAACAACAGATACAAATGGTGTTCACTGGATTCAATTAACCGCTATTTTGCATAGTGTTTGCAACAATCAACGCGACGCGTGCACCGTGTGGCAGCTTTGGCGCTCTGCGGTGCGCTTTGAAGCTTATCACTTTTTGAACAACAAATACAATAATTGTGGTTGTTGGTAAATAAAATTTAGCAGACAACTGCAAGAATGGGGGGAAAAAAAACACCCACAACTCTAAAAGTGTTGTGTATGGAAATAATTAAAAAAGTTTATAACCTGCAAGCTCTGTTCAGGTAACTCTATCTCACGGTATGTTTATAATTGCTGTACTTGTATTTACTTTTATTACTTGCCCTCTGTAATTTGTCAGTTGTAATTGCTGCTGGCCTTTGATTTTGTTGACTCTTGCAGTGTAATTATAAAAATCAAATGACCCGTCGCCGATGGAGCTGCATTTAAATGCAGCGTTTGATTACCCAATTTAGTTCATTTATGAAAAGCGCAATAATAAAATGTGAATTGTTAGGATCGAATGTTGAATTCATTGAAAAGGTTTATAGATTCGCATTATTCTAATTATAATTTACACTTTTGGTAAGTATCTGTCAAAAGTTAACCAATTTCCATGGGGAGTATCATATTCATTATGACCTTACTTTAAATTTTATATTGCAGACATAATTTGGATAAATTTTATTTACGTATACACTTTACGTATACACTTTTAAGAAAAAATAATCTTGACTATGCCAGGAAAAAAATTAAAAATTATTTTGTTCATTTTAGGAAGATAATATTTAACTAATTAACAATAACTAAATATTAATTCTTTTGCTTTAAAAAAAAATTCGTCAATATATACTTTACTAGCGGGTATAACACGGCCTTGCCCGTGGCACGTATGTTATAAAATCAATGTTTTCAAAAAGCTTTGAAAATGATTTTGAAACTGATCGGACGGGAATCAAACAATCTTAAAATGCACCAAAAAAAACTTTGAAATGCATTTTCTACCGAAGGAGCTTAGATTTTGCGAAAAATGTGAAACACGTCTCAAATGATTTTTCTTATAGATCTTTTGAAATAAATTTGAGCACAAAACGTCATCCACCAAATCTTTGACCTCCATTTCCACCAAGGAGGAACGGACTTTTCGAAAAGTGTGAAACACCCCTCAAATGAATTTGAACAAAGATCTTTGAAAATAAGTTTGAGGCCGATCGGATGGTAAACAAAAAACTTTCATACAACCGTTTTCCGACAATTTAGCACTGTTGCGGGTGGAATTTCCCAAATCGCTGAAATACGTATTTATTAAGTTCTTATGTAGAGCTTTGAAAATAAGTTTGAAGCAAATCGGACACAACTTAAAGCTTCGCCCAAAAAATCTTTGAATCGCATTCCCCCCGAAGAAGTTTGAATACTGCGAAAAGTGAAAAACACGTCTCAAATGAATTTTCATATAGATACTTGGAAATAAATTTGAGGGCGAAACGTCACCCACCAAATTGTTGACCCCCATTTCCACCAAGGTGGGTTGCATTTTCCAAAAAGTGCGCAACACCCCTCAAATGAATTTGAACAAAGACCTTTGAAAATAAATTTGAGGCCGATCGGATGGTAAACAAAAAAGTTACATACAAACGATTTTCGCGATTTTTCCACACTTGCGGGAGGAATCTCCCGAAACCCCGTCTTAACGTGCACCTACATCACATAAGGTAACTACAGTGAAAATTTCAGCTTCCTAGCTGTTACGGTTTGGGCTGTGCGTTGATCACCAATCAGTCAGTCAGTCAGTCAGTCAGTCAGTCAGGACAAATAGTTTTATATATAGAGATTATTAAAACTAAATAGAATATGTACATTAAACCTTGTTTTCTTGAACTTTTAAAAAAAAAACATGGTTATTCAATATTTTTCATAAGTATTTTAGACACGCTTATTGATTTTTGTAGCTTGAGAACGGACTATTAATACTTATTATTAGTATTTCAGAAAGCAAACAAGCTTAATAATAAATAAAAAAAACACCCTATTACAAGTTTGATCCTTATTGTAACCCGTCCTATTGTTATTGTTTTTTGGCCATATTTTCAGCAATCAGCATATTTGCTGTTGCACAGTGCTTTCATATTAGTCAACGATGCATGAAATCAGCGCTCAGCAAAAAGCATTGCACGTTTATATAAACAGGATTTACACGCAAGTTGACGCGATGTTGTTTTCGATGAGGACGATGCCATGGCGCACAATAATTTCCGGCATTTGATAACAACAATAACAATAACAGCAGCAACAACAACAACAGCCACACACACAGTTCGGGGGAGTTTGGCGATTGTAAACAAACAAATTTCATGCTACGTTTCACCGGAAAGTTCAAAGCCGAGTTGAGGGATGGACAGAAGAAAAAAAGAGCCCAAATTGACAAGCGGCCGGAAATACAGTGTATGTTGTTTATTTCTACTTTTTTTTTGCGCAAACAGCACATACACTTTGTGTGTGTGTGGGTGTGTGTTATTAAAACGAATTGAAATCAGGCTACCAGCCAATGGCCACGTTAATTGGCAGACATGAAGCACGCACATAATTGAAATCAAGTGCGTTGAGCAGCACAATAACCCTAGAAGAGAACAGTCTATATATATGTTATATATACACGTATATGGAATATGTCGTGCTTGTGGACATGCTAGAGTGTGTGTGGGTGTGCAGCGGTCAACGCCGCACTGTGCTGCGGTTGGATGAATACATTTTGCATGCGTGGCGACATGTGTCAACTTCTATTAAGTTAACGCTGGTCATTCAACCCGCGCACTCGCCCAGTCAACCGTCGCCCCGCTCGGACGTACCCCTTCCTGGTTCCAGAGTGAAGCCGCTGGCCATGTGGTCAGCAGTTTGCAGCAGTTGCCAACTGATGCGGGGCAAGGCTAAAAGTGTAACTTAGCCACGAGGCGTTTACTGCGCGCATAATGGAGGTGGGGTGGGGCTGGCCGGGGATACAGCCACAATGCGGACTAAAAGTTGAGCGCTGGAACTTGTCAAGCGATTTAGAAAAAAACACTTTTAGATTAACGTGCTGCAAATGGCACCGAGTGAAGAAGAGAACGCTGTTAAGCGAACTTTTATCTACAATACTGCAGAAATCAAATTTACTCGAATAGCATTTAAGCCTCGAACGAGACTTTGGCATGCTGATATTACAATTTGTATGCCACAAGTAATTAAAATCAATTTAAAGACAATGCAGGACTAGAATATTTATTAGTTTGACTAAAAGTAAGAACTTTAAATAGAGTACGTTTTATTTTTAAATAATAAAAATAAAATGAGTACGAAATTCTGATTCCAATGCTATTTTTTTTTGCAATGAATTTCTGTTTTAAAAAAAATCTAAGTTTCCAACCAATTGCTTGATGTAGACAATATATAAACTGGAGCTTATAAGACTTTGGCCATATGTTGAGAGTAATGTAAAGAAAGTAATTGTATTGTAATGTATTCTAAAACAAAATCGTTTTTTATTATACTGTAACTTTGGTTTTGACCGAACAAATATACATATATAATGCCTGCAATAAATGGAGGAAGCTTTTTTAAATTTGTTTTAAATGAGTTAAGAACTGTCCAGATCAAAACGCTTGTTAAAACTGATTAAGAATATGCAATGTAATATATCATATTAAATTATATGCAATGTAATATATCATATTAAATTATAGTTTATTATTTTAAGTTATTATTAATGTATAATTTTTTATAATTATTATCAATTAATATTAAAGTTTTCTGCATTGTTAAAAGCTTTAAAAAAATTAATATGTAATATTTAGTATTTTCGTCGGATTTTAAAAGTTCAAATTATTTTGTAAAAATGTACTTAGCATTAGGATTAATTTTAGCTCTTGCTAGCATAGTCAATATTTACGCTACGTTTAACAACAAAATGTATACAACATGAAATTCGAATTAAATTTTAATTTCAGTTAACCAACTGGCGTTGCAAAACTGGCGTTGCTAATCGGTTGTTGACATTTATACGCCCATAGTTTTTGGGGCGTGGCAAGCGCCCATCTATGTATAAATAACCATAACGTGGAAAAGAAGTGCAATAAAACAAAGTGTCATAAATAAAATGAGCCGCATTGCATTAATGGCAGTTGCAGGCAACTGCATAAAGCTGCCACGGCCAATGCACTCGAGTAATAAAAGTAGGGAGCGAGCCCACAGGGGCCAGTCTTGGGGCGCCTGCAACGCGACCAACAATGTAGCAAAATAATGAGCGAGAGAGAGCGAGAGCGAGAGAGTGAGAGAGAAAGAGAGAGAGAGAGAGGGAGAGCGTGAGCGTGAGCAAGAGAAAGAACTGCCACTTGAGTTGCATTCTGTTCGGCTGTGCAAAAATTATATTACAACAATGTGTATAAATTGTGATTTCCATGCAGCATTCAAGTGGCAAGTGCAGACTGCAGTCCCATAATGGAGTCAGTGTGTGAAGTAAGTGTGCGAGCGCGCGAGTGTGTGTGTGTGTGTGTGAATTAACCCGTGGAGTGTGTGTGTGTGTGTGGGGGGAAGCGTCTTGTGTACGCTTCGCTACTTGCCAACTGACTGGCAGTGTGTCAAGCCCAAGTCCTGCACAGTTGAATTGGAAGGGGCTCTGTGGCAACATGCGTGTACTCGCTTGGTTGATTTCAACACACGCATTCAACACGACGCGCCGCACACAACCCAACAATGTAATCAAAGTGGGCGGCAAGTGGCGCCAGCCCCATTTCACTCTCTCTCGCTTTGGAGCAACTGCTCATTTCTAGCACAAAGCTTAATATGCTGCTAAATGGTATTAAATGGGGGAGAATGGATGGACGGACAGACGGGTCGAAAGGGTGCCAAAGGACTGCACTACATATTTGATAAGCTTGCAAGCGTAAACACCTCGACATAGTTTTCTTTTTATACCCTGTACCCATTCGAAATGCTTAAAAAGGGTATAAGCAAATTCAAAATGTATGTAACAGCCTGACGATATTATATCCGATCCAGTTTCATATACTTGATGTAGATGCCCATGTCAGAAAATAAACAAATGTCAGAAAATAAATACACAAGGTTTTAAATTTGGCATAGTTGTATGCAACACGTAGATCGATAAATAAATCGATATATGGGCGGTCATATTACATATAATAAAAAACATAAACACATTCGCATATCTCGAGGTTTATAAGAGCTACAGATACTCAGTATGTAAGTTCTTAAGTAGTTTACACATATCACGTAAATGTTATTTTTCTGATACCTAATCGTTGCACAAGATATTGATGCCATTTGTGTTTTTATATCAATATATATGAATGTGTTCACCGACTGTTTACTGGGTAATACAGAATCGAGCACTCACTACACCAACTCCTACTTGTTTTTTTTCTTATACTTTGTTGCGTGCGTGCCTGCCGAGAGTAGCTAATAAAGTTGGACAGTTTAAGACGCTGGTGGAATGGCTGGGCAGCAATTAAGCCATAAAAGGCACTAAAAACTGGGTAAGTTACTGGCGGGGTAAAAAGTTGCGCTTTCAGTTGCTGTGTGTCAACAAGTGAAGCATGGCAACAGCGCACTTTGCACTAATCGAACTTTATGTGCTGCTCTTTGGGCTAAGATCCATGAACTTTTAACGCACTTCGGTATACTTTCGTGCACTTTTTGCCTTGTTTCAGCTTTGGCCACAAGTTTTTCATAATAAATTAGAAAACCTTTAAAGTGAAACCCCTTAAAAGTAGTAAAAACTTTCAGAGTGTAGACAATGCAAGTTTATTAAGCGAAATTATTTATTGATATATTTTTATTTCACTTGTGGAAAAATTCAACATTAATTGGAAGTTAAACAGCGATGTTACATACTTACAAATATTTGAACAATTTTACTGTTGTGCCCTTAATCGCAATGCAAATTGGCAACAGCGCACTTAATTATACAAACAAATTTTAATTGCATTAAATTCATTGAATTCTAATATACACATGTCATACTAAATTGTTGTGACACCCTTCATTAGCTAACAAATTCTCCATTTTAAGTGCCATTTTATTTGTATGTTTTAATGTGGATCAAATATGGCGCTGTTGCCATACTTCACTATTTGTTAAATAGCTGAAAACATTGCCAGAAATTAAAATACTGTTGTTAAGCACTCGATATAAGCACTAGTACTATTTGACAACTAAGCGTATATTAAATAATAAACTATTTCCAAAATAATTGCATTGGTGTTGCCCCACTTCATTTGACACTGTTGGCACACTTCACTTGTGGTCAATTAAGTGGCAACGCTTTATAAATTCAGCCCGCAGAGCTCTATTATTAATTCGATATTTCAATTCACATGACAGTTATAACAAGACTTTTAATTAGGATGATTTATGCTGGGGATTTAAAACATTTTGACATATTATTTCAAGCTGTTGTCTAAACACACACAAAATATGCTAAATAGCCGCGCGCAACCAAAACGGGACTAATTAAATGTAACACATTTCTCCTACACTCGCACACCCACACTCTCACACAGAAAAGTAAGTTAAACAATCAGTTAGAATCAGTGTAAAGTGCATCAATCAAATGCAACAAACGGCAACAAATGTCGCCCAACTAACAACAATTTGAGACCGGCTAAAATGTAAGTGGCTTTTGTGTAAGCTCATTAAAATGATTACACCCAAATGTACGCACACGCACACGGCACGCCCACAAAATTACACACACACGCATACGGATGCACACTCACATACATAACTTTACTAAATGCGCCCGCGACAATAGTTGTATTCATTGTTGTTGTTGCTGTCTGTCAAATTGCATGCAATTTTTGCAACAAATTCCCGCGAGCATTAGGGGCATTCCCTCGCACATCTGCCCCACTGCCTCTTGTTGTAGTTATTTAGTTATGCATTAGATTTGTTTTTTATTTCATTTTCTATTTGCCACGTTGCAGCTCTTTTGTTGCAACAACTACGTTATTTTTTTTTTGTTGAAGGCGGGCCACGCTTTCGTCGTGAACGTCTACACTTGTAAGGGAAGCTGTTGTTGTTTGCACAATGACAACAACGATGTTGCATGCACAATGGTCACATGTTGCAGCAACTTTCATTGCCAGTGTCATTGTTGCCGCTATGTTGCCACTGCTTACGTATTTGTGTGTATCAACTGTGCCTCAGTTTGCTGCAGAGTTGCATAAAAGCGTGGACCATTCAAGTGGCAAAGGGTTTCTTCTTCTTTTTTTTTTTTGCATACATGACTGCTTTGTTACATGCCGCTGCAGCTGACGTTTCCAGGGGATATGTTAACAACAACGTTGCCAAATTTCAAATAAAAGATATAAATATGTTTTTCCTTAGTGCTTAAGTTAATAAGTTACTAAATATAAAAACTATACAAAAAATCCTTAAATGTCATTTAAGAACTTTTTTCCTGTTTTCCCGTTTCAGTATGTTGAGTATGTTGAGCGTATGTTCAGTATTCAAGTTGTCAGGTATTTTAGAAAATATTATAATAATATTATTTGGCAACTTTTAAATATACCGCCGAAATTTAAGCAATGTTGCCAAACTTCAATCTGAATGAAATAACGTCCCTATCGCTTAATTGGAAATAAGTTATTTCATTATTTATATATATTCTGCACCTACAAAATGCTTCATAAATGCTACGTCCATAAATAGAGCTTATTCTGCCTGCAGCTAGCAGTAAAGTCGTAGACATATTCTAAGTTAAGGTTTAAATAGATTAAAGTTTTATTTTTTCATATTTTTTCGCGTTATTAGCATACAACTTAGACGCATTATATCTTCTTCTTTTTTTATAATAATAAAAGGCTTTTAGAACTCCTTTGACTTAATCCCACTTATGTTTTTAACAATCCCTAGATATTTTTATACTTTTCAGCACTGTTGCCAAACTTCAGTTGGTTAACCAAAGCACATAACGCTATTTATATAGCCTTCGCCTTTGACAATTTGACAACTTGAGTCCCACTTACTGGGACGATGTACACCCGAAAATTATTAGCAAGCACTTGGGACAGACGCAACTCAACTGTCAAAACTGAAGTGAAATGTTATCAAACACTTTCAAGGTTGACTCGAACAAAAAAAAAAAACGAACGAATGAAGTCTTAACTTGACACGGCATATAAATCATATGACAACGCTTTTCATATTTTGCTTGTGGTGTCGTTTCTGTACCTAATAATAAACGTGCAAATTTTTCACTTCAAGAAAATTGTTTGGATTTTCGCTTGTGACTTACCTTCGCGCACATTCTCGTAGGCATCCTCAACGTGTGACTCCTTATAGATAATGGAGTGAAAATCAACTTCGTCCTGGGCACCTGCAGCGTTTTTATCCCCATCCACAGACTCATTTGTTGTGGTCGTCGGTGAAAACATTGTCGTTGATTCTGGCTGCTCGGAAGTGCTGCGTGGGTACATTGGGAATGCGCTTGTAGATGTGGTTTCAGCATTTTTATTTATGAACTTTTCTGTTTTATTATCAATGGCAGTTTTTTTGTTGTCTAGTGTGCTGGTGGACCCCGTTGTCGTCGAGGACAATGCAGTTGCGGTGGTCGTCGTCGCCGTCGCCGTCGTGCGATTTGTGGGAAAATAATGTTTGGCATGTTCAACATAATAGGCATCACGTTCCGTTATAATTTTACCCTCGAATACCCCATTGTGTATGGAACCAAATACATAACTATTACGATCCCCTATCACTTCGCCCTCATAGATATGATCCGTTGAGACATCAATGGGGCCGTTGCTATCATAAAACTGTTTGTGTTAACAAATGAATACAGATTATTATATTGAATTAATTAAGGTAATATGTTTATAATACTCACGTCTAACTTATCACTAAATGTATTTAAATCACGTTTTAATCTAAGATGGAAGTCTCTTCCATGTGCTGCAAACTTTAAATGTACAAAATGATCTTTGGTCACCGATCGACGCGCTCTATTGTGACTAGCTCTAATGTGCTCATGATCATAGTTGAGTGTTTCATAGTGGGATATGTATTCATTGAGTCGTTCACGACCTGTAAATAGCAAAGAGCGAAAATAAATATATAATTAGTTAAAGGAATTGATATAAAGTTTTTTATCATAGTTTAAAACATTAAGATAATTGTATATTCTTTTAAGTTGGCTTTAGAACAAGAATACTAAAGAATTTAAAATTAATTTTGTATTTCCTTAATTGTTTTATAAACTAATTTAGATATAAGTATTAGTCTCATGGAATATGTACTTTAGAAATTACTAAAGTTTTATATATGTTGAATCAACTGCAGAGACTTTAAAAAGTCAGTTTTAGGCTCCGAAAAATTTACTGAAATAAAAGTATTTGTGAAATATTTATCTACTTATTTTCAATTAGATATTCCATAAAAACAACATTTAATTGATTAAAAAATGCTCTAATAAAAATAAATAAAATATCTATTACGATCGAATTTGTTTTTTAAAATATGTTCAAACAATTTTAAAACAAGGAAATCATTTTCAAAAGCCCCTTTAGACATTTTATTACTTTAAGCCGTAGTCACATTTGTTACCATAACCTCTTCACATATGATATTGTGTTTTTTTTAGGTACACAATTCCTGATTGCTTCACAAGCAGTTAAGGTGTTAGTCTACCAATCAGTATTTTATATGCTTTCAACCTAGCAGAGTCTCATATATATATATATATATTTATATATATATAGGTAGCTGGCACATAACACTCCATTAGGCAATCTGGCACGCCCACACTTAAGCCAGCGAACGGGCAACAACCAACAGGCAGAACCAAACTGCGCACAAGTAATGCATTTATGAGTGTATGTGTTCGTAGGTGTGCGCGTGTGTGTGTTTGTAAATGCATTAAAAATGTTGCACAAGCTGCAAAGCAGATATATGTCTCTCTCTGTGTGTATGTGTGTGTGTTGTTGGCTTGGGTTCTGCCATTTCTGGTTTGGTTTCCAGTCCATCTGCCAAAATAAATATGTTTGTGTCAGGGACAAGCTCCACTTTGGCACTTTTACACTTGCACTTCAAGTTCGACAGGCCACGCCCACAAAAGTGAACGAGTGCTGCTGCAGGGCGACATTGAGAGTAACTGCAAAAGTAAAATGCATTACAAGAAAATGCATTGCATACGCACAGGCGCCGCACACACATACAGGCACACATACAGTCAGCAAAACAAGAGCCAAGGCTAGAAGCACAGACATAGCCAGAGCCAGAGCCAGGGCCAGCACCGGCAAGAGGTTGGTTTGAGGTCCGTTGGCCCACTTTTACAGCCATTAAATGCTATGAAACGTTAAAAGTATTAAGCGAATCAGCAAACGAAGCGCACAAAACAGAAGCTCAAATAGCAATGAAATGCAGCAAACGTGAGGCATTTCGAACGATTTTTGCTGTTGTTGTTGTTGTTGTTGCTGCTGCTTCTGCTGTGGGTGTTCCGTTCAATGTTGTTGCAATTTCCAGTGTGCCCGTTGCGTTTGTCGTGTATTTTTAAAATGTGGCCAGGGCCGGAGGGGAATGCGGGGGTGTTGCAGCAAGCAGCATCCAGCGTTGACGTTGTTTTTCAATTTCCGGCCTTCAATTAATTTGAAATTGCGGCTAGCCGATTTGAGCTGGGATTCAGTGCAATTGGAATTGGGTTTACGCCAAGATTTATCGTTGAATGCTGATGATTCTTATGCAATTCTTATAGACAGCTACTTTGTCAAATGAAACAGAACTTCGAACATAGTAGAAAATGTGAGACTAGATACCACATGAAAAGTGTGTAGTTTTAATGAACTGTTTAATCAATTTTTAAAAATTAATTTAAATTTTTGACTTTTTATTTTCATATGGCATTTGTAAATATTTCTCTTTTGTCCATAAATTTCTTTACCATTTCTGCATATTTAATGATTATTTTTATAATTATGGACAAATACATTTGTAAGATGTTTTCTTTTCACTTTAAAGCCTTTGATGATTGCCTAGGGAAATAGACTGCCAACAAATAATATTAAAACGATTTCTATTTAATTAATACTTTGTTGTTTATTACGCATTTGTATCTGTTGGGATCCGCCACAAAAGCCACAAATTCACTAAAAATGGCAGCCGAAACGAACTAAGTAGAGAACCTAATCCGCATGCCGCATGCCGCAAATATTTGCTGGCAATCTAATAGTGGTGCCTCAACTGGGCCACAGATCCAAGAACCACATCAAATTATCGGCAAGGATTAGCAAAGTAAATACAAATGAAAAATAGACACAAGCCGACAGCTGGGAAAACCGATTGAAATACCAGAAGAGCAGACAAAATTCAATAGGAAAACTCAACGAAGGGTATCACAGCAATAACAACAACAACAAAAACAATTATAAAAACAACTACAACAATTTGCTCATCAAGCCAAAAAGTTTGGGAACATTCAAACCAAAGCAGAATCTAAGAGCAGAAGGTTAATTGCGTTCAAAAAACCGCAAAAATCGATAGGAAAATGAATATAACGTCAGAATAGCTGCGGTCAACACAGATACAGAACACAACTATATATATACAGAACACATAAAGACACAGATACAAGTGTAGAGTCTGTCTGGGTTGTATATACGCAGAGAAAAGAAAGAATGGTGAATATGCATCTGCCAAGAGTAGGGAATTTTAATTACTTAAAATGCGACAAAATAATGAAAAATACGCAAAAAGCATGCAGGATGGTCGGGAAATTTTTTGGAAGGGTGGCGATGGCATGTGAAATGTGGGCGCCGCTCAAAATGAATGCCAGCAAAATGGAGGATAATTTCCTTAGAGAAAAAAACGTTAAAGCAAACAGCCAACGGTCTTAAGAGAGGTAATTAAACAGAATGCTTGAGCAAACTATAGAACTATAATTCTTTGTTTGTAATACCCTGCTGTTACCGGTAAAAACTTTTGAATCGGGTATAATTATTGCCCCCGATTAAAAAAATAATTTATATTCGTCAGCTGGAATCAAGTAAACAGTTGAACATAACTTAATTATGTTAATTATTGATCATTGAGAACCAATTAACATGTTTATTCGTTACCAATGTCAACAATCAGTAAGTTAATCAACAACAACTGATAAAAGGAGAAAATATCGACCTGTAATTGAGTCGCAAAAAAAAAACAATGTTGCAATAAAGTTGAACATAAATTTAAAAAAATATACGCTGACTTAACAACAGACTATTCAAAAGACTTTGGAAATTATGGGAATCAGGGAAGAGCGGGAGAGACTTGATATTTCCACAGTTTCAGCAATGAATTATTATAGATATGTCCGAGACAAGATATTAATTCCAAAAACTTTTAAGAAATTCCGAGAATTCCGACAATTCTATTTTCCACTATGGTACGGCTAAAATATCAACCTAAATTTAAAAACCTTACACTAGACTGGGACTTGAACCTAGGATCACTTTGACAACTCGTCTAACAAAGATTGCCCAACCGTTTACTTTACTCAATTGACATCATTAAAAATCGAAATAAATTAGTTACTGGCCTTATAAATGAGAGGTGAGGATTATTTAAGTACGATCAGAAATTCAAATACTAATCATTATCCATTCAGAATAACGTCGATCTGATTAAGTAAACTTTAGTACTCTCTGTTTATTTTCAATTCAGTTCGTAAGCTTGATATATGTATATTGAAATCAAAATGAAATCATAACTGTAACACGTTTCATTTACTTAATTTAAGAAATTTAAAATGTTTTTCCAATCGTCAATAAGCTGTCTCAGCATTGCATATATTATAAGTTATGATAACTGAAACTCAACCTGAACTTAGATACTCGAAACATGCGAGTCAGTGCCACAAGTGAAACCATTTATCAAATGAACTTTGGAGCTTGCCCAAAAAGAATATGTATCTTATCTCAGCTGCTAGCTGAAACTCGCGCTTGCAGCCTGTTGCCTGCTTCCTTCGGTGTGCTGGCCCATTTTTTATTTTTTCGGCTAGCTTGTGGCAAGCAGCTGCACATTTGGCCCACATAAGAAACGAGCTGAAAACGACTTTCGCTATTAGCTGCTGCGAGGGGGAAAAGAAGAAAGAAAAAATTGAATACGGCAAAGCGTTTGACCAACACCGGAGCCAAGCAAATGAAAAACAACTGCAAATAGCCAAGGCCCGACAATTGCCCGACTTTTACGGAAAACAACTTTTCTTTTTTTTATCATTTCTCTCAATTCTTACCCTCTCTTTCTCTTTCTCTCGCTTTCATTTGTCTCTGGTTTGAGCTCATCGATAACACAGAAAAAGTATTATGAAGAAACCAGTTTGGCAGAGATCTCGCCTTGAATTGGCAAAACTGGTGGACGCTTCTCTCTTCTGCTCTTTCTAGACTCAAATTAGTTGCTTTGGGCGCCGGCTGCTGAACAGTTGATTGAAAAATGTTCAATCAGCTGCCGCTGTCGCCCACAAAAAACCATTCTCTGTGCATTCTAATGGGCTTGCGTGGGAAATGCGCTCGAGAGCGCATCTTCGAGCACATTAAACACACTATATAGTCTTGTCGGACTGGGGCGATAAAGGTAGATACATTTTCATATACGTATTTGGATTAAATTCAAATAAATTATATCATACACTTATTTTATTAACTTTTTTGAATTTGTATTAAATTTTCAACTAAATTAAACATGTTTCTTAATATAATTTGTCTATTAATTTATTTTCTGTATACGATACGTTTTGATTTTTCAATATATTTTTACCAAACCCAGACACTATATATGGCTATCTCTAAAACATTTTATCGCATTAACACCTGATTAGATTCTATTGCTACTATAGTAAAAATCGATTAAAAATTGAGTTATATCAAGGAACATCAAACTTTCCACCTTAACAACTCGAAACCAAATCGGACCATATTCTCATTTAAAAATAAGATACGATTTTAGTTTTCAGTATATTCAGGAATACTTCTGTTACTCATATAGAATAAACAGCCCAGAATGTTTTATATAAAATCCAAAATATGAATATTAAGACGTATATTTTCCAAGCGTGTTTAATTTTCGGCATACCGAACTTAACTTTTCTTTCTGGTCGATTTTCTTCTATTTTTTCTTCTCTCACTTAAATTCCATTAACCCAAAATTCTTGATATGTCTTGTCCAATCGATCCACGTCGTTTTGTGTCAGGCCAAACGAGCGTTTAATGCGACCACATCGAGAGTGGAAAATTCGTTCGATGTCCGCGTTTATTCATTTTTAACTGCATGTGTCATATACTCAGCATCCACAACTTCTGGCCAGCCCCCTTCATGCTTCCCCTTAAATGCTCAATGATGATTCAATTTGGTTGCAGTAGCTCGCACAAAATGGGCTTAAATGCGCTCAAGTTGAATATTTTAAGCTGTTGGTCAGCGTTTTGGGTGGTTATATGCTCATTTTGATTGATAGGCTTAAGTCGGTTTGTGTGCATGTATGTGTGTGTGTGTGTGTTTGTGTGTGTGTGTGTGTGCAATTTCGTTAAGCTGATTTCACTTTGAGCGCTGCCTGTTTTGTTGCTGCACTTTTCCAGTACGCCACGTTTTAGATAAGACTTTCCCCCCAGAAAATCCTGACGTCGGGCATGCATTGAGATTCGTTTTTGCTTGGGCTTCAACAGTCTGAAGTTGATGGATGATGTGGGCACTGGCTTTGCTATTCGTTTATATTGCCTGCTTTTTGGCAATTTAAAACTGTTTTTGTGCTTTTCAATTTTTGATGTATTTCTAATATGATTACAATTTTGTGTGTTCTGTGAGTAAAAGAAAGTAGCAGCTTTTCTGTCGTTGTACGTTAAATACGTTGAGAGCTAAAAATACTCTTGGTACTTGGAAAAGGCTAGAAATATATATATGTCAAGCTATTGAAACACGTTTTTTATTAAATGTATTTATATTATTGGTTATTATTAATCACTTAAATAAATTATTAATAAATTTTTAAGTATTATGGAAATAATAAACGAATGTGCCACACGAGAGAATTATAATAAGATTAAAGAGCAAGCTCCAGAATACGAGCGTAAGCAAAATCTATTTACTCCAAAATCGTTGAGCTTAGTCCTAAACTTAATTTAAATGTACACAACTTTTGAAGATACTTATGCGAATTTCGCTTAAAACTTAACAAGCAGTTTCACCTGTTTGCTGCAAGCAAAGCAAAACTCAAAGTTTTGCACAAAAGATTTTTTCTTCGTTTTATTGCAAATTTTCAGAACCTTATAAGACTTACGTCAGGTCAGTTGACAGACCCCTAGCATAAACAAAGGACAGATTCACCCGCCCCACGACTCGGAAACTTTTAGCGCTAACGAAATGTTGGTTAGAATGCGGTTAAGGGGCGGATTGACCGCAGCCGCAGCGAAGTAAGCGTCGTAGCAGCGATGAAAACCGCACGAAGGGATGTCAAATAAAATCCTAGAAAAATGCAATAAATCACGTACCGCTGCAATCATTTTATCAGCGCCAAGCTTCTTAAAAAATAAACTTGGCTGAGAAAAAAAGCAGCTAAAAGGGGCAGTAGGAAATGATCAAAAATAAATAAAAAAAACAGTAAATTAAAAATAATTTACTTTGTACTTGCAAATAATTAGAAAATGAATTCAACCTTAAAACTTTTTGAATTTGTGCGGTTTTTAGTCCGAATTTTCTTGAGCATAAAACTCCGTTTGTCTGGCATTTGGCTTATAATTTTCATTCCATCTTTTTTTGGGATTTTGTATTTTTCCTTTTTCTTTTTGATTTCAATTGCGGTTTATTTTCGATTTCGTTTTTATGCTGCGCAGCGATTTAAATTTGTTATTGTTGGATTTATATTTTTTTATCAGCAAAAGCTACGGAAAACATCCAATCAGATGAAAAATTTCCTTCAAGTTCACCATTTCGTGGAATGAAAATGAATCAATTGATTGCTCCGTTTTCTTTTCCATGCTTATATTTATTTCATTTCTTATATTTTTTTTATTTTTTCAGCATGAGCCGATTTACATGTAAATTGATGGGGCTGCCGACTTAACGCACGTGCCCAGTAATTGGCGTACTTTTGGAAAGGGCTTGCAGCGCGAGGGGCGCATTAAATTGGAAGGAAAACTTTTAAATAAATAAAGGGTGCCCATTCGGTGATTTATTACAAGCTCTTGTAAAAACAAAATTAATATTCTTGTAACTACACAGAATATTAATTATTAAATAATTATATATTATTTGGAAAAACAGTCAAAACAGTTCAAAAAACGCATGCATATTTTTTTACCAACTTTTTATATTATCAAAGAGTAATTTCGCTCTTATTTGCGTAGACAACATTAAAACTATGAAACGAATGGAAGTGGAAGTAAACTGAAGTTAAAAACAGAAGTTTCGATTCCGTCAGAACGCACAATCTACCAACACACTTACATATTGCTTTGTACAACATTTGAAAATGATGTGTAAAGTCTCCTCACTACAAAACATGTTGTTGGGAGGATTTTCAATTTTTAATATGGCCTTGCACTAAACTAGCAAATTGTGTGCAGGAAAATCACATGTTGACATTGTTTGCACTTCAGAGTGTGCTCCATATAAAAGTTCACAGTCACAATAGAAACACAACAGCACAACACCTAAACGGAAAAGGTAACAGCAAGGATGCGCGCGCGTGTGTGTTTGTGTGTGTGTGTGTGGAGTGCATAATTTGAAAAACCTCCTTGAAAAGCGAAAAGCAAGCAAATTGCAAAGTCACCAAGGCCCAAAGATGTAAGGAACTGACAAAAGACTTGTATGTACCACACGCTGATATTCTTACATATATGTATGTGTGCATGTGTATGCACATATATGTGGCTGGGAGTCTGTTATTTTATTTTGTATGGAAATATTTTCCACTTTCGCAGAAATGCTTTCAACCTCGTCAAGAGCCTGTAGTACTTGTACTGATTTAACTTTTATTTTCCCTTTTTGTCCATAATTTCTCTCTCACTCTCTCTTTCTCTCTGTCTGTTTTTCCCTCTTTCTCTTTCTCTCCCAAAGCGCATTAAGTCTTTAGCTTAAAGGCAACAGCAACAATCCAAGCAAACAAACAAACAGGCAGCTGTAATAGCAGCAATTACAACAGCAAAGCATTGCATTCACATAGGCGCGCAAATAGGCACATACATATACATGTATGTATATATATATACACACACACACACACACACACACGAACACTCTCAAAAACATGACCAAAGACAAAGGCACATTAGCAGCTGCTGCTGCTCCTGCTCCTGCTATTGTGGGCGTCTCCCCAACTCGTTCTTGGTAGTTCAACAGCCTAGTTTAAGCATGGTTAAAAAAGTGGGAGGGGGGTCGGCAGAGTTAGCCCCAAACTAATGCAACATCAAGTAGCCCTCACATGTTATGTGTTTAAGGGGCGGTGTTGCTGCTTTTAGCTGCCCAATTCGTACGCTGCTTAAATATAAAATCCGATGGCAAATGCCTTAGGTGCAGCACAGCTGCCGGGCTATATGTACATACAGACAACAACTCCCAAGTCAGAGGCTTAGAGTTCAGTTTAAACTTACGATAACGAGTAAAGCGTAATCTCAACAATGAAATCTCGTATTTTGCATTTTCAAAATTATTATCAGTGTTTAAGACGTCAATGGAGCAGCAGCCAGGCGAGCTATTAAACAATTACCTCACCCCCACGTCAATGATAATCATTTTAATTTGGCTGTTATTATTATACCCTCGTAAAGGATGTTATTTGTTTTTGTTATTAAATAGAATAGGAAATATCCGACCCTTGATAAATCCGTCTTTTTGTTTCTATGAGAAATTATCCCTCAGTCTTAAAGATATCGTTGTACGAAAGATCGGACGTAAGGCACATTGTTTAATGGAGAACTTTTCTTCAAGATGATTGACCTTACTCAGCACTTATTAGTTTTATTGTTTTATTTACATACAAGCCGAATCTTATCAACATCGTACCAAGATCAACTCTACAAGAGTATTTAATATTCTTATTTTTAATCGTATTAAGCCTAAAGTTATTGATTTTATTAAAAACAAGCATTGTTTTAAAAACTCAAAGAATATAAGATTTAAGAAGACTTTGGCCTTCATCATTTGGCTGAACTTAAGAGGTTTCAGTTGCCATGAATTCCAACCTATTCTTTTCCCAGTGATCCCAACATCTTCCGATGTGTATCGTCCATCTACAAAAAAAAATTATAGATAAGCTGGTGTTAAAATTAGATCATTTCGGAACTGTTCACCAGTTATAACAGTCAGAAAACCACCATCCAGACTCGTAAATACGGCCAGTTACCCGTAGCCTCATCATTGTCGCATTAAAGAGACTATAGACATCGCTTCACACTCTGAGAGTTTTGATTCAAGTTGTTTGATCTTGGCAACATTAGATTCATTATTTTTTTGCTTCGATCGCGATATCTTTAATTCTTCATCTTTTTCATTGATTAGGGAATCTGCCGAATTAACTTTGGATTGCAAATTAGTTATAAGAACATCATTTGAGACGAGTTGTTTCTGTAACAGTGCAATATTGCTTTTATACGAGGTGGTCAAGTCGATTTGATGAGTTAGTTGAAGGTCCAAATTTAATATAACCGCCTTTTGCTCATTGATTTTACTCTCTAAATCTAGGAATTGTTCTTCCTTTGCTCGTATAGAGGCTGCGTAGCTAAGAAGCGGTTTAACCACTTTATAGCAGTAGGTTCCGCACTCCGAATCCTTCTCTCTCGAATCCCTTGTGCACTGCGTTTAACTTTAAATTAGAATCCAAATAATTGACATTACATTTGAGACACCAACCGAGTCATTTGTCGATACTCCGTTTGATTGAACTAGTAAGGGCATTAATAAAAGTGCCCATTGCTTAAAATATATTCCCATTTTCAGCTAATTAATTCGAGATTTGCAACCGTTGCTCAGCGTTAGAAATCATAAACTGACTGAGACCTGTTTGCGAATCAAGCCAAGAAAACCTTTTTGATTGTTCCCAGTACATATATGCATTCAAGTCGTAAAAATCATTGCGTCAATAAAAATAATCATCGAATTTAGATGACATTATTATTATCAGCTCAATATTTTTGACCGCTTCTTTCGGTATATTTCTAAAATATTAATTTTAAAATGTTCAAAAGTCAAAGCTTATCAATGTTTTTGCTGTGTTGGGTAGCTTAAACAATTTTTTCATATTATTCTTTATTGATGTATAATATGAAACAGAGCATCATATTATCTATAAGCTTAAAAAATGTTTGATGTTAAGTCTATATTTATACCCTGAACCCATTAAAATGGGTAAAAAGGGTACAATGTATTTGTGCAAATGTATGTAACAGACAGAAGAAAGCATCTCCGACCCCATAAAGTATATATATTCTTGATCAGCATCAATAGTCGAGTCTGATCTAGCCATGTCCGTCAATCTGTCCGAATGTATTGATATATTGATATCCCATTTTTTTTTTAGCAAATCTTATTATTTTAAGAGCTAGAGTCACCAATCTTGATAAGTTGCTTCTAGAATAGTATATATATATATATTAAGTATCTTTCATTTTATAGCTATGGCCACCTCCCCGCTGCCACCACGAAGCTATAAATCAAATTAATAAAGCAACATGTTTTGCCCACAAATTCAAGCCACAATTTTAATGCAAGTGACTTTTTGAGAATTTACAAATATTCTATTGTACAATAAGATTTACTGTTGAAAAGGTCATCAAGATCGGTTAAGAAACACAGAAGTTATTAAAGAAAACGTGTTTTGGCTGGCCTCGTGTTTGCGGCAGATAGCGCAAATTGCAAGAACTTCTGTATACATGTAAACACACACACACATTCAAGGGAATTCTATCAACAGCACGGCAATTGCGATTGTATTGTTTTTTGTGCTATTTTAATTCGTTTTTTTTTGTTTTTTTCATTGAAACTCAATTGTTTGTGTGGCTGTTGAGAAGGGGCAGTCGCAAATAGCGTGGTCTGTTACGAGTTCGAGCCCTATTGAGGAAACACTTTTTTTTTAAATTAATTTTTAGTACTGCTGAAGCAAACGAGCGCGTAGCTCGAGCTGCATTTGGTGTTGGTAGAAGAGGGTTCAGGGTATTCCCTAGTCGGTAGCTCTCGAATAGAGCCTCTTACTTGTTTTATGAGACTTATTGACTATATTTAAAATTCCTGACATCTTTATTAATTGCATTGTGTCATGTTTAGATGCATGTTTTTGTCTTTTATTATATAATGTATATTAATAGTTTGTCATTTGAATAAAAATAAAAGCAAAAAATCGTAAATGGTTTTAAACATTTTACAAGTCATTTACGACATTTTGCGCAGCCAGACAAAAACAGAAGCGAACGAACACAAAACGATTTCAGTAGCCGTGAAAAGTAAATCAGCTTAAATGAAAATAAAAACAACAAAGGAGTTAAAGCCATATGTTGGCAACACAGCAGCAAAAAAAGTAAGGAAGACAGTCAAGAGTGTGGCGGTTAAATGTCCTGTCCTCTGCTCATCAATTTTGGAGAAAATATGAGTGAAAGTAAGTAATAATTATAATAATATTAATAATAATAAAAATAATAATAATAATGAAACTGATATAAATAATATCAATAATAATAATATAATTGGAGAGAAAATTTACGGTTTTGTTTTTTTTTTGGTTTGTGAGGGCGTCGGTGGGCATGGCAAAAATTTTACACTTTTATAAGTTAACTTGAAGTCGGAACTATAGCCTTTTCCTTGTGCGAGTCAAGGGTGTTTTGTAAAACATTTCAGTTGATTCATTTTGCCAAAGATTTTTAAAATGACTTGTAAATAAATGATGTTAATTAAGTACAAATATAAAATGTATTTATATTGCCCATAAATCACATTACGAGTTTTTCCTGGCGGTATAAAGGCCAACTTATTTAAAGCACCTACAAGGATCTTACTGCATTGGCTGTACAATAATCCCCTGCTCTGTCAGTTTAAATCCCAGTTTAGTCTGTTTTTGTAGTGTACACAGTGTATAAAAGAATTGTATTTAACTGAATTGTAGTTTTTATGCCAGCCGCATTCGAATTAAAGCTGAAAAATACTTGTATATCATGTGTGTTATCCTTTTATGTGTATGTCGCACAGATTTGTCCACACTTCGCACTATCCTGTTTGTGTGCTTGTCAGCCAACATATTTCTAGTATTTATGGCAGCTGACGAGGGGCACGAGTATGCTGTGCCCGCCCCCTGCCCGTCAGTGTTCAAGACTTGTTTATGCTTCTTGTTTTGGCTGCTGTGGCTGCGGCTGTGGCTGGTGATGCTGCTGTTTTAGCCAAAAACTCATTTCGATAATGTGTTTTGCAGAGCCCTAAACCGAGGGCCAGCCATACATATTTTCATATTTTTCGTTTTTTCTGTTTACCGCATAGAAATTTGTGATAACAAAATTAGATATCAAAAACTTTGCCAGAGTGCATAAAAAATGAGAAAAGCAATCAGAGGATTATGCGGCGTATGCGTAATGAGTAATGAGTGCTGGCTGCCATAGCGTATGCGTAATATTTTCTGGCGCCCTCCATTACATCACGTTTTCCTGCCTCGAAGCATTTAAAAGCATTTTTCGGTTAACGTTGAGCTTAGTTAATAAGCCGCTCAAGTGTTGCGTGGCTGAGTGTGTGAAATTTGAAAATTGGGTTGCCTGATGGAGTGGCACACATGGTTGGGTGGTTCCTCGTTGCGGGTGGCACCATGCAAATTAGACGGCTGTCTGTGAATTTCCTGTGCAACAGACTGTGCGAGGTTTGGTGCGGCAGCCGGGTTGAGAGCATTTTGCCATTAGGCTCTGGCTGTCAATTTGCATAAACATGACTGAAACTCTGCGAACTTGCTTCAATTTACTTATTAACAACTGACACGAGGTGCAGAAGTTCACATAACATTTCTACAAAATTTACAGAAAATTATCGATTGCTCTCAGAGATCAAAATGGGGGCCTAATAAGGGCACGAGTGAAGCGTAGAGGTTAAGAAAAGGCAGCTTGATAAGCTACTAAAATGTTGTATTAGAGAAATCTCGATATAATTTCCTTATAAATTTGTAAATATTATCTTTAAGAATATTCGATGATATTTAATAGCTTTGATTGCTGCGCACTCAGGTTACTCAATAGTTATGCTTTTTTTAATTTTTATTCAAATTCAGCTTTAAAATAATAAATTTGTTTGACATACTTATTCAAAAAGAGTCTGTATTTAAAATTGTGTTTTTTTTAATGCAGATGAAATCTTAAATGAAATTGAGTTTCTTTCAACTTTTCGTTTCTCAGAATATTTTAAAAGACAAAATTTACATTTTCAGGACGAGTTGATAAGTTTTAAAATACTTGTGCACTGTGAAGAAAATCGTGTACAATCCGATAAATATATATATATATATATATATATATATATATACATATATATATATACGAACACATACGTCAGGCACTATTAGTCTGTGGGGGGCCTATGTCCTTAATACCCAATTGACTTAAAACCAACAAATTGCAGTCTTAATGCCGCTGCAGCAAACTGTTAGCTTTTTGCTTGGGTCACAAATAATTACCATATTAAATTCGCCAGAGTTGAGCAAAACTTTGTCCGACATTGATTGCAAAAATAATCAAGACAAAGTTGACCGCTGCCGCTCCCTTACCCAAAAAAAAGCTGCATATCGAGAGATAACGGCAAAAGGCAGACGAGAGACGCCGAGAGCTCCCAGTCGAAGGCACTATGGCATAAACCAGCCAATAATCTGACAGAACTAAACTCAAACCCCAAACCAAATTGGGTTGGTTGGAGAATGGGGAGGTCGAGGGACAGCTACCAACTGCAGGCAAGTTGGCGACAAAGCCGTTTCAAAATAAGTAAAGCGACACAAGACAGACACTTGGCCAGGGTTGGGGGCAAGAGGCACTCCTCAAAGCAGGCAATAGAAAAGTTTTTGCCTTGTAATGCATTACAAGCAATTTCACTTGCCAGAGCCACAACAGCTCAGACCAGCTAAACTTCGGGGCAAAACTTCAGTTTAAAGCAATGCGAGAGTCAACGAGAAATGTGGCAATGCCACATCCATCAGCACAGCGTTGTATGTGAGTGTGTGTATTACAATAAACTGAAAACAAGTTAAAAAAAAATAAAATAAATAAATAAAATAAAAGCGCTTCGTTTAGTGGGCGTTACATAACTGGGTCAGCAGCGACTAGGCAAGAAGGCTTGCCATGTTATTGTTTAGCCAATTGCAATTGTTAAGGATTTTTGATGGGGCTGCGAGGGGGCCGGGCTGGGCGTAGGTTGTGTCCTGGGCATCACATGTTTATTATATTGAATTTATGTTGTGCTTTGTATGCAAGCGACGTTTCGACTAACCAAATGACAAGCCCAAAACTCAATCCTTGCCGCACCGCACCGCACCGTAGGCCAACAGCCCGAAACCGTAATCCCAGCAGTTAACAAAGCGAATGAAATGGAAATGAAAATGGCGGCAGTTGCAGTTCGGTTCGTGGTTTGCATGTGTGTGTGTGTGTGTGTATCTGTGAGTGTGCGCGTGTGGTTTTCAGTGCGTATTCGCTTTGTCAACGCTTGTTGGGTCTTCTCCCTCAGCAGTTTGGGGCACGTAATAAGGGGCGAAAAGCAACTGATTCTGCTACGCTGCCTGCATATTATGCTTTTTGACCGAGATTTTTCAATTTGCATGAATATGAACAACAGTTATTAACAACAATGCCCAGAAATAGCTGAAAACGAGCACAAAATGTAAAGAGCAACGACAGACACAGATTCCATTTATAATTGTGTCGCTCGAAAAATGCAACCCTTTTAATTACTTTACTTTGAATTAAAAATTTAATTTTTAACAGCAATGGGTTTCACGTACAGCTTTGCATTATGTTAAATTGCTGTGGATAAATGTTATGTAAATGTTTACTTTAAAATAAAACTTAATGTTACGCTCTTGGCGACGTGTTACCAAAATTCTTGCGACGGCTATTTGTTTATCTAAATAAATTAGTTTCGATTAATTCAATTAAAACTTGCCAATTTTATGCTCTAATATATGCCTAAAAGACTGTGTAAATCTAATGTAAATGTAATTGCTGTCAAGCTTCAAATATGTACATATAAGTAAAACTTAATGCTTACTAAAAACTAAAACCAATTCAAAAATTTGCGGCAAGTTCAACAGAAATGCCATTTGAAACAAATTTCTAACAAATGGCTTAACCCGACTATCAGCAAGGACTAGCTGAAGAATTTGTTAAGACGCCTTTAGCTGACCAAATGCAAAATTCCATTTACCAATGCAAGTAAAATAATATAAAAACAAACACTGACATAGACATATATATATGGATTTGTGGAAATCTCAAGCAAATAAACGGAAATAACAGCATTTCATTTAATTTGGCAGAAATTTAAGGCATTTATCTAACAAGTAACGGACACGGTCTTAGGCATCAGAAAGAGCAAATAGCCCGAAAATAGTTGGAAGGCAACGGCCATTGCAGCTGTGAAAACGGCAAAAACAAATATGACAAGGACAACAAGGACGAACACAAGGATAGGAAATGCAACGATGCAAAATGTTGAAATGCCAAAGTTTAAATTGCAATTAACAGAAGCGTTGAGCAACGATATGAACTGAATGTTTGATATTATCCTGCGACATCCTTTTTGCTGGTTCACTTGGTATTTATATAATTTGCCCAGCTGCAGGCCAAAACCAACTGTCTGTACAAACTGTATCCAGGCATATCTGTAATCAATATTTAATGAATTTCTGCTGCCTGGACAGCAATCAGAAATTATTAGACATAATCAACAGCAGGCCAAGCACGAACCAAATTAGTGCTGAGAAATTTGCCTTCATCCACAAGACAAATTAATTAAATTTTTCATACCTTGTGATATTGCAAATTGTAAATTGGAATAAATTGCACATCTAAATAACAATTTATTTTGTTAACGTGTTATTACATTTTAGCATTCAAATGCTATGTGCACAAAATTGTTTAAGTGTTAAAATCAGGAAACAATAGCAATGCCAACACAATTTCAAAATTAGAAATAAGAAATTGTAAATTAATTACAGTGCGTAATTTTAGTAAATTTTAATAAAATTAGGGATTGATAAATATATCTATTTGGTTGATCTATTAATAATAAGTTGCCATTTTTGAAACTATAATATATATAACAAATTTATGGTTTATATGTTGGTTTTTAATTATTAATTATTTTGCTAATGCCAAAAACTATGGTATCTGAGTATTAGAAGCTTCGCCAGCTTAATAACAGGAAAATTAAAATAAAGCTAAGAAAATTAAAAAAAAAAAAAAAAAATGCACTCATATTTTAGATTTAATTTTAAACAATTAAATAGGATTCTGTTATGTCTGCATTCTCGATGATTTCATAATTTTTCTCCCGCTTATCCATAAAAAGGGCAGGAAGATTAAATTGTAAGTGAATAATATATACTACCACATATAAAATATTTGAACTTCGCAACCAGCAAACTTTTAAATATCGCTAACAAAGAACGATAAAAAAGTAGCAATAACACCATTTTTACTAAATGAATAACATATATTTGCATATGTTTTCGATCGGATCATCATTTGAACAAATTATAGAGGCTTAAATCACTTATTAAATTAACAAGAATGGTATTTTAAAATTCTTACCAAAGAAAACAAGAAGTGTACCAGGCAGAGTTGTAAGATCCAGCGTAAGAAGAAAATTTCGTATTCTTGTGTTCAACAAGTGCATCGGTCGCATTGCCAGAATATTCTTCAAGAATTTTCGCAGGCAACCTTTCACCAAATTTACCACTTTCGCCGGCGTTTCCAATTTCCTATCGAGCCACAATGTCTCTTTAAGCACCTCAAACAATCGTAAAATGTTGCAAATAAAGTCATCATAAAAAACACATTCAATCGAAATGATTATGTTGCTGCGGCGCCCACTTGGCCCCGCCCTGCCTTACCCAGCCCAAAGAAGGTCACTCGAGCACACACGCGCATAAACTGTTGTCCCTGGCCAACGTGGCGTATGAGCAATTTTAGTGTGTCAGGATTAGCACATCATCAGCGGCAACGGCGTCTGGGAGACTTCGTCTAAACGAAAATTTCTATTTATGCAAAATATATTTCGCCATCCCAAGACCGAAAGGACCTTTAACCTTTTTTTCGTCTGCATAAATGCGGGTCAGTAGTTGGCAGGCCAAACAAATGGGGGAGTAGAAGATATATAAAGTAAAGTAAAAAGGCACACGAGCAAGTAAAAATAATCATAAATTGTTAACAAAATACACGCCTCTTTTGCCATAGACACGGGCCAGGCCCCAATCCCCATGTCGTTTAAAGCCACTTTAACCCTTTAGAACTGAAGCGTGCGATTTGGGTTTCTGGTTCTGGTTTTCGGTTTTTGTTGCCACCCGTGCACTTTGTTTATTTGTTGGCCGAACAAACCGCAGCGCGGCAACGGGAGGTGGGCGGTGGGTGTGGCACGCCTTCAGCGGGTCAAACAGACACGGTTAGCGACCACATATACACACACACAAACATTTAAGCCCACACACACATCTAAGCTGCGAGTTTAACTTATGGATTATGGGCGTGACTCGTGCAAAATGTTGAGATACCAGAAAAACAATACAGTTGCCTACATTTGGGCGTCAGTAACAACGGCATATAAAAGCCCCACAAGCAGCAACCAAAGGACATTAGCATGCAAGTGTGTACGGGTTGCAAGCAGCTCCTTTATTAACCAACGTCTAATATTTAAGGGATTAATTAAAAAGTGTATATAATATTGTTTTGTTTTTATTTGGCTTAGAATTGGTAAGAAATTTCGAGTATAATGACCGATGGGGTATATTTGGGTCACGCTTTGTCAAATGGTCAAGGCTTAAAAATATGTTATTATTTTTTTTAAATAAAAATAAATAAAAAAAAAATTGTAAAACAAAGCAATTGAAAATTCAATAACAATAATAATATTATATTTATAATATATCATTATATATATTGATATAATATATTATATATATTTTAATATAATATTTATATATAATATATATTGAATCGACTTCTTCTTTTTAATATAATAACAAAATTAAGTATTTTAAGTATTAAGTTTTAATAACTTTCAGTTTGTTAAGTATCAACGCTGACTTGATGTTTTAAAAAAAAAAATAACTAAAAAATCCCTGATAATAAATATAATTTTGTAAGGTTATTTCACGATAAAAAGTTCATATCATTTTTCAAAGTTAAAACGTAAATTCCTTATTGCAGTTTCTACTTTGTCCTCAAATAGCTTTCTTTATACATTTATAAAGTTCCGTTTGATCATTTAGCCCCTTTGATCAAATATACTTAGCAAATCTATTTTTCAAAACTAACACATTGAATTTTTAACCATATCACACAATGTCCGCAATGCCTAATGCATTTTTGCCGCTTTCCGCATTTCACAAGCATGCAGCAGTCCTTGCCCCAAAAATAACTTAATCAATATTTCAATTTGGCAACCCAAAAAAAGAGAAAACTAAAAACAAGCAGAAATAAAAGGAATAGGGAAACTTGTGCAGCCAAATGCTAACTAGTCAAGCAATTAGTGCTGGTTAGGTTACTTTTTGGCTGGGTCGGTCCCGCGTCCATAATTGTTACGCGCGGCCCACATCCGGAGTGGTGGCACGCCCTCTCGCCCGCCTCTCTACACAACAACAACCTGCAGTACTCAGCGCCCAATTACTGCCACACCAGTTGTTATTGTCTTTCGTGTGTGTCAGTGTGTGTGCGTGTGGGTGTGTGTGTGTGTGTGTGTGTAGCCCCTGGAGTCCATTGTCTAGGAGCACTTTCTGCAAAAAAAGCCAACTCATCGGAGCGCTGTCCATTCGATTGGTCGCTTCCATTGCAGCTCCATTGATTACGGAAATAACGTAACGCTAAAATCAAACTAATCAGTTGAATGATTGGCGTTTCGCCCAGCGTCCGACGTTGACAGCGCATACACAATGGTGCACATTGATCGGCTGCCCCAAGCAGCCCCTTCGCGCACTCGCTCACAGGACCTTTCAAATGATTATCCCTCTTTTTTTTTAAGTTGCGTCCCTCACTGGGTTTTCATCCAACTTTGCTACCTTTTCTTTTATGCTGCGCTATTCGGGAACCCTCGTCCTCTTTCTCCCTGCTCACCGTTTGCCGTTAAGTTCTTTTGTGTCCAGTGCTGTTAACGAGTTTTTCTCGCTGAGCTCGGGCGCTCATTAAATGTGTGTAAGCCGTCCTTTTCGAGCTGGTTCTCGACTCGGCTCTGGTCGACATTTAAATTACTTTATAGCTGCCTTCATTTAGTTTATAAAACGCCGATTTGCTTGGCCACTTTTCAGCAACGTTTTTCCTTTCCTTCTTTTTTGTTCCTGACAAGCTCTCTTTTAATTTATATTTTCTATTTTCCTTTATAGGCACAATTTTCTGGCCACTTTTAATTTGTCGCAATTTGAACTTGCTTGGCGTTAATTATACGCCATGTTGATGAGTGCTTTTTTCCCCTTTCTAATTAATTTGTTTAATATTTCTATTTCTATTCACACTCAAGAGAATGTATACAAGAAAATGTACAGTGCTATAGAAATATGCATCGGACAACATTTGTACAAATATGTGTATAAAGAAGAATTCCTCAATAACTTCTGTGTTCATGATCCGATTCCTATACAATTTTCAGATCTCGAAAATGTCACTCATAATTAAGTGTATACTAAAAGCAATGTACATATGTACCTTCTATTTGTGGAAAGGGGAACAAGTTAAAGAAGAAAAGTAAGCACACTTCATTTGCATAAGGCATTTCAGGACTTTAATATTTCGAACTATTAATTAAACACAACTGGATGCATCTTATTCAAACATGTGCAAGCAAATTGAATGCATTATTGTCTAAAATACACCTGAATACTGGAGCAACATTTATAATGAGCTACAAGCCAAGAGAAACGACTGTATTTCTAATCAGTGCGAATGTAGACAAAAAGTTTTCCTTGAGAATAGTCAAACAACAAAAGCTTTTTGTGTGTAAGGAAATTATTATGATGTTTGTTAATTTCAATGAAATGCAGTAGGTAGATAGTTAGATAGATAAATAAATGGATGTATGTTATGTAGTTAGTTGTATTGACAATGTTCGCACAGGCAGCACAACATCGATCACAGGCAGTCAAGCAAATACTTGAGGCAACCATGCCTGATATTTACCTTATTTATTATATATTAATAATGTTTGATATCATAATGGTCTTGTGAAATGCTCTACTTGGCAAATAATATACATTCGATTGAACAAAACTAAGATTTATGTAGTAGGCACAGGCATGGGTGAGCGGGAGCGGGCTCTGGACCGCATTTGGTTGGGCAAATTAATAGGCAATAAATAGGTTGTAATTCCACCAAATGGAAATTGTGCGGACTCCAATTCCAACAGTGGCCGAAATCAATATTTACCCAAGAGACATTAAGTGGGAAATGGAATTTATGTGTATTTACTTGCTTGCGAAATACGAAACGCTAAAATATACAAAATATGTGCATTGATTAAAAAGTAGAAACCAAAGTGAGAATATTCAAACGAATATCTTTGGACACTTTTCATTCATTTTCTCTGTTCCGTTCCAGAGCACAAGGCAAATCAACAACAAACAATTGACTTTTGTTTAAAACGGAGCGGCAAGGAACAGGGCAAAAGTTGTTTGGGACTTTTGGAAATTTGGGTTACATTTAAGTGGCACAAAAGCAAAAAGTTCTTGTGGCAGCATCTACAGCTCCTTGGATGGAAGTGGCAGCTGTTGCAAAACTATTTAATAGTTGCACGTTGCAACATTTGTAAGCCGAACCGAACCAAAAAGCAGCAGCTTCAACTACTTGCAACAACTATGTTGCAGCAGCAACAATGTGACATGCAACAAATGTTCAGAGCGAAAATCACATCTCCAAAAAAGCCAGAAATGCCTTTCAATCACAGACTCTGAAGGCATGCAAACTATGCCAAAAAGGAGCTGCAGCTGCTTTAGTCAAGCAAATTCCAGCAATTGGAACTGGTACGCAAAAAAAATTCCAACAAAAATATTAAAAATGACTGAAATATTCACTCAGCAGTAAACAGGCAACTAAAAATGAGCTAGAAACAAGAAAATAACTAAAAAACTTTTCTCAATTTTCATTTTTTTATTTTATTTTATTTATTTCTGAAATAAACAACAAAATGACAGAGCAGCAGCAACAACTGCAAACGATGCACATGAATAAAGTTTCAAATGTGCCCGGGCAGGCGAAAAGTTTTGTTTATTTTACTCAACTATTGTGCGCAATGTTTGTATTTTTATTTCTCTCACACCCGCTACCACCCCCACTTTGTATTGTTCGGCATAGTTGTAGCAGGACAGTGTTGAACAACGCCAGTTATTCAGAATAACTGGGTCGTAGCTAGTAAGCGAAATGTCCACTAAGGGTAAGACGACATGAAACTGTTGTCAACATATAAAATCAGAATATACATATATGGAAAGTTAATTTAAGTCAGTTGATTCCATTTTTTGTCCTGGTTTATACTTAAGTTAGCTACGCTTTGAAATTGTCAGTCTTAAAAGACACGTCGATATTTAATATAAAATCTTTAGATTTTCATAATCCGGAAGGTTTAAGAAATTATTTAAAACAAAATATATTTTTTCTTAATTATGTTTTGGTATTCCAACTTAAGTTAAGTTCTGTTAAATTGACTTTTATCTGTTATTGCATCTGTTCTGTTAAGTTTACAGTCCCTGTTGTTATGAAATTGCGTTAGCTTCTGTTGATTAATTCCATTATTATTAATAATATTTATTTCTTTACTTATTAATAACAAAACGAGTGCCAACGTAAGTATGTATAAAATAAAATAGTAAAATATAGTACATTTCGATTAGCAAGTAAAATTATCCCTGATACGATTTCCTTTAAGATGTAAGATATCGAATGATAACTATTTTTTCAATACAATTCATTTGACTAGAAAATTTAAATAACTTGTACAAGAATAAGAAACAAGCCTCTTGAACCTACTTGAGAAATAACCAGGTGGAAAAGTCTCACACTCACACGCCGCACACGCACACATAGAGAGAGTAATGTATGCAGATGGAAAATGAGAAAAGTTGTCACCCGCATTGGGTGGATTGTTGGCTGTCATCATTGTCTGAAATAGAGTTTTCAACTGCATTCAAAATGCAAAAAATATTTCTGCACATGGCTCGCAAAGCAACTCCCAATTTTGTGCAGTGATAGCAATCAAAAAGTATCAACAGCTGCACAGTAAAAGTTAATTTATATGTTTGTTGTTGTTGTTGTTCTTGTTGGCCAGAAGGTTGTTTTGTGGGTTGCTGATGACAATTCAAGCGCGTTGCCAAACTGTCAAAACGATTGCAAAAATCTGCCGCACAATTGAACTGTAAAACTTTGCTAATTGCTTGCCCGACTTGCGGCTGGATGAAACTGAAATATTGCAAACGCATAAATAAGAGTAAAAAAGAACTAAATAAAATAAATATACGAAACTAATGGGAGCAGTTATATAAATGCTGCATTCTCTACCACCTCCTCCCATCCGTCAATCTCTTTTACGCTGAACATCCATTTATAATGAACTTTAAATAACATGAAATATTTAATACATTTTTTTCGTTTCGTTTCCTTGCAGCCTCGCCCAATGTTCAAAATGGTGCCTGTGGAAAAAAATATGTGGCAAATAATTGAAGGGCATTTTTTCTAGGACAAACGGAATGGCATTCCATGTGGGTCATTGTGTGGTGTTACATGATATGTTAAATAAAATTCAACCACGTTTGCGTAATTTCGTTCCCGTTGACAGCCATATTTTAAGCTTCCAAAAAGTAGGCTTTGTAAAATGTATATATTAACGTTATATTTCTATATTTATCTATGGAATAGACTGTTGATAACTAGAAATTATTCTAGCTTAATATCTGTTTTTATTATCACAATTGAAACTACCAACTCCGAAATATAGTGGACATTTTGTATAGTCAGCATCAACTAAGTTGACTATAATTACAAATACATTTACCATAAAATGTTTATTTATTATCATAAATGTATACGTTATTTAAATCTTATATTTATGGGCTAAATATTGGATATGCTTTTTTCATAATTTTTATGATATTTTGAACGTACCTTTTTTCAGCGAAAAATAATATAAATATATAATAATAATACACTATATATATGTATATATATATTGTGTTATATATATATATATATATATATATATATATATATATATATTATAATATATTTATCTTATGTAACGTAATAATAAACTGGTCCAATATGTCTGTTAGTGTTAATTTAGCATATGGACGATATTTTTTTGACTGTAAAACTTTAGAAAATTGGTTGTTGCAAACACTAAAATGCGTCAGTCTACCGACAAACAAGAAAATTAATAAATGCGAGTGTAGAAATTAACAGCTGCGTGAAATTGGAAAAATATCATCTGTTTGTGTATGATAAAATCTAAAATGGAATTCATTTGCCAACTTTCAGCCAAGTCAGATTTAGTTTTGAGCTAAGGGTTGACGGTTGAAACAGAATTCTTTCGAAAATGAAAAGCTTTATAAGCTATTGCCTTGTATTAATCATTGCTGTGCTCAAGAAGTCGGATTGTGAAAATAATCCATCTGCGGTTAACAATGAAGTACGAAAAAAATAATTAAATGTATTTAATATAAATAAAATAACGATTTTTTTTTATAAAGAAAAGCTCCTGGAACAAAGATTTGGAACAAAAATGCTCAACATTCTGTCTGGGTACGGTACAACCCGTCCTTGAGCACTCGATTCGTATACAGATGAAGGAAGAAGAGCTGTGGGAAAAATATTCAAATACGCAAATAAGAGTTGGAGTTTGCGAGCAAACGGTTGAGCAAATCGAGTTGCAGTTAGCACAACAGCTTCTCAGGACTGAATGGTACGAGAATGAGACTCGATCTAGAGACCATACGATTGAGTTGCAGGATACGTTTATCGATAAACTGCGGTTGGAAATTAACAGCTTAAGTTACCCAGACACTCAACTGAATGAGAAACTGGCTGAGTATAAAGTAAAGCTAGAAGGATCAAAATCATCGAGTTGTATAGGTAAATTAACCGATATTTACGAGATAAAAGTGCCTGGCATCGACTCATTTCCGGTGCCCTGTGACTCGAGTTTGGCCGATTCCGGTTGGACTGTCATACAGAGGCGTCAGGATGGAAGCGTTGACTTTAACCGAAACTGGGAGAATTATCGTCATGGATTTGGTGAATTGCATGGGGAGTTTTTCATTGGGCTTGAAAAGTTGCACCTTATTACCAAGTCGCAAAAACACGAGCTATATATATACCTTGAGGACTTTGAAAATGAACAACGTTATGCCCGATACAGTCAGTTTATGATTGGCAGCGAGAAAACTGGTTTTAAATTAACCTCGCTCGGTTCATATTCTGGAGACGCTGGCGATGCAATGAAATGGCAAAGAAACATGAGGTTCTCAACTTCTGATTCGGATAATGACAACAACATGAAAAATTGCGCTTCAAAATGGAAATCTGGCTGGTGGTTTGACGACTGTTTTGTTACGTAAATATTTAAAATTATTAAATTAAAAATAAAAATAAATAATAATAATATTTAAATGTTCTCACTTTCAGTAATCTAAATGGACTATTCACTACAAACGCAGCTGATTTATCTGAACCTGGAATTAAGTGGAACACATGGCATTATAAATCTCTGAAATTTGTTCAAATGATGATAAGACCAAAAATGAATTGATAAGGCTGAAAACAATAAGCCAACAAATTATTATTACAACATATGTATATAGGTGCGATATATTAAGAAAAGTTATTCCTTTCGTATCACTTGGGGTTTGTACTAGCAAAGGAACTCTGCTAGATATTTGCATAACAAAGCATAACAATAAGCCTTGAGTGCAGCTACCTGCTCAGAATGCCATGGTAAATGACTGTGAATACATGTCACGATTGTTGTTAGTTTACCGAGGAGCTCGGGCGAATCGGGCGTTTCAGCACAGAGCCATAAAATTAATATAAAAGTGCACAGCACTGACCTGCATTCCAGCTAAATGTGTAAAGTAAGTCGAAACTTCAATGGAGTCGCAACGGAAATAAACAAAATTGGTTGCAGCTTAAGAAAAGCAGGGGGAATAGTTAGAGCTAGGGCAAGTGATTGAAGGCAGCCATAAGCCAAAGCGTATAGAAAGACTTTTTTTTAGAAAACAAGTAATCCAACTTAGACATGAAAACAAACAAAACCAAGGAACAAGTTTTACCCGCTCCGTACTACCGCTTGCATTCGAACGACCGCTTATAGGTAAACAAAGCCCCAAGTGGAAAAGTAGTTGGCGACGCACGAACAACAGCACCCACATGGAGACGATGAGACGACAACAACAACAACAACAACAACAACAACAACAACGACAACGTCATTGGCAAAGCAAAGAGCAGTGTTCCTTGTAATTAATACCCTAGACACTATACTAAACAGTACAGAACGAAACTTTTTATAGAATTCGTAAATTAAAAAAAAATATATAAGTTTGCAATACGACTACTACAATTTTTTTTTTATTTTCTAAATTTTTATATTTATTTTAAATAGTCTAATTATTATAGCAAAAAATTGAAAATGAACAAAAGAAAAATAATAATTGTAATAAAATTAATCTCCTCACATGCACAATATAAAATTTCATTCTTATTTTTGAGTATTTCATAAATTAGAAGTTATATTAAATAAAAAAGATTGGAGCAATTCATCCAATATTAAGCGAAGTCGCACAAAATACAAAAGAAAGAATATGTTACATACAACATCAGACAACCAAAAAGCTCCACTTAGAGCGTATTAGGAAATAGCATGAAAATGGAAAATATAAGACAACTTGACGTCGACTTCATTTCATGATTAAGTTACCCATATCGATTTCCTTTCAACAGACTTTATGATGATGAAAATGGAAGCCGCAGGAACTGAGCCTGCGGTTGTCAAGCAATCCAAAAGCCAGACCCCACCATGTGCAGCTGATTCCCGGAGTCGACTGACTCACTGACTCAACGAGCCGGCGCCATCGTCGCTCCATTGAAAACAATAGCAACCGTCTAAGCCCAAAGAAAGGTTGCAAAACATGAATAAATTGTGCCGGGAATGTAATTGTCGGGTAGCATCTTGGGTTTGCTGCTCCCCGTCACACAAGTTGGGTAAACAAATAAAGAAAGCCACACAAGAGCTGAGTTCAATGGCACAGTGGGGCAAAACTTTTGCATTAATGATGTGATAATTTAGGTTTAAAGTAGCTGCTTAACACGGCAGACAAAGTAACTACTTTAATAGTTAAGTATAGCAATTTAAGGTATATCAACAATAGTGTTTAATTTTATTTCTCTTTAAAATTAAATTCGTCATCATCTTTGACAATTATTTTACAACAGTCAGTTTATATATTAATTTAAGTATACATATTTAAGTAGTCAAATATATATTCAGTAGTCTGCATTTTATTATTATTTGTTTACATATTTTACTTGCTGAGCTCAGTTAAACCAACTTGGTGATGATTCTACCGAAAGCAAACAATAATATCAATATTTTTTGTACTGTAACGTAATCATGCATATGCATATATATCAGCATTGCATATATTTAAAGCATATAAACTACATATAAAAATGGGATCTGCCACTTCATGGCCAAGATCCAAGCGGCGAAATATGCAGCGTATTTAGTAATCCGACCAGAAGTGAGAGTCCTTTTCTAGTAATGTACATAGCAGGCCAGCCAATGCGTGCATTAACATACACATATGTATGCTGAATTACATAGCCGTCCGATAGTTAAAGTTATTTTTATATTTTTCATTTAAGTTATTCTCAAAACCAACGGCGAACAAATTACAGTAGTTTTTTGTAATATTGGTATATATTATGCGAACAATAAACGATGAAATCAATTACTTTCCCACTTTAAAATATGGTACGTGCGATAGCTGAAAATATATGAGTTTACTCATATCAGTAAGCTTTTAAATATTAGAGAAGCACGAGCAAGAAACTGAGCAGCTCAAATACATGTACACATGTGTATAAACACAAGGCATCGTGTGAGTGGTTCGCGCTGAAACAGATTCAGTCTTCTGTTGAACTTGACTGTGTAAAGATTGCAATCGGGTATTTTCAATAAGCATGTCTTCAGAAGTAAACGTTATTTTAATAGCGTGCTTGATTATTTGGGTATTAAATTCAGAAAATATTCAGAAAAAACAGGAGGCGCCAGAGAGTGAAATTCCCAATATGCCGAAGGTAAAATCCAGGGAAGATTTTATAAAAGAAATGGAAGAAAGCTGGTCGGCATATTTTGTGAATAAAATAAAGCCCACACTTGAACAAACAATGAACATACAAAGTTTACACCAGCAGATTATGGAGCAAGAGGAAATGTTAATAACATATCAGAAACTATTAGGAGCGATGCAAACCAATTTAAGTGTTTGTGAAGTAAACAACAAGGCTAAAGAATTGATCATTGATCAACTACTATCTAGAATGTTGCTAAGCGATACAAATAAAGTGGATAAATCATTTAAGTCAAGTTGTATTGGTAAATTGACCGAAATTTACGAGTTGGAAGTGCCTGGCATCGACTCATTTCTGGTGCCCTGTGACTCCACTTTGGCTGGTTCCGGTTGGACCGTCATACAGAGGCGTCTGGATGGAAGCGTTAATTTTAACCGAAACTGGGCAGAATATCGTCAGGGATTTGGTAATCTGGATGGAGAATTTTTTATCGGTCTTGAGAAACTGCATTTAATGACCAAGTCACAGAAACACGAGCTATATATACATCTTGAGGATTTTGAAAATCAGCATCATAATGCCCGATACAGTGAGTTTCTGATAGATGACGAGGCTACATCGTATATGTTAAGGATTCTTGGAGAATATTCTGGCAATGCTGGCGATTGGTTGACCCAGCACAACAACACCATATTCTCAACTCCAGACATGGATAACGAGTGCGCCATGCTCTACGAATCTGGCTGGTGGTATCATAATTGTTCTCTTTGGTAAGCTTTTCATATATTTAACGATTTTCTAATACATCAACTTTTTTAAAATTTGTAGTAACCTGAATGGATTATATACTACGAATGAAGATCAACCTGGTATAACATGGTATTCACTTTCAGTTAAATTTGTTCAAATGATGATTCGACCAAAAGAAATTTAACTAAGATCTAAAATTTTGCAAAATTGTTCAAAAATTATTTAAATAAACGATCATTATTAAACATTTTTCTTTTATTTTTTTTAACATTGAGCAATTTATAAACAAAGCTGCAGCAGTCTAGCTGCATTCGAGCACAAGTGTCATACTGCGTGACAGACAAACAAGCCGCAGCAGGGAACACATTCAAGCCTGTCCGACACTCCCTTCCACACGCCAGACACATAATGTAGGGAATGAGATGACGCACGGTCAGATAGCCCTAGCGACAGACCGTGCCACTGTCAGGCTATAAGTCCGAGTATATTTCATATTGGAACTCATGGCGTCGTTTCATATTCCTATTTACAATATATGCCATAAGCTCACATATACACACACACACACACAGCTCGCATTGTTGGTTTTTGTTAGTTTGCTGCTTTTGAGGGCACAACTGCCCTGAAAATGTGGCATGTATACGAATCCATATGCACAGATCAATATAAATTTGTATATGTGGAATGTGTTTTTTTTTTCAAGACAGCACATAAATTCATAATGTCAAAATGGATGCCACTAGCAGCAACAAAGCCGCGTCGAAATTTAACACATAAATTTGTAATTTATATTTGCAATATTTGTACGCTATGCCCGGGGCTTGGCATCAAGCAAATTACAGAGCGAAATTCTATGAAAAAAATTATAGTGAGATAATATAAACAATCAAATATATTTATAAAAATTGAAAAAGCTACTCTTTTTTAATTAAGCTAGCGCTCGAACGATTTGAAAAGTTTAAAAGCTACTCAAATGCAAACTACAACTAAATTTAGTTATTTACGGTACATAATTATTACGCTGTACCTGTATATATTGTACTTTTAGTTTACTATTTTAATTTCAAAATATATTTCATTTTAAATCGCTGGTGTATCAAATAAAATATAAGTATTTAATAGCATAAATTCCTAGATTTTGAGAAGCAACTATTAATGATTTTGTATTTATTTACTTAGAAACATGACCAAATATATGTCTCTCTAGCTCGCTCTCTGTCTCGATTGTAGGGAATTTAAATCAGATCATAGTTGATAGGAACTGATTTCGAATTTTTACTATAAAAGTGGATATATAAGAACATTTTTTATTTTTCTTTGCGTTTATTCAATTAGGGAGCAGAACCTTGTTCAAATAATAAATAATTAATGTGATCTCCGATTAAAATTAGTTTGCGTGAACAGATGGTTGTTTGCCTCGTTCTTTACCAATTGGGGATATACTTTAAATGCATTTCGTGCCTTTTTAAAGCTGGGAAAATGTGCACTTCAAAGAGCTGTGTGCATATCGAAAAGTTAAACACACAATTTTTGTATATAAAGGCATATAAATAAATAACATACTAGCGAAACCAAACCCCAGACAGGATTCGACCCTCTTTCTCTCTACTTTGAGGTGAGCATGCAAAATGAAATCAATTATTTATGCATTCATTTTGTAGCTCTTTTATATTGATTTAATTGCCACACAGCATCTGCAAGAGTCGGTGTGAGTAATTAAATAATAATTTTTGCTCGTATGTATTTGTATACCCTGACAGATTGCTGTTTGCCCGCCCGTTTGTCTTTTGGGACTTGATTATGATGTCCTTTAAATGAATGGCTTTTTGGCCATCGATCAGATCGCAAGTCCGTCGTTCCTCATTCCCTTTTACTCCATTTTGTTTACCCACTGACGGCCCCAAGAGTTCTTTTGAATATTTAGTGCTTTTGTGTAACCAATTCGATTTGTTTTAAATACTTTTTCAATGTTTATTGGATTTAAATAAAGACTATGTCAACAACAGAATGTTAATCTAGAAATAATTATGTGATTTCCTTGAGAGACAGGTTAATAGTGCTGAAATGAGCTTTCAGCTAGAAAAGAGCCCTAATTCATGATTTTAAACATAGACATAATAAATCAAAACCAAATTCAAAATGTTTAATGTTTAAATGTTTAATCAAATGTTTATATTCACCATACACTACATTGCAAGAATATGATCAATTTCTATTCCAGTAAGGATCGAAAAGCTTACCTATAAAGAAAGCGAAGAAAATGTGTGAATATTAATTAAACATATTAATACAAAGTAATAAATTATTAAAATCAATTTAAAATTAATGTTTTCTTAGGCTCTATGCATGTGATTATAAACTTTCAGAACGTTACCACTAAATTCATTTTTGTTGTAGTTTTTCGTATATATATAATTAAATATTTATTTATTTAAAAATATACACTCCTGGATATATACATCTACAATTTTTACAATCATGTTATTCAATTTTTCTAACATGTATAAGTTATGTTTCTTAAATCTCCATTTATAAAACTGTTTATCCTGACTGACTGACTAACACACTGACTGATTGATTGGTGAGCAACGCACAGCCCATACCGAAAGAGCTAGGAAATTGCAATTTTCACAGTAGTTGTGATGTGATGAAGGTGCATGATAAGACCGGGATTCGGGAAATTTCATTCGCAAGTGTGGAAAAATCGCGAAAAACTTTTGTATGAAACTTTTTTATTAATCATCCTCAAAATCATTATCAAAGATCTTTGTGTCATTTGATAAGTTCATGGACGGCAAATGGGATTCAAAGGTTAAATTAAAGAAAGTTTATTCTTCAGCTTCAAGATTCTCACCGCAAGACAAACCGTTTATTCCATCACTTAAATAGGTTGCTAAAGTGAAAAATATTTTTGAATGAGCTTTCGATGGTTGTTAATATTTTTTACTGCGTATTATAAAAATAATTTGATTAATATATCATTAATTATATTATTTACATTATATACTATTTATTATAAATTATTAATTAATGATTATGTTAAAAGGGAAAACGTAAGAAGTTTCATGGTTAACATTCGAATAAATTATTATAAAGAATAAATGTATTTTGCATATTTTTTAACATTTTTAATTCTGACAAAAAAAAATATTGTTTAAAAAAATGATTTTTATTATAAATTTGGAACTAACAAGGACAATAATTAATTTAAAAAATATCAAATATATATATATTTTCAGGTCACATAAGCTTTAAGAGCGAAAAAATATATGGTAGCTGCTTGTCATTGAAATGCTCTCCGCATTTCTACTGATAACACAAAGAACTCTTCTTGCCTGAAGATACTAAAATCTGTTTTCTTTGTTCGATTCGCAAATAGGTCTCAGTCAGATTATAATTTTTACTGATAATTCCCGGAATTACAAAAATTTGTTTTCTTTGTTCGAATCGCAAGCAGGTCTCAGTCAGTTTATAATTTCTAACGCTGTGCAACGGTTGCAAATCTCAAATTAATTATCTAAAGATGGGAATATATTTTAAACTATGGGCAATTTTATTAATGCCCATACAAGTTCAATCAAATGGAGTATCGACAAATGACTCGGTTGGTGTCTCAAATGTAATGTCAATTATTTAGATTCTAATTTAAAGTTAAACGCAGTGCACAAGGGATTCGAGAGAGAAGGATTCGGAGTGCGGAACCTACTGCTATAAAGTGGTTAAACCGCTTCTTAGCTACGCAGTCTCTATACGTGCAAAGGAAGAACAATTCGCAGAGTTAGAGAGTAAAATCAATGAGCAAAAGGCGACTGTATTTTATTTGAGGGAAACAATCCGGCAAAAGGATCTTCAACTGACTCAACAAATCGAACTGACCGCCTTGTATAAGATCTATAATGCAGTGTTAGAGAAACAACTCGTCTCCAATGATGTTCTTATAAATAATCTGCAATCCAAAGTTAAATCGGCAGATTCCCAAATCAACGAACAAGATAAAGAACTAAAAAAATCGCTATCGAAGCATGAAAATAATGAATTAAATGTTGCCAAGATCAAAAAACTTGAATCGAAACTCTCAGAGTGTAATGCGATGAGCGAAACAATCAGGCAAAAGGACCTTCAACTGACCCAACAAATCGAATTGACCGCCTCGTATAAGAGCAATATTGTACAGCTGGAGAAACAACTCGTCTCAAATGATGTTCTTATAAATAATCTGCAATCCAAAGTTAAATCGGCAGACTCCCAAATCAACGAACAAGATAAAGAACTAAAAAAATCGCTATTGAAGCACGAAAATAATGAATTAAATGTTGCCAAGATCAAACAACTTGAATCGAAGCTCTCAGAGTGTAATGCGATGAGCGAAACAATCAGGCAAAAGGACCTTCAACTGACCCAACAAATCGAATTGACCGCCTCGTATAAGAGCAACATTACACAGCTGGAGGAACAACTCGTCTCAAATGATGTTCTTATAAATAATCTGCAATCCAAAGTTAAATCGGCAGATTCCCATATCAATGAAAAAGATAAAGAATTAAAGATATCAAGATCTAAGCATGAAGATAATGAATCTAATGTTGCCAAGATCAAACAACTTGAATCGAAACTCTCAGAGTTCAAAGCGATGTCTATAATCCCTAACTGCCTAGGAAAACCAAGTGATGTGTATGCGATAAAGGTACCCGATATGTATCCATTCTCCGTGTCCTGTGACTCGAAGCTCGCCGGTTCCGGGTGGATCGTTATTCAACGCCGTATCCACGGCAGTGTGAGCTTTAACCGAGGCTGGGATGAGTACAAGGCAGGTTTTGGGGATTTGCGAGGCGAGTTCTTTATCGGACTCGAGAAACTCCATAAACTGACCCAATCGCAACCTCACGAATTATATATATCTCTGAAGGACTTTCAAAATGAAACCCGTTATGTCCGATACAGTAACTTTGTTATTGGCAACGAGACAGAGGTGTATAAGATTAAAATGCTTGGAGATTTTACAGGAAATACTGGTGATTCCTTCAAGTATCATTTACACAACAATTTCTCAACACCAGATCGGGATAATGATGGGGATACGGGTAACTGTGCTCTTAGTTTCCAGTCTGGATGGTGGTTTACTAAATGTTATAACAGGTAAGCAAACTGTTTATGTTAAGACCAGTTTTACCTTTCATCTTTTTTTTTAATTTTAGCAATCTAAATGGACCGTATACCTCGAAAGGTGGACTAGGTACACCGAGAATTTCTTGGAATAGTTGGCACCTGAAGCCACTGAAATTTACCCAAATGATGATCAAGCCGAAGTCTTCTTCGTTCATTAATACTCACTAATGTTTTTTGAAAACTGTTTTTTTAATTGGAATCCTCTTTTTATTTTTAAAAATTATATTATTTTGATAAATTTTATTATATTAATCGCATTAAATTAATAAGTCTAGACTTGAGACCCCAAACGAAAAGCAAAATTTAAATAATATGCAAAATCATGTGTCAAAGGTATTTCTCTGATAGCTCGTCCGGCTGCTGCTCCATTGACTTCTTGAACACCGATTAGAATTTTAAAAATGCAAAATGCGAGATTTCTTTGTTGAGATTACGCTTTACTAACGTTAGTTTATAATCAACTAATTTGGGCGACAGTTTTAAATCTTAGTTTAACTATAAAATGTAAAAATTATTCGTGGTAATGAAATGTTCGGTTAGTTTTTTCGTGTTGAAAAAGTTTTTAAAAGATATAAAGATAATTCAAATTATACACCAAAATTTCTCAACACCAGATCGGGATAATGATATTGATGTGGCAAACTGTGCTCTTATTTTCGAGTCTGGATGGTTTACCAAATGTTATCACTGGTAAGCATACAGTTTATGTTTAAACCAGTTTTACCTATCATCTTTTTTTTTTGTAATTTTAGCAATCTAAATGGACTGTATACCTCGAACCGTTATGGAATAGCTGGAAAAAAATTGCTTGGAATGATTGGTAAATAATTAGAGCTAGAGTCACCAAACTTCATTTTATAGCTATCGCCACTTCCCCGCTACCACTACCACGCTATAATTCATGTTAGTAAACCAACTTGTATTGCCTATCTAATTAAGCCACAATTTAAATGCAATTGTCATTTTAAGAATACACGAATATTTTATAGTACAATATGATCTACTACTCAAAATTTCAACAAGATCGGTTAAGAAACACGAAAGAAAATGTGTTTTGGCCTGCAAACACGTGCAGCAGCAAGCGCAAATTCCAAGAATTTCTGTATACATGTACACACACACACACATTCATGCGCGTCTTCCTTGATTTCTATCAACAGCATTGCAGTTGCGATTGTTTTCTTTTCTGTGCTGCTATTTCAATTGGTCTTTTTCTCACTGAGACTCAATTATTGGTGTGGCTGTTGAGTAGAGGCGGCGGCAAATAGTGCAGTTTATAGCGAGTTCGAACCCTGCCAAGGGAACTTTTTTTTTTATTAATTAATATTTATTATTACTAAAGCAAACGAGTGCGTAGCGCGAACTGCATTTGGTGTTGGAATAAGAGGGTTCAGGGTATCCCCTAGTCGGGAGCTCCCGACTAGAACCTCTTAGTTGTTTTTAATTAATTTTAGTTTGAATGGGGTTCGTTGTTCGTGTTCATCTGTTCAGTTTGATTCGGTCCGTTGAAGCGTTCGATGCTCGTTGCATTACGTTGCTTGCTATTAACCCCGGATGACAATGCATGATTTGGGAGAAATATTGGCTAACTATTAGATATCGGAAATCAGATGTTAATTAAAAATATATACGCTGAATTATTCGATATGCCTTATTAATTATTGAAATCGATCGAGAAGTAAAAAAAAGAGAACTTTATTCTTGGTCAAAATGCCCTCAAATATCCTATATAACATAGACATAGGTCAAAATTTCCCTCCCCCACAGCTCGGTCAAGTCTTATCCGATTTGCGTGAGGTTTGGGTCTTTGTTTATTTATTTTAAACGTACAACGGGCAAGTCCGGGGTATAGCCTATATAATTAAAACTATTAACAATATTCAATAAGAAGCTACATTTATCCCGCATAGTTTATTATCTAGGCCAATGCTCAAACAGCGCGAAAACCTGAAGAAAATGCGCGGCATGAAAAAATATAAAACAAATTGAAGTGAAAACAAAAGCAAGGGAAACAAATATAGCCAAGCCAATGGCTAAAATGGGGTTTGGGGCGTCAAAAACAGCAATAAATAAACAACAGGTATAAAATGGACTTACGAACGTAAAAGCAGAGCGCGGCTATAAAAATGCAATTTTTTCAGTCCAGCCTAGGTCGCACACACACACATATAAATAAATATATGTGTGTAGAAGAGCACAAAAGCTGCTTTAGTCAGGTAACAAATGTTTATGCAATTTGTTTAAAGGCCGGGCGTGTAAATAAGTAATATGTGAGCTTGAGCCCAAAGAAGAGTGCAAATTTTGCACTAAATGCACCGCAAGGCACAGCCCACGCCCCCGCACGCCCCTTCCAACATAAGGGGTGAATTGTGCTATTTTTTCGTTGGACAAAGGCCGGGCGCGCAAATTGCAGCAGTTGCCTCTCAAAGGCATAAAAGGCAAATTCAAAAATAAGAAAAAACCTGTTTTTATCGGAGAGCCGATTATTAAATACCCTTGCATACTATATACATCTAGACTAAACGTAATACAACACGAAATTGTAACTCAATTTGTGGCAAAATATTGCAAATTAATACTGATGAAGAATATATGTACTAAACGGGCTTACAAATTTAAAATACCCTCTGGTAGGGTATAAATAACGAATATGGAGCAAGTGCAAACAATTGCCGACTCTCGTCATTGCAGCGCCCCATTCCATTTGCATTTCCCGATCCCGGCCACCCTTTGCCCACACTATCGCTTCTTATTGCCATTCTCCTTGCCATGCAAAAATGTGTTCCAAACTGAAATTGAAAGGCAGCTCTCGTGTGGGCGTGGCCCGCATTGGCCCTTTGGCGCTGGCATTTTATTGCCAGCTTTTGGGCGTGAATGTGTGCAGCATTGAGAAACTGCCAGCTGGCAGTTGTGGAAAGAATTATGCCTGAAGTTGGCCCAAAGGGTGGGAGGAGTGGTAACACCAAGTCCACCCGCCAATCCCCAAACAAGCAACTAACGTTACCAAATAAGTCAATTGGCAGAATGATTTAAATGCCAGCACATCCGTAATGTCACGAAGGACATAGGGCAAAAGCTAGCTACATAAATTTTGATGCAGTTGTCGCTCGAACATGATAACCTGAAGAAATTTAATTTTTAAGAAATATTAATTGTTTATTTTCGGGCATAAGATAATATAATCATTTTAACTGTGAAATATATTTTGTATTATTGGATATTAATCTTATTAAAACTTTTCCTTAAATCATCAATCATAAATGAACTTTTTATGTTTGCTGACTGAGAGTAGAAGGTCTAGGAAACTGAACTTTTCACTGCATTTACCTTGAGATAAAGGGATAAACTGAGACGCGGTATTAGGAAATTCCACCCGCAATTGTGGAAAATTGGCGAAAAATCAGTTAAAATCAACATCATTTGCAGAATTCAACCCTCATTAATGCTCAGCTCGCACCTCGAAACAATATGTTGGAATAAGATTTTTTAAAATATAGCACATATTTGCCTAATTTTGGAAGAGCTATTTCCCTAAAAAAATGTTCTTGTTTTTCTTTGAAGCGTTCCACTTATCGAGGGTTCTCTGTATAGTAGCAACAATTTCAGTGGCATGGCCATAGCCTTTAGAATTTAATGTCTAATTTCGTTAAGCCCATTTAATAGAGTCACGCCATGACTCGCCCATCGGCGAAATTCTCAATGCAGTCGCATAAACTGTGAGCTAATTAACATCAACATTTTCGTATAGATATAATGATAAACACATCAACAGCAGCAGTTAATAGGGGGCTAGGGCTCAGGGAGACAGAGAGAAGAAGGCTGACAAAATCCATGACAAAATTTAATGTCTCAGCCACGACATAAATTTTAATGCCAAGCCCTGGTGTTGGCCATATACAACATACACAGCCCATTTGGTCCCGTGTCGCAGCAGTCAAAACAAATGTTTGCCAGGACAAACAGACAAGAAGCACACAGCAACAGAAAAACGGGAGGGGGATAGACCGAAAGAGAGAGCGAGACAGAGAGAAATGCAAATGCAAATGCAACTGTAACAGTGCAACAGATGCTGTTGCAACCACCAACAAGGCGACTCTGGCTGCTTTTGGTCGACACTTTACACAGTGGCACAAGCCATAATCAGGACAAGTGTCCTGCTGCAACAGCAGCTGCTGCAGGCTGCATGCGGCATGCTCCCTGCTGCATGTTGCCAGCAAGCTGCATTATGTATTATTATTTGATGCATTTTGCATAGAAGGCAAAGTCGAGCTGCCCTCAATGTGCCTGGTGACATTATGGAGTAGCTGGCGGAGTGGGGCAAACGAAGACGAAAAGCCAGCAAATCTGCAGGCAACGCTGGGACTTAGCCTTGAGCAAAAGTTGAGCGCACGAGCCTCATGATTTATGCACGTGTTTAGTGTGAAAAAATGTACATTAAAAGCAAAATCCAAACACCACATACCACACCATTCCGCACTTCTTTGCTATCCCCCGCCTCCCCCCTAGAGAAAGTGTTGCCAAGAGAATGTTTAACACAGTTGCGTGGAGGCGTCTCGCCGGGCAGGCAGGAAGTGAAAGTGTGTTAGAGGACGCGCATGTGTTGCTCCTGTTTGCCTTCTGCTCGTATTGGTATTGAGGTCACTGGTCATTATCAAGATGTTGCCAAAGAAATGCCATAAAGTGCTGTCCTGTCACTAGTCCTTGTTGCTGGCGACGGCTGTCGTCAGCAGCTGCAGCAGCAGCAGCGGCAGCGCACCATTTGATATGCAAGGCAGATAAAGGCCAACGCGCATTCAGCGCCTGGCCTGGCCAAAAGCCAAAAGGCTGCCTACAAATGGCAGGGCAACAACAAGGCGGCGGGCACACAGGGGCATGAAGAGCAATTTGCTAAGCAGCACGCCTCAAGTTGTCTGGAAAAGCCAACAAAACCAACAATATGGAGATGGCAATAGTTTAATGCCTGCCCAACTGCAAGTGAGCTTCAAAGAAAATTGCTGACCAAGCAGCTTCTTTAGCTAACAGCGAGTGTGCGATGTTTGTGTGTGAACGGATTTGCCTTTCACTTGTTAGTTGTGGAATTAACGTGTATAAATTGAATGTTTAGCTAATTTGTTGCTATGCGCACAGTTCTGGGAAGTATAAGCTGACAAAGTGCGTCTTACATTTGGCTGAGATTGGGAATTGGGTGAGGTATAGTAAATTCTCCCATAACTGGCAGCTTCCATAACCAAATAAATTTTGTCAACGCACATTTCTCACATTTTTGCCATACAAAATGCTTTCCACTCGCCGAACACTCCAATTACTGAACGCGCACAAAATATTGAAATAAAATGTTTTGGCTCAAAATCATAAACAAGATTTTTATAAAATTTAGATTCTCCATTGACAAAAATGTACACATTTATACCATAATTGTTGGGAAAGGCAATGAAATGGCTGATTATTTAAAGAAATTTTTTGTTTTTTAGATCGTAAAATGACATTAAATTAGTATTTTTATCTATTAAAGAAAAATCTAAAGCAATTTGTTTGTTAAAAAATGAGAAATTGCGTATGCCTAAAATTGCATAGTTTTAAGAACGCAGTAGTTAATATTTATAACAAAAAAATGTGTCGTTGTTTTAACTCTAGGTGTTTAAAATAATTAGTAGTCAGGTATTCATTGTGGATACCATTTAAATAATGAATAATGTTATTTAAGTAATGAATGTATTAAATAAAAATCATCAATTGTTTGCATAAAGTTTAATTTTAAACAATATTATCATATTATAATTTTATATGTGAACAAGAAAAAATTATATTATATTAAATTTAATATTAAATTAATTTACGCAATCAAAAAAGAGGTTGCAAATTATTTATTAGAAGTTTTAAAAGTAAAAATACTTTATTCAACAAATGGAACAGAAAAGTTTTGCCGCAAATGGCTTCCAAATTCAATGAAAATACCCAAATACACCTAACATAAATATGAAGGGTATTTACTGTGTTTTAAAATGGTCAAGGAGGGGAAATTTTGCACAAGACTCCGCTTCTCAAGTTCAAGATCAACGAATTTTCAGTTAAATGTCATTAATAAGACATAGATAAATAATATGGCTATATAAGATATAATTTTTTTTAATAATTGTAGTATTTTTTTATACTTGTTTGTTTTTTGTAAAAAAATTTTTTTAATCTACAACTATGTGCGTGAAAAAATTTCTTGTCAAACTATTATCTCACGTTGATAATCCCTAAAAGAGAGCCTGGAGCATCAACTTTTCAGCTTACGAAAAAAGGAAAAAAAATGAAAACCAATTAGTTGACATCTTAAGCAAACACATTTACGTTGTCTGCTTTTTGGAAGCTAACAATTCTGGTGCTTATACGCTAAGAATAATGGCCCAACAGCTGGCAGCTGTTGCAGGAGCTTGGCCTCCCGCTCTTTCGGCTAAGCACTTAAAACTTTAATTAGCCACCACACTCCACCCCCATTCGAGAGTACAAAAATAACAAGAGGGTGCTTTCAGCCGCTTGCCACAACCAAGTAGAAGAAGAAGAAAAAAAAGACTTGACTACACTTTGATATAATTAGCGGCATTAGCCATTAGGTAATTTTAAAAATTAATCAACCAGCCAGAGTCGACCAAGCACATTGTAGTGCCAATTATTGGCCAAATCAACTGAAATCACAAGACAGTAGGCGTTAGCATTGGGGGTGGTCGTGAGGGGCTGGTAGCGTACTGCTAACCCAATTAGCACTTAACACATGACAGCGGCAGCCTAGGTAAATAAATGGCAAACAACAGTTCAATTGATGGTTGCAGCACGTGTCCTGAAGCTTCAACGTTACGTTAAATGTTTTCGCAAAACCCCAAACACTGAAACCCCGTCCACCTACCTTAACCCACATGGCGGCAAAGGCAAAGGCAAAGCGACTTTCAATTTCCCAGGCAGCCAGCCAAAAAGGCAGTCGTCAGCGAAAGGACCAACCAGAGGCAGCAGCAATCGCAGCGAAGGCAACTCTGCAAACTAGCACAAGGACGTGTGCCGCACGACACACACATGCACACACACACACACACGCACACAAATCATACACATACAAATGTATATCTGAAGCCATACACACGCAAACAAGCAAAGCTCAAGTTGCCACTAGGTAGAATACTCATACCCTACACCACTTTTGGGGCACTTCTTTCTTCGATTCGGTGCATGTGTCTGTGGGGTGGTCGGGCGAAAATCTTAGCGCTCAAGTAGCGTACGTGATATGCGCGTAATCAATATTTACACACAACTTTTCCAAGCCAAGTATATGTGCTAAAAATGAAAATGTAAGACAAAAGTTTAGCAATTGGCAGGCAATGCCGTATATATCCATATATATATTGGGTTGCCATTTGGGTAATATCATGCATATGGCATTTAAAGAAACATATTTTATTGCCACACAATTGAACTAGTTTATGTGAGGGGTTCGATGAGGCATCTGAGAATTGCGTAGAAGGCTACACAGTCAGAGTTCTAAGAAAATGCAACAAAGCAAATAAAGACATATATATATATATATATATATATATATATATATATATAAACGATGAATTCTAAAGAATATAGTTGCAATTCGAGCGTATCTTGGCTTATTTTTTAAGTATGCTAAAGGAAATTGGATATTTGAATTGCATATTTTCCCTGCTCAGACGCCAAGTGTCTGACGCGTGTCAATTGTCAAGAATTCATAAACTGATAAATATCGAATTTAATAGCATAAATGCAAGGGAATTCAACAAGTTATTTAAGTTGAAAAATGGAAAACAAATAGAATTCTTGACTAAATACTTAAGGTATAAGGCAAACAAATTTGTACGCTTGATTTAATGGCATTTTAATTTTTATAGAACGCGCATTGTATTATTCTTAACCCATCTATAGATGTGCCGAGCGTATATAAGGGGCGAACATGGGAACCAGCATATTTTCTTATACAGCGTTTGTTTATTATGATTGCCATTTTTTGCAATGCGAGTTGCAATAGATAAGTATTTAACCAATTAAAGAGTCAATTGTCAGGAAACGTGGTGGTTAAATAAAAGTAACTCAGTTAAAATGTCTGTAAGCTACAACTATCAATGATATAATTGCCTTAACGACTGCGCCGAGCGCCTTGCCAAGGATACGCTGCCACCATCAAGCAAATGCAGTTACTTTGGCACACATTAAATTTGGTTTGATTTTTGGCGCAGCTGCCGGGCCAAGGAGCCAACGGACTTCGACTCAGCCATCCAAACAGTCAGGCAAACAGACAGCCAGATAACTATGGGGAAGTGTTGGGGAGTTAAGGAAAGGACTCTTAGCACAAAGGAAACCAGCGACTCGACGCCAGTCGCAAGAGTCCTGTACGGCAAACTTGAGCCAACCAAGGGGAAAATCAAGTGGAAAACGTATATTGTGAAAATCAACTATTGGCAGGCAGCTGTCAGCCGCATGGCCAAAACGCCGTTCAAACAACGAAAACAATGGCCAAAAACGCAGCTCAAAGACGCCAAAGTTGGCAGAAATATATGAAAACCAGTTACCAGAGAGTATCAAGAACAAGAAGAGCGCGAAGAAGACAAAGAAGGCACTATTTATGACAACATTACATCATGAGCAGCTAAAAATATCCTATACATATATATATATATCTACATATATCAAGTTTTCTAGCTTGTCTAGCAGTTTTTGACACCGAAATGCCGCTACCAAAATATTTGCCAAAATCCAATAAATTGCACAAAAGCCAACGTCACACACAAATCAGACCAGGCAATAAGGATAGGTATTTAAAGCATGTCAAAACGGTTTGAAGTGGAATTTAATTAAATTAAATATATAAATTTAATAAATGTAAAATACATAAGCAAGCTATTGAGGTTGGATTCATTTATGTATTTTCTAGGGGTGTTAATATTGAATGTCAGCAATACAAAATTGAGTTAATTATTAAATGTAAACTTTATGTGAGGAACAAGTTTATTTTATATTGTTTCTCAACATGATTGTGGCACGAAGCCTTTTGTGTCATTCACATTGTGTATTATTTTACCTAGGAATAGGACAGAAAACAAAACCTAAGAAGAGAAAATAACATAAAAACAATAATCACATTTGCACATGGAGAGTATTTTATGATGATTGCTTTTCAACGTGTGCTCGTCTGTGGTTAGCAGGTGGGACTGGGAATTTTAATAAAAAAAAATAAAGATATACTTGGCGATAAAGCACAAAATGATTTAAAAAAACATGAACAAATTTCGTATAAAAGATAGCCAGAATTGTTAATATTTTTGTAATATAACAAGCAGGCTGATAGAAATGTTAATTGATTAAATCTTTTCGTTTCTATATTATTTTCCTAGTTCCATTCCATATTAACATTTCTTTTGAAAAGAAAAAGTTGGCATTAACACACCATAAAACTCTTTTGGGAATTGCTTTTATAAATGTTCCAGAAAAATGTCTAATTAGAACTTTTGCGCGTATTTGTTCCGTTGGCACTCACAAAAGGTGCAGCTGTCAAAGTTTTTTAATTGGAAAATACTTTAGAGTGAACCAAAACCGTTCTGTCATATGCACTTAGGGTGTGTCCTGGCTGGCTGTGCTCAATCGGAAAACTTTTGCGAGTCAAGTTTCAATCAACTTGATTTAATTTGCAGCATTCACTGTTCGTTTTTGCCTGTTAATAAAACATGCGCGCAATTCATGGCAAATATTATTATCATATTAGTAACTCATCTGCGAACTTGGGCCATGAACTCGATTCATTGCAGCAAAACTTCGTCAACTTGGCCAAAAACTAACAACAGGCTGGCAAAACTATTGTGTTAGCTTTCTCCGAGTCATAGCGTTGGTTCTAGTCGTTGCGAGGGCGGTTTTGGGGTTGAATGAATGTTGATAAAAACTTTTGTTGCTGTACTGCCAACATAGTTTCAACATATTGCCGCCACCAACGCGGCCACCTTTTGGCACAACAAACAAAAACACGAGCTCGGCGCCCACGAAATACAAAACAATTTGAATGAACATACGGCTGGGGGATCAAAACTTTGTCCTTGTAACCAACAAGGCGACTGTTGACGAGACAACAATAATGATTACTGACTCCTCGATGGCTGTCGGCCATACAAATATATATATATATATATATATATATATATATACACTTTCAACAAACATGGCCAGTTCTATGATAGTGCAATTCCAGTCAGGCTATAGAAAAGAAAACTTTTGCTCAAAACTAATAAGCTTATGGAAATATCATCAAGACCGCGCAGACCATCGCCCAAAGAAAACAGAACTAATGGCCCAAAGTTCTGACAATGACATCAGCAAACTCAGTTTTTAGGGCTGCTTACAAAATTGTTGCAATTTACGTATTTATTAATATAAACTTAATCAAGAGGCAGCTGTAGGTAGATAAGGCTGCATAAATTAATTCTTTGTTCAAAGAAATCCTGGGCTTACAGGGGCCTAATTAAACTAAGTTTAAGCATGAAGAACATTAATGAAATAGAGTCTTGTAGAAAACAAAGTGGTAAGAGGAAGAGATGATTAGATTACAGTTTTAAACAGCAAGTCGAACACTTAATATTCAGCACTAGGAATAATTAAATACATCAAACATTTAGTTGAGCTTTATATTTTATACAAACATTTCAATGTAGTTCAGCTTGTCAAAGTCAAATAGTCGAGCTTAACTTAGAATTAATAGAGTTAGATTTAATTGAGTGTCGGTTTGTTTAAATCAGTAAGAATATACTGTAAAAAAAATAATAATGCAAAATATCTTAAATAAAAATTGACTTTAAGAAAATTAGTTAAAAGTCAAAAATAAAAATAATAAAAACTATTTTTTTTTTTTTTAAATAAAATTGCAATAAATGAAATTACAGACCAAAACTAAAAGAACTTCAATCATTTCAATTAATTTAATTGAAAATAATTAATTTATTATTCTTAGTTTTTTAATAAAAGGAATGCGTATTATTTTTAATTAATTTTTTATGTATTTCTTAAATAACTTTCAGGCAAATGTTATTTTCTATGATTTTATTTTAATTAAGTACTTGGTAAATATTATTTAAAAGCAAACTTTTTTCTTATCAAAATCATTTTTATGCACTCAGCTCATATCAAGCAGAAATTTTTAATCAAAAGCCTGAACTAGAAGCAAATTTTTAATGAATCTCTACAAACTGTTGCGAAGATTGTTCTATTACTTCGTTAAGTCTTAACAACCTGTGCAAAATTTAAGTTAACCTTTTGCTGAACTTGGTAACCAATTTTAACACACCCGCCACATCCTTGACCCCATCAACGGACCGCAGATGAAGCCGAGTGCAAAATTGCCTTGCAACACTTGAAAAGTTTATGCAGTGCTCAAGTGCAACATTAATTGCTGGCAGTTGTGGCAGCTACTTCTGAACGAGATTTGTAATTAAAAGTAGTGCCCGCACCACCCTTTCCAAAAAAAAAAAGAAATCATTATAAACTTCTGTTGCACCAGTTTGTCTGATTTAAGGCCAATTGCTGTTGGAGGCTGTAACGCCACTTGAGCTAATCACACACAATTTTTGGTCCAACAACTTTTCCTCTTGATGGCCACAAAAAGTGACAATGCAATCTGCTCCTCGAAACGCAAGATGCTGTCGCTGTTGTTGCAAATCGGGCCAACAGCTATTTCTTACAACTTAGAGTAGTTGTGGAACAGCCGAAGGCAAACAGACTCCGCGCTAACATAATACACAAATTAGTTTTTAATTAATTTTTAAAGCACAACCTTTTTGCACAAATAATCAGAGTGTTGCCAAGTGCTATCAGCAACAAAATCTACAAGAAAGTCAGGTTTCTGTTGACACAACTTGACTGCAGGCTGCCTAATCGGAACACATTTCTACGCAGCTTATCATAGGGAATTCCGTTTCAGTCATACAGGGTACCAAAAATTATGATATACAGAAAAAATCATTTAGTTAAATTTTAACTTTTAAAATAACATCTTTCGAGAACTTAATTATTTTAATTACGTTAGCATATTTAAACCACTTTTTAAAATTATACAAAATAAACATCATCAAAAAAATAATATTAATTTGAATAAAATAGTTTTTGGCTTACATCCAATTTATTAATTTATACATAAAAAATTTATTTTTGTTCGTGTTTTTTCTTACATAAAAATTTATTAATAATCATCTAGATACAATATACTAACTTAGCCCGAAATATATTTAAATATTTAAATTCAGTTAAGCAAAAAAAAATAAAATAAAATATAAAAAAAAAACCACTTTGCACACCCAAGATCCAAATCAATAACAAAAATATTTCAAAATATAATATAATTGAAATTATTTATATTATGAAACAATTTTCATTTCATTTTAATATACAAAAAATTAAGAAACTATCGAATATGTAGAAGAAAGAAAATAATGATATATAATATGCCTGTTCTACTGGAATTCCAAATCATCATTAATCCAATATAAGTCTATAATACCAAATTTATAAATTACCTGTAAAGAGAAGATAGGAAATCATTTATAAGAACATTTTTATAAGCAGGAAATTAACAGTTGAGAAATTTAAAAAATATATTTTTATTATTTTATTAATTGAACGGCTAGTGAGGACGCTTTTGTCTTCTGCGCACCTCGTGTTTCTTTATTTACGTAAAATCGCTGGGTTACCAACTTTATAGAGTTTGAATATTAAAGAACACAAGAATTTTTGCTATACGCATTTATATGTACTATCAATTTTAAGTTTAAATCACTCGTTAATTTATAAACTATAAGCGAGCGCTTGTTATTTGAGCCTGGCCATCGTTTTTACTTTGTTATTGCTGACCCAGCTTTCTAGCTTATGTTGTTTCTACCCATGCTCGTACTCGAACTGCCACTCTTATGTATACATATTTCATGGCAATAGGACAGAACGTAACCAGGAGCATCGCTTTGCAACTTATAATTGGATTTATGAGCAGGCGGGCAAAGACAACAAGAGCTGCGGAACTAAACGAACCGAACTGAACCGAGCCCCAACTAGCAGACCATCTATCTACATAAGCCATCTCTGGCAAGGGTATCGTAAGTAGCCGTTTGACGATGCTCGGAGCTCTCGTTTAATGGTCGCCCTGGCAGCAGAGAAATTGTCATCGTAGTCGACGGAAACGGAAATGCTGCAGCGCAGCAAAAGGTAAAAACTGCATGCGATGCAAGCATATGAAAGATGCGAAAGAGGAGCAGAGGGGTTGAACAAGACGCTGTGGTCAATTTGCTCAGCACGGTTGCTGCACCAGTTTGTTGCAAATTAATCACTGGGGTCTTTACTTTATTTATTTAATAAAGCTTCTACATTGTTCAAGTAATGGCAGGGGATCTAATGAAAGTGGACTTTGTACTGGCGGCACCGTAAAGGCTAATTGTCTATGTAAATGCCATCACATCATATGCAAAAATGTATTTATAGATCTTTAAGTCAATTAAAGCAATTTATCGTTGCAGAAAAAGTTACATTTTAAATATCAGAAATATACTTTGAGAAATATACTTTAAGGGTGACATTATACTTTGACGATAAATCGATGCTTAAAATGCCCAATTAAAAAAAAAAATGCAGAAGAATAAAAATTTGAAAATAGAACCAAGCTAGAAGTATATATTGTTTGTATGAATATTGCCTCAATACGAAATCAAATAGTACAAATCTGCTGCAAAAAATCGTTGATTCTCCTGACCATTAACATCGGATAAAATGGCGGGAAAGGGAGATAGATGTAAAAAGTGCTCTTAAGAAAAAATAGAAATGTTATAACAATAAACGAATGTGGAAGATAGGGACTAGGCAAACTAAGAGAGGAAAACTTTTGGGTGTTGGCTGATCCAAGTCCAAAAGCTGTTTTAAACAGAACAATATATTAACTAATACCAATAAAATGTTTAACGCTTTGTTAGCCACACACAGATTTAAGTCCTCATTTAATATATTCCATTGTTAACAGTCATGCTTATTAAATAACCCTCTGCTCAAAAGATTGTACGCACAGCTCTTATCAAAAAAAAAAATGCGACAAAACGAGTAAATAAACTAAAAATAATTTTTGAATGCATAAACAATGCGTAAATAAAGCGAACTTTATGATATCTGGGTGGAGAGAGCGAAGATAAATGTAAATAAATACTTGAACGAGATTTTTACTCTAATAGTGAATCAGCTTTATGCTGCAGAGATTTGTTTTATTTTTATATTTTCTTTCTATTATAAGTATGTTACTTCTTCCTTTTTGATAATAACGTTGGCTACAACACAAGGCGTTGACTGTTGAAGTGCTTTCAAGCAGCTTTCTGTCGAATTGAAGGGCTGAGTTTTTACCACTTAGGTGGGTTGTCTAGCTGCTGTTGCTGTTGCCAGCTTAACACCACCACCAGCGGCAGCAGCAACAACAACAATAACAACAACAACTGCAACCAACTACAAGCAGCAGCATAATAAGAAAGCATGTGAAGCGAAAAACAAACAACTAAAGATCGCACAAGCTGCTGCTATTGTTATACACTTTCTTTCATAGAGTATATGAGCTTAAAATATATGATATAACCAGTCTTTGTTTACGCAAGTTGGCAACGCCACAGTGAAGCTAACTTATTAGGCGACGCAAGCACCAAAAACTATTTTAGTTTACAGTTTTTGCATAGGTTGGCAGCATCAAGCTAAAGAAACTGCAGATTGATAGCCTATAATTGCATTTTGAAACCATTTAGCTAATATTTTTATACTAGTTAGCAGCGCTAAAGCTTAACTTGCAAACCTTAAACAACAGTTGGCAGCTCTGATTACATTTCTACACAGCAGTACGAGTTGACAGCTCTGACCACATGAGTTGACTGCACATAATTCTCATAAATTTGCTCGGCAAAGGAAATATATCGACAACCTTCTTCTCAATGAATATAAGCAGCTCAATTACAATAAATAAAATAATTGTGAAAAATCCGCTGTCGTAAATATAAATTCGTCCACAAAAAATGGGTGAGAGATAGGTCAAGTCAAATTTTCATATAAATATTAACATATTGTTGCGTCCGAGAAAAGTCGGGTAATACCAGTTCGTTGTTGTGTACATAAAACGCAGAGTATATGCAATTCGTTGCAAATAAAATTGCATTGTCTTGCTTGCATTGTTGTGTTGTGTTTCAACGTGGGTGTCGAAGCGCAACATGGTTAAGTATGGGGCGTGCCAGGGGGTTGTGTGTGTGTGTGTGTGTGTCTAAGTTTAAAGCAATGGAAACTGGGTTAATAATGTCATTTACTGCACTAGAGGACAGGCAACCGAACGAAAAACGACAACTTGGCAACATGAGCCCAGCGCGTTGGGCATTAGATTTTAAAACTATGTATTTAAGCGAATGTCATAGAAATAAATGCTAATTGCAGGAAGTTGGCAACAATCGTTGTTGCTGTTGTTGCTGCTGCGACTAATGCTGTTGTCAATGCAATATGTTGTTGTTGTTGTTGTTGTGTTGCTGACGCTTTTAAGTGCTTTTGACAAAAGGCTAATGCGATTGACATTTTGGGACTATTTTGTAACTATCATTGGTTGTGTATGAATAGGTGCGGGTGTGCGTCAGTGTGTGTGTGTGCCTGTCGGGGTTTTAGTTGCATCATTAGGCACACAGCGTTGCTCTTGTTAATTTGCATGCCTCACAGTCAGTCTTCCAGCTTTGTCTTATCAGATTTGCTCGCAATTTCTGCCACAGTGACTAGACAAATAGTTAAGACCTTGTTATCAGTCAGAGAAAATTTTTTTGTTATGCACACAGACAGTAAGAACAACGCCAAGCAACTCAAAAATAACAAAAACTTATATCGACTGTAAGTTGATTAATTATATCTAGTTTTATATAATTACTTATTTCGAATAACAGGTACAAATAATGTACAGTTCTTTTATAGTTGTCATCTCCAAGGTATACAACAAAAATATATTGTAATTCTTTACTTTTGTCTCTTTATTTATATAACTTAATAAAAAAAAATTGTTTCATCAATTGATTCAATAATGGTAAAAATATTATACTTTTTAAACGGTGTGGCAACGCTGCGTTCCCCCGAACATAGTTTGTTTGCCGCATGTTTATACGCACTACACGAAACAACACATTTTTTTGCTGTACGTGCAAACTTTACGAAGAAGTTAAAATATGTGAAAAATGTGTTAGTTTTTAATTAACTATTGTTGAAGGTGCTCGTGCCTGCAGTTATTGTTCGAAACTTACAATCTATTGCACAATGTAATTGCCATGCACACAAATGCATCTAGAGGGATTGAAGCACGGAGGACCTGGGCTTCAGTTTTGGGCGGGTTCCGAATTTTTGTGTATGTTATGCAAATCTATATACATGTATATACTGCTTAGAAATTCAGATAGCTTAGGAACACTTTTCATTGCATTTTGAACAATATTAGACGCAACAACAACAACTGTAACGTATTTATATTTATCTAGAGCTTACAAAGAACCAACGCATATGCACAGCAGCATACTCTATAACCCAGTTTTCACATGCACTGGCAACCCTATTGATTTTTTCTTGTGGTCTCTACCATTTGCATATTTGATATATGACAGCGTGTTCTGTAACTGTTTTTTTGGGGTTATTCATTATTTTGTAGCTTTGAAAAATGTTCTTAGGACTCAGTTATCATAAATGTAGCTAAGTTTTGAAAAATTAAAAATGCACCCAATGTTTTGTTGTTTTATATTTGATATTCAATTATTAAATCAAATATATTATTTTCTTATTAACTTTGCCTACGCTATCTAATGAGTTGCTTGACTTTTGCATGCGTCATAAGCTCTGCCGCAAAGAGATAAAAATAAATCTGTCTGCATAATCAGGTAACTTTTTATTTGGTTTACTTTACGTAAAACATAGTAATAAAATATACATACTCTGTTGATAAGAATTTTACACTGATCATTATTTCTGTACATTTTAGGGGTTTTGTTCTAAGGACTTTATTAAATTTAGATTGAAAATTTTTGTATGATTCAAAGTAACTTTTTTTTTTTTGTAAATTTACGAATTTAGCAATCATGAGATTAACATCGAGACTTATAAATACGCGCTCAGTTATATAATTTGATATTGAAAGTTTCATATTAAAATGGCATTTCAAAAAAGTTTGACATTTCCACATAAATCTCTCAGCTGATTTATCTTAAAGAACTCTGACTCCTTGCGATAAACAAAGTTGTTTTATCGGACTTAACCGTTCACATTTTGAAAGTCCCCGAATGATATATAAGCCCGTTGGGTTGCGATTGCATCGGTAGAGAATATTTCTCTAGTCCGAAGAGAATTCGCCACGAAAAACCCCAAACCCTGCCTTGTACTTCTCCCACATGCAATTGGAAGTCACAGGACACTGACCACTATTTCATTTGGGGAACTTTTTAATCGTAGGCAAATCGACAGAGTTACTAAGGCTGCTTGATGTTTATACATTTCTATATACGCTGACAGTTTCGATTCAATATGTTTTATTTTCGAAACTGCGAATGGAGCAGTATGATATTCCATAATAGAAAGACGTATTTTATCTTTATCAAAGATTTTAGTTTTAATATTTTTCTATCTTTTTAAAAACTTTTTCAACACGCAAAAACTAACCGAACATTTCATTACTACGAATAATTTTAACAATTAATATTTAAACTAAGTTTTAAAACTGTCGCCCAAATTAGTTGATTTCAAACAAACGTTAGTAAAGCGTAATCTCAACAAAGAAATCTCGTATTTTGAATTTTCAAAATTTTTATGAGTGTTTACGACGTCAATGGAGCAGCAGCCGGACGAGCTATCAGAGAATTACCTTTGACACACGATTTTGCATATTATTTAAATTTTATTCAATAAAATTTAACAAAATAATATAATTTTTCAAAATAAAAAGAGGATTCCAATTAAAAAAACCTTTTTCAAAAAAACATTAGTGAGAATTAATGAACGAAGAAGACTTCGGCTTGATCATCATTTGGGTAAATTTCAGTGACTTCATGTGCCAACTATTCCAAGAAATTTTCGGTGTATTTAGTCCACCTTCCGAGGTATATAGTCCATTTAGATTGCTAAAATTAAAAAAAAGGTGATAGGTAAAACTGGTCTTAACATAAACAGTGTGCTTACCAGTAATAACATTTAATGAACCACCATCCAGACTCGTAAGTACGAGCACAGTTTGTCACATGAATATCATTATCCCGATCTGGTGTTAAGAAATTGTGGTGTAAATGATACTTGAAGGAATCACCAGTATTTCCGGTATAATCTCGAAGCATTTTAATCTTATATAACTCCTCTGTCTCGTTGCCAATAACAAAGTTACTGTATCGGGCATAACGGGTTTCATTTTGAAAGTCCTCCAGAGATATATATAATTCGTGAGGTTGCGATTGGGTCAGTTTATGGAGTTTCTCGAGTCCGATAAAGAACTCGCCACGCAAATCCCCAAAACCTGCCTTGTACTCATCCCAGCCTCGGTTAAAGCTCACACTGCCATCAATACGGCGTTGAATAACGATCCACCCGGAACCGGCGAGCTTCGAGTCACAGGACACGGAGAATGGATACATATCGGGTACCTTTATCGCATACACATCACTTGGTTTTCCTAGGCAGTTAGGGATTATAGACATCGCTTTGAACTCTGAGAGTTTTGATTCAAGTTGTTTGATCTTGGCAACATTAAATTCATTATCTTCATGCTTAGATCTTGATATCTTTAATTCTTTATCTTTTTCATTGATTTGGGAATCTGCCGATTTAATTTTGGATTCCAAATTAGTTATAAGAACACCATTTGAGACGAGTTGTTCCTCCAGCTGTGTAATATTGCTCTTATACGAGGCGGTCAATTCGATTTGTTGGGTCAGTTGAAGGTCCTTTTGCCTGATTGTTTCGCTCATAGCTTTACACTCTGAGAGTTTCGATTCAAGTTGTTTGATCTTGGCAACATTCAATTCATTATTTTCGTGCTTCAATAGCGATTTTTTTAGTTCTTTATCTTGTTCGTTGATTTGGGAGTCTGCCGATTTAACTTTGGATTGCAGATTATTTATAAGAACATCATTTGAGACTAGTTGTTCCTCCAGCTCTGTAATATTGCTCTTATACGAGGCGGTCAATTCGATTTGTTGGGTCAGTTGAAGGTCCTTTTGCCTGATTGTTTCGCTCATAGCTTTACAGTCTGAGAGTTTCGATTCAAGTTGTTTGATCTTGGCAACATTTAATTCATTATTTTCGTGCTTCAATAGCGATTTTTTTAGTTCTTTATCTTGTTCGTTGATTTGGGAGTCTGCCGATTTAACTTTGGATTGCAGATTAGTTATGAGAACATCATTTGAGACGAGTTGTTCCTTCAGCTGTGTAATATTGCTCTTATACAAGGCGGTCAGCTCGATTTGTTGAGTCAGTTGAAAATCCATTTGCCGGATTGTTTCCCTCATTGATTTTACTCTCTAACTCTGCGAATTGTTCTTCCTTTGCTCGTATAGCTAAGAAGTTGCTAAGAAGCGGTTTCAACACTTTATAACAGTAGGCTCCGCACTCCGAATCCTTCTCTAAAGAATCCTCTATCCACTACGTTAAACTTTAAATTAGAATCTAAATAATTGACATTACATTTGAGACACCAACCGAGTCGTTTGTCGATACTCCATTTGATTGAACTAGTAAGGGCATTAATAAAATTGCCCATAGTTTAAAATATATTCCCATCTTCAGCTAATTAATTCGAGATTTGCAACCGTTGCTCAGCGTTACAAATTATAAATTGACTGAGACCTGTTTGCGAATCAAGCCAAGTAAACCTTTTTGGTTTATCCCAGTACATAACATGCACGCAAGTCATAAAAATCATTGCGTCAATAAATATAATCAATGCATTTAGATGCAAGTAATATTATCAGCTCAATATTTTTGATCGCGGCTTTCAGTATATTTTGATAATATTGATTTTATTTTGTTCAAAAGTCAAAGCTTATCAATGTTTTTGCTGTGATGGGCAGCTTTAACAATATACAAAATAAGAAAAAGTCTAGTTTTTTTAATTTCACGAAAAGCAGAATCGAATGAATTACCTAATAATATAAATTTCTTAGCTACTGGGAACAAAAATGTTGTTGCTTTATATTTACTTATTTTTTCGTTCTTGTTTTTCCAAGAATTCACTTTAAATTGTTAATGAGGCTGAGCGTTTAGCACGTTTCCAGCGCTTGGCTGAGCGCATTAACTGCTCGACGTCTCAGACCCAGTCACAGTCTTAACTCGTAGTAGAGAACTTACTCATACATAAATGAGAAACCCATTATCAAATGGCGGCGTTAATACAGCAACAAACACAGCAAAAAACAAACTATGCACATCCATGCCCATGTCGAAGCTGTTGAACAAATCCATGGCATATCCGCAACAACAACAATGAATAGCGAAATAGACTATGCGCGTGAGGCATTAAAAAAAAAAAAAAGAAATGCTAAAAAAGTTTTGTGTTCTTTTTGCGAGCGACTGACTTTAGTAAAATGTTTTACATATCGAAGTTGGGGCAGGTGCTGCACAGAGAAGGAGTCGCTTTCACACAAAGCACATTTATAATGAGCATATTGCCAAAGTAAAGCGCAACGGAAATGAGCATGAGCTGGAAGAACAAAACAAAAAATACTAAAAGTACAATGGGCCAAAAATATATACATATATCTTAATCAAAAGTTTAGACCCAATAAATTTGAGTCGTATTTCTTTAAAGAACTTGAATTCAAAATGCTATTATCGATAAAAATATTTATACATTTCGATTTATCAAAATACAAGAGGCTTAAAGAGATTGAAAACAATTGCCGCTTTCGAGCTAAGATATTTAAGAGTTTTAAAAGGAATTTAAAAAATAATCTGATTTAATCTAGTATTATTTACTTTTACCTGAGTTGATAATGAAATATTTATACATTTTATTATAATTATATTAGTTTGATTAAATTATATTAATTGTATTTTAAAATAAAAAATTCAGATGTTCATCATTTTTTAAGCCTATGTTCAGTCCAACAAAAACTCTTCAACATAACTTTCCCAAATATCAAGTTGGTTTGTTTTTAAATACTTGAGATTAATTACATTTTTGTTTCCTTTTTCTGTACTTTAATTAAAAGAGTTATGTTCCTATGACAATACATTTAATTGTACAAAGAGGATAACGATTCGAATCCCATTCTAGTGCAAAGACTAGAAGAAGTGATATTTAAAATAATTTATTTTTGATAGTTCTCTACTATATCCTATATTTTAGTTAAAAAATGTTTAGAATTATAAGGATCTATTTCAGTGCATGATAGTATTTGTGACATTTAAAGATATCTTAAATGTTTTTGGAAATACCCTTAAGAGAAAAGCGACTAATGGAAACTCTGTAAGCCACATTTGATAATATTATTTCGTTTCATGCCCATTGTTTGTAGCAAACTTTTCATTATGCTGATGACTCCGGCATGCCCCATGCTACAGGTATTACGAGCGCTGTCTGAAAGTTGAGAACTATGAGTACGCAGTCGGAATTGTCGTTGTCGTCTGCAAGTTGGCAATGGTGGAGTTGGAATGTTGGAGTTTTGGCGACGATGCCAACGATGACGACACTAGCAATTAAAAATTTGTTCATTACGCTGTGGGGGAGCACACACACACACGCACATACACCAGACAAACACACACACACACACACATGTTAAGTTTGGCTCGTCCACATTTTGGCAGTCAGAAGGCGAACCACGAAACTTATTAATTTCACAAGTACAAAATAAATTGTAAGTGCGGCAATTAATTTGCGGTTAGCAAAGATACACAATATGCCAAAGTCCCACCATTAACGGCATCATTAGGCAGCGTTTGTGTTACTTTGCTTGAACGTTAATTGGAGGCAGACTAACATGGGGAAAACTGGAAAACACTGACTGGCCAGCTCAGACTGAGAGCCAAAAGCCAGCCTATGCCATAATTGCTGTCGATTGTTTGCCAAAAATGAAAATCAAGAAAATAAAAATGGTTTAAGTGCCATTTTTGGGATAGCGAAGAGTCAATACCCTTGAGAATGCTTAAAAGGTTTTGATGAAAAAGGAAACAACAATTAACTAGCTTCTCCAAAAACTATATGATATAGAACTTCTATGCTTATATTGTTTATCTGTCCTTTAACCAAATGTTACATCTTAAAAAATATTTTATTACTTCTTACTTGAAATCGAAATAATATGATATAGTATACTTTGCTTTTATTGAAACCAAGTTTGGTTGAAAAATCTTGGTTTAAATATTTTTAATGTTATGTTATGTAACTAATCTGGTCAACTATGATTCCAATAATGCGTTATAATTTTGATGTCATAATTGATATACCTTTTGCAAAAGTATAATATGTTCAACGAATCGTAGCGCCAAGTGCCAAAAACTGTGAAAAAATTTTTGGTTCTCTTCCGAAGACGACTGGGGCTGGGACTCGGATTACTTTCCAGGGTCTTCAACGTGTCGCGGCATTTTGTACCGTTCTCTTCTATTCCCCGTACCTTTTTTTCTTGCGCAGAAATTTTCTTAATTTAAAATTGAAATTGAGCTGCAGTTATTATTTATAACGCTTTGGACAAACAGCGTGGGCTGTGCATAAAGTTTGCAATAGAGAGAAAAAATTTCCCTTTCAGCGTATTATAAATTATACTATAAATTTTTATCTTTTGTTTATTATTATAAAGTTGCATAATGTAACTTATTATTCTTACGTCGTTGTTGTTTACCTAGTATTTTTTATTATATATGTATTTATATTTATTTATATATATTTATTTATATTTAAACTTTTATTTTTTATATTTTTTGTCTATTCTTTTATTTAGTTTGTTTTATCCTTTTATTTTATTTTATTTTATTTTTTATGTTAACTTTTATTTCTTATTTGCTTTTTGCTTTTACACAATTACTCGAACCCTTCTCGCACTTAAAATGTCTGGAAGGTCTGTTCACTTCCTTTTTTGGCAGAGTTTTTCTCAAATTTTTGGCAAGTGGCCTTCATTCATTTTATGCGCTTGCTATTTGCACATCTAGCGCATAAATCAAAATGGGTATTACATGCGCATAGTTATGGTATAGAGGACGGCATTTTAAAGTGTCATCAAGTTAATTGGCGAGGAGTTAAGTTGAAGTAAAAATCTTTACGCCGCAACCCTAAAGCAAAATCCAAAGTGAGCCCAGGCCCCGATGGTGTTTGCAACTACTGGGAGGAGCAGCCAGAGCATTAACATCAAATTACAAAAATAAATAGAGTACATTCCTGTTGTTTGGTGTGACGGGGTTCAGACCCAAATTTATAGGTGGCATAAAATGAGCACAGACAATGCCAATAACAATAAACGCAAATAATGTTTATGGCAGCGCTAAACAGGCTGCAGAGCTGACACCCACAAGCCGGGGCAAGGAGAGACCGCACAGGGACAACAACTATAGATTATGTAGCCCATTTTAGCGAACAAGAACAAGAGCAACAAAAACAACAACGCCAGAATAGCCGGGTTATAAACTGTCCCATCGTATGGCCGCCGGACAATGCGCATATCCAGTGTCGGACCGCTTTAAAAGGACCTCAAACAAAAACAACAGGCCCAGGTCCAGAGCCCATAATCGTCCTGCCGGCTGTGGCTGTTTTTGACAAGCTGCAAATACCGCAGGCTTTTCCAAGGCGATGTGGCACAAATAACTATGAAAATAATGATAGACGACGATCCCAAAATACCCTCTCATTAAATTAAACAAGAGACAAAAGGATGTCATAGAATAGAACTATATGAATTAAGGAAACAAAAAGAGTTACCAATTGTAACATATTCTGCTAGATTATAATTGCCAGATTATTATCAAAAATTTCCGTAGCATATCTGTTAGAACGAAAAAAAAACACTTTTACGAAAATAACAGGAATAAAGAATTTTAATAATTATTTTGTATATTAATCAGTTGCTATATTCGCAAATAACGTAACACTTACACCTACTGTGATTAGTAAGATTTATTAATTAGAAAATAAAGTAAGTATAGTTGTTAAATGTAAGAGATCATTTATAGTTTCTTTCAAAGGTAAAAAAAAAAATTCAAACAATTATTGAAATAAATGTTGTTTAATAAAGAATTAAAGCAAATTAAGGAGCTTTGTAATGTTCTTACAACCTGCTACGCACATTACAGGGTATTTAAAAATGAAAGCAGGGCTTACCACTGATATGACGAAAACAACTCAGAAAGCGGCAACAAAATATGGTATTAAAAAGGAAGTACGCTGATGTACGTGCAATGCAATCAATGGGGCTGCCAACACGATACAAAAACAGTTGACGGTTTCAATTCGATTCGTTAAAAGCCTCAATATTATTTACGTTTCACTAGCCACAGTTATGGATTGTCACTAAAAAAAACAGAGAGAGAGAGAGAGAGAGAGAGAGAGAAAGAGAGCGAGAGAGAGTCCTATGCAAAAAGAGATAGATGGGCCATTTCTTATGCTTTTCTTAGTTGGCAGCTAGCTTGGGCAGCTTGTCATGTAACACGTAACGACATTTCAAATTAACGAAGCATGAGATTTGATTATATAAACTGTGACAACCAACAATGACAACGACAATATGTTGAGTCAACGACAACAACAACAACAACGCATACGCACATCACTTCACAGCTCTTCTCGCCACGCTGAAAATTCTCATCATGCTCCTTTATTATTGTTGTGCGATTGTCAACGCCGTCATCCTCGTCATCCTCATCAACGTTGCCTGTGTTGTCCTCTTGGGCTTGGACCATTTCCCGTGCTCTCAGCTGTTGTTGTTCTTGTTCTTGTTATATTCTCTAGTGCCTGGTTGTCTGTTTATTATTATTGTCATTATAAACATCATGACAACGGCCGAGTTGTGTTAGGTGTTGAGCGCTTATGTGCAAAGCAGGGAGATGTGGGGGGCTAAGAAGCCAAGCACTGCCAGATACCTAGAATTATAGCTACCTTTCACAATTCAAAAAGCTAAATACAGCTTCATAAATAATGCAGATAATACTCGAATGGATTATTATATACTTCTTATATAAAATAACATTCAAACTTATATAAACAAATTATAACTATCGATTAAAAAGATAATCAAAAATTGAATAAACAATTGTGTGGATGGTTTTTAAAAACAATCGATTTACGTATAAAAATTAAAACGGCTGAAAAATATGTCTATTCGTAAATAAATAGCCGGAATCCGAGTATTCTCAATGTGCAAAATGTTTCGAATAATATCGAAAATATTATAAATTATATCTTTTCTATAAATAGTTAAGAGGTAATGAATTCATTCTTGTAAGATTTACAAAGCAGAAAATAAATATATGTCAAGTCAACAAAATTAACAGTATTAAAAATAATAATAAATAATCGAAAATAGATAATTTAATTTATTTACAAGGCAACCTTCAATCTTTCTTTAATTTAAAACTTTAGCATACTGAACTCTATTTAGAAGTAAGATTTTAGCTAAAAAGAATAAAGCTCTATATCAAGTCGTTGAGAAATCGTTCAGATAGCTAAAACAAATTAGCAATAATGATTTATTCATGCCAATTAATTGTATTATTTAAAATTTGTAATGCGCAAATAAAAATTCAAGAAATATCGTTATCAAATAATTTAAATATAAAACAAAAGCAACATTTTGTTATATATAAAATGATTTTAACAGAATCGAAAAAAGCTCTGACAATATATTATTCCATTTGAATTTTTAATATAATTTAATCTCAACATGTTTGAATTACAATTACTTATCAATTATACTAAATTGCGTTCATCTTTGACTAATTCTTGACAGGCATATACAAAATCATATTCATTCAATTGTTCAAAAATTGTCAACTTAGCAGGCGCTTGAACCAATTAATTTACAGTTAACTAGTCAGAGACTTTTGTTAATTAGTTTATACTAAAATAACAACAATAGTTCACGTTTTAGTTATCAGATCAAGTGTGAATATGTACATATATCACTTGATGAGGCGCTAAAAAATTCCTTAATGAATTAAGTTTCTTATTGGACTTGTTTTATGATGTGCTATTTATATTTTAATTAGAAAATTAAAATAGGCATTTAAGAAAGTGGCACAAAAAACAACAAATCAAGCTTGAAATTAAAATCCGCTAAACAATACAACAACAATAACAAAAGTGGCCAAAACAATGAACAAACAAAGAGCCAAAGTACTTGCCCCATAAAAGCCATAAAAAAAAGACAGCAAAAATAAGAATGCTGCGCGACCCAAAAGCAAAACAAATTTTCGGCATGTTGCCATAATTTAGGCAAAAAGCGCAAATAACACACCAGCTCACACATACACACACACATTTATATATATATCTTTATAGACAAAAGGCTATTTCTCTTTTTGGGTTTTTGAATTGCCAAAGTCCCTTTATAATAGTCTGCTGGAATTGGAAATAAAAGTATAGCACAGAATATATTGACAAGCGTTGGCCATTAAAATGCCAAAGCATTAGGTCCTTTCAGCGTTTTTTATGGCCCGGCCTAGGCATGCGTCAAGTTCAAGGTAACAAATTTTGCGAAATAAAAACCGATTTGTGATTGAACGAGCAGAAGTTATTTGATATATACATATATAGAGAGAGAGCAGAAAGAGAGAGAGAGAGATAGCTGTGCTGTCGACCAATTACCAGGGCTGAAGCTCAATTTGATGTCACATAGCTCGACTTGTCATTTGTTTGTTGCCAAGGTAGCTGCTGCCATGAACAAGTAATTGGCCCAACGGTCGAATGTCGAGTGTTAAACGCGCCAGTTGACTGCGCCTTACACGGAGCTGAACAATTTGCCAAGTTACGCTCTCTAAGCTTTGCCAACTAAATATATGTATGTAGGCCATAAAAACTCACACTTGCGAAATTAATATAGTACCCGCTATAGCAGGTCATTTGTTTAGTTAGCTACAAAAATATACACAAATAAATTAGACTGCAAGCCGCTAATTAAACAAAAACAGAAATATTCAACCATATTTTTTTTAACTTACATAACTTAAGCTCGACTTAAATATATCCTGCACACTAATCAAGCCCCGAAAATTAAAATATTAAAAATATCAATGCCCAAAATTAAAGTTAGAACGTTGCAGTTGAATGTAACCGAATGCACAATACGCTCACATTTAGTCTTTAAACTATTTAATTTAATGAGAATTTATATTTTTATTTATTTATTTTTATTGGATTAATAATTAAAGATTAAATGGGAAATTTGAAAAAATTTAAATTTTCTTTGGACATAAATTCAAAATACCCCTTTTTCAAAATTAATTACTTCTTTGTGCTAAATCAATATAAATAAATTAAACATGAAAACATAAAATATAATTAAACATGGCAAATGGTATTAGTTTTCAAGTTCGGCATGGTTCGAAATTCCCTAAAAAGGTTATACGATTGGCAATTATTTCCTATGAAACTAGCCCAAAATATGTGTATTTAAGCTTTAGTTGTCAGCGACCAATTAGCGTAAAAAATCTGTAGTTATCTGAAATTTAAAGCTGTTGAAAACAACAAATTTGAATTGACCATCTGCTTTAATTGGGTATTATTTTCAGTTTGATTAAAGCCGCTCGCTTCAGTCTCGTTACTAATGAGAAACGAAACTCGGCCGCATTATAGTCGTAATCAGGCTCTTTTCCTCTTTCACTCTCGGCCCGTGTCGGTTACTAAATTAATTGCATACAAATTATTTAATAGTAATAAACATAATAAACAAGAGTGTGTGCGCCAGTAACGAGCCTGCAGATGGTAGAGGTGTAGGAAGAGGGGAGAGGGGAAAGGAGATTGGTGGCATCAGTAATGCCCCATGGTACAGGCAACAAAAATGCATAATGAGCATTAAAATGCTGCGGGAAAACAGTATGCGGAAAATGAAAATGCAATGGCAGTGCCAGGGACGTGTCACTGCTTGGATGTGTGTGTGTGTGTGTGCGGGTGTGTGTTCGAGTGCATTTTCTATATAGCTTGCTATGCTCGCATATAACAGGATTATACAGCATACGCATACATATCTGAATGGGTCTAACCAGCCAACGCAGGCTTGGCCGTTCATGTATTGCTGCTACTCACGTTCTATTTGCTTAACATTCTAAACGAGTCCTTTTCATTAGTAAAGCTAAAAAAAAAATGGGCCCGGAAATAATAATTTAACATGCCGGAATCTACATACACTTACTACAATATCTATTGTTAAATAAGTTTAAGCTAGAAATTTTAATAAACGGCGTTTTTCAAGAATATTATTCATATGAGTATTCTTTAAGAGTCTTTGAATATAATGATTACAGTTAACAATTTTAAGCTTTTCTTTGTAAGAATCAATTAATTAACCGATTTAAACGAATCAAAGGGTCAATGTACATTGAAGTACATTAAAATTCATATGATGTATTAATATTACATATATTTTAATTTCACAATTTGCATATTTTGTTTGAAATAAACCCTTTCCCAGAAGATTCATTTTAGCAAACAATATTTGTTTATATAATTCTACTTGACAAACCAATCAACAAAGCCTACATGCCATAACTGTGAGGTAACATAGCGCTCAAATATGGGCAAAGGGCGTTAGCTGGGGGTGCACTATGCTAAAAAAAAAAAGAATTGGCGCATATCAAATTGGAAATAAAAAGCATAGAGTGCAGGCGAGGCACATGAAATAAAATGCAATTGCACTTTGCACAAAAGTTCAACGCATTCAGGGCTGGTCCGATGCCGCCCGTAAGCCCCCCTTTAACACCCCCCCCCCCCCCCCTTCAAAACCTAGAATTCAGTACACAGACCTTATACGGGAATCCGGACTGTTCGTAAAACTGGAAATCAAAGCGCAAACGGCAACGGCAATGGCAAACTCACAACTCAATGGCGGAAGTTTGCATTTTCGCAACGAATTCATAATCATGTTGAATCGTAGTGGCTAAAATTCCCCAGCCCGCCACCAAGCCCCCTTCGTGGCTTCCTCTTTCGCACACATATCCACAGACACAGACACAGATACAGATACAGGCTATGCCATTTGCCATGTTAGCTAAAGCACAGTTTATCCTTTTTGATTTGCAGCCTGTGTGACTGGCAGCGAACGGCGGGTGGCGGCGGGTCGCGGTTGGCGGGCGGGTGCATTGCATGTTTTGGCCGCTGCTGTTGCACTTCACTCTTCAGCGACTGAGTAGTAAATATTATTTCGTTTCAATTCAAATAAAAAAAATGCACAAACACACTAACACACACAGATACTCTCTAAAACACATACATACAAATAGCGGAACACAGGAACAGGCACGTATGCTGAAGCGTTGCTTGTGTTTGCATTTGTTAGAGGGACGCAAAAGGGTTCTATAAGCAAGCCCGATAAGGAAATACCCTCTATCCAGCTCTGAGCGGAAAATCCCGTTTATTCCAGTCCGAACAATCGCAGGCAAAATCTGTGGTCCTCTTTCCGTTTTCTTTTCTGTTTATTGTCTGATTTATATGTAATATTCAGAATATTAAAATGGCGTTCAAAGGTATGCATATGCCAAACATTTAATTATATATATGGACATATTTGCATTTTCGATATTGGGCAGAAATTATAAAATAAAATACTAGCATCAAATCGACTTAGCTGGTAGCTATTCTTGTCTATGCAAAGGGTGAACTTATATTTGAAAATTTAAGTACTTATTTCCAAATTGCAAGTTTCTAGCTATAGTATCCGAGTATATAAACCCTTTTAAGCACCTTCTCACGCAGTACAGGGTATAATATAGGAATGTAAAGCTGAGTAAAGCCAGCTCAGACAAATAAAAAAAATAAAAAGAGCGAAAAAACTTGAAATAGCCATCCGCCAGTCGTTGATATTTCAAATGAGCGGAAATTACACGTTGCAAAAATATGAATTATTAAATTTTCGCTATGAAACTGGCAATAATAAAAGAACTAACAGCCAAAGGGACGCGTACGAGGTTAGCATTTTGCTAGCTCTCAATTCTATACCCTATACACATTAAATGGATAAAAAAGAGATATAATGCGATGAGAACATATTTTGTGTATACCACACCCCTGTAAAGCATAACGATTTGTTTATAACGGCTCGAATATATACTTTAATCTCATAAATATGAAGGATATAATTTTAATTTTTGTATAACAAAAGGACAACACAACTTTGTGCTATTATGTGCTATGACAAATTAGGACTATTGAAAGATTTTTCAGTGCGAAGGTTTTGTTGTAGGGTATTTGAAAGTCGTGTACATTCAAATTTCTGTCCCTGTATGTGTGTGCGTTTGTCGATTTTCGTGCCGTTGCAAAACTTTGAAATCTTTATTATTAACCAACACTGGCGCTGGCTTATGGGCTTACATGCCTCTTATGCGAGCGTTACTTATGTATGCTAGGCAAAGTTTAAATGTATGGGAATAAGGGCTAGCGTGCTGGATTTAAATAAAAGAAGTTTATAACTAATCTCGTAATGCAAAAAGTGTATGTACAATATTAATGAAAAAGTGAAGAACAAACAAATATATGTTGCAATGAAATTAAGTTAAGTTAGAAAACGTATTTCAAAAACTAAAACAAAACTTGTTCGGATTTTTAAGTTTAAATTAAGATCCAGTGTTGAATAGGGGAAGTAGATTCAAATACTTTGACTGACTTCTATAAATATAATGTTACTCAATAAACCTATCAAGCTGAAAGCTTTAAAGGTTAATGCAATTGGCGAGCAATATTTATTGCTTTATAAACATGTATCTCAAACAAAAAAGGGAAAAGGTGTGTCGTGTATCTTAATATAACAGGAAAAAATATTAGTATTTTCGTATTTAAAAATCTTTCATTTAGTTACACATAAAATTTAAACTTACCATTCAAACTAAAATCAACCAACTGCAAGAAAGCCGTATGTATGTTCACATATATATATATATACATATATATATGTATATAAAATTTTGTGAATTTCATAGCTGACACAAAAGGTATTTGGCGAATTTTACCTAGTTTCAAATATTTTTGCCATTTGCAAAGAAATGTTAAATGGAAATGCCTTTCTGAAGGAAAACAGCGATATAAATATCTTCCAAATAACTCTGCAAAAACTCAACTTCAAAGTGTGAGTGTGTGTGTATGTTTTGGATAGGTTGAAATACGCGCTATCATATTTGCCACACACACACACAGAACTGTTTGAGCACGTGTGTTAGTGTGTGTGTGCTATATCCTGTTACAGGAAATGACTGTCATGTTGTCATATTTTTCAGCATTTCGCACCAAAATGCATGCAAAGCTGACAAAGCTGAATAGAAAGAAAAAAATGATACAGAATAATGTGTTGGAACTCAATGGGTTAAGCATTTGAAGGATGTTTTGTAATTCCAACGATAAATGGCGCCATTGAATGTCATAATCAAAGGGAATTTCGAAATGTTTTAAACGTTATCGGCTTAAATCGGGGTTTTGGTAAAAATTGATGAATTGGTCGTTTTTCAAATTTAAAAAAATATTGTTTTTGATTTTCTTGTCGACAGGTCAGACACAAAATTCGGTAAGTTTTAAATACCCAATGCTTAAATGCGCCAAGGTTTAAAGTTTAAATAATCAACTATATTTTCTCATATATACTATGTACTTCTTTAGTCACAAGCTATCTGAAAATTCACTTAAAATATCGAATTACAGGATAGTTAATCGACCGGTTAATAAGCCTGGTGAATTGAATGAAATTGAATGATGTTTCATTTCTTGAACACCTTTTAATAATGCCTAAAACTATTCATGTATTTGTTCCTTAAGAATAATATAAATAATATTTTTACAAAAAAATATTACGAAAGCCAATTCTTGTTAATAAATACAATTTCCTCCCTAATTTGTATTTAAGAGTTAAGCGAAACAATTTTATACAAATCACAAATAATTCATAATCGTATTTTCATTTTTTCTTTTCATTCTTTAACCATAATTCAAAAGGTTGCCTAAAAAATGTTAATATAAACATTTCCTTTGCCTTTAATTGCTTTTTTTCTTCTACTTATACAACGCCTTCAAGTGTGCAATTAGATTCTTGGGCTTATTATAATTGCTCATTAAATGCTTGACAAACCCAAACGGAAAAGTATCCCAAAAAAATTTCCAATTATCCTTTGAGGTTGCTAAATTAACGCAAATTTCTAACTAAAAAAAAAAACGAGCACGAAAGCCATTCGGAAAGGTCAGGAGAACAAATGGCAAACGTTGTCTAACCTTTAAGCATATGAGAACGGAAAAGATTTTGAGACTAGCAGCTGGTTTATCCAACCTGCATAATTTATGTGGGCGTGGCTGTTAAGGGGGGCGGCGCATGGCAAAATTTTACATCATTAAATGCCAAATGCATCATTTAATTTGAAATTATAAAAGAAAACAGAAAACATAAAATCCCACTGATAGAGAGGGGCCACAAAGCACAATAGCGATTATTTATGTGGCCAAAAGAGAAAAGAGAGAGACAGAGAGAGAGAGAGAGAGAGAGAGAGAGATAGACTATGAGGCAAAAAGAGAAAGAACAGCGCCTGACAAACTGGCAGTCGCCTGTGTTGTCCTTGATAATAAAGCAAAGTTTTAACGTCGAGTCTCCAAACACCAGCATCATATTTCTCGTATCTTGTGTCTGGCTGCATTTTTATGAAATACGAGTTCATTTTTATCCAAAGCCGTTGGGAATGGGGACGGAGCTTTGTGGAAAATGATGGCAACTCACCTGTAAAGAGAAAATGTAGCAGAAAACAAACATTAGAATAGGCAGTTAAGTATATTTGATTAAGGTTTTATGTCTGGGCCCATTGTCTGGCTAGCAAAAGGAGCCCAGGATGTGGCAATTAACGTTGTATAAATAATTGAAAACTGTTTGCATTCTTTATGGCCTTCCCCTGCTTTAACTATACAAGACTTAACATAAGATGACTACGATTTGCCGTTCAGCTCTCGAAGTCCCTGATTTAAAGGCGCCCAAATTATAAAATAATTATTTTACAGGGTGTTCATAATGACTGGAAATCATTTCTATTTTAATAGACTTCCTTATATATTAATCGACTGATTGAGCAATTGATTGAAGGCCTTGGAAACTTGGCTAACTAACTGCTGAATTAACTAAGCAACCCACAGCCTAAACTGTTTAAAATAGCTTAAGCTTCATTTTTACACTAGGTTCTTTTACAAATAGGAAGAAATTTCACATTTTCAACTAAATTGTTTTACTCCAATAGAAAATCAAGAATTTTAATTTTTTTCATTTTACCGAGACGGAAATCTGTAAAAAAAATAAGTTAAGTATATAAAAAGACAAAGTTTGAGTGTGAATAACACTAGACATTGCTCTGACAACAGTAAAGGACATGCACATACGTTATATTCGTAATGCTTTTTTTAAGTCCATTCACAAATGCATCAGAGTCGGTTACGCTGCTATAGAAAGAAACGAACGAATTTGTGAACTATAAGCATGTCATCTGCTAAATGGCAGCAAGGGTATTTGATATTCGGCATTTTCACAACTCTTTTCTTTTGGCATTTTTTCTAGTTGCCAATTATCATGGGCAGGTTTTTTTGCACACATGTATTTAATATTTGTTGCCAAGGCTGGTAAAATCTATTTGTGTCACGTTGCCAAGTCTTGGACCCTGCACGAGCCAAGTTTTCAACACACACAACCACACACACACACACACACACACGGGCATACACGCGCGAGCGCGTGAAACAGCTTGGTTGTGCGAGCTGTGTTGCCAGTGGCACAGCACAGGAAGGAAAGGAAGTTACGCCCCTCGCACACGTTGAATTATGAAAATTATAAACAAATTAGCCATACAGCTAGGATTATGTAGTGTGGCTTTGTTGTTGGAGTTGCATAAATTAGCGCCCCTCAAGTCGAAGAGCCTCAGCAAACCTCACCAAGCACTCGCCCCCTCATCCATTTGTAATCTGTCCTAAATCTGCTTGTAATATGTTTAAAATAATTGGAGCATTGGGTATTAGCGGTTATAATAGCCCTTAGCTAACTATTTCGAGTCAGCCAAGTCGGTTGGCTGGTTAAGTGGCTTAAACTGCGGCCCTGGACTGTGGATTAGCATAACAAATGCAAATTATGATAATGACATATCAAATTTACGCTTGTGTTAGCCCTGACATAATTCAGAAATTTTGCATAAAATGAATTCGGAATAATAAATAAAACTATAGGATTTCGGAAGCAAAGTACACTTTCTCTAATGCATTTATTGTGTTTAATGAAGAAAGATAAAAATTATTTGCCCGCATTTCATTCTTTATGGTATTGAATAAAAACTTAATTCCACAAATAGTTTGAGTTTAGTTTATAAGTTTAAGCATTTATTGAATTCCCAAATAAATAAATTTTAAATCAAAAATTTGTTTTGGACTAATATGCACTCAACAATTTTAAGCTCTTTGGTTCGGACTTAGCCCATATTTAAATATAAATCCCTTAAGTTATTAAATAAAATTGTGCACTCAATGTAGACATATATATATGTAGACAGAATCTAATGCCTTTTCTCAAACTGATTTGATTTTCTTTTCCAATTAATATTGGACTTTTTTTTTATTTATATTTACAAAAAAAGGTAAGGAAATCAGAGAATAAATTACCAAAACCTTATCATCATATTTCATTAGTAACTGTATCAGTAAAAAATGTTAAATACAAGCAAGCTAGAATTAATTTTATATAGCGCATTAAATTGGTAAAAGTCTGAAGATAAATCAGTTGACTTTTATGTTTATACATAGCAAAAATTATTAAAATAGAAATATGTTTTTGAGAAAAAAAGGATCAGAATTTGCTGCGTAGGACGTAGCCTTCACACACATTTTAACCAAATGTCATTTGCAGCCATTGAACACAGGGTCCTGGCCACCCCGCAACGCCCACGTGACAGGTGCAATCACGTGCGTGTCTCGGCCAGCAGAGACCATTAAACCGAATGTTGCATCAACCTGGTAATTAAAGCCATGCGCGCCGCAAATGTCAGTTAGCTGCCAGCGGTAACAGCAGGTAACGGTACCAGAACCATAGAAACAGGACTAGGAACAAGGACGTGCCAGCGGTCGAAGGCTTTGCTGGCCCCAAACTCCCCGCTCAACTGGACTCAACTCAGGGTGACATGTGTTTGTGTGTAAGTGTGCGTGTGTGTGTGTGTGCGCTAGTTAACGCTGCTGTTGCCTGCCTCTGGGACCTGCAGCTGCTGATTGCGCTACGTGGCCATAACCGGACCACGGCACAAGCTGTGGCACGCATAAAATGGCGACGTCTTGCTGCATTTCATTTACTGCATCGGTTACGGCAACTGCAACTGCAACGGCAACGGCAACGGCAACGGCAATAGCAATGGCCCTGGCAATGGCGATTTCAACTGCATTCCGCATTGTGCATTGTGAATTGTGCACGTGCATTGTGAATTGTGAATTGGGCATTGTGCATGTGCATTAGCGAGCACAACACAGGGCGACGCTCAAAGAACGTCCGCCCGTCGGGTTCGCCCAACGCAACAGAGAACTTCACTGTGCGCACACTGGTGCAAAAGATATATATTTAGTCAAAAAATGTTATATTTTTAATTAAAAAACCTTACATTAAAAAAAAATAAGTGTCATTTATATTGTATAAATTAAAATAATTGTGCTTTACTTATCACCAACTAAGCAATACATATTCTATATTATACTTTAAATATATTTGATAAGAAATGGAACATATGTAAACAAGAGCTTACATTATTTGTTTTGCGCTCAAATAAAAACAGTTTTGAATCATTTTCCTAGATCGGCGGATCGAACTATGAATTCCACGACATGTTCAGCAAAATTGAATATAAAATGCATTATTTTATTAATATTTGCACTAGTGCAAATGTGTTATGGCAGCAATAAAGCTGAAAGCTTGGTAAGTATAGTTTGAGTTTTAATGGAAAGTTCATTAATAGCATTTTTCAGAGCTGTGCAGCAATTAAGGAGTTGGACAGGGAGTGTGCGACCTATTGTTACCGCGTAGTAAAGCCGCTCCTACAACAAGCATCAGACGCTTACTTGAAAGAACAAGAATTTACAATATTACAGACACGAGTTCATGAAAAAGAGACCATAATTAGGAACATGCAAAAGGAGCAAGCCATTCTACAAGCCAAATTCGAAGCTCAAAATCTCTTATTACTGTCACACAAAGATAATTTAGCCTCTAAAGATGCCCTAATATCAAACGCCAGAATGCTGATTTGAAAGAATTACTACAAACTAAAATCCAACAAGCTACACAAATTACAGACTGTAAATCGGCGACTACTATAAAAATCAAAGAACTGGAAGGGAAGCCAACAAAATGTAGCTTTGAATCTAGAGTTTCCAGTTGTTTGACCAATAAAACCGAAGTACAAGAGACTAAGGTTTACGATATTAAAACCTTTTCAGCGCCTTGCGATTCAGACTTGGCAGGACCTGGTTGGACCGTTGTCCAGAGGCGTAAGGATGGCAGCGTAAACTTTAATCGGAGCTGGAACGAATATCGTCTAGGATTCGGCGATCCGCAGGGAGAATTCTTTTTGGGACTCGAAAAGCTCCACCTGCTTACAAAAACCCAACCGCACGAGCTCTTTATATATCTCAAGATCTTTGAAAACGAAACAGTTTTCGCTCGCTATGATAATTTTCTTATAGGCGATGAAAGTGAATCGTTTCGAATTAAGTCCTTAGGATTATATACTGGGACTGCTGGCAATTCCCTGTCAAGTCATATTGGCATGAACTTCAGTACAATTGATCGCGATAATGATTTCTCTGAGTTAAATTGTGCTTCTGAATGGTCGTCCGGTTGGTGGTTCCGCAAATGTCTCAGCTGGTAAGATTAAGCTTACACCTATTTAGCTTTACACAACACTAACTGCAGTTCATTATTGATTTTTATTTGTTCGATTTTTCTAGTAATCTGAATGGTATATATGGAGTTAACTATAATTATTCTGATATCAAGTGGAATGTCCTTAATATAAAGAAAAAAGCTTTTTTTGTACAAATGATGATTCGACCAAAAACTACTTAAAATCTCATAAGAACAACATGCTACAATCGATTATACAAGTAATACACTTTGATAAAAAATAAAAATAAAAGATGAACTGTTCAAAAAATAATGAAAATCAATAAAGAAAGGACATATTCGTTAGCTCTGTTGTAGTTTTTACATTTTTTAGTTATTACCAGAAAACAATGATGCATAGTTTGATATACAAAAAACAGACTATGTTAATTTAGATTTTTGTTCGTTGTTTGATCATTAAAACTGGAAGAAAAAATCGACACATCTGGAAAGTCAAAATATAATTTGACTCAATCCAATATTAAAAACAAAACTATTAAGCTATTTTACCAACTATTTATAGTTGGGAAAAATATAAAAGATATACATATTGAACTATACGTTCAGAATAAAATATTATAGCCTGATTAAGTTTTTCAATAAGGCTCTTGTATTTGATTTTTCTGTGTTACTTTTTACGTGACATTAACCTTGTAACTGAGATTAAACTCTGAATAAAGTTTTGTCTAGTGTATATGTATATTAAAGTTATACCACTGTGAACTGGACAGCTGCTGTACTCAACTTCCGGTATGTGCGCATTGTACGTATATACATATACATATACACTGAGCAATCCGGCAACCTGCTCAACATGTTAATGTGCCAGGCGTCCAGCAATGAATCCCCCACAGCCGCTTGACTTCTATTAGTGGGTTGAGTGTGCGGCATGGGGAGTTATGTTAGTGAGTGTGAGTTGAATACGGGAGAGTTCGGCTACGTGCAGTCTCCAAAATTGCCGGTCAGTCCCACAATCCGCACTCACACATACGAAGTTGCAGTAGCTGTTACGGATGCTGTTCCCTTCGCCTTTCTCAAAGTTCATTTTGCATTCTTCGCTGTCAGCTGCTCTTTGTGTTCCGTTTTTTTTTTCTCTTTCTGTTATTTTATTTTACTTCATTTTTTTCTTTTGCTGCTATTTCTATTTGATTTTATTGCTTTTGTCTTGCTATATGTGTACATATATATTCTTTCAAGTGCGTTTTTTTTTCTACTTGCTTTTTATGACTTGTAGGGATTGAGTCTATTTCATTTTGCTATACTCTCTGCCTGCTGATGATTTGACTGGGGTAATAATAAAATATAGAGTAAAGTCCATGGAAGATGATGGCTTTTTAGATATGTGTGTCTGTATTTAATTTAATGTAATGCATAGTGATAAAAATATATTTTTATATAATCATCAATTAAATTATTCTAGAGTATAGATATCATTTAATAAACAAATTTCATAATATATTGTTGTTTAGATATTGAAGTGTTCTTGAGTGTTTCTCGATGAGTTTTACTCTTGATAAAATAAAATACTATAAATAATAGAATTTTATCTTATCACATAGACATTCAGAGGGTAACCCTTAGTCGAACATAGCTGAAATATCTAGCTCAATTTGTATATTTTTTATAATTTCCAAGCGAACTTCCAGTCGCAACCAGTTACACGCTGACAACAGCCACTGAATTGGGATTTCTTATCAGTTTAATGTGCTTCGAGAGACTAAAAAGATGTTATGTGTGTGTGTGTGTGTGTGTGTGTGTGTGTGTGTGGTTGTAGGTGTGTGTGTGCTGCTATCAGTAAAATAGAAGCCAGCCAGACGTTAAGAAATGTGAAATTTGTATCAAATTACCGAACCAAGCAAATATTGTCTATACAATTTTGAATGTCTGATCCTTGGAGTTGCAAACAAAAGTTTTAGCAATGCCTTTCAATATGTCAAATATTTTTCAGAATAAAATTGACAACGGGGCTCATGACATTGCATTTGCATTCTTTAACTAGAAAATGTATTTAATTAAGCTAAGTACTGAAAAGATAAAAGTCTTCTCAGATAATAAAAGTGACAGTTTATTATATGGCTGTAATTAGATACATTTATTCTATTATTTACATTTTGAGATTAGCAAATGACTTTCACAAACTTTGAGTTATTAACAAGGCATGAAATAAGTCAGCTGATTGCCATTTATTTATTTTTAGTCATCTTAGGGTTTAATATATAAGAGAATATTTCTTAAATTCCTAAATATATATAATTATAAATATGTTAGCAACAAATTATAGTTATCTCTTACTTCTTACTGAGCAAGACAAGTTGTCAGCTACAGACGTTAAAACATAAACCGGCATCTACTTATTGGCCAAGAACATGGTTTTCATGAAACTTTTGATTCTGTTTTAGAGGGTATATTAGGAATAAAAATATATCCACAAGTTATTTGTTTTTCTTTATGTATTTAAAAATTCGTTTCTCGTTTCGGTTTGCCTCTTTGCAATATCAAATAAAATCCATTTGTAATTCTTTGACTATTATCAATCAAAAAACAAATATGCCATTTAAAAAATATTTATTTAAGGTTATGTAGATCTGATTTCTGTGCAAAACATTACGTGAGTTGAACCAGATACTGTTTTGTCAAGGACACCCTTTTTTTCTTAGCAAATTTTTGCAAAATATATGAGTACATTTTTTTAGACCTTGACAGTCTATCATTATTTTCGCTATTTATTGATAAGAAATACTTTCTAGTTACAAGTGATTTTCCAGTAAGCAAACAACACTTTGAGTACTCAAGAATTCCAGGGAAAAAACAAGCACATTATCGGATTTAGCATTCGCATCAGCTTGCAAACTTGACATTTGAACTGCAGTTCCAATTAAAACGAGGAAAACAAAATAAACAAAATATAAATAAGGCACATGTCAAAGGCCCTAATTAATCGAGTTCATTGCCTGACCAGCAAAAAAAAAGCTTGTCAAGCAAAAGTAAAAAAGAAAAAAGGTTTACAAAAATCAAAAGGTGCAAATAAAGCATGAAGACCGAATGAAGTTGACGCTGATGACCTTCGCTTAAGGTTCAGTGCCGGCAGCGATTTATGCAACACGGCAGGGTGTCAGAGAGAGAGAGAGCCCTGCAAAAGGCACAAGCCTCGTAACTGACACCCTGTGAAACCCAACAGCGCCCCAAGCCGCCCACCCGTGCCTAGTTCCAGCCACTACCCAGTGCGCCTGCCAGTCATGCAAATGACAGGTAATTGACCTCATAAGGCACACAGCGAGCGAGAAGGAGCGGCAGCTAAGTGTGCGATATATGCAACAATTTTTACTTTCCATGTGTTATTTGATGTATGTGCAAGTTGGGTATGCTACCCTCCCCCATTCCAGTTTCCACTCTTAAATGTGAGTTGTGTGTTGTACGTTTTACTCTATGTTTTTTTTTTACGCCCTACCAGAGGGTAAAGTAAAGTAAAGTCCACAATAAAAAAAATGAAAATCGAATGTTAACTAATTTCCCAGTCGAGTTATATGATTAACATATAACATCGATTACTTCTCTTGTGGTAGTTATTGCAATCGTCAAGATCCGCAAATTCTGACTATTGTGTGATAATAAAACAATAGCTAGGAAAATAACTATATATAACTATTATATTAAATCATTTCTAAGTTAGTTCAATGTAATTTCCTTAGAGCCAAGGGTTAAAGTAACCTCATAATATGACAAATTATTTGCTTATTATATTTTGGAAAAAAAGAAACTAAACATTTACGAATTTTATCGAACGACTTACTATATGATATAGCTCTGATATAAACAACGTTTTCCCATACAAATCGAATACAATTTAAATTGTTTTTATTTTTTTTTAAGATTTTCTCTTATACAAGTGCTTTGTGTCTGACAGGGCATTAAAACGTCGGCAGGTCCACAACAGCCAGGTGATATTTGTTACTTTTATTGTTTCTCTTTTTTTTCGCCCATTTAAGTATAATTTTGTAACTTCTTTTTAGACATTTGTCACGTTGCTTTGTACGTGAAATTCTAAAATGTTAATGTGCCAGACGAGCGGCAACTTAGTCTGGTTCCGCTGGGTCGCTTTAAGTGCGTTCTCATATCTGAAGCAGGCCTTAATGTGTAGCTAGTTCACATTGGCAAATGTGTTGTGAGTGTGTTCGAGTGCGTTTGTGCCTACAACTTCTGCTTACATTTTCCATAAGTGCGTTTTCTTTCGGTGTGGGTAAACGAGCAATTGCGATTAATTGCACTTGATAAAATGCCATTAAAAATTGTAAAACAGAAAATTGCAACTTGTTGTCTTTCAACAAATCTTCCAATTCGGATCCCTTCCAAGTGTCATTGCTTTTTTTTCTAATTTGCACAAAAATATATTTAAAAAAAAAAGCGACATCATGTTGCGTGGGAAACTTTAAAGCACAATCAAGTTTTCTAATGTGAGTTAAGTTTTTAAAGAAAATTTCAAAATTATCGTTCATTTGATCTTGATTAAATGTGAGTGTAGTAAAACAACTCGCAATTTAAATAAATAGTGTCATATCTTTTGAGCAACCATTGTGTAAGTATTATACTACAGCTTATTCTCGACATATGTATGTAGCACGGTGAAAAATCTGTTTGGCGAACAGCGACTGTCAGGCGACAAGAGGAGTTTCCGCTTCATGGGGGCGGCTTGAGTTAAACTTAAAAATAAATAAATAGCTTGACAGAAAATATCCGGGCGCCCGCCTAGGAGGAGTAACCGTTAGGAGAGTATCCACTATATGCACATATCCATGAGTGTGTGTAATTCGAAAATTTCGCAACATTTCCGATTCATTTGGCATTCAACAAATGTGCCAAGAAATTGTGATATATTTCAACAGCTTAAGGAAGAAGAGGGAGCATGCAAACTAAATCCAATCGCCATGAATTTATGAATTTTATGCGTGTTTATCAGCAAAACATGCCGCTGGGCCCAGTCCGAGTAGCAACAAGAGCTGGCATAACAGTGCCAACAACAAGGGGAATAATCGCAGCACAACAACAAATGTGCGTGATAGAACGCGTAGGCAAGTCGAGTCCAAGCTCAACCAAAGCACAAAGAAGGAGGGAGAAAGCGTGAGTAAGAGCGTGAGTAGACGTGAGTGGGAGCGTGAGTAAGAGTGAGCGCGATAGTGGGAGCTTAAGCAAGAGGGTGAGCAGGAGTGAGAGCGTAAATTAGAGAACGAGCGTTAGCCCCAGATACGAGCAAGCACAATCGCAAGCGTGTGTTTCTGTGATGTGAAGCTCAGAAGCGAACAAGAGCAAACGAGGCGTGAAAATCACAAACAAATCGTAAAAAGCGCAACAAGAAGAAACGAGACAACGGGCAAAGTAGTGTAGAACACAAACATACACACATATGCATAGAGACGTATACAAATGTATATGCAAATCAAGCGAAACAAAAGCGTTCGCTGAGGAACGGATTAAGGGAGAGGCGCGAGACAAATGATTCATGGTCGTGTTTATCAACAAACACGTTTCATGAGTTGCCTCAGCTGCGCTCAGCTGCCAAAAGGAAGCCAAATGCTGGCCATGTGACGGCACACACGCTCACGCGCACACACAGCCAAAACCAAGTCCGCAATTTCATGATGAACACACACACTCGCACACTCTCATACATATAGAACACATACATATGACATACGAGTGGGGCTCGACGTTGGGCAAGTGCAGTGGAACTTGACACATGTTTCAAATGTCATTTCGTCATACATAAATATCACGCATTTTCCTCTATATGTACATACATATGTATGTACCCTGACACTCACAGACATATATATTTATGTATACATACAAACATATGAGTGTACATCCAGAAATATATAGCAGTCGCTAATCAAATGCAGCTGACGTTGTTTGAACTGTAGCCGAGCCCACTGCAGCTTCAATTCGTGCGTTGTCGTCATTTACTGAGCGAGTTTTTAGAGTGGACCCTATTACGCGGACTATAAGACTTTTACAATTTCATGTTATTTAATATTAATATTTTGATTACATACAAATTGACACAGAAAACAACTGACAGTCTACCACATAATATCGCAGTTCACTGTATGTAAAATATGAAAACAAAACTGTACAAATTATTATTAAATTTGTAGGAAGGCACAAAAAACTTTCAGTGACAATCTTTTAACACTATTAAAATGTATTCAGTTAGGAACTAAAGACTTTCGTAAAACGAACAACTTTTCAAGTTCATGTGCTTGATGAGCTTTCGAGTTTAGAGGCCACACATGGTTCACCCTGTGATTATTTTACACTCAGTGCTGGCCTGTTCACTCTGTTTATGAGTCATTTGGGCAAAGTTGCAACGGCACAAACTGGTTAGAGTTAACCGAAATGCAAACACACTCGCAGCTGTGTGTCGTGTGGGGCACCTCGGGGAGTTAAGTCTCAAGTAATTTATATGAATTTTATATGCAATTGCATCAATCTCAATTATAGAACGCCCAAGGGCTCCAACGCCCAGTCCAGCTCCCTTTACTGATATTGTGTGACATGCAATATTAATAATGGTTTTTATTTAGGTAATTGCTTTGCATCTCAAACTCAAAATGCGGCAATTTCATTCGGGGCAGGTGAGCTTGCCTTTTATATGCATGTGGTTGCCAGCCATTTGCATCCTCGACTCGTACAGAGATTGGCAACACTTAACGAGCCAGTCAAAGGTCAATGGCCACAAGCTGAAGGACAAGTTTGGGTCAGTTGCTAATACAATATAAAAATAAAAATAAAAAAAAGAAAGAAGGGAATATACAGATAAGGAATTTAGAAAAACGAACCAGCATAAAACGTATCTCCTGCTGCTGCTGCTGTGTGGGCGACCATAGATAGATTGGCTACGATACTTATCAGCCAGCTGCAGCAGTCGGCAGGCAGAAATTCATCAATTAAGACGATGCAGTAAAGAGAAAGAGGGAAAGAGAGAGACAGAGAGCCTGACTCAATGGCTTTGAGTTGATTGGAAGGTTGAACAACGTCAAAGACAAGAAAAATCAATTTAAATGATTACGAATTGAAGGAGACAAATAGTCAGCAGCACCAGCAAAAGCAGCAGTAGGCAAGCTAAAGACAACGACACAGCGGGGGATAAGTCATAAAAACGATTTACTGTAGGGCGCATACACTGAAAGAAATCGAGTGTGCTGATAAATATTAAAATTAATAAATAAATATAAATAGTGGTTAATAGTGGTTAACTTTACCTTATGCAATATAAACTCATAATTGCGTTACTTAAAAAAATTTTTTACTGTATTTTTTTTCTAGTAAAAACAATTTATTGACGTACTGTATACAATTCCTAAATACTATCGATACTCGGTACGATATTATATTTTATATTTATTATGAATTGATTTGAGCAATACAAAATGTTTTCATCTAGTAAAAATTAAACACGAATCTTTTTATTTATAGTATCGTATTTTGGTACCTTCAACAATAAACATTTAAAAATACATTTTTTCTTTCTCTAATATTCATTCTCTATGAATATAAATATACGTATAAGCGTCTGTTAAAAGTATTTGAATATATATAAATCGATAAGGATTATTTTGTATATTAAACGATACACATTTATATTTGTTGACAAGCATGTGTGGCTATTTTATATAAATTAATACAAAATATTGCTTTGGCTTATAGATTTACATAAGTATTTAACATATAAAGATAAATATTTTATTAGTTCATATTTATTTCGCACTGTGTAATTGGTTTGCTCAGCATAAAACAAAACTAAAATCCGCATATGGAATACTCCCAACCAGAACATACGAGAACCAAACAGACAAACAAATTTTAATTTCTCCTTAAAACCCCCCAACACGAGTCCCAACATATTGCCATGTCTCAATTCTCGTGGTGACTGACTCAACTGTTCGACACTCGCTTCATCTTTATTTCATGTTCCAGACTTAATTTCGCCTTTTTTCCAATTTCAGTTGTTGTCACAACTGGCAGCAAACGATTCGTACTCGTCGTCGAGAAATGACAATGAACAAAGTTCCAACAAGAACTCTTTCAAAAAAAAAAAAATAAGTAAAAGAAGAGAAATCCTTGACTCCTACATCTGACACTTTGAGTATTTGCGCCCTGAACCTCGCCCCTCGCCGCTTTCCCCTACCACAACGGCAACACTTCTGCTAGTACAAAGACGATGAGAAATTCGCTGCGATGCGCTACAATATTCTTGCCGGTCTTACAGATTTTGTGTCTTTCCCTTAACTTTAACCACTTTGCGATTTGCTTGGTCTCGTGAATGGTATTTTGAATGTAATGTAATAAAATGTAATATTTGTTATACTTATAATTTGCACATTCACTTCTAAACAAAGTATTAAGTTCTTTATTGAAGACAGCATATAAACAAATATGTATATACTTAAAATGAATAAATAATAATAATAATAAAATCAATAATTTTTATAAACTACACAATAAGTAAAGTATCTGCCTTTTAAAAACATATTTTTCACTATACCTTGATATGATCTTGAAGTTAAAGATAATAAATCTCAACAAAGTGTGGTCAAACTTCGGTATTATATGTACAAAACGCTTAATATTTTGTATACTGTGGGTAGCGCTCTACCTCTGAATTAAAAATGTAGGGCGTCTTGAATAATAGATTTTTAGCTTTTGATTGCATTTGGTGACAACATTTTGCGCTCGTCACCAGACCCAAAACAAAATAAAACAAATGAAAAAGCGAATAAAACGAATTCATGAACTGGCGAAAAAAATTAAATTCTACGGATTCGAAACGCAAATTGAAATTGCAGAGGCATTAACGTGACTTTTGTGGGTGTTTTCATTTGACTTTTGCAATCTTTATTGGCTTTGCAGGACAAATTGGAATGGCAAACGCAAAGGCCGACAACGTAAATGGCTTAAAATTAGTACACAAGAAAATAAAGGGACGAACCAATCAAATCAAAAAACACCGAATAATAAATACCCTTGTAGTCATACGAGTAAGACTCTGTAAATTAACAATTGAATTTATATTTAATTATTGAAAACAAAATATTGCGAATACAAACAATGCTTTTTGTATTTTCGTTTCATAAATTTTAAATAAACTATAGCCTCTGTCAAATCGAATATTATTATCTCTATATATAAAACTGTTTGTCCTGCCTGACTGACTCATTGGTGATCAACGCACAGCCCAAACCGTAAGAGCTAGGAAGCTGAAATTTTCACTGTAGTTACCTTATGTAATGTAGGTGCACGTTAAGACGGGGTTTCGGGAAATTCCACCCGCAAGTGTGGAAAAATCGCGAAAAACGTTTGTATGTACCTTTTTTTTTTTACCATCGGATCGGCCTCAAACTTATTTTCAAAGATCTTTCTTCAAATTCATTTGAGGGGTGAAGTTTGGGCGAAGTTTTAAGTTGTGTCCGATTTGCTTCAAACTTATTTTCAAAGCTCTACATAAGAACTTAATAAACACGTATTTTAGCGATTTGGGAAATTCCACCCGTAACAGTGGTAACTTGGCGGAAAACGGTTGTATGAAAGTTTTTTGTTTACGATCCGATCGGACCCAAACTTATTTTCAAAGATATTTGTTAAAATTCATTTGAGGGGTGTTTCACACTTTTCGAAAAATCCGTTCCTCCTTGGTGGAAATGGAGGTCAAAAATTTGGTGGGTGACGTTTCGCGCTCAAATTCGTTTGCAAAGAACTATAAGAAAAATCATATGAGACGTGTTTCACACTTTTCGCAGAATCCAAACTTTTTCGGGTGGAATGCGACTCTAAGATTTTTTGTGCGAAGTTTTAAATTGTGTCCGATTTGCTTCAAACTTATTTTCAAAGCTCTACATAAGAATGTAATGAATACGTGTTTCAGCGATTTGGGAAATTCCACTCGCAACAGTGGTAAATTGGCAGAAAACGTTTCTATGAAAATTGTTTGTTTACCGTCCGATAAGTTTCAAAATCATTTTCAAAGCTTTTTGAGAACGTTGATTTTTAACATACGTTCCACGGGCAAGGCCGGGTTATACCCGCTAGTATATATATATGTGCGTATGTATATATGTATTATTTTCCATTTTGGTATCTGTTTAGCAACATTTTATATGTATTTATGTCGTGACCCCATGACACGGCAAGACACGCGCGCATCTTTAATCACAGACTCATTTCACGCACAATTCAACATTAAGGGAAGCAAAAATATTGTGTTCTCGGTAATTATGTTGCTTGCACTACACGAGACCTCATATCCGCTCGGGAGATGGGGCAGGGGTATGCTTGAGACCTCCTCCAAGCATTATCACACAAGTTGCTAATATAAACATTACAAGCAGCAGACACACCCACACACAACACGCACAACAAGAACAAACACACACACACGCACGCAAAGCTTAAGTACGCAGATTAATTATCAAAGGAAATCGCAGACAAAAAATAAAATATGCTAGACCCTTAACTAATGAACGCTAGACAAAGGACATTCAAACGAGGACTAAGACTAGAGAAAAGGGAAAATCAATAAGAAATAATTAAATATAGTAATAAATAAAAACTAGACCAATTTGTTGGTTGACAAAAGTGAAAGATATTTTTGAATGATCTTCGATAGTTTTTAATATTATCTACTGCACATAATAAAAGAATAATTATAATCATATTATTAATATTTATATATCATTAGTTATAATATTTACATTATATGTCATTTATTATAAATTCTTTTTTAAATGCTATGTTAAAGAGTTCCATGGTTCAAATTCGAAAAAATGATTGTTAGGAATAATCGTATTGTGCATATTTTAAAAAAATTTTAACATTTTACAAACAAAAAGGTGTTTTTAAATTATTTTTATTTTAAATTTTGAACTAACAACTAATTTTGAATATATATTGATGGCTCCTTGCTTATTCAAATGTTCCATAAATATATTTTTCAGTCACATTAGAGCGATCAACTACAGGGTAGCTACTCGTCATTCAAATCCATTTCACATTTTTACTGATAACACAAAAAACTCATCTTTATTATTCAACAATCTCACACGTTGATAATTCCTTGAAAATATTAAAATCTGTTGTTTTAATGGGATTCGCAGTTTCAGTTTATAATTTCTAACGCTGAGCAACGGTTGCAAGTCTCGAATTAATTAGCTGAAAATGGGAATACATTTTAAGCAATGGGCACTTTTATTAATGCCCTTACTAGTTCAATCAAATGGAGTATCGACAAATGACTCGGTTGGTGTCTCAAATGTAATGTCAATTATTTGGATTCTAATTTAAAGTTAAACGCAGTGCACAAGGGATTCGAGAGAGAAGGATTCGGAGTGCGGAACCTACTGCTATAAAGTGGTTAAACCGCTTCTTAGCTACGCAGCCTCTATACGTGCAAAGGAAGAACAATTCGCAGAGTTAGAGAGTAAAATCAATGAGCAAAAGGCGACTGTATTTAATTTGAGGGAAACTATCAGGCAAAAGGATCTTCAACTGACTCAACAAATCGAACTGACCGCCTTGTATAAGAGCAATAATGCACTGTTAGAGAAACAGCTCGTCTCAAATGATGTTCTTATAAATAATCTGCAATCCAAAGTTAAATCGGCAGATTCCCAAATCAACGAACAAGATAAAGAACTAAAAAAATCGCTATCGAAGCACGAAAATAATGAATTAAATGTTGCCAAGATCAAACAACTTGAATCGAAACTCTCAGAGTGTAATGCGATGAGCGAAACAATCAGGCAAAAGGACCTTCAACTGACCCAACAAATCGAATTGACCGCCTCGTATAAGAGCAATATTACAGAGCTGGAGGAACAACTCGTCTCAAATGGTGTTCTTATAACTAATTTGGAATCCAAAATTAAATCGGCAGATTCCCAAATCAATGAAAAAGATAAAGAATTAAAGATATCAAGATCTAAGCATGAAGATAATGAATTAAATGTGGCCAAGATCAAACAACTTGAATCGAAACTTTCAGAGTTCAAAGCTATGTCTATAATCCCTAACTGCCTACGAAAACCAAGTGGTGTGTATGCGATAAAGGTACCCGATATGTATCCATTCTCCGTGTCCTGTGACTCGAAGTTCGCCGGTTCCGGGTGGATCGTTATTCAACGCCGTATTAATGGCAGTGTGACCTTTAACCGAGGCTGGGATGAGTACAAGGCAGGTTTTGGGGATTTGCGAGGCGAGTTCTTTATCGGACTCGAGAAACTCCATAAACTGACCCAATCGCAACCTCACGAATTATATATATCTCTAGAGGACTTTCAAAATGAAACCCGTTATGTCCGATACAGTAACTTTGTTATTGGCAACGAGACAGAGTTGTATAAGATAAAAATGCTTGGAGATTTTACAGGAAATACTGGTGATTCCTTCAAGTATCATTTACACCGAAATTTTTCAACATCAGATCGCGATAATGATATTGCTGTGACAAACTGTGCTCGTACTTACGAGTCTGGATGGTGGTTTTATAACTGTTCTCACTGGTAAACATATTATTGAATTTTAAGACTTGTTTTACCTTTCATATTTCTTCATATTTTTCCTTTTTTTTTTTTATTAAGCGATTTAAATGGACCTTATACCTCGAAAGGTGCACGACATAAACCGAGAATTTCTTGGAATAGTTGGCACATGAAGTCACTTAAATTTACCCAAATGATGATCAAACAGAAGTCTTCTTCGTTCGCAAATGCTCTCTAATGTTTACTGCAAATTCTTCTTTTAATTGGAGTCTTTTTTTATTTTTATAAACTATATATTTATATTTATATTTTCTTAAATTTCATTTAATTAATCGCATTAAACAAGCCTAGACTTGTGACCAAAAACAAAAAGCAAAATTTAAACGTGTGTCATAGGTTTTTGTTTGATATCTCCTTAACAGTGGTAAGAATTTCGGAAAGTCAAAATACGAGCTTTCATTGTTGCAAATACGCTCAGATCGATTTTGTTTGGTATTAATTAAGTTTTTCGATAGTTGTTAATCTTAATTTATTTATTATAGTGGAAAAATAATACTTTTTATAACGCAAGTGAACTTTGTTGCAATAAAAATTTGGTTAGCTTTTGAATATTGAAATAGTTTTGGCTTTTTAAAAATACATACGAAGTATCTCATATTTCAGCATTGGACAGTTTCCAGAGAGTTCGAGAAACTTTTTGCAGAATTCCTACGTAAAATTGACGAATATATCAAACAGATAGAAAGTTTAGCAAGAACAAGTTGAACTGGAGTTCATCAATAATTATATAAATAAAAGTAATACGAATCATGTGATTTTTAGTGAATAATACAGAGAAATATTTATATTAAATTCTCTGATAAAGGAAAAACCGTCCAAAAATCATGAATAAAATATAAATGAACTGTATTTGAATTTATTAATATAATCCTTCTTTAAAACTCTCGGAATAATAATCGATTTAAAAAAATGTTAAATCTGTAATTTTTTTAATTTTTTTTTTATAGGGTAACCTGCATTTTTAATTTACTTCAGAATCTGGTCAACCAATTTTAAATATCTTGTTTATTTTTTGATCCTCGCCTAATTAGTGCAATTATGTAAATACAGCAAAGGAAGAATATATAAATTTCTTTCTAGTTATCATTAAATAAAAATTTTTAAAAAAAATACCGCACGAAATATTTTTAATTAATATTTATTATATAGTTATGAGATTCTCGAAATAATCATCATTAAATGCAGAAAACCTAAAAAGTTTAAAATATATTTACATATTTAAAGTATTTTTTGCTCATCTCCACAAAAAATTATAGAAATAAAGTTAAGTGATTTTCATTAATTAACATAAATTTATATATATATATCGTTTGGCTTAGTTTTCTTAGTGTAATTATACAATATGTACATTGATAAGCAAGCCATATATTTTCTTTTAAAAGATTTTTTTATTTATTTTAGTTTGTTTTGGGTTCGTTGTTCGTGTTTATCTGTTCGCTTTGATTCGGTCCGTTGAAGCGTTCGATGTTCGTTGCACCACGTTGCATGTTATTAACCCCGGATGACAATGTATGATTTGGATAAATATTGGCTAACTATAAGATACGTTCGGAAAAATTTAAAAAAAATTTTTTTTTTTAAAGTTAAGAAATCGGATGTTAATTATAAATGTATACGCTGGATAATTCGATATGCCTTATTAGTTATTAAAATCGATCGAGAAGTAGAAAAAGCATCCGACTGTTTAAAATATTATTATTTTAAATATTTCCTGTTTCAATTAATTGAATTTTTCGATGTGTTTTCTTTGAACATAAATGTTTGGATTAATTTCCTTTTACGTATAGATATTTTATTCAATAAAATATTATTTTGGATTACTGTAAAAAGTGTTAAAAACGCATAATAAACAAATACATTTATTTATAGTTAAAAGTTTTAGAATTCAAACAAACCCAAATTGTGCAAGCTGCCATAATTCAAATTTTTAACAATCTAAGCAATATACACCGTAAAAAAGAAATATGAAAAGGAAAAACCAAAAAGGAAATGCCAAACAATTAGTTAACATAAGAATAGATGCTGCCAATAAACCGCAATAAAAATGCCATAGACATGGCAAAAAGCAGCGTTTCAATAGAAAGTCATTTATGTTAGTACCAAGGAAGACGAAACAATACAGAAAGACCAGGATTATAGAAGGTTATCAGGCAATCAATGCCAAGAGCAAAATTTTGTGCCAAGCTAATTTTTAGTAAAAAAAAAAAAAAACAACAGCAAAAACAAAGTGGATTACAATCCTAGTATATACAACAGACTTTAGTTAAGCCCTGCCCCTAGACAATGGCAAAAAGCGAAGCAGCAGCAAAAGGACTCGCATATTTTCAAGGATATTAAAAGCAAGTTTATCAGCAAACAAAATGCATGCCACACGCAGCTTGTTTTTCAGCTCTAGTCACCGTTGCAGTCAGAGTCGCGTATCCGGCTAAAAGGCAACGGATATGAATATGCCCGAGGGCTATCAGACAGCGTAAATGAGCGTGTATTGTAGATAGAAATTGCTTCGAAGATACACAAGCGCACACGAAACACACAAAAAGCACGGCACAAGAAGCGCTCAAAAGACAAACAAAACGTGGCTAAATGGCAGCTCTCCACATTCCCCTCGGTCCAATCCATGATAGCCACAGCGTCTGCTTTGCCACTGATACGGGCAAATCTGTTTGGGCGTTAAAAGTACAAACTTCTACACAGATCCCCAACCCCCGCTTGGAAAACACAAATACACACACATACCCAAAGCACAGCAAAGTTTTTCCAGAGCTGTTGCTTGGCATTTATGCTGAATCATGATGACAAGTATTGATGCAATGATGATGTTCTTGCATTTGCACAGTTTCACAACTCCAGCGTGACTATAGATTTTTAACAATTTCCATAGAAAATATTGTCCAAGGGTTTGAAAGAAGCCCGTATTTAAAATTATAACACGCGAGAGCTTAAAAATCATACTTTCAAGCTTTATAATGGTTATGTTTGGCATTTTTTTTTTTAATTTCGTGGCTAACTTTATCCCCCTTTCTCCCTTTATTTTATCCTTATTACTGTTCTTTTTCTTAAGATCTTCATACTTAATCTATTTGAGAATTAAGAGCGTAAATATCCTTTTATCCAGTAAAATAAATTCATTTATGTGTTCTTCTATTTTTCTTCGGTCAATTTTCTGTCTTTTTCAGGTTTTTATCTTTTGAGAGATTAATCGAACGGATTCCTATCAATTTTCGATTTTTCTCTTTATCCCTTCCCCCTTGTTGATAATTTCGCTCGTTTCATTCCTTTTTCATACACTCGAATTTCTTCTTATGATTAAGCAACTGCAAAGTCAAAAGGTATGTGTTTATACTTATTGGGAATTATAAGCGCACGCCATACAAAAATTATCTGAGATTTAGTTATATATTAATATAAAATATCTCGCTATAACTAATATTTTATAAATCTGTATTTATGCAATTAATCACTTTCGGGAAAGCCAAAACTTAATATAAACTTTATAATCTTCTTCCCGACGTCTAGACCATTCAATACTCCTCGTATTCTCTATTAACATGAAAGTTTTATAGCGTATAGGGTTAACACCCAATGTCCCGAGGGAGGGTTACAGTAGCACCTTACCTATAAATCGCTCTGGCAATCGAATTCCAATGACTTTCATTTATCTGTGGGCTGGCAGCGGGCTGTAACCATTTCTTCCGCTTCATATTACAAATCTACGCTTGATGCGATTATGGGCGGGAGACAGCAACAAAAACAAGAGAGTGAAGTGAATCCGTGTGCCCTCAAGCGGTACAAGCACTGATATATGTACCATAAAACAGAAAGAAGAAAAAGTAAAGTGCAGACTATCGGTACTGGTAGGGGGGAGGTCATACCACGACCAGTTAATAGCATTGCTCGTCTACGCCCACGCAATCAGTGGAAACATTTTTTACGTTGGTCGAGATACTTTTTAACCCATGCAAAAACACATAAAGACAGCGAAACATGGTTATGCAGTTGGCCAACTTGTTGTGATGCTGCCAAAGGGCAAAACAACATTTCGCTGGGGCTCTGCAAACTACCAAAGTCTGAGTTTTTGGGTTTAGCACTGAACCGTTCCATGTTCAGATGGGTTGCGGTTCGCTGCTCTCACACTATTATGTGTCAAAATTACTCAAATGGAATGGGGGAAAGTGCTTATGCAAGATCTTACCCATAGATCTGTGGACAATATATTCAAATGATTCCTACCATATTTTTATAAATATGTTAATATTTTTTAATATCATTTCATTCATTTTAATATCTTGAAATTACATCCATATATATTTTATATAGATTTTTCTTCATAACCTAAAAATATGAAATATGAAAATATGAAATATAAATATCACCCATTTTCTACGCTTATAAGTGGAACAGTAAAAGTATAAAAGTATAAAAATCTTAAGCCCCATAGCCCTTGAATCCACTCCATGTGAAACAAAATAAGCTAACTTGAGCAAATGCAGGCAATTTTGGGCAACATTTTGGGCCACTGCCCACATAGTTTTCAAGTTAAAGCCTCAGAAAAACAAGTGGTTGGCCAAAAGTTTACCGATTTAACCAATTTTCAGACGCAGCCAAAGCAGCCCACAAAAACCATTACATTGACCGCAACGGGACAGGAACAACAAACGGCAGCAGCAGCTGCTGGCTGTGAATGTTGAAACTGAGGCTGAGCCAGGTCCGTAGGCGTGTCTACAGTTAAACCAGTTCAATGTACAGCGCGTTGGCCAAGTAAAAACTCATCAAACTATATTTTCAATAAATAATGACAGTGAACTGCCAGGGCGGTATGAGCCGGCTGGAGTTGGCCGGACTGCCGGCCATTTTGCTTCTGCCAAGAGCTTCATTGATTTTGTGCCATTGTAGGCAGCCAGCTACTCGAAGCTGGCGGGCAGGCGCGACAGTGAATCATAAAATAAATATAAAAAAAGCTAACAAAAACAAACCCAAGCCAAAAATGTGCGCGTACGTACATTTATGTTCTGTGTCATAGTATGTGTGTGTTGTGCCACGCCCAGTTACCACGCCGTGCAGTATGCAGCGAGCATTTGCATGTGTGGCAACAACTTTGGCAGCACCAGCTCCTGCTTTACCCCACCAGCCGCGCTTCAATTGAAGCCAGCCAGACGACAGACGGACAAGTCAACAACGCAACCTGCATGGACTAGCGGGACTTACAAACGACTGAGACGATTGCAAAGTTGGCCCTAACAACACAGTGGGACCAAGCTAGGAGTACAAGTAATGAAAAAAATATAGTTACCAAAAATAAATGGGTAATAAATTATTTACTCATTTTTTAATGCTGTAACTTATAAAAATCTATAACCTAAATAAATATCACAAGCAATTTATTTTAGTTCACTTCCATGTGAAGATTTTTATATTAACTATAAATACTGTGATGGGTTTTTGAAATGTTTTGTATAAATGTTTGCCATTTTTATGTATTAAGAACCTATTCAAATTTGAATTTGATTTTGACTAATCTTCCACTGTACCGCAATTTTTTTTAAACATTTTTGTCGACACATACGTGTAATAAATTGCACTACAGGGAGCATTCGCAGCCTGGTTGGGGGAAGTGCCGGCGTGTGAATGGTCCAAGAGCGCAGTAAAAGCTGCACATGGAGTTTTTCCGGCCAACATTTAGCGGTCTTTCGGCATTTTCGGCTAGTTTATGGGCCTGGCCCAAGACCGAACCCAAAGCCCCAAACACACAGCTGCAATTTGTTGGCAGGCAATAGGAAGTTTGTATCTATTTTAGCATAGCCAGACTTTTCGTTGGCTTTGTTTTTCTTTTTTTGTAACAACTTATACGAATTATGGTAATATAAATGAACGTCTTAGGCAATTTATGAAATTGTTTATATTTGTAAAAGTGATTAAGCAAAAATGATTCGGACTTAGACAATGTACGCGCTGCGATTATGGGCTCGTATGAGTTATTTTTAACGCTCTCTAAGCCTTCAAAAATTATTGAATAAAAACGTGTTGAGTTTTTTAATGTGGCCTATTAGTATGCGCTAAAAAACTTACGTTAATATTTAATAAGGTTAGCTAGAACATATAACAAAATTATTTAAAACATTCATTTTCATGCAGAGCTAATTATTAAATATCTACGGTATAATTACAAGAGTAGTTCGACATTCACATATTTCTCTACTTAAACCTTTTACCATTTCTCATTGCGCTCTTAAGCGTATTAAATATTTGAGTTACGAGTTTCGGTTTCAGTTTCTGCTTTATACATAGACGGGCACCGCCCGCAAGACTACCCAGTCTTACTTTTGAGTATGTTTGCTTGACAAATTTATGGTTAAGTGAGTGCACACAAGTGCCTTTTTTTTAGGAGTTGGGGTAGAGAGAACTAGCGAGACGTTTGCCATTAAATTGCATTGATAGTCGTAATGTGTCTGGCACAAGCTCGTTGCTTACCTCTTTCAACTCCGGAAATATCTTTTGCGTAGCCTGCAAGTAGAAAGAAAAACAAATCTTTTTAGTAAAACAAAATAATATTTGTGGTATTTTTTAATATTTAGCTAAATGTTAAACGGCACAAAACAAAATGCAAATCAAAAAGGTCAAAACACAGGTTCAAGCAGCCCCACCCAACCACTACCAAAAAAAAAGGGAGTACACGACTTTACCTTGTGCGGCCGACAGGACTCAAGAGTTTTGGGCGCACAAAACCTAAAGTATTCAAATTAAAAACCACTTCAGTGAGTAAACTGCAGCCGGGAAAAATGTTTCCTTCACGACAGAAAAAAAACTTGACGGAAGCCAAAGTTAAGAATTGAGAAAACTCGGTGCCTACCTTGGAATTTAAAGTGCACAGAAATTTTAATTCTTTACAAAACTCAATGCTAAATGCTCAACATTTTTTGGTGGAAATTATAATTTTACTTGGCATAATTAAAAGAAGAAACCAAAGTATACAAAAAGAAGCTTACATAACTATATAGTTTATTGAACTATGCTATTTAATGGACATCTAAGAAAAATATTAACCTTCAAGATATTTTATATAAATTTAGGGGCTTGTGTTTTTTATCAAATTTTTGAAAATTCTTTATCAAGATTCTGTTTTTAGCTACTATTTTTTTTTTTTTAAATTCAATAATCGTAATTTGTAGGATACATTTGCCAACTAGAAAGTAATATACACAAAAAGGAAACGAATTTTTGATACAATAAAACATGTACGTGTCCGGTCAAATGAGCTTCTGCAAGGGATCTTTGAGTTATTAATGGTTTCAGAATCGATAAATCCTGAGGACTCAACCAGGCTTGGCGTAATATCACCTAAGCCAACTGTGTTGTAATAAAAATGTATGCTATTTTTGATTCAATACAATAAACAAACAAAAAAAAAAAAAAAAAAGAAACATTTTAAATGATTTTCAAATTTAAATACATATTTATTTGTGACAATTTACTCGACAGGACGCAAATTGTAAGTGAAAAGTAAAATATTCTCAAATGTTTGACTTATCGAAATAAATATACTATAATTTAATGTGACACATAACACTTTCAACGATAACCTATTACTCAGTGCAAGAGTCACAAACATATGATTTATCAATAAGTGCAATAAGCCCATTACTTTGTAATAGGAAATTGCGATTAATTGGGCTAAGTAATAGTTAAAAATAAAAAACAAAGGAACAGCTATTTTATGAATATTTGATAAGCAATTATGAATAACTGGGCTAACCAGCTAGCTTCGCTTGTTTATTATGGCGCAACAGCACCTTGGCTTATTCATAACTGGTCTCTGGCATGGGATCTTAAGGTTCTCATGTTGGCTAAACTATTCCGATCGCAATCCACCAGCTACGTGGTCTGCCGCTCTGATCACACTTCTTTTAGTTTAATATCTATATACATATTCTCTTATTCACTTGATAAATTATAGTTCTTATGGTCAGCGAGATCACATGCCCGTTTCTTCGCTTCAGAAGCTCGAACCCAACTCTTTTCCCTGTTTTCGTACCTTTCCTTCTGTTACATAAGATACGTCTAACATTTTATCGGCTGCTACAGGCTCTCATCGATATCTCTATCTGGCAGAGCTGCCAGCCCAACATATATGTACCTGTACTTAAAAAACTCAAGACTTTTTTATTCTGAAGAAAATTATCGTTAAATTAGGTAAACTTAATAAAAGAACATTTAGTTTCAAGCTTATATGCAGATAATATAAAAATAATATAATATATAAATATATATATCTATATAATAAAAATAAAAAATTATTATTTATATTAAATTAAATTCTACCAATGTAACTTTTGTTATGAAAAATTTGCTTTTCGATTAATCTTTAATATCACGAAACTCGCATCCTCATAAAATATCAGCGATTTCTCTTTGATGTTATGCATAAATTAATTTAGGTAACATTCTCTTGTTTTTGTGCACGATGCCACAGTATTTTGTCTATTTCAGCTGGGTAAACTATTATTTTTATTTGCATTCGAATTTTTCGATTTGTTTTTTGTTTATTTTGTGCACGTCTAATTAACGCAAAGTTCACATTTGCATACAACACAAATGTTGCGGGGAAATCGGCTGAGGGTGTGGGCAACAATGCGAACAACAAATGAGAATGAGAATGGAATTTTGCTTTAATTGCAAAAAGCCAAAATGTGAAAATTATTTTGCACAATTTTTGGAATAGGTGGAAGAGCGAGACGTGTTTTACAAATTACCACCAACTAAATTATTGTTATCTGTTCGTGTTACCTGTTGTTGTTGTTCTCGTTGTTATTTTGTTGTTTTTTTTGCATGTTTTGCAACATTGGCCAAATGAACATTAAATAATATTAATAATAATTAGTTATTATACAATGCATGTGTATGTAAGTGCTATTATTATTTATTTGTATAGGCGTGACTCACGCGAGTTAATGCATTGTCGGTTAATTGACTTTAAATGTTTTATGTGGAGGCTGCCGCTGGCCAATTACATTTCGCCTCTGCAATTGGCGAGTATTAAAAATGACCACACGAAGTTGTGCAAATAACTAAAAATTATTTTTGCTAAATATAATCAATGCTATCAAGGTGTTATCAGGTGTTAACCATTCAACAGCATGCGTGTTCCGTGAGAAACTGCACGGGTAAAGCAAACAAACAAATATCTACGATATATTAAGATGTAATTGTCTATCGATAAATATTGAAATATGTTCGATAAATTGAACATATTTAAGAATAAATAAATTATCAGTTTGTGAACAATTAAAGAAATTAATAAATTATCGGCACGCATATTCCGCTGAATGCAATTGTTAATATATTATATAAACATCTATTAGAGTATCTTCACAGTAAAAAGAACTTAAATCGATATTCAAATATTTTGCATTCGATATAATGTTCAGGTACATATATTAAAGTAAATTTGGTTTCAATATTATCTATACTGTACTATATTCTCATACGAATATATCGATAAGCAACTCGATTGCCGATAAAATGATTGCCACAAAATATATGAGTATTTACTACTTTTTAGATAAACTCACATACACACACTTACACATATAGACTTAATGTACATAGTCGCTTTTGTCAGAGTTTTGCGTGCCTTTGCCCACATTTTTTCTCTTCATTTGCTTTTCACATGTGCACTTTCTTTGATCCTTTGATCACAGACAGGATAAAATGGCAGTTCCACTCATCATTTTTTCCATTCCTCTCTATATGCCCCACTCTTTCTCACAAGCACATTTACACACACACAGACACAACAAACTGCCAACGGCCATAAAATCTGTAGCTGAAAAACTAATTCATTTCAGATTTTAATTCATTAGATTTTTTCTTCCTTTTTTTTTTTGTTAAATGGTTGCGGCCAGGAGAACGAGACAGTCTTTTGTGTCGCTGCCTTGCCGGCATTTTAGCTGCGGGCGCAGCCATCAACCCCACCAGCCCCCCAACCTTTAGTTTTTAAAAAACGATGCCGACAAACTGCATACAAAAGCTGCAGTAGAATGTCAAAGTGGTATGCAAAAGCTGCCATGGTATGCGCTGTATCACATGTGTGTATGTGTGCAGCTGTCTGTGCATCTGTGTGTGCATGTGTCTGAGCAGTAAATTACTAGTAAATCCAGCGTGTGCACTCAAGCCACCATTTATTTTAACTGCCAGTCGCTAAGTAATTGAATCAAGTTTCTCCGGCTCACTTCCAACAAGTATGCAGCCCAACTTTAAGCAGGAGTCTTCTGTGAAGAACAACTTTAAAAGAACACAAAATTCCTCGATGCTTTTTCAAAATAAAAATATATTTGCAATTAGTTCAAATTGTTTTAAATTTTGAGACTAATGCTAAATAAAAAACATACCAATTTATATTATTATAATATGTAAAAAAAACTGAAAAAGTCTGACTAGTTTAATATAATTTCTATATATTTAAAACATTTGTTAAAAGTCCTGTGTCACAATTGTCTTTTTACACCCAATTTGACTAATCAACTCTCGGTAGACTCTTATGCACAAAAAAAGGAGAAGAAAAACAGCGACTTAAATAATTCAACTTAACGCTTGAGAGCTAGCAAACAATTTCCTACATCATTTCACTTTTTCTCCATGTCTCTCAGACTTGCATGCGCATATTTAAATTAGAAGAGGACGAGACGAAAAGTTGAGCAGCTGCCAACTTCATTTCCAATGCAATTTAACTAATCGTGCATGGCAAACGAACAGTTAGAGCAAATATATACGTACATGTATGAGCGGAGGGGACCACATTGCGTATACGCAATGGGAAATGTGCACTGCCAAGCTGGCGTTGGTTTAATTATAATTTACAAGGAAATATATGGATTGCGCCGGTAAGCGGGTGTGTGTGTGAATTGTCAGTAGCATGCGTGAGACATTCATAGCTTCATTAATAATAATTGCTGAAATTCCATAATCATGTATAATAATGCCCATATGGGAGAGAATGGAAGAATGGGCTTGCCAGGCCATTTGGTCAGCTCCGCCTCGTAACATTTACTTTAAAATACGTGTGGCAGACAATGTGAAAATTATAAAATATAAAATAAAATCAGAAATCATCAAGGCAAAGCTGCACGGCCAGAAGATACCCTGTTAATTGTCTGATCATTATCAAAAATGGAAAGCCATTTTAAACTTTAAATCACATTCAAAACATTGGAACTTGGTAATCGACAGTTAATCAACTTTGGAGATACGGACTAATTATCGATATCTACATTGGCTCGTCTATTGATTCATTTACTTGAAGTAGCCGTAAACATCTCCTTTAATCGGTTACCTACATTTGCACAACTATATTATGCTCTTTATTCAGGTTACAGGGTATGTAAAAAAATAAGGAATATGTGTGCCATCGTTTCGGTCGTTGTGTTGCGGTCTGTGTATCGCCTCGGAGCAGCTGTGGGTTGTAGTTGCTGGAACGCGTTGTGTATTGTAGCTGTTGTTGTGGTTGTTGTTGTTGTTGTTGTTGTCAACGTTGCCACAATGGCAACCAACTGCACATTGCGCAAATGGCGTGGAAATTAAATTGTATTAAGTAATAAATGTTTAAAGCTTGTGCATTGTGCAATGTTAATGTTTATTGAGCTACGGCGGGGGAGGAGAGAAACTATGCAGTTGCGGCTGCATTTCCCTTGCGCTGCACTGTGGAACAAGCACATATAAATAAGCGTAAAATAAAGCTTATGTAAAGAATTAAGATGTACCTAAAGTAATCTTATTATATTTTCGAGGAGAACAAATTTTTTTTTTTTTAAATAAATTATTTAGTAATAAAGTAAAGTTAAAACCATAAAGGAGCAATTTAGGTAGTTCAAAAAATAAAATACAATTAATACGTATACCAAATGGAAGTTAACTCAATTGTTCAATAAAATATTTCCAATTGCTGCATTCGATTTTCATTTAATATTGTTTTATGGTTAACAGAAAAACTGTAAATCTAATGTAGATTATTTTGCAAATAATTATTTTATTTACCTAACGTGCAAGCTTCGAATATTTAACTCTTGTAATAATTTATTTCCAATCTCTTTAACAAGCTGTGCCTGCACCACTATGCAATGTCTGTGCAGCTGCTCAAGGCATTAGCTTAAGGCTATTACAGGCCAAGACACCAATTTGGCTTTGCCGAAGCCCGTGGAGCAGATGTGGGGAGCAAATGGGTATTTCAATTGTGTTCGCAACTTCTCAAACTTCTGTTTTTGTTGCTGTTAAAGCGAGCATTTTGCTGGTAAACGCAGCTTTTTGCTCAGTTTAAAAATATAATCGAAAAATACATTAATTTTCCATTTAACTTGACTTGCATATATTTTAAAAATTGTTTAGTCTTAGTCACACTTAATAGCTCGCTAAACTGAACGATATTCATATATAGTATATCTAATGTGTATAATATCGATGCATGTTCGTCATTATTTTCTCTCGGAAATTTTCTGTTCATTTTAAATTTCTATATTTATCGATGTATGCTGTAATATAATTTAAATTAACCCAATCCACATTTAATATATGCAAGCAGCTTAATTGTATTATTGTCATCTCTAAGTCATCGTTGGATGCGGTTTTAAATCTCTATTATCGAACGGCATTTGCTTTCAAGAGTTTTGTTGCTTTTGTGGTAATTTGAGACCGCACAAAAACGGATTATAAATCAATTGCAACCCCTTTGGGAGTACAACGCTCGCCAAGAGGGTAACCTACCCTACAATTTAACCCCTAAATAGCCCACATAAATAATATATTAATAACAGCCACTTGAAATCGTGTGCCCCAACAGCAAAAACCAACCCACCAACAGTCCAAACATGACTGGCACAGTGAAACATTTTTGGAGAGCACACTTCAACAGCAGCCGTCGCGTCGCGTCGTGTCGTGTTGCGTTGCGTTTGGGTCGCTTTATTCTCATATTGCAGAAAACAAAGGCGTAATTCAATTAAGTTTTTCCATGATGTACAAAGCCCCGACAGAGCCGACTAAAAACAGACAGTCAGAGCGACAAGTGGCCAACTGAGAGGCACACACAAATAATTGCCTTATAAAGCAAAATACACAAAAAAAAAAATTAACAAAAGAAACTTATATATTTATAGCCAGGCGCTCGACCAGAGCGAAAAATGAAAATCGTAGCCACGAACAAATCAGATTTATTAAAATTTTCAGGCTTGACTTACATTTTGGGTCATGAACTATGTGAAACTTAATAATAAAAAAAATAAACATTGACCAAAACGTTTAAGAGATTGGCCAACATCTGCCGCAGAAACTTGAAAAATAAAGCTTATTGAAATATAATCTATATATTCTTCTATATATAATAAAAAATAAACTTATATAAGCGTTAATTTATTGTGTTTTTTTTTTTTATTTTAAAGTCCTGGCTATAAAGTTTTTAGGTCTAGTTGGGGTTAATATGATTTATTGAGGCGATTCACCTTAGAAACTCTACATTTTCATTCCTAGCAGGTATATATAGGATATATATTATAGGCGGCTTTTTTCTTAGTAAGTGAATTCGACTGGGACCTAAAAAATCAAAACCTAGCCTAAGTGATTCATAACAATTCACTAGTAAAAATCGCTTGGACACTCTCTATCAAAATGTATCTAAAATTTAAACAATAGCTTGCATTTTTCAATGAAATTGCTAAAAAATAAACTACTTTCCAAATTTGCCAAGCATAACCACAAGCGCTCAATCATAAGTTTTAGACGGTTCTTCATGCTTTCCCCCATGATAAACAAAATCTTCCTGCCATTGAATACTATTTTAAGCCAATTTGGTTTGCGTTGTTATGTAGCGTTTAATGACAGCTGCGCATACCAAATTTCAGCTCCTTAGCTCATACTTCTTCAAGGATATGTCCCAATAGACCTATTACAAAATTATTTTCTTGACCTCTCTCAAAATTTGTTGGTAGCGCGTTAATCTTGATAGTTTCGCAATCTGTTGCTAATGCCATTTTTCAAGTACATACAAAAAAGATGTTAATTGTGATGATGCCACGCACTTTGAGAGGAAATGTCAGTCAGTCAGTTGAGCTTCGGACTCGGTTCGTTTGGGTTCAGTTTTGAGCTCCCTGCACATGGCACATAAATCACATTTAAATGAACTGAAGCGTGCGCCTGGCTGACTTTATGGCGCTGTCCCCCCCCAACAATTGTTTGGTAATCGTTTTGACCAAATATTTTACGCATATGTATGTATGCGCTGCATACAATACAATACTTTATATAGAATGTTGAAATAAAGGGCAAAAATAGAGTAAAATGGTTTCCCGGCTGCAATCCGTGCAATTGGGCGTGCCCTCCCTTTTTATGGTACTGTTTGTTCGGTTTTCTTTTTCCTGCGCCTATTTAATTCAATTGATCCTTTTTTTATATGCATTGTTTGCAAAGTTCAAATAGAAAGGCAGCGATGAGAGAGAGAGAGAGAGAGAGAGAGAGAGAGAGAGAGAGAGAGAGAGAGAGAGAGAGAGAGAGAGAGAGAGGAAGTGAGAGGGAGAGCGAAGAGAGAAATTGAGATGGAACAGCAAAAAGCTGCAATCCGATTTAAGCGAATTTACATTTAAATGTCGGCTTTGTCAAGTCAACCAAATTCCCGAAACCAGAATAGAGTTTAAAAAACAAACTAGACAAACTCAGATACTGCTGGCATACAGAAACCCATGTTATATAGCTCTTTTTGACTCAATCGAACTTTTTTGGCTACAATTTTCCAAAAAACTACTTTTAGTGCTTAGTCGTGTCATATTAGAAAATTACATATAAATACAATTGTATATGGAATGATAAAATTCTAACAATACAGTCTTACTGTAACATTTTCCTTTTATATTTTTTTTTTGATTACAGAACATGCAAATTTCGTTCGGTTCTTTTGTTTTTCATGTTAAAAGTTAAATGAAAACACATTCATACAACACTTAGTTGAAGCCATATTGAAGATTTTTATTTCAATCCGCATGCAAATGTAAAATATAAATAAAAGTGCCAAAAAGTTATTGATAGAGCAGCTCTTCCAACATGAAAAAATATTCATATTTATAAATGTTTGTTGATCGGTGAACATAAATATCAAATATTTGTTAAACTCAACGAAACGTAAATAGATTAATATATGTACATAAAATACGAATGTGTGCGCTGTGCGTCGATTTTTTTTAGACACTGTGCAATGCCACTAATTGCCAGTGCGTCAACGGCGGCGTTGCTGTCATTGACTTGGATTTTCCACAAAAACCGGAAATTCGAAACCCGAAATAGCAGCAGAGACGAAGAAGAGGCAGAACACGAAAAAAAAACCTTGCCGTGAAGGGTAGCAAATTGTTAAGAACGCGTTTCCACCACGGCCTTGACACCATGCTGAACATGTGCGTTCGCACTGAGCCAAGCATTTAAGCCACACACGAGCGCCTCAAGACACATGCGACCCGGCCCGCTCGCATTACAATTCTCAACACTCGACACCAACAAATTTATAACTCGGCTGAAATTGCCAGCCAAGCGCAATTTCATAAAAATGAAATTTTAGTAGCTGCGACTCGTGTTCAATTTACTGAAACATCTGATAAAATCAGTTAGAAAATGAAATAAACGCAATAGCAAAGTTATCATTGGGTTTGTCGAACATCAAATACACTTTAGATTGGGACAGATGTAATCTAATTTTTATTTCAATATATGATCTGATATTAACAATAAAACTATTGATATTCGAATAACACACACAAAATATCAGTTTTCACTTTATGAAAAATTGGTCTTATGTCAGCTGTACTTGTATTTACAACTGATAGCAAAAGTTAATTTGTACTTAAAATTTGATCAAAATATCTGCGATAGAGAATTAATTCACATAGGCATAGTCAGGCGAACATTGTTATATGAACTCGTTATCCTGATCTATGTATATTTTATTTTATTTAAAAATATATTTTATTTTATACATATTTTATTTTATTTTATATATATTTTATTTTAAATTATTTTATTTAATGTATTCCACATTTCCGGACAAACTCATAATACCCGCTACAAGCTTATTAAAAAATGGAATTCTGTTTGGCATTTTTCAAAAGAACCCGAAACTTAATAAATTTCCCTCTCTTTAACCCTTTTTGTGGTTTGGCCCCGGTTGATTGCCGCTCGTTAATCAATTTTATGTAAATCAAATGAACATTTTTCGACGGGGTGAAACGTTTTGCGGGCGAGGGGCGCGGCAAAAGAATGAAATATTTTTGAAACTTGAAGCTTATCGGAAATTATTTAGCAAAATTGAGCCAAACGCCACTTTTCAAATAGAAAAAAGGGCGACTAGGAGCTGATTGATAAGTCTGGATATAAAATGGATTAAGCTGAAAGTGAAAGACATTTACAATTTGTTAAAGCTTGATAGATATAAAGATTAATGATAGAATTTAAATATTTCAATGAAATTTCATTTTAAGAATTTAAATCGTACATTAAAAATGGCCAGATATTTTTTATTTATGTCCATTTATGTGCGTCACAGATATCTATAATGGTTCACCTTTTTACCGAATCCCAAAAATTCCTTTAACTGTGCATAGGTAAGCAGCACAAATTGCGTTGTCGATGGGTCGCACCATCAAAAATATTTTGCCACAACTCACGGAATTGAAGTTGGGGTCGGGGTTTGACTTTGGCATAACAACCGCAACGACAACAACAACAACAACGACGACAATTATTATTAACAGCAATCAGTTGTGCCGTGCTATGCACACAATGTGCACCCTAAGGCGAAAGGGAAGCGACGAGCAGACACAGATACAGATGCAGACACTGATTCAGATACAGATACAGATACCGCCACAGTTACAAACACCGACGCAGCGGTAGACATCCGAGACGATAGCTATGAGCATAATGAGCAGCATTAAAACTAATGAAAATAAACTTTGCCACACAGATACAGACAACGCAGCAGCCGAAGAGGCAGCAGCTGGAGCAGCGGCAGCCACACAATGCCCAAAAAAGCGCGCAGCACAAAAAGTCGACGACTCCTCAGCAACAGCAGCAGACAATAAAAATAAAAGCAAAATTGCCAAAAACAACCCCCCAATCCCTTCGGTCTATATATGCGCCCAGCCCTCTGGCAGCAGGCATAACCCCAAGTATAAGAAAATTGCGAGACAGACACAAAGTGGAAAACGCATAAAGGCGAAGGCAGCAGCCGGAACAATGAAGTGCCAGCAGGCAACAACAGCAGCAGTCCAAAGAGCAATAAAGACGAATTCTAAATGCCCTATATACCTAAATAATATAATGCGAATTGATATTGAATAATTCGGAACGAAGTTATTTAAAGAGAAGAGCCATCTTCGAGCTTTAAGGTAGCTTTAATATATTTAGCACAATAAACCAATAAAACTTTACAATTTTCGATCCAAATGCTTTACAAACGATTGCAACATAATCGAATATATCTAAATAACCTAAGCGCTAAGTAAGTCTAATTTTCTGATAAAGTTTAGTGTAAATAACGAATTTCCAACATATTTAAAGTTAGTTAGAGCTTATAGGACTCTTTATCTAATTAAATTAAATGAAATCAAAATTTTATTATTCTCTCTATAAACTTTAACTTGTGATATAAGATTGATATCTTTTTAGCAAATACAATTTAAAGAATGCCTTTAAGGCTTTATAACTGTTATACTGTTATGTTCATAAACTGTTACCAAAATCGATATCCAAAGCTTAGATAAAATCACTTAATTTTATTAACCTTAAATTTAGTTATCATAAATTTACAAGTTGCATTAATTCTTTGAAAAGTAGAAAACGTTTTGAAAACTGTCTTCAAGATGCGAAATTACATTTAAAACAACTTTTGATATACTTATGGTATTTGTATAGTCATTAAATATGTTTTATTAGTATCTGTCAGATAACCCACAACATCTTCCATTGGAAAGAGTATTTTATGTTAAAAGCCTTGGCGCACAGTTAAAGATACACACAAGACGAGAAGAAGAAACATTGAAAAGCAATTTTTTTTTTGTTCCTTTTTGTTGATGGAGCCAAAGTTTTCTCAACTGCACGTGAAACTATTTGGCGCCAGTTTACGTAAAATGAAAATGAAATACATTTATTAATGTGCCCCTCTTCCAGGCAAAAGCCAACAAAAAAGATAGAACCTGGCTGTGCACCTTGTCGTATCTTTGGGCCAACAAAATGTATCTGCGTGTGGCAACAAAAATAAATGCACATAATTTGCCGTGTGTTAAATGAAAGTCACCGAACAGCTGTCTGCACTTTAATGCCAGATATTGTGCGGGAGGGTGGCGATAATCCGACTGGTTCTAGCATATACCCTGTAAGCTTCAAGGTATCTAGCTTAGGGCTATTAATACAGACGGAAATCAGTAGATAAAATATATAAGTTATATTTTCTTTTAATTCCATAAAAATCAGCGAGAAAACAAAAGTTAAATAAATCAATTATTTTGAAAAAATAAAAGTGCGACATAGAACAGATGAATAAAAAGAAAAAAAATTAAAATATTATTTTAAAAATATATGAATAAAGACCAAACATTCACCTCGAGCCAAACAAACCCAGTTTTAATATTACTGACGGATAAATTACGTTCAAATTTTTACGTTACAATTTTTAATCTATAGATATATTTTTCTATATTCTGTTTTTTTCAGAAAACCCAAAAAATGTTAAGCTAACATAGTAATAATTTTTTAAGGCATGGTCGTAAGTAGACTATTACAAGTTTTATTCTATTTATAATATTATATAAATATTTGTTAAATGATTATTGATCGTATATTTTTTCTTTAAGTGCAGAACAGCGCATTTTGTAGTCGCCCAGCCCATCGGAAGGACATTTTTGTTTCCTTGTGTTTTTCTCGGTATTTCCTCAGTCACATTTCGCATTCGCATCTATGGCTAAGAGTCTGTGCATAATGTATCTGAATGTGCGCAATGTCCAATGTTTGTTTGTGTTTCTCGCTCGTAACTCGACTTGACTTTCATTATTCACTCCCTTAGGCTGTTCCCTTTTCTCCAGCTGGGAAAGTTTTGTGTGCCTTTGTCTGCCGTCTGTTTGTTTGTTTATTTGTTTATCTGCGTGGCTTGTGGCTTGCCGCGTTGCTTTAATAATTTAATTAAATTTTTTTCGGCATTCTCTATCCGAGGCACTTTGATTGTTATTTTGGCCATTCGGCATAATGAGGCGGCATAATTTGCACATAAAAGCTAATTTAGGCGCATTTTTAGTCGGCAGCTTCCTTATTGAATTACATAGAGTTGGCCCAGATACACACTCACACCAAAACTCGTTGGGTTACCTCAACATAGCGCAGATTTTTGCCACACTTCCCATCAAAATGAAGCTAAATTCAAATATAGCAAACGGTGCCACAGGCACTGTAACCCTCCTACAAATATATCTCAATGGCAACCGCAACAACACCTATCGCCTCGTAGGAGCAAACGGTATCTGAAATAATGTATTTTGCGCTTTGGGCTAACGAAATGCCAAACACCAGAAAGGCAAGTGGAAATGGAGCTTAAAAATCGATTAGGGATTGAAATGTTGAGATTTGAAAATGCGTTGGGGCTACGTCAAAAAAAAAAAAAGAATAAATGTAATCTCTTTTCCTTCAATATTTAAGTCTACAATTTTATTTTAATACAGTTTTGATTTATTTTTTTAAAGCATGAAAACGTTTGGGATACTTATATTCAAATTTTGTCATCTTGAAACCTTAGAATCGAATAAATCTGATACACTAACTTTAGAAGTTTATGTACTACTAGCGGGTATAACCCGGCCTTGCCCGTGGCACGTATGTTATAAAATCAAAAAAGCTTTGAAAATGATTTTGAAACTGATCGGACGGGAATCAAACAACTTTTATGCAAATCGGAAAACTCTTAAAATTCACCAAAAAAATCTTAAAAATGCATTTTCCACCGAAGGAGTTTAGATTTTGCCAGAAATGTGAAACACGTCTCTAATGATTTTTCTTATAGATCCTTGGAAATAAATTTGAACACTAAACGTCATCCACAAAATCTTCGAACCCCATTTGCACCAAGGAGGGATGGATTTTTCAAAAAGTGTGAAACACCCCTCAAATGATTTTGAATATAGATCTTTGAAAATGAGTTTGGGGCCGATCGGATGGTAAACAAAAAACTTTCATACAACCGTTTTCCGCCAATATACCACTGTTGCGGGTGGAATTTTCCAAATCGCTAAAATACGTGTTTATTAAGTTCTTATGTAGAGCTTTGAAAATAAGTTTGAAGCAAATCGGACACAACTTAAAACTTCGCCCAAAAAATCTTTAAATCGCATTCCCCCCGAAGAAGTTTGAATTCTGCGAAAAGTGAGAAACACGTCTCAAATGATTTTTCATATAGATCACTGGAAATGAATTTGAGCTCGAAACGTCACCCACCAAATCTTTGACCTCCATTTCCACCAAGGAGGAACGGATTTTTCGAAAAGTGTGAAACACCCCTTAAATGAATTTGAACAAAGATCTTTGAAAATAAGTTTGGGGCCGATGGGATGGTAAACCAAAAAGTTACATACAAACGTTTTTCGCGATTTTTCCACACTTGCGAGTGGAATTTCCCGAAACCCCGTCTTAACGTGCACCTACATCACATAAGGTAACTACAGCTTCCTAGCTCTTACGGTTTGGGCTGTGCGTTGATCACCAATCAGTCAGTCAGTCAGTCAGTCAGTCAGTCAGTCAGTCAGTCAGTCAGTCAGGACAAACAGTTTTATATATAGAGATAGAAATTTGTAGAAAAATTTTATTTCATGTTCTTTCGAATGAATTAAACAAATTTGTTTTTCTAAGAGACTTAAAACAAGTCTAAGATTTGAAAAAGTATTCGAACTCCTCCAATTTTAGAAGGCGTCTAGCCAGACGATTTAAATGTTTTTCAAGCCTAAATCACAAATCTCTATTTACATTTTCAACATGTTATTCACATGTTTTGTAATAGATATAAAATACAATTTATAATATTCTGCCAGCTCGTCTGCCAGCAGTGCCTGACATTTTTATTTTTAGGTATTCCGAATTCGAAACTATATACTCAAGAGTTTAAAAGACTCGATAAGATGAACCACTTTCATAACAAGCAAAGTTAATTACAATCTTTGTAACTTATTGAGTCCTTAAATACGGCAATTTGATTATGAAATAAGAAGCGTCAAAGTTATGAAAGGCTGAATATGCTCTCATATAAAGGAAAATAAAACAAATATCAAGCTGAGATCTAAGCAACTAAATAGAATTCATGCCAGAATCAAATGCGTGGTTATTTATTATAGCCACCCGCTTTTTGGCATATCTGGCGTTGACTTAGTAACCGCATTTACGCATCCTGCGACACTTAATTCAAATACAATTGCCAGGATAACCAAAGCAACGCAGTTGCCCCTTTTATGTGCGCTCAAGCCGTACAAAAATAAACGACAAGAAAATATCACATTTCTAGGGGGGATCACAGAGCATTGCAATTGTGAGTCGCAGGATTCATCCTGTTACCTGTCACGGCTAACGACGCACACGTGTAAGTTGTTGGCCCCCCCCCCCCCCTGCCAGAACTCTTCCGGTTAAACATTACTTTTAGAGCTTGTCAGGCGTTTGGCAGCGCTATTTAGAGCAAGTCACGCCCTTTTATTAAAGCCACTCATCAATTTTGAAGCACCGCCCAAAGCGCTTGACATGATATGCAGCCAGCTTAAAGGATTTATCAGCACAGTATTCAGATATGTATATAATATATGCATATGTGCGTTACACTAAATGTCAACTGGCATTGCATATCGAGTGCTGACTGTAACACATTTACAGCATAGCTGGCGCATGTATCTGCCAGATACAAAACAAATAGCTGCAGATATATTGGGCCAGCAGTCAATCATACGTGGAAATCGAAAAGAAAAAACAACGGAGGAAATGGGGCCATAACAGCAGCTAGAAATGGGCGTGTGCCAATGACAGTGGGCGGTGGGTGTGCTCGTGTGTGTGTGTGTGTGTGCTTCTGTGTGTTTGCCCTTTGTTATTCGGTTGCACTTGACACGTACCGCAAATAAAAACAAGAAAGAAAAGTTAACTTCGGCTCGCCGAAGCTGAAATGCCCTTACCAGTAGACAACAGTGGAAGCAAATAAGTTGAAACTTGCTTAATTAGGAATTGTCGAGATAAGGGAATCAGTTACAGTTATATATAATTACATATATATTATCTACAGCAAACAGGAAATATTTGACTAAAGTTCACAAAGATATCGAAAGACGAAGATGATTGTTAATAAAGCGATATTGACCTAATAAAGAGTATATAAAATAACTAAAAGATTATGAGTAAGGGTATTAATCGCATTCTTAAAATGTAAAAAGTTTGTCTGAAATGAATGACAATTGCCATTGTCTTCATTTCAGGGCTCCTCCCCCCAAGCCCGTCAACTCATATGTGATTTATGACAAATTGCCATCGCCTTACACAATATATATCCATATCGGACACATACCATATAATATACAATTCTTTAAACGCAATTCACCAGCTGCTTATCAATAAAAACAACTAAATGTTGGGTAAACGGCAGCTGCACTTCGAGATTTCCCCTGCGGTTTGCCACATTTAAAACGGCAGCACTTATAATCGCCTGTGTGTGTGTGTGTGTGCGTATACTTATGGCAATTAGTGTATAAGCTTTATGTGAAATTTCATGACGCATTGTCAATTCGTTGACATTCTAATCAAAATTGCAACTGGCGTTGAGCTGTTAATGTTGTTTCCATTGATTCAATCTATAACTCAAGCTTGGTATCTTTATTATATTAGTATTATTAAATTATTAAATTAAATCTAAATATGGCCTGCATCAGATGCAAAGATTTATATATTTATTTATATTGTTTAATGGTTGAACCGAAAGCTTATCATGTTTAACACTTGTGTTATTAACAAATGAGAATTTCACAAAGAGCTAACTAAGACTGAAGCTGTTAAATTCCTTGTGAAACATAATATATTTAAATTTACATTCAATGTTCATTATGATTGTAAATAAAAAAAAATCTTTGAAATAATATATTTATTTCTTTAAACCTCAGTAACATTTATCTTTCTATCGAACGATTAACTTTACTTTAAATATTTGTAGAAAAAATTCAACGCATTGGATTATCACATAGAACGCTTTTTGAATTTCGTATGCGAATAAAAGTTTGCTCGCAGTTAGCAGCGTACTAGGCATTCGATTTGTAATACCTCAATTAGTCATTGAACTTTAATCTGAGCTCATAAAAAATTAATTCTATTTTTACAATTCATTCAAGTTTGATTTCCCTCGAGTCTGTGAAAAAAAAACTGCGATTACATCAAAATTTGCTTTTGTATTGTTTTTGCTTCGCTTAATTTATGCGAATTAAAAAGAAAAAACTTGTATATAATTTATGTCACTTGTGTATTTATGTATTCAGGCGTTTGATTACAACAAAATGTTTTCAAATATTCGTTTTTTTTTGCTCTTGTTGTTGTAATTAACAAAAGCAAATAGATTTTTGTTATTAATAAATGCAATCGTTTACAGCAATTGGTTTTCATTCCTTATACAAACAAAAAGACAGCGCGCAGTACTTTTTGCATTTTATTCAATTAATCAATAAACAAATGCACATAATTGAATGTCATTCTTTGGGTGCTACATTCACAGCCTAACAATTATTCATTAGAAATAACATTTTTGTAATCGGTCATCGGAAGCTCCCTAGTTTTAATCGAGTTTTCATATTCTTGTCTTCTCGTCAATTTATTCATCTTGGATATTTCAGTTAGTTCGATTACATTATTCCCGGTTCTGGCACTCGTGTCCATTTTAATATCTCCTCCATGTTCTCTTTTAATGCCTGCCTTCAAGCGTTTCTGATTCTTATTAAACATCCCACAGCTTTTTTACGGTCTCTCCAAATGTTTTGCAAGCTGTTTGAGTTTTTTTTTTATTATTTACTGACTCAACCCGCACAAAGAGAAGCAAAGTGAAAAGAAATAAAACGTTGTCTTCCATTTCAATTTCTGGTGAAATGGTTGATTGTGCTCAACAAAAGTTGTTGTTTATAATTCCAAAGACAAACGACTTAAGAATTGGTTTTCAAAAATAAAAAATAAAATTGCTTTGTTTCTTTTGCGTTATAGATAAATAGGTGTATAAATAGCAAAAATTAAGTTCAGGATTTGTGAGTAATAAATAAATTACTGATATATAGTTTCGAATTTTAAAATAAATTTCCCATGTCCAGTCATCAATACGCAAAAATTTCAGCCCAAAATGATTCATGTTGGACAATAGAAAACTTCAACTCAGAAATGAGCGACAAAAACAAAAGCAGAGAGGAAGCAAGTAAAGAAAGAATAAAGCGACAGCAAAAAGTGCCACCAAAAAAGTTGAAGCCAGGCCGATAAGTAAAACGAGTATTTGTGCTTAGTAGTTGCTGCCGTCTGTATCTGTATCTGTGTATCAGTATCTGTATCTGTATCTGAAACTGTTGCTCTTGCTGTTTTTACGTGTTGTAGTTGTTGCGCTTCCGCAGTGGCTGGTCACTTGGTCAAGACTGAGGCAGAGGCGCAGCAGGCGGCAGGGGGCAAATAACCGCAGTCGAAGACGAAGCCAGTTGCCAGATAAGCGGAGCGTGTGAGCCAACGACCAAGCTGCCGGACGCTGTATCTTTGTATCTGTATCTGTAGCTGTTGGTCGGCGTACTGTGATTATTGGCGCTACACCCATATGCATAGATATGTTGCCCTGTTTGTTTACTACGAACGCCGACGATATTCAAGACGTTGACCCTTCCGTTCGATCCAACAAAAAACATTTCGTACACAATGCGAATTTTTCGTTTGGTTTTTTTGTTTTTTTTCTACTTTTTTTAGATTAGCCGGCAACGAGTGGATTAACCGGTTTTCACTTGGTTTATTGTTGATGTTGTCTCTGTTGTTGTTGTTGTTTTGGTTGCTTCACACTGCTAATTAGCTGAGTAGTTGTAATGGTTGTTGTTATTCGGCTAAGAGCTGCCCGCCCGTGTTTTGTAAGGCTTGACCAACAAATTAAGGCAAGTGGCTTTCAATTGCCATACAATATCATTTGTTTAGTATTTTTATATGGGTCTGAATTGTTTCAGAAATTTGAATTAGAAAAACGTTTTTGTGGAAGAAAAGTATTTTAGATATTTAACATCAACTTATTAAATAACTCCAAACATGGTGAAGTCGAAAAAATCATTATATTTTATTTTATGTTGGGACAATAAGGATTGAGAATATTTGGCGAATATGAATCCTATCTGGAACTAGGAACTATAGTTCTTTATATTTATTATTATATCATATTATATATAAAACAAAATTTTTTTACTATTTATTTTAATAAATTAAGTGCCCGACCTCGAGCTAGTAAATTAAATATTTAAATAATAGAAGCTTTTTTTTCGAAAGCCATTATAATCTTTAAAATATAGCGTATTAGAAAAATTAATTTATTTCTATTTTATTTAATGACTTCCAAAAAAATGATAAGCTCTAGAATATTAGATTTTTGTAGTTGAACAAGCTTTATTAAACAAGAAACTACTGATTTATTTATTATATATATATATATATATTTATATATACAATTATATATACAAGTATACACACACATTTCTTTAATTTACCCTCCAACCATTGCCACTTCACTGTGCACAACAATTACAACCACACAAAAGGCACAATAATACAGATAGAATTTCGGGGGCTGTGGAACTGAGGGCGTTACGAATGGCAAAGACCCATAGACAATAACATTGAAATAAATGCTCAATCATGCAGAAATTAAGTTAACATTTTCATAAAAGCAGCAGCACAGTACAACAAAAATAATTACGCACACACACACACACACACACGATGAAAATGTAGAAAATGTGGGGTGGGGTGGGGTGTGGGCGTCGCCTTTTTGGTACTCTTATCATTTTAGTACCCACTTTCCTAATTATTTGCCATTGTCCTTTATTCTTCTTTTTCACAAATGGCGGCTGCATTTAATCGCTCTACTTATTTATGTGTGTGCGTGTGTGTGTGCGCGCTAGAAGAGATTTATGTGGGGAATTACATTTGCTTGGGGGTTTGCCCATATGGTTTAAAGTGTGTAAGAGTGTTAAAAGTGTTTTCTTGTATTATATATTGTTATATTTAGCTATATATCCAGCAACTTATTGCAGAATCAATCGGCGATGCATTTCTGTGTGGACTGAATTCCCCTTTTAAAGAGTGTAGGCATTTATTGACTTACAAAATTTGTATATTTGCAGTTGTATTTGTGTATATTGCAACGATAAGACTTTATTAGCTTTATAGCAAAGCGCATTACTAACAATTCTCGCCAGAAAGTGTGCATATCTTCAAAGATGCAAGTTGTGGACCAAGATCTTTAGGCTGTGCTTAGCTCTGATTCGATCATATTTTATTGTAGCTCCAACGGCCTATACACAATCCTCATATTCATGCTATTTTCATCGAATAAGATTCTTTATTTTAGTTTCGCTGGGTATCTTCGATTCTATCATAGTACATGAACCTCATATTCAAGTTATTTTACCCATCGTTAAAAGTCCAACCTACGCCCATTGATTTTCACCGAATAAGATTCTTTTATACATAAATCTATTTACAATTTTCTTTATTTTCAGTTTTAGTCTTCTTAAATAAAAAAAAAAAATAAAACTGAACTTTATTTTCAAGACAAAGAACTTTGTTGCCGCAACAAAATTTACAACTTTGAAAACGTGCTCCACAATCAAGGTTCAGTAGATGCTTTGAAAGTCTTTGAAGTGAAACAATGGATACGTTTTGTTCAGCCCGCAGGTGTCAAGGTCTTGACAATAGGAACCAGTTGTGATCACCAGCTAATACATATTCATATACCTATCTAGTATATATTCCAGCTAACTCTTCACAAACATACACATAACAAAGCGCAAACAGTGTGAAACTGAAATTCGCACAAAGTCGACTTTAAGCAGCGCTTTAAATGAGTCATGCAAGAGTTGTGGATGCGGAAATCTTTTTTGACGACAACTTGAAATATTTTCCACTGAGTTTGAGGCGAGCTGAAATGATATCGCACTGCTGCGATCTTTAAATTATTGCTAAATCGAAAGTTATATCGATTTATTACTATACAATATAAATTAAAACTTTAATGATAGGACTATATACAATGTGCAATTAGGTGGAGACTTAAAACAACTCAAAAATAAGTAAAGTTCGATGATCCCAATATCGATGTTTTCCTTTTCAATTTGAACATCGATAAAACTCGCTTATCGATATACATAAATATCGGCTAAATCTAATAAAAGGCGAAACCTCCATTAGCGATAAGGTAGAACTATTATCAACAAGTGTAAATTGGGATAATATATATAAACATAATCCAATCATTTATAGCAATAACACGAATACTCGAATTAAGATTTAGATTATTTATAATCGTCTGTTTTATAGGAGATTTCTTTTTAATTTAAAAATAATACAAATTTTTGGTAGTTCCCTTAAATAACAATCAAATGTTCTAAACGTAGCTTTTCTCTAGATAAAATTCGTAGGCTTTTGTTTAATTTTTTATTTTAATAAAGAAATAAGAATATTTCTAATGGTATAATAGAATAATAGCTTCCAATTCAGTTCCAATTTATTGATGTTCTAAATACTGAGCGAAAATTCACACTAATTTGACAACAATAAGAAAAACAATAGTAATAATTTTAATACAGTGAAAACTCTCATTACGGACACTACTTTTAGGCGGACACCCTTCTTGGGTCACATACAAATACCTCTACTTTAAGACATATAAACCTCTTGAGCGGAGTTCTTGTCCGCCCAAGCGAGTTTTCACTGTAATAGGCAACATTTATAAATTATAATTAGACTGGCAGCACTTACCATTTACGATGATAATGAAAATGATCGACATGAAAACCATATTTAATCCACATGTTGATGACATTATACGCAAATGGAATCCAACGTGTCGAATGCTGTGAAATCCTTAAGTCTTGTATTTGTTGTTTTTAAATATTGGCAGTAGGTTTTTCTATTTTTTGATCGTTTTGCCGAATCTTAACTAACTGCAACTATTTTCCATTTAAAATTTACTATTTCGAACACACGCACACACGCACAGACAGTGGCCATAAAATTTTACAACACTTTTTGTACGCACGACGGAGCGCCCACTTTATTATTATTATATTTTTACTATTTTATTTTTATGATTCTTTATTTAATACGATTATATTTTAACACCCGTCACGTACACTGCCAATTTATATGTATTATGATTTACGATTTTTATGCATTACTTTTCACTTTTTGCTTTTATTTTTGCGCGTAAAACATAAATGAAAAGAAAACGAAAAACCGAATGAAAAAATTTCGCAACGCGTCCAAAACGAAATTCACAATTTAAAATTATTAGCGGTGCTGTTGTTGTTGTTGTTTTATTTGCCAAGCGCTGTTATTGTAGCATTGCTGTAAAATAAGACGAAAAGAAAGAAGTAAGTGGGGAGCAATGAGAATGCAGCAGCTGTTGCTTGCGTGAGTGTGTTTCGAGTATTTTTGTTGTTCTTGTTTGTCTCAAGTCGGCGACTAAGCGCGTTGCGGGAAAGAGAACAACATAAACTGTGAGCATTTATGATCTTGTTCACACACACTCAGCCACACATGTATGCATATTAACGTTATTTGCGGCTGTTTAAATATTTTATAAATTCGTATTGGACAAAAATAATGCACACAACCCCCCCTCCCCCTTGTCTTAACATACACAAAACGAAGTACTGAGCATAAAAACTTGAATATAAATCACTCACAAACACAACTCAAAACGCACTCAACATAACAGACTGAGCGCGCGCACAATGGAAAAACTCAAACAAGTAAGCGTGAGAGCAGGTAAACGAGAGAGCGCACACTCACTGCAATTGCATAGAATTTTAATGTTATTGTTGATTGCGCTTGTATTTTGTTATTGTTGATGCGGCGGCATAAACAAACGAGGAAATCAACACAGTAACACATAAACAGCAACCGCTATAAACAAACATATTTATTAAAATGTTTGGCCCTGTTTTAGTATTTTCTTTATTCAAATTTCATTTGCATTTCACAGTTTTATGGTGCTAATTAAATGTTGTTATGCCGCGGTTCTCATTGCCTGCTTCACACACACACACACACACACACCAGCGCACATATTTCTACACACACGCAAACTCACACTTGCATACTTACATGTTTGCTTATGCTTTGTGTATGTTGTTCTCTTCTGTTGTTGCTGTTTTTGTGCGCGCATTAAATGCGTTGAAATGCAGCCATTTTGTCTTGCAATTGGCACTCACGCTCTCCGGCTGTCGCGCTATTGTGAAATTTTTGTGAGTTGTTAACACAACAATTGCTATGATACCCGTTGCACATTCATATTATTGGATTCTATTTAGCGCTTTTATTAATTTGTTAAGCCAACACATGCACACACACACACTCACGCGCGACGCAACGACGAATCACCCACGGCTTTTTTCGAGATTTTTTCCGTACCGACGCACGACCTACCCGTTCAATGGTCTTTTTTGAACTCAAGAGCGAAAGAAGAACACAAACAGTTTACCCTCCATCTATGTTATTGAACAGTTGCCTTTTTGAGTTTAACATCATGTTAGCTCACTGTAAGTTGGAGAGCATTGCAGCTGGAGCCTATCGAAATTATATTGTCTGCTTTTGCAATGGTCTTCAATAATAAATTGGATGCTAAGGAGTGAATTTCATTTTTTCTATAAGTTTAGAACTAGAGCTTGTTGGGCATTAATTGAGACTAACAGAGGTGATCTTTCCGGGCAACTTCTTTTGCCGGCGGCATGTGTTGCTTGAATTATTTTGGTAATTTTCATGAAGCCGCCTACGGTCACACTACAATTGTCGAACAACCCTGTTAGTATTAAACAAAAAATTTGAGCAGCTTGGCGTTGTATATTAATAATTAAAAATTATAAACTAAACGCTGGTGCTGTATTAACAAAATTTTGCAAAATATACTTCAACAAACTACAAGATGGCCCAAATTTGGATGGACGAGGAAAATGCTGGTGCACATAGTAAGTGATTGGCACCAAGTGCATATGATAATTATTTTAAACAATATAAAATATTTAATTTCCTGCTTGGCGCGCAGTGCTGCCCAGATCCGCGCGCAAGGCCATGGGCGACAATACGCTGCAGCAATCGGGCAAAAAGAGCGTTCTCAGCAAACTGGACAACGTAATGTACAACAAACCGTATCTAACGCCATTTAAAGGCGCCCACACAAAATGGCCCTTGAGCTGCGCGCCAAAATTGTCGCTGTGCAAGGAGACGCTGCAGAAGCAACATCGCAGCAGGCAGCCCAACAAGGAGTCGCCGCAGCTGTTGGAGGCGCAATTCAAGGCGCCGCAATTGAATGCTGCCAATGATCTCTATGCCAAATCTGCCGATCCCGCCAATGGATTCGATCTATTCGACTATATGGATTTTCCAACTGCGAAATGCATGAAAAACTGCCAGAAACGTGAGTTTGCCCTTAAAATTTTCAAAATTTCAATATTACACTGTGCTTACATAACTCGCAACAGAGTTGTTCTAGAATTAATATAATTTAGAAAACCAGAGTTGGCAATTTAGCCATTTTCTAGCTGTATTTGGCTGTTTTCATTAGTCAAATTGATTTAGCTTTTTGTTTATAGCCAATTTGTGCTCAGAAAGCTTATTTAGCTATTTTTAAAATTGGAGTCAGCTTGTTTTTGGCAGCAGGCTGAGAGAAGAAAACGACGTGCAGAATACCCTGTAATCTTAAAAAGGTGTGCGGCTAGTTGGGACAGAGGCTTAACTGGTTAATAGATAAAAATAAAGTTAATAAATATTACAACAAACATAATTCAACGAGTATTAAAAGCGGAAAGATTGATAAGCAGGAATCTACAGGAATATGATATCAGCCGGACACCAGGATTTCAAGGAGAGTAAATAATCAAGAATTGTTTCTATACAGATTAAGTTCTGTCTTGATAAATTGAATATTTAACCAAACTCAAACATAGATGGAATTAGGATAGTATTTTTTCTCGCGCAAGGATTGCCAAACTGCTTGGTCCATCTCTTAATGAAACCCAGAAAAGTCCTGACCTTATTGACGACAATAAATTCAAGAGTCGACTTCAAGTTCAGGATGAAGAAAATCATCTACGCTTCTTACCTTACCTTTAGAAAGGTTTAGATAACAGGAAGTCGTATCTTTACAACATGAGCTAATCTCGTACATTGAATACCCTTGAATCCGCTTGCTGGATTTCAGCTCAACATCAAATTCAAATCATCATCATTCATATGTTATTCACATTTTTAGCCATATCACACGAGTGCTTGGAACCAATGCTAAATGAGGATCTAATAGCAAAGCTACTGAACAATACACTGGACACAGCAGACGAGGAATCTGTTTACGATATGCCCGATTATCCGGATTTGGATGCTGATATTTACGCACTAAAGCCTAAGGAATATAATAATTCACATGAATCTGAGAATAATTTAGCTGATATATTTGAGGCCAGGCTGCCAGCAAACTTATATATGACGGACTTCGAGAAGGCGTTTTAGGGAATTTCGACTTTTGTTAAATCACGTTTAGAGCTTAAGCTATAAAACTATTGTCTGCAGTACGAAATATTTGTGGTTTAAACCAAGTCTATAGTTTGTCCACATATATATATATATATCTATTAAAATTTGTATTGTTTCTGTCTGAAGATATGTTTTTGACCAAATTTCTTGATTAGCTGAATTCTCTGTCCTTTTTTGATCGACATATTAACTTGAGCTATGTCAGTAAGAAATCATTAACCGATAAGCTTTGGTTTTTCTTGGAACTTAATGATACATCTATTTGTATCTTTTGTTTCCCAAGATTATCATTGATTGCCTAAGTCTTTGAATTCGATTTAATACATCATTTACCTGTCATGGGAATTTGTTGTTAAATATTGAAATTGGAAAACTTCAACAAGGGTTTTTTTTTTCAAATAATGCCCGAATATTTTTTTCTATTCAAATAAGGGGAAAAGTTGACAGACAAAATATTTCTATATGTCTACAAGGTTATTTTACCTAAGGCTGCCCGACATTTTTAGAATTTAATTTATAAACCTTTTATAAAAAGGAAAACATATTTGGGACACCTTAGAAAAATATATGTACATCTATGTCTTGAAAGGTATTTTGACTAAGACCATTTTTTAAATTTATAAAATGTTAACTAGTATTTCATATTTATGTAATTTTACAAAAGTAGTTGCTATCCATGTCTGCAAGAGCATTTTACCTATGGAACCCGACTACATTTTTCTACTTATAAAATCTATCTAAATAAGAGAAGAGTGCGGTTGCCTCAGATTAAAAAATATCTGTGTATATGTCTGCATAGGTACTTTATCCAGGGCAGCCCTTTTTTAATTAAGAAACATTTGATAAACATATAATTGGATGCCCTTAAGATAGAGTATATTAAACTAAGTATATATATGCAAGGGTATTTTATCTAAGGAAGCTCGACTTCTATTTGCTTTAGAAAATGATAACGAAGATTAAAAAATTATATCCATACGTATTTTAGAGAATTTACCTAAGGCATCCTTACTATTTTTTTATTATATACTAGCGGGTATAACCCGGCCTTGCCCGTGGCACGTATGTTATAAAATCAAAATAGCTTTGAAAATGATTTTAAAACTGATCGGACGGGAATCAAACAACTTTTATGCAAATCGGAAAACTCTTAAAACTCACCAAAAAAATCTTTGAAATGCATTTTCCACCGAAGGAGCTTAGATTTTGCAAAAAGTGTGAAACACGTCTCAAATGATTTTTCGTATAGATCTTTGGAAATAAATTTGAACACAAAACGTCATCCACCAAATCTTCGACCCCCATTTGCACCAAGGAGGACCGGATTTTTCGAAAAGTGTGAAACACCCCTTAAATGAATTTGAACAAAGATCTTTGAAAATAAGTTTGGGGCCGATCGGATGGTAAACAAAAAACTTTCATACAACCGTTTTCCGCCAATTTACCACTGTTGCGGGTGGAATTTCCCAAATCGCTGTAATACGTATTTATTAAGTTCTTATGTAGAGCTTTGAAAATAAGTTTGAAGCAAATCGGACACAACTTAAAACTTCGCCCAAAAAATCTTTAAATCGCATTCCCCCCGAAGAAGTTTGAATTCTGCGAAAAGTGTGAAACACGTATCAAATGATTTTTCTAATAGATCTCTGGAAATGAATTTGAGTGCGAAACGTCACCCACCAAATCTTTGACCTCTATTTCCACCAAGGAGGAATGCATTTTTCAAAAAGTGTGAAACACCCCTTTAATGAATTTAAAAATAGATCTTTAAATATGAATTTGGGGCCGATCGGATGGTAAACAAAAAACTTTCATACAACCGTTTTCCGCCAATTTACCACTGTTGCGGGTGGAATTTTCCAAATCGCTGAAATACGTACTTATTAAGTTCTTATAAAGAGCTTTAAAAATAAGTTTGAAGCAAATCGGACACAACTTAAAACGCCGCCCAAAAAATCTTTAAATCGCATTCCCCCCGAAGAAGTTTGAATTCTGCGAAAAGTGAGAAACACGTCTCAAATGATTTTTCATATAGATCACTGGAAATGAATTTGAGCCCGAAACGTCACCCACCTAATCTTTGACCTCCATTTCCACCAAGGAGGAATGGATTTTCCTAAAAGTGTGAAACACCCCTCAAATGAATTTGAACAAAGATCTTTGAAAATAAGTTTGAGGCCAATCCGATGGTAAACAAAAAAGTTACATACAAACGTTTTTCGCGATTTTTTCACACTTGCGGGTGGAATTTCCCGAAACCCCGTCTTAACGTGCACCTACATCACATAAGGTAGCTACAGTGAAAATTTCAGCTTCCTAGCTCTTACGGTTTGGGCTGTGCGTTGATCACCAATCAGTCAGTCAGTATATATTTTATATATAGAGATACAATGTTTCTAAATAGAAAAAAAAAGGGTGCCTTAGATAAAAATATCTTAATGTATATATATCTGCAGTTTTTATTTAGAAACAAAATTTGTTTATCAATATATGGTATTTTATTTGAGGCAGTCCGAATAATTTCTCTAATTTATAAAAATAGGAAAATATAGTTGGGCTACTTAACGATTTAACCCAATTATTTTATTTGATTTTAAAAATGATAAAAACAATATACAATTATATGTCCTTATGTGTCGCCAGGTTTTATTATCTAATACAAACCCGACTGTGTTTAGTTTTCGAACCCTTTCCCAACTTCATAAAGAAATCGTAAATTCCGTATTATATATAATGCCATTGTATTTGATTAGTTATGGACTTGGCTTAAATCAAATGTCTTGACTTTTCGCTTAATTGTTAATATTAGGTCAAAGGGTGAACAAAGGATTTGCATAATACACAATTGAAAAACAAACACAAATTTCATACTGGAAATATACAAAAATAGGCTTACATAAATAAAAAACAAAGAGCGGAGGGGGGCACACAACAAAGGACTCGGGAAGGGGGGACAACAACAGAGACTACATTGGATTGCCTAGATAGATTTTAAAAATCCATCACAATTGGAATAATACCGCGCTCAGTAGAGCCAGATGTGCTCGAGAATGCCATTGTCCAGCTGATTGGCGGGCAGAGCCTTAAGCGTACGCAATGTCTCCATATAGAAGGTCAGCTCGGAGGTGACCACGCCGTGCTGCGGCCCACCATTATTATAGATATTCAGCTTGAGCAGTTGCTCTCGCAGCTTGTCCTTGAAATTGCGATGGACCACACCGTAGATTTCATGTATTTGCGGCTCCGGCAGCACGCCCGCAATGGCCTCGTGCAGCTTAACCAAATGCCGTGAGATGTGGCGAAATGTTTGCGATGGTATCGGCGGACGTGCATCCCAAGCCTCCAGCTGTGCGGTTATACGCTCCGAGACAATGCCATGAATCTTGTGCTCGATCTCTTTGATGTGCCCCTGATAGTCCCGCTCGATGGCCTCATATCCGCTCATGCTCTCGAAATGCTCCCGCAGACGCGGCAGCAAATACAGCACCAGCTGCAGGGCACGCGACACCAGCGCCAAATTGGTGCTTGTTATGGTCTTCAGGCCGGCCACGCGCATCGCTCCGGCGCCAATGATCAGTTGGCAGCTGCGCGAATTGAAGCAGCGCAACAAGTCCACAACATTTCGTGCATGATAGCTGGCGAGAAGCGGCAGGCGATGCGCACTTCCGCCATACTCGTACAGCATTTGGATGAGCAGAAGCGCCACGCCTACCAGTGCAAAGGGCTGTTTGCCGTCCAGGAGCAGCACGGGATTGCCGCTCACATCGATGCCATTGTTGGTCACCAGACTGCCGTCGAGCGGCGCCTGTTTGGCATAGTCGCCAGCCGACATGCGTTCGATAATGCGCTGGAACTCATGTGGTATGTCCACCTGACGCCAGCGTTCCTGATCCAGGAGCAGCGCCAGCTTTTGCTTGCGCTCCGCATGAAAGCGTTGTGCGTAACGTGATGCCTGCACCTTGAGCGCCAGCTGGAGCGGCACACTGGGCGCATTGCATATGCCCTGGGTGGCCTCACAGAACTCCTGCACCACCTGCGTCAGCTGGAGCAGCTCCTGCTCAGTGGCCGCACAGCGTTCCAGGCTTTGCGGCGAGACAATGTTGGCGCAACGCTCATGACAATAATGACAGACAGCCTGGAGCAGCTGCTGCAGCTGGGCGCTGAGCAGTTCGTGATGCGCAGCACTCAGAAAGGCCTCCGAGTCGATCAGATTGACGGCATGCTCATGCGGACTGCTGCCGCCGGCGGCGGCGTCTGCCGTTTGCTGCATTATCGAGACGACCGCCTTGATGCGCTCGAGGACGGCGACCAGAGCATGGCTGGCTCGCTGCAGCATCGCTAGCCATTCGGCCAGGGTCAGCTCCAGCGACTGCTCGCCGGCGCCGGTCAGGCAGATCTCGTGATCTCCGCGCGACAGCAGCTCGATAAGCAGCTGCTTAATGATCGCCCGGATGGTGGCAATGGCTTCCTGCTGATAGCTTTGGACAAAGCCAAAGTTCTGCTTGCGCAGCAGGCCCATCACAATGGCCACCAGTTTGTCCTCCTCCGCGCAGACGCTATCCGTCTCCAGGTCGGCGTCTGTCAGCGGGCGATTCAAGTCTGTTGCGGCATAACGCTCGAATTCCGTGGTCAGCATCTTGTCGATGAGCTTCTCCATTTCGCCCAGCTGCATGGGCAGATGCTTAAAGCAATGTACGCCCAACAGCTCGGCGGCCAGTATCTCCTGGGTGGTGCTTATTAAGTCCAATGCGGCCACATAGTCCTGGGTGCCCAGGAGCAGCTGCAGCATATGCTGCGTCTTGTGCACGGTGGCCATCAGTCGCAGTTTGTCCAGCGTCGAATGATAGTGCTGCCGGCGCTGCGCAAAGCGCATTACGCGAAAACTATCCACAACGGCGCTGCCATGCAGCTGGGCCAGAGCGGCACGCAGCTGACGCACCTGCTCCGCGGCCTGTTGCATTTCCGCCAGTATGGCATGCTGTGTGGTCATCGCATGAAAGAAGGCCGCCGACTTTTGTGCCACCTGCTGCGCTATGCGCACCTCCACAATGTCCAGATAATGGGAGAGCTGCTCCTGCAGCTGTCTGCCCGTTTCCTGGCGCTGCACAGTGCAGCTGGCGTTGTCCTCGCCAGCCTCTGGCTGCATATAGTTGGGAAAGACTTGCGCAAAGGTCGCCGCATGATGCAGCTGCAGCTGCGACTTCAAAAAGATCTCTGGCACGGGCACACCACCCAAATGCTCCGGCGTAGCCGTAGTGGGCGTCAATTGTTGCTGCTGCTGCTGTCGACGCTCGTGCCATCGATAGCGCTTGCCAATGCTGCCCAGATAGACAGCGAAATCGGCGTGCGTTATGTCCGGCAGACGTGGAGTGCTCGGTATGTGTACGCGGTCCACAAAATGCTCGCCCCACTTCTTGGTGAAGAGATTGCCTTGCTTGCCACGCTGCGGATCGTTCAGCACGGCCGGCAGATTCTGCGCCGCCGAATAGACGCCCCATTCCGGGGGCAGCTCGCGCGTCTGCTGGTTCACATGATACTTGGCCACATGTGCATCGTAGTCGCGATCCGAGACGCCGTCCAGCGGCAGCGAGGCGCAAACTCCATTGAAACCGTAGCGGCACACAAAGGAGCCGCCCTCCCGCGTGCAGTGCCGGCTGCGCAAATGGCTGTTGGTCGGGCGACGGAAGGTTGGTTAAAGAGCTTAAAGATTTTTTCTCAAGCTGAACTGGGGCTTACTTACTTGACGAATTCCGCGACGCTTTTGAAGTGCTCCCGCGTGCAATAGTAGCAGGATTGCCAGCTGGGCGCGTTTATGTTAAAATTGGAAGCCGATGCGACCGATTGTTTTCGCTCCGCCGGCGCCACATGTTCCGTCGCAGCAGCGGCCGTTGTTGTATTGTGCTGCGCTGTGGCCATAACACATGCTTGTCGTGCTTGGAGCTGTGCGTTGTGCCAATTTGTTAAGTGCCTAGTTTATTGTTTTATATAAAAATTTTTTTTTGCCGAATTCTCGCCGCAAACGTTGACGTGTTATGTCAATATTTGTTTTTGCCTGCCGACCCGTCCATTGAGTGTTTACGTTGCATTTTGGCGCCTGGCCATGTTTTGCGCGTTCGTTTACTAATTTCAAGCTGTTGACGGCATAATTTCTATAATTTAAGCCTTCTTGTTGTTGATATATGCTAAAATTGAGCTAAATGTAAATGGAACAATATTATGATGACGTGCTCCAGTGTTGTACAATGTGTTTTGCTGCGGCAGCGGTGCACGTTCCAGCCTGCATGACATACAGCCACGCACGAAGCGACCGCTAAAATAACATTTTAATTAGGTAAACAAATTCATTGTCGATTAGCAGCTACGTGCAGCTCTTTTGACTTATCAATCAACACTTCAATCGTGATAAAGTTATTGTGCTAGCTCTTGGCAAAGTTGGCTCTGTTTAACATGCCAATGTGAGCATCAAGCATATCGTAACGTACCGCAAATGCTTATAAAGTAGCTGCGTTTTACAGCACTGCGCACGTGTCAAAGTTAAGAAAAAACAACCTGCAGCAAATTTTCACGGCACACAGTTCTCGCGCGCGTTCATTTGAATTGGGGCATGCCCCGTGCGGCGTCCAGCGGGTGATAATTACAGATTGAAAGACGAGCACCCGCAGCAGGCATCGACTGAATACGGCAAATAAACGATGTGGATGTGGCGCAATCGTCGCCTGAAGTTGCTGCTAGTCTCGCTCGTCTGGCTGTGCAGCGTCGCCTGGTTGTATTGGTACATAACCAGGGAAAAGGAGGACATTCGCGGTGCTGTTCCCGAGCTGCTCTGGTGGACAAATGATATGCACTGGTCCTACAATGAGATGCGCTACTGCAACTTGGAATCATGCCGTGTGACCAACAATCGCCAGCGCTTGAAAGAGGCTCGCGTAAGTGGAGGCGGGGCTGCAGCGGAAGTTCGCGTCCGGCTCTCGTTTATCGCGTTTGCTTTATTTTGTTGTTGTTTGCTTGCTTTACAGGGGATACTCTTCTATGGCTCCAATATGAAACCGCACGACTTTCCAATGCCACGCCAGCCGCATCATCTGTGGGGTCTGCTGCACGAGGAGTCACCGCGCAATGTGCCCTTTGTGCCGCACCATGAATTTCTGCAGCACTTCAACAACACGTCCACATTCAGTCGACACAGCAATTTGCCACTGACCACACAGTATCTGCCGCATCCCAGCGATCTCACCCAGACGGACTACTATATTCCGCACTCTTCTAAGCAGGTTATTCAGTTTAATGAACGGCTAGCCTCGGTGGTTTTCCTGCAAACCGATTGCAATACTCTGTCCGGGCGCGAGGATTATGTGCGAGAGCTGATGCAGCACATCCAGGTGGACTCGTATGGCGGCTGTTTGCACAATCGAGATTTGCCAGAGAGGTGAGCGAGGAATCAGTCTTGCCAACTTCTTGCCATTTCCAGTGCTAAATATATCCAAATTGGCTAAATCATTGTAATATATCTGCTGTTTCCCTCCGATAAATTTAAATACTTTGATTTCTTTTCTTTCAGCCTTCAAACGGACTATCTGAACAATTTATATTCGGATGCCTTGCTGCGCTTTCTTTCCCGCTACAAATTCATGATTGCCATTGAGAATGGCATTTGCGATGATTATATTACCGAAAAATACTGGCGTCCACTTATCATGGGCGTCATACCCATTTACTTTGGTTCGCCCAGCATACGGGTATGTTTACTATCCTAGAAGCGCACACAGTCTTTCGCATTAATTGAACTGTTTTGTACTCCAGGAATGGCAGCCCCAAAACAAATCTGCCATTTATGTTGACGATTTTGCCAATGCTGGCGCACTGGCCGCCCACCTGCAGCAAGTGGACAACAACGAAACCGCCTACAGATCCTACCTGGACCACAAGCTGAAACGTGACAAACCTATTGACAACCCCATGCTGCTGAATCATTTGCTCACGCGTCGCTATCAAATTAAGAACGACCAGCAGAACGAGGAGCAATCGCTATTTCATAAATTCGAATGCCTCATGTGCCGACAAGCTCTTTCGACCGTAAAGCTGCGCTCAGCCAACGGGCAGCACTATAGCTGCCCGCTGCCGCCAGTGCATGCACCGCTGGAGCGGCAGAAGGAGCCCAAATATGCGTCGGACTGGCGCTCAATGATGAACGTGGGACGCTGTCAGGCCCTGCTTTTAGACGCGTACTTTCGAGCGAATTTCAAATACACTAAGTCCAAGTTTGAAACGCAAGTGGCCGAAATGGTAGAGCAAAACTTGTGCAGTTAGGCTTTGGCCGACAATCAAAAAAGGAATCTTTATAGAATCTATCTTATGAGCCATAATGTACTACATAGTAGTTAGTATACTTCAGGGACCAATCCTTGGCATGCTGCGCATCTAAAAGATGATAGAGTGTGATTACAAATACAATGGCCAGGCTATAGTTAAACACTTGTTCGCCTCGGTCTATGCAAATTGTAAATATTCTAATTGGATAAAAATTAATGCGTATATTTAACTACGAGCGCTTTAAGTGGCATATAATACCAAAGAAATAACTGTATAGTTAGCATCATAATATCATCATCATATCTATCATCCTCATCATCTATATATACTCACACACACATCATTGCAAATATGTGTAAGTATTTGTTTGTTAGCGTATAGAAACACGTATTAAATTGTCATTTTTATTTTTATGCCTTAACAGCCATGGCTAATGTTTGAATACCTAAAAATAGAGCATATGTTGGAGGCTTTGCATACCCATGTGAGTTCTTACATATATTTATATACGATTATTATTCGTTTACCCTGGAAGAAGGTATCATAGTTGTGTTTCAAATTATGTAAGACATTAGCAATCTGTGATTCCAGCAGCAAAGGCTGAGACATGTCCATCCGCTAGTTCGTCTGTTTCTTTGCAAACTAGTAACTGACTTTTAAAGCTAACGTATTGAAACTTGCATTAGCCTGTCTTTCTGTTGGAGGCGTAAATATGTCACAACCGGCCGGATTGGACAACAATATCAAATAGCTTTCATAGGAACGATCGGTCGAAATGTAGGTTCTTGTATTGAAAACTTTGTTGTTTAGCAAGTTACTTTGGCACTTAAGAGTTTCACAATGCTCCTCAAACAAATGCTAAATCTTATTAGCATCGGACTATAACATCCCATATATACCATAAGAACGATATATTAATAGTATACCTATAAGTTTACCTTATCAAGATTTCAATACTTTATCATATAGCTCTAGGGAAAGAATCAACCGAAAAATTTGTTTTGTATGGCAAAATATTCTGTTTTTAAACATAACTTTACCAAAATCGGCATTCCCGAGCTTCAGAATTCTCCTCAAATTTCGTCTAGGGTATTTCGGGTTCTATCTTGTTTTTCTGAAAATTAATCTAAAGCCCAAAGAGACATTAAACCGACTTGTGGAATTTGAACTTAAGACGCCTTGTTTTCAAAAGTATGTGGATCAGGCAAAGTTTTTATTTATTTGTTTGTCTTTGACGTGCGCTTTACATTTGCCAATGCATCGGGATATTAACTTCCTTCAGTTGTCCCATGTCCACAATCCACATGCTGCCATTCTTCACCATATCGATGGCCTTCATAATTTGGCTAGCTGCCTCCTCGGGCATTTGACGCTTGGCGCTCTCGATGGCCTCCACCAGGGACTCGGAGTGCTCCCAGGTGACATTGTCGCGCAGATTCATCATCATCTCGGTGTTGGTTAGACCCGGGCACATGGCCATAAACATGATGCCAGTCTTCTGGTAGATGTGCTTGTCACCCATCGAGCGGGTGAAGCCAATGACGCCGTGCTTGGCCGCTGCGTAGACAGCAAAAGCTGGCGCTGGCTCCAGGCCATAGACGGAGGACATGTTCACCACCATGCCGCCCAGGCCCATTTGGGTCTTGTCCATATAGGGCATGGCCATCAAAGTCATGTGTATCATGCCCATCTGGATGGTTGGGTGAGTTGGAGAGATGAGCTGAGAGACAACACAACATATCCATATTGTAACTCACCAAATTGATACCAATGGTCGTCTCCACATCCTTGTCCAGCAGCACATCCTCGCAGTTGATGAGCACATCAATGTTGCCCATCGCTTGGCCCATTTTCTTCATGGTCTGCTCAATGGACACTTTGTCCGTGAGATTAACATGCATGAACATCACCTTCACGCTGGGATTTTCCGCCTGCAGTTTCTTCATCATCTCCACATTCTCCATGCTATGCACTATGCCAAGCATTTTAAGCTTTTGCCTCTGCATCAGCTGGTGCAGCAGCTGGAACCCAATGCCGGTGAAGCCACCTGCGTACATCACATTCTTGCTCGTCCAGTCGTACATCTTTGCTGCTTATGATGCAGTGTTCAGGCCCACTGCGTCTTTTATAGGCTCCTCTTTTCTATTAGCTGATAATGCCCGTCAGCCTGCTTGGGGTCTCAGGGTTAGGTCTTTAGGTCAGCTGCATTGTTCTCCGACCAGATGTGCGCTTTGTTTTGGCTGCTCCTCAGATAAGACTGCTCTCCGGTTCGTTGGCTTGTTGCCAATTTCTTATCAGAGCCATTGACATAAGGGCGAAGTTTAATTCGGCTGTGCACCTTAGAAACCGATTATTCTAAAATCTAATAGGATCGAGTGTTTGCTTGGATAATGCAATAAATATGGATGTTGCATCACATATAATAATTGTAAATTAAATTTAAAAAAAAACTAAAAACATTTAATTACATTCCAATCGGATACACTTGAATCTCGGAATTGGCATGATCCCGAAACTCTGGCAAGTTGCGATGTTATTTCTAAGGCCCCTAAATAATCGAAACAGTTGCGATAAATGTCTGGCTTTGCATAGAATTTTGTTTTCGGTGCCCATTTCTAGTCCAAACCAAAGTTTAGGCTTCGAGTGTGATTGAACACATTCACGAACCCGAAATATCTGTTCTTTTTTGATCATTTTCGAGTAGGATTTATCGAATTTTCGGTTAGATTTATGTTATCTTTATTATCATTTTTTCCTATTCCATGGACGACAAATAACAGAATAAGATCTTTAAATATTATCTCTATATATCAAATTGTTTGTCCTGACTGATCGACTGACTGACATCCCAAACCGTTTGAGCTAAAAAGATGAAATTTTCACTGTAGTTACCTTTTGTGATGTAGGTGCACGTAAAGACGGGGTTTCGGGAAATTCCACCCGCAAGTGTGAAAAAATCGCGAAAAACGTTGGTATGCAACTTTTTTGTTTACCATCTGATTGGCCTTAAACTCATTTTCAAATCTCTTTGTTCAAATTCATTTGAGGGGTGTTTCACACTTTTCGAAAAATGCATTCCTCAAAGATTTGGTGAGTGATCAATATGAAAAATCATTTGAGACATGATTCACATTTTTCGCAAAAAAAAAAGCTTCCTTGGTGGAAAGTGCGATTCTAAACTCTTTTGGTGAAGTATAATGTTTTGTCCGATTTGCTTTAAACTTATTTTCAACTCTCTACGTATAGTAAGAACTTAATGAATACGTGTTTCATGGTTTCGCCCGCAACAGTGGAAAATTGGCTACCGTCCGATCGGTTTCAAACTCATTTTGAAGGTTCTTTGAGGGAATTTATTTTATACATACCACGGGCAAGGTCGGGGTATACCCGCTACTAATATAATTTGAAAAGATTTCGATTAAATTAATTAAATAATTTCATAATTTATTTACAAATTCTGAACATATTTCTTATACGCTTAAATGCTACTGAAACGTTTTAGACAATCACAGATGTTGATATAATGAAACTAGCTAAATTTTGAGCCACAGAAAATCATGATTTCGTTCAAGATAATAAAATTGACTTAATCTAATTGTGCGGGGCATACAAATGAGTATTTCACTAGTTTCATATTAAACGAATACTGGGGTTGGAAAATACTCCGAGAATATGAAAAGGCATTCCATATATAGGTTTAGAAAAGGTTAAATCTTTTTGAAGTGATAAAAATTGTTTTAAATTGTGGCAACGTCATGTTGTTAAGTTTGGCAACGATTGAAAATTTTAAATTCGCATCTAACTAATTACAATCGATTTTGCAAGCTGGCAACACTGAAAGACCGCGCTAACTAACACTAATGTGAAATGTTGGTAAACTGAATGTCAAATTTTAACAGGCCGAAATAAAGCGATTGCTCAATTAAACAGCAGCCCGGCATAAAGTGCAAGCCATGTGTGCTAAACATTGCAAGCTGGCAACACTGAAAGACCGCGTTAACTAACACTTATCACTAACACGTTGATAAACTGAATGTTATATTTTAACATGCAGATATAGTGAGCTATTGAACTTAAGGCAATGTTAAAGTGATTGTAAAAGGGCTTTAGTTATGGGAAAATGTCGTAGAAGTGACTTAAAACTGGACAAGTGTCATGATAGCATTAGGTTTTATGCTCTGCGCTCAACTTATGCTCGCCAACTGTAGCATTGTTAACATGAGGATAATAAATGGCAAACCCGTTGCCAGGTTTCTGGCTGATGTGTCTCTGGTGGGTGGCGCTGAGGTCGTTGGGCTGCCAGTAATGTCATCTGAGGGCGATGTTTCCATATTCGTACGGGAATCGGGCACATAATCACCACAGGTGGGAAAATTGCGCGGCACTGGTACCATTTTATCGTCGTCACCCACTTTAATAACCAGGGCCATCCCGATTTCAGCATGGAATTCGATGTGACAGTGGAAGAGCCAATAGCCCGGATTGTAGGCCTCAAAGCGTATGATCGTATAGCCTCCATCGGGCACTGTGACCGTGTCCTTGACGGGAGGATTTATCAAGTTGCGCTTGAGCAGCTTAAACTGATCCAGCTGCTTGATCTGCATGGGGATTATATGAACATTATCAAGGAAGATTAAAGAGTTCTCTTCTCAAGCCCACTCACCATTTCGATGGTCACATTCTCGCCCAGACGCTCCAGTCCAATGACTCGGAACGCATTGCCATGCAAATGAAACGGATGATTGGCATAGAAAGTGAAGCCCTCGTCCACAATGATCAGCTCGACGACAGCATTCAGCGGCACCTGCAGCACATGATGGCACTTGCAGAACTGCTCCCGACAGTCGATGCCCTGCTGGGCGAGTGTTGTCTCATTGCAGAAGAGCTCGTCGCTCAGCTGATGGCGTTGTGGCAGCAGTGCCACCGCGGGAAACTTGAGCGAAATGTGATTCAGCTGTGGCGTATACAATATATTATCCTTGGTCACATTCGTGTCCATGCCGTAGTAGTCGCTGTGATGGAATTCCGGATTATCCTTGCGATAGAAATCGTAGTACACAAAGAACTTATAGTCCGCCTCTGGCTTCAGTGTGTCATCATCAATGCCGGAGACCTTGTCGTATATGGGCAATGCCCTCATCTCGGCAACCGTCTTGGTATCCGTGTAGCCGGGACCACGATTCATCACATTCAGCTGAATGCCCGTGGCATTGTGTGCATAGCCCAGCTCAGCGCTGGGCTCACCTTCGGCAGCGCCTTCATACCTTAATATGGCCACCTGGAAGGCTGAAGTGAATCTCTCGCTGCAGTCCATGAGGCCCTTGAGACGCAACCAATAGTTGCCCACCTCCTGATTGGCATTCAGCACAAAGTCAAAACGTTCACCCGAATAGGTCACTATGGAGCCCACTTCCATGGCCTCAATATCATAGCCATCCGAGTTGATGGCAGTCAGCGTGTGATTATCCACAGATACCACAATCGGGCAATTCAGATACTCGGCGTTCACGATGCGAAAGCGATACCGAAAGCCCCGCCGCACATGATATACCTGATGTGGTATCTGCTCCAATGGTATCTCTTGCAGATTGCCGCGGCGCTGACGCGAGTGGACAACTGGAGCGGGCAACGACCCGCTGCCATTTGCTCTGCTGCTGTTGCTCTGCAACTGCATCTGCATCTGTCGCGCGTCATTGGACAGCAATTTGACCAGACTTGGTGGCGTTGGTGCTGCTGAAGGGCTTTTGGAAGCTATTTTGATTTTATTGATTTGGAATGGAAGAAAGATTTAGGAAAAGATTTAGCTAAGCTTAAGCAGAACAATAGACAAATAGTTAATGGGTTCGCTCATGGGAGCTCATGGGATATATAATAACTAAGGGAAATTCTGACTGAGATCAATCCGTCCTTTGCTGCGTCCAAATTAGGCTAAGCCAAATATGTTTGAAAAAGATTGACATAAAGATTTTTTCTGCTCCTTTCAAAAAGTAAAAATAGCATATTGCCTTGTCTGTCCGTCGGTTTGTATATGCATCAGTATACATTTTTTTTTTTGAGATATTAGGGGTATAGAAAACGTTGCACTTAAACTTAGTTCAGACAGTAGGACACAAAAATAAATTGGAAAAATCTGCCATACAGCTGATAGCTCGACAATTGGCACGCAGACTTCTGCCCAAGCGAGTTTTTTTTAGTGTGACTATCTAGAGGTCGATTTTTATCGAATCAGCAAGTCTGACCGAGTCGGTGCTTACAGGCAATTTACTCGGTCCGACTCCTTGAACTTGTTGCTAAAATAAACAGAGATGGGTAGTAGAAAGCTAGTAGTATAAAAACTACAGTAATTACTCTCTTGAGCGGACAGCCACTGACTAGTCTGAGTCTGCTTATTAGCCTGATTTTTAAATTTTGCATTCAAAAAGTGCGGTTTGAGATAAGAATGTCCGGATAAAGAGGGTGCACGCCTTAAAGGAGTGTCCGTTAGGAGAGTTTAAACTGATTTATGTGGCATTGCAAAGAATATATGAATTTGGGGCGCAATCGTAAAAGGATAATCAATAATCGGTCGAAGTAGAAAAAAATCCTGCACGATTTAGGCAGATATTCAACAGCAGTCTAGTCAACTAATTTTGTGCCAAAAACATTGTTAAGACCGACTTAAGGATTACAAATTCTCAGACTGAGCGTACCTTTGCAATAATATATATATATATATATAATAGTGGTCGACTTACAAGCTAGAGTCACCAAATTTGGCAGGGCGATTACTTAGGAGTTTCTGTTATGGTATATATGAAAAAAGAAAAGAAAGATCTTCCTTTCCTTTTTTTTTCATATACTTTGTCTGGGATTCTTCTAATTGGTTAGTGGGCAACTAGACTTCATTTAAGAGCTTTTAAGACAATTAAGAAATGTGAGGCATAGTCGGAAGTTAAACACAGATTCGCTTACCTGGCTGCACAGGATCCTTGCTTGATGCTGCCGTTAAGTTTAAGTTCGTTGGATTTAGTTTGATAATTTTGTGTGCTTCGGTTGGAGCTTCCGTGGGAACCGCCTCTGCGGCCATGCGATGCTGTCTCTTCATGTCCGCCCAAATGCGATTGTAGTAACGACCACGCCCATTGATGAGAATATTGTGGGGCTTATTATCGCCGCGTGAGTGATGGTGATAGGCAAAGATGCTGGCACCCGTATCGTGTATCCAATCCTGGACAACCAGCACATGCTCGCTGAGATCAAAATCGTAGAGGCCGCCATGTGGCTCGGAGTTCTTGGGGCGGCGTATAATAAGCGACCCAAAGACGCCATCGCCACGCTGCATGCCCGTGTGTGAGTGCCAGAAATGTGTGCCCGGGTTGTCAGCCGGAAAACTATAGCGAAAGGTGGCATGTGGCGAAATGGGACACTGGGTTATGTGCGGCACCCCATCCATATAGGGCGTCTTCTTCTGATGCAGTCCATGCCAGTGTATGGTGGTGCTCTCGCCCAGCAGATTGTTCTTCACATCGACCACAATTTGATCGCCCTCGCACACCTCTATGGCTGGCCCGGGCATCATGCGATTGACAACGGTTACGCTGCGCTCCAGTCCATCGCCCATGATGCAGTGCGGCCGCGAGCAGTCCGTCAGATTCAGCGGGCAGTCGAAGCAGGCCTTCGAGAAGGTCTGATACCACTCGACGACAAATGTATAGGGGCACGTCATAGGCTCAGCATCCACCTGGCAATCGCGCACGCACGGATGCTGGCGATACCATTCGGCTGTCCAGATATCCTGCGTCTGCTCAATGTCAGCCAGTTCCTCGATGCGCGGCGCTGCCAACGGTCGACAAACGAAGCAACAGCTATTCCTATAGATACGCTCCGGCGGGCAACTTGGGTCGATTGGTGGACAGGTGCGCTGGTAGCTATTAATTGCAATTTCGCCATTGTCCCGGCGAGCGCATTCGAGTAGCGTACAGTCGGCGTCATTGTGCCAGGACTCGCCCACCGCATACAGGGTATTGTTGTGCTGGCAATGGGTGCGCACGCATTCCCCGCAACAGCTACCCGATGTTTTTCGCAGCTCGGTGCCCTGAAATTTACAATCACACTTTGTAGTACAGGTCTTGGAATATACTTCCTACACTCAGTAAAATATAAAGCCTATATATCCTACAAGCTCAGGTGTCAGTCAGAACTTAACATCCGCTTGAATTTAGGTCTTAGTCATTAGCTTAGACAGCTATCAAAGACATTCTTGTTAAATTGTTGTCAAGCAGTTCGTATATTACTGTCAAAGCTAACAATCCCTTCATTATAAATCATCAAGTCTGTATCTGTGAGCTATCTGTTAGTCAGATCTAATGCTAAATGCATCTAATTCGTATAATAAATTTGATGCGAGCTTCTTGATATTCCTGTCTAAATATTTTAATATTTGCATTTTATTATTTATATCCCTACTAGTATGTTATAGGCAGATAGTTATACATGCAACAAATCTTAGCTTCAGATCTTCTCTTCTTCTTGTCAAAGTTAACATTTACTTCAAATTGCTGATCTGCTAATCTTCCGATCAGAGTTAATGTTTGAGGCGGTCAAACTATCTTTTTTGCAATTCAATTAAACTATAAATATTTATATTCCTACAAAATATTTAAAACTTAAAACTAGTAATTAGGTGTAACAAACAGTTCGGTGACTCTTTAAAATTTTGTTAAGTTTAACTTATCAATTATATTTAAGTGTCAAAACGCGCTGCTGATATTTGATCTTAAAGTCATACAAAAAATATTTGCCATATAACAATTCTAAACACCCTCTGACCACCTTGCTTAGATCATAAATCAGAATTGAAAATTAATTAAATACGAACCACATCACAGTAAAACTCATTGCAATCAATCTGGGTGACGACTATGTGTGCCTGTGGCTCATCGCCGACCCCTGCGGCGCACGTGTAAACCAAGCAATTGTCCTGTGCATCAAACCAGACAGCACCCTGCTCCTTCTGATGGGTACTATTATGCTCCTGGTACAAACAGTATGTGCTGACTGCAATTAAAAATGAGGTGGGGCAATTTTTAATTAGTGCCAGTATAAAAATACGCTTGAAAATTTGTTGACAATAAGAATAATTGAAAAAGGATTCTCTGAATACTTTAAAAGTATAGATATATATAAATTGATTAATTGAAATTAATTAATTAAAAGAAGCATAATATTCATAGACTACCTAGAATATAAAATATGTTTTTTTTTATTTTAAATTTTAGGTGGTCTTAGTGAAATTTGATATTTTTTGGATATTTTTATATCAATCTAATTAATATATTTACTTATAAATTCATTGAAATCAGGATAAAATTACTTTAATTGAAAAATATTGTTAGAAGGCAAAATTTTCGAATCTTAGCGGAGATCTATTGATTCCGTTCTTCAACTGAATTGGGTAGCAAAAGCGCAGCCAACTTCACGCAGCTACGCATAGCAATGAGCTTTTTGTCTACCCAAGTGAATTGCTGGCCGTGCACGTGTTCTTCATGAATTGTTTATTTGATTAACGTACGATAATAAATGTTTAATAAAACAGAGCACACAGAAAGATAAACAAAACAAGGTAAATAAAAGCTAAGCAACAAAACTTTTTGCTGTTTGCGCTAATTTTTGTTGTCCGAATCACGCGCGTAAATTTTTGTTGTTTAAAGCTCAATTTATTTGAATATATATATACTACAAATGAGATTTGGCATGTACTTAGTTTATTACATGTTACTTAACAAATATGCGTGCTAATTATTTGCTAAGGTGCTTGAACCGAGTCGCAGTTTTAAATTTGTTTAACTGTATCACAAATAATGTTTTTTGTGCGCTTTGCTTGATTGGAAAGTACCCTGTAATAAGCTACATCAGTTTTTTTATTATAAAGTTTACATATATGTATTTGAATTTAAATAAAAAGAATTTAATGTTATAGTCACAAGCTTCAAGCGATTAAAATTTGCTAAACAGTTCCATTCAATAATTCAATAATTATAGATCAATAAAAACTGAATTTTAAATAATTTTTTTCCAAAAGTACAGTCTTTACAATTAAATTAAAAGAATAGCTGAAAGAATCAATGGGCAGTTATGACTAATTGCTAGTCGGAAGTATATGTATTTTAAAGTACACTATCTTGCCATAATAGTTATTTTTAATCTCTCTTTATCTTTATTTATTTTTACAACCTAATTATGCCAATTTTACCATTTGAACGGTTATAGGATATATACAATTGGTTAGCCTAAGAATTAGGAAATTTTCTAATTACACCATAGAATTTTCGCTTTGTTGGTTATCTGTCTGGAAAAGTTGTTTTATTGTAGCATTTCAACAAAGAAGCCGCAGCTGGGCCAATAAAGCTTTGCTATAAAAACGACTTAATTTAACCAAACAACGCAAAATATGATAATTGCTTACATACAAGCAACATTTCAGAAGCTGTAAAAAAAATCACTTTAATTTAAGCCAAATGACTGACTCTGCGATTCTCTGCAAAAATATGACTCTAAACGAATGTTGCAAACTAACATAGATTTTCCAAAGCTTAACTAACGTGTATTTGACAGTCGAAAAGTTTTGTGTGTTGGCCAAAGCAATCTTTTAATTGGAAAATCAATTTCGCAACCTGCAATGCTATAAAAATATTTATACATTAAAGCATCATTAAGTTTACGACCGCACACATGATATCAGGATTTAATGATTCGCAATTTGATAAGCACGTACCTGCTTGCAAGATTTAAGACTCTTCAGGTATTGTAAAGCAAAACTGTTTGTCAGAGCGTCTTGCATTATATGGATTTTTTTATGGATTTTTATCAATAAAAATTGGCTACGAATATGTTTACAGCAAACAGAAGTGGATATTTTCGCTCAAGGTGTACGAAATGAATGTTCTTTAAGAATAAGACCTTAAATTTGATATTAGGGCTCGTTTACTTTGTATATTTTAAAGTTAATAATACGATACAATTGACACTTTTCGTTGCTTATAATTCACAAGTGGTTATAGTTTCGGACTTAAGACTTAGGATTTAGATTGACACTCGTTTTGTCAACCATTAATAAATAATTAATAGTAATATTTATCAAAATTGAGACTGAGAACAAAGTCTGCTGATGATAGAACCGGGAGGTTCTTGAAATATCCATACAGACAACATGTTTATACCTTGTTGTTTATCGTTATAACCAACATTGACCTCAAGCCCGCTTACTTAATTGAGCAAGAAAATTAATGAAAAATTATTTTCGAAAAAGTGTACAGGGCGGTCTTCTAGTCGGTCTTCTATCGTCAAAAGTATTTTTTAGATTTAAGCAGCAATTTTTTTTAACTAATTATTTTTTTTGTTTTAATTATAATTAGTATTAAAAGCCCCATTTTAATTTATTTCTGTTGCTTTTGGGCTTATCTCTTAGTGTACTTGAAGAGAAGCAAAAATAATAAGAAATAAATAAAAAATATATATGCATTCATTAACGGACAATATTAGCTGATGTTTGGCATATAAATTAAGTACATACATATATGCATGTACATAAATACGACTTTTACAACACTTACTCGGTCAGCCCGTGTTGCTTGTGCGTCGGCCACAAACGGCGATTTTATTGACTGTACATGTTAACACATTCATGCGCTCGTTATGGCCATTATTATGATTGCTTTAGCACTTCGTATTTGATATGTAAGTATGTAAGTACTTACGCAAATTCGCATGCGATCGACCAAGTCTGGGCCAATCATTATTTGCATTGTTTGCAATTTACATTTATGCTAAGACCGTCAATATTGGCCAAGGTCAGCATCAGCAGCAGCAGCTAAAAACTGTTAATTGTTTGTTGGCTTTTTTCACACGCCCAACGTTTGTGTTTTGGCTTGTAGTTAAGATGTTAATTGAGCATTTCTGCCCACAACAAATACACCTGTTGCTTCTTTTACAGTTTTGAAATCATTGGTGAAATGTTAACAGAAATTTAACAGCAACAGATTGCAGTCTCGTTGGCTGTGGCGTTTTTAATTTGAAGTTCTTTCAATTGTTCGTCCTATTATTCTTATTTTGCTTGTTTAATTGTAATTGTGAATATTTATTATTGAATTTTTAATTTTGTTAAAATTAACATTTAATATCTGACCTACGCCTACAACAATAAGCAACTTAACTGTTAGCTGCCTTACAGTTTTCAAGCAACTGCTAATTTAACAGCACTAACTGCAGCAGACCTTAGCAACTTAGCAACAGTATCACTGATAAATCTGTTGCTGATCGTCTCCTGTTACGCTAGCAAATAATTATCGCCAATTGCACTCTTCATACTCAGCAGATTAACATTATATTAATACAGCTAACTGATCAGCAACTTACCTGTAGACTCGTTAACAGCTCTCAGACCGCTGGCATCGCTCACAGGCCATTCCAGCAGCAGAAGGCCAATGGCTAACAGTAGATGCGCTGTTAAGACGAGGCGACTGTTACTCCGCATGGTGTTTCTCCGGCTGTAATAGCTTTTCATAAAATTATGTTGTCTTTCCGTTGTTTTTGTTGTTGCTACGGCGCTCATTTTGGCATAATTATGATGTACGTTTATTTCACTTGCGGTTGTTGCGCTTGTTTTTGTTTTTGTTGGTGCCGTTGTTTATCGTTTACTAAAAAATAGTTTGCGGAAATTGTATCTTAGCAGCTATTGTTGTTTTCTTGCCGTTTGAATTCCAATTGGCTGCAAATCAAACTAAAAATGTTAGCGATTAGTATTGGTGAACCTGTATGTAATTATAGTCGATAAATAATCTACAAGTTTTCCTAGAATTTTTATGGCACATAATTTTATAATTATGAACTTGAATAATATGATAAATGTTTTTAACTACCTGCAATAAACAATAAAAATGTTTCTATGTTTTATTACATGATAAAACATTTTTTTTGAACAGTACAGTAAAATATATTGATGCAATTCGTTATTTACATTTCTCGCTTGTATTTTAATTGATTCAAATCCAGATGTTATTCTTAAATGCAAATAATTTTAATGGATGGAACCCTATCGTACAAATTAAAACAAAAGTTTTCATAATTATTTATTAAAGCTTTATATATAAATTTTTTAATTTTTGGAATGATGCTATGCGAAACTTCAGCAGGTTTTTATTTTGTAGGGTCTTAAAGTTTCGGCGCACCAGAAATTGATATGTTATTAAAATTAAACACAGAAATTACCTAGTATTTCCTATACATCAATTCTTTACTTAATTTGGCCTTGAAGCGAATGCCAATCATTACTTTTTTTGACTTGGCCAAGATGCACGCGATTCAACACATGTGGCCAAATATTTATTATTGACAGAGTTGGGTATCATCAGATCCAAACAGACATATATTGTATTTGTGTTTAAGTATGATTTACTGTTGCCAGTTAATGCGTGTATATGTATATGAGCCCATATGCCCAGTTGGCCCAGCTAGATGCTAGGCAATTGTAGGCTCTATCAGCACATGGCCAGCAAGTCAGCAAGTCAGTTTGGCCCACACGCAATGCACGTACAAATTTAATTAATTAGCACTCTGTTCTTCAAAAACATACACACACACATGCTCGCATGGCAACCGTCACGTACATCTATGGGCGGTTATAAGACCCAGCCCAAGCCGGAGATGGAGCTGCAAATGGCAACTGGCAACTGGTGGTGGACCAAACATTGCCCACTAGAAGATGCCCAAGCTTTTCTCTAAGCACACAAAGCATATCAAGAAGCGACGCATAAATTATGAAAAGGAAAGTGGACGAAATACGAAATATAAAAAAAAAAAAAAACCGAGAACAACAAGTAAACATAAAAATTGGATTAGGAATTTGCCTTCCTTTTCCCTCTTTGGGGACGCTGGCACCTATTTAGTTGGCAACACTTAAAGTGACTTAAAGATTGATGCCTTGGGCTGGCTACTACGCACTTCCGTTAATTGGAATTTAACTGGCTCTTCATTTTGGCCAAAAACAAACACACTTAGTATATGCATATTATGAACATACTTTTGAAACTTTACAACACTGTCCTTTGTTTTTGATATAAATTCAGTTTCGCTTCCACTCATTTATTCTGTAAAACTTTAAGAGATTTCCATAATTTTTCTTAAAATAATAATTTTTTTGAAATGCAAATTTGTCCGGTTCCGGTCGATTAATTGTAAAGATTGCACAAACTAATATACATATATTAATAAAAGTAAAATGAATAATTTGTATGTTAATCAATGCACAAAATCGAGATGCAAATTTGTGCTAAGTAGAACAGTCCCTAATACTAGCTACTATATCTGCATTTTTACATATCTCATTTGAATAGTTTTCTGTTTTTCTCAAATACCAATATCGTAGTTTCTAGTTGAATGATTGTTAAGATTAAACTAATTGACGGCAATTAAATATTAATTCAGCCGTCTACTCATTCAAATTACATGTTGACTGTCTGATTTTGACTTAAGTATTTCACCTTTTGACACTGGAATTTTGTGTAGCCATGCTCATTACATTTTTTTCGATACTATATAAATGTAAACTAGTGTAAAGCCCAGTTGTGGCCTATTGCGACGGCTAGTAATTAATCAATGTACGATTTGTTTCTCTTCATACCCGGAACTAGAACTTTCTGAACGGCGTGAGGTGTTGAAACAGTCATCAAAGAGTTGAACAATATTTGTTATTCAAGGAGAACTAATTTGAAAATAGAGTGATGAATGGCAGATACCCTGTATCAAGTTTTTGGTTTCTTTAAATGCATTATATTTATATAAATTATGTATCTGAAGGTGAAAGTCGGAGAGAGATAGCATTAAACTATACATTTTATATATTTTTGTCAACTTTGATTTGCTTTCTAAGCACATTAGCATTTTCTTAAAATTATTTAGGTGTGAATATTTAAAACTATATAAAAAAAGTTTCTTGAAGTTGTTTCCTATATTCATGATTATTAACATGATCAGTTACTTGACTAGAGTTAAGATTCAAATACCCTGTCGTTCGTTTTCATATGTGAAGGGTATTAAAAGTACCTGCATTTAATGAGCAATTGACTTGATTATCTCTGTGCAGCTTGGTGAACTGTTTGTGATTTTTCCTTTCAACCGTGACTAAATGCTTAATTAAGCGCCTTCAATTGTTTATTGAAGTGACAGGCAATCATTTTGATTAACATGTTGATTTTGAGTTTTAACTACAAATAAATACTCCAAAAGTCACGTTGGCTGATTTGTGGGTGACTTCTCGATCATTGTCTTAAATTAATAAAATAACAAAACAAAAAAAAGCACACTGTAAAAAGTGAATATGACCAATATGGGCATTACCTGTAATTCACACCTTTTGATGTGTTTGTGCTAACATTTTTTGGAAATCACATATGCGCTCCACTATAAACCAGCCAAGGCAGATCGTCTATATGCATACTATCTGGATGATGTTTTGGCTGACCGCACACGTGAATTCCCTGCAATTTAAACTAATGACGCAGGTTAAGATTGATGAATAATACACCAAATACGGGGAAAATGGAAAATTTCTATTTATGAGTGTACTTGTTGACAAGTGAAACCATATTAAATCGAATTCTTGTGCTAAATGCAGATCGGAAATGATTTTAGAATATTATCTAAATGAGCTCAACGATGAAAGGGACAGATTTGTTACACTTAAATTGTTGGGAACGTCCTGGCCTAATCACACACATTGCTAAAAAGCAGTTACACATTTACCTGCGCTATTTGTCAGTTGTTAAATTTAATTCTATGTCTTATAATAATTGGATAAATACAAACAATTTGTTGTGATATATTTAATTTGACATAAGCGAACAGACAAGTGAAAATTACACAGTTATGCCCAATTTAAGCTTAAGTAAATACATATTTAACAAAATAATATTAATGGAAAAAAGAACAATTTTAAAAGATAAAAAACCTTGCCCATGAAAATTCTTAAACAAACAACAATTTATTTTGAGGGGACCCAAACCTAATCCAAAAGTTATATGAATAATATTGACCTTAGGATGAGACAATATAAATATAATTTTTTATACTCATATTTATTGCTTGTTTTTCAATCAAACATTTTAAAAGGAATCAGTTTTTTTTTAAGTTGTTAATTTTTTTTTTAAATTGTTCAGTTTGCGGAAAATAAATTGGAATTCCTGGTTTGAAGCTTTTTGCAGCCTTGATTCCTATATCATATATCCTGTTGTTAAAGAAATAAACAGTCAAACATAGGGAAATATTTATAACATTTTCTTTGGGCCTTTGTGAGGTAACCAACAACATAAATTAGTCAGGGTCTCGAATTCGGATATCAGTGCAAGTTGGTTGTCTCCAAGTCAAAATAATCAAATAACACGCACAATGAGCTGATGTAAGAGTATCTAAGCTTCGGCAAAACCAATTGCTTCTTGGTATGATGACAAAAGTTATGCAAATTGTAGAGCTTTGAAGCTACCTCATTTCCCGGATCATATATTAAGTCGAACAAACTTGCATAACACAATTTGTCAGCATCTTTAAATTTTACATTTATATGTATTTGTTTATGTGTAATTATGTGCGTATTGTGTTCAGTGCAGGTTTAATTTTGATTTATTGATGATTTGTTTATTTTTGTATTTTTTTGTGTCTATTTTTGCTCCGTTAATTTGTACAATGCGGCATTTCAATTATTCAGATCCGTCAGTTGGCCGCATTTTTTATTGGCCTGCTGCGAGTTTTGTTGAGCTAGGTTGAGAAATAAATACGATACACAGAGCTCGGACTGGGGCGAAGAGTGGAAGATTTTAAGCTGCTTAACGATGTGTAAAATGCGATTTATATATTTATATTCATGTGTGTGAATGCATGTTGAGGTTGGCTATTTTTAGGAACGGGTTGCTTAGTCCGGGTAGATTGACGGGAAATCCCCAAGCGCACGCATTCTATACCCTAAGAAACTCTTTAATGATGACTTGCATATTAATTATTAAAAAGGAAAGGTCTCTGTGAAGTATTAATATTTAAATATATAAACTGAGGACGAACTTCGGAGAATAAATTACAACTAATTGAGTAGTCGAGTGGGCTCTCTTCTACCCTAAGCCTTAAAACAATAAAGTGTTCGCATCCAAGAATTATGGCAATTGAATTGTCTTAAATTATTTAAACTCATTTTTATAGAATACCCTGCAATCAGTCTAGTTCTGTTTGTTATAATCAGTCTAATCTTTTTGTTATAATATGTTATAATATAAAAAATGTAATATTCATGTTATAACAAACATAATACCCTGCAATCAGTCCAGTTCTGTTTGCTATAATATGAATATTATAATATGATATAATAATATGAATATAATAAAATGAATATTATAACAAACAGAGCTGGACTGATTGCAGGGATTTATGTTTGTTATAATATGAATATTACATTTTTTCAATTCATTCTTATAGAATACCCTATTATATTCATATTATATTCACATTATAGAAAACAGATTTAGACTGATTGCAGGGTATTCAATAAGAATGAATTTAAAAAATGTAATATTCATATTATAACAAACAGATTTAGACTGATTGCAGGGTATTCGCTGGTCGACCTTTATTTAGCATACTTGTGACGTTATAACTTGAAGTTCCGCTTGTTTATTCTTGGGAAATCCGTGTCTTTCATTGCCCAATTAAGAGCTGGTTCATTTGGTCCATGTTGAGGGAAACACCGTGCCGCAAATCCGGTTTTTAGCCACATTCAACATGAAGAATGAAGAGGAACACCTCTTTAGACTCTTTGTGATTGTTAGCGGTAATCAATGGAAATTCAAGAGCAAAACAAAAATACAAAAAATAACTCCAACTTTAACATTATGTTGAAGGCCTCGACTACTGGTAATTAATTGTAAGCCAAGTTACGTGCCGACCTCGAGGCAGCTTAATAATTTGTTACCAGTTTTTGGCGTATCTGGATTCTTTTATGTTTATTCAAATTGAAATTTGGTTATTGAATGCTTTATCAAAAAATTATTCGAAGCTATTAACCCGTGATTTATATAAATAAGTCGAATGTTCTTTTGAAATTTTTCCGTTTGAAAATCCAACTTAGGTTTGTTTTATAAAGAATAAAAAACTTTACCAATTTGATGATCCACAAAATAAACAGCTTATTGTAGTTTCATATAGTTTATATGCATATTTAAATAATATTATCTGGAGATTTGGAGATGTTAATATCATAACGAGTCGAATTTAAATAATATTTATATTTATTTATTTCATATTTTATTGATGCTTTTGTTCTTTATACATTTAATGTTTTATTTATGCTTTGAATCCAACATAGGGGAAATTCGATATGAAATTTTAACATATTTTAATTATTTAACACTTAATGAATTTTGGAAAGCTAAAAAGTTCCTTTATTCTTTAAAAGTGATTGTATTTAAATCTGATTTTTAAGTGGAACTCATGAAATAACCTCACTGAATGATGAAATGAATTATTTTTATCTATTGTCTCTAAACGTGAAATACAACTACAGCTGTTCTTTTGATATTCAGGTTAATTTCGCTTTAGTCTTTTTTTTTATAATAACAATAAGATAATAAAAGCATAAATGCTATTTTTAGTGACGCATGTCGAAAATCCAATGACAATATGATGAATAACACAGACTGATCTGTAATTTTGTGCAGGGCATCTGCAAGTCTGCTACACTCATCTACGGATTAGCTTACTTGTTCTTTTAAGTGCGTCCATGGTGTATAAAACGTTTACGAGTCACAGACAAATATAGTATGCATTTGCTCTCTGGACTCGGTTGGCTAGCCGAAATTGTAAAACTTTTACTTATCACGTCAAAAGGGAAATAATTATAATAACAACAATTAGATCTCGTAACATTCGTTAAGCGTAGACGACAACAGTTTTATTGCACTAGATTAGAGCAATGGCAATGAACGGTTTTATATAAGCTGCTCTTCGTTATAATTATGGTTGTACAGTTTGACAAGCACTGACTGGCATACAGCAAAGGATGGAGCTGAATGTACTTCACTGCCAACTTTGTGTGACCGCGATGAATGCGCGCGAGTCGCCGTTAAAATCGCAACTAACTCAATTTGAATGCAACAAAGGCGTTTTTGAAGATTCCAAAACGCGCTAAAACTCAAATTGTTTTAGCCTTTTTTTATTGCCACCGTCAAGCGCTCAGACTGCCTCAGTCGCCGTCGCCGTCGCTGCTGATAACAGTTCAAGTTACGACACACGCTCGTTTTGCCCACGATCGTCAGCTGGGCGAGAGAGCGAACGAGCAAGAGAGCGCCGGTGCTTCGTTTTACCGGTCTGTTGCTTTAATTACATGCACTTGTTTTGCCACCACGACTGTTGACATTGGCCGGCGAGCAATGTTAATGCTTAACAGAGCTCTGTTTATCTACGCTGATTGGCCGCATGTTAAAAACGCTGTAAGAAACCGCCGCCGCTTCCGTCCCAAGCATCATATTTGATTGGATTCGCATATTTTGTCGTCAGACCGTGTGTTGCCTCTACTGCCACTGCTGCGTGTGATGTCTACTCCGTCTGTCCGCATTTATTAAAAGTTGTCGCATTGCGAATAAAACCAGCCTGCATATCACAATGTGTAACTTTTTGTGGTGTTCTTTTTGATTGGTTTGCTTTTACAGCTGTATGTAAAGTGCTCACTATGTTTGCAGAACTACCTTATTTACATATTTGTACATGTTTTTCAACACTCATTCCATTCTTTTGCTACAATCTGATGGGTTTTTTTTTTTAAATTGTCTTTGCCGTAAGCGTAATGTAATGGGATTTTTTTTATACCAAATCTGTAATTAGGTCTTAATTTTACAGTATGCGTCTTACCAAAATTTAAATTAAAGTTTAGAATCATTCATATTTTAATATTTCAAATGCTCATAATTAATTTATTAATTATTTGATTAAAACATATCAATAATATTTCCTTTACTATTTAATTTAACTTATTAACTATTTCTATTATTACTATTTAATAATCCAAAAGCCCATAAGTTTGTTAATAATGGTATAAATGGCATATGATATGAATTATTTTTCCACTTTTTTTAAAAGTTAATTTTTAAAATTTGCATTTTAATACATCAAAATGTGTTTAATAGAACATGAGATTGCCCCTGCTTTAGTTTGTATCTAAATTTGCAAACCATATATTAACTTATTATAATATATTTCAAAATGTCTCACTAAATATTTGGCTCATTGTATCAAGCGACATCGTATGCCAGAGCGTCAGCTCTTTAAATCAAAGTTATCTGGGTTAATTAGGAAGCTATTTTATTGTTCTTTATTTTTCCAAAATATCCCAACAAAATTGATGAATTCCGCTCACCATTGTTTCGTATCATGTCTTAAAAATCAGGATACACTAGATTCAAGAGCATCCCATTGTGAGTTTAGCTGAACATTGGCAATTCGTTTAATTTTGTTTAAAAACGTTCCGATGATTGTCTAAATAATTTCCAGGTTTTTTAAATTTATTTTCTTTTCCTATTTTCGATAATCAATGAAGAACTTTAAAAGAAGTTAATAATACGTTTTAGTATTTCATTTGAATGCTCAATTTAATGTTAACTTACTTTTAAAATTGCTCAGTGTAGAGTTGAGCTTTATTCACCACACACACAGAGAGAGACACCTTCTCGGAGGATGAAGCTTTCACTCTCTCGCGTGCGCTCTCTCTCTCTCGCTGTTTCAGCAAACCTGAAGTTGCAGCATCCCGTTAGTCAGTTGAAGTGTCGCGACGAGAGCAGCGATTGAGCCAGCGCCAGCAGCGATAATATAGTTGATGGCATGTCCTTTTGGCAGGCTGCGTTTAGCGTTCAGTTCGTATTTAGACGTGCGTGCGGCAGGAACAACTCGGCACTTGAGGGCCCAGCAAAAGAACGTTTCGCGCTGGCCACAATTATTGGCGATGGCCACCGAGTGGGCAATAGTTGAAGAGTGTTAATAAGCCAGCGAGTGTCGCGGAGTGCGTAGTGCGCGGAACACGTGCAGGTCCCAAAGTGGCTGGGATTACTGGAAGACAGTCTGTCGAGCGTTTGTGTGTGTGCGTGTGTGTGTGGTAAAGTGTGACCAACAAATTATTTACGAAATACTTACGAGTGCTTCACGCAAACGGATTTCATATACTGCCAGCCCCAAGTTTTGCTTAAAGGATTAAAGCATCTCCCACTGGACGAGGTAACCAGTCTTATCTCTAGCTTCTGTTTAGCCAACTTTGTTGCTTCATTTTGTGGGCTGTCTTTGTTTTTCGGCCAAACTTTAATGCGCCTAACTGTGCTTCATACGCTTTTCTTTTGGTTTCCCGTTGTGTGTGCTGTCCAGGGAGCTATAAACTAAATCAGCTCAACGGTAGATAGTCCCCCCTATGTCAGTCTCAATGTATATGGGGCTTGCGATGCCCTTTATACCCGGAGTCGAGAAATGTAACTTTCAATTGTTTTCGACAAAGATAACATACGCCAAGAACGTTTCGAAATGGGGTTTAGGGATATCAATGATTCATCTGCTCATTGTGTTTGGTAAAGTGGATCAATTTGAGCGAAACTGAACTTTTTTGCTTTAAATATTTAGAATTAAAAATATAGATAGTTTTGCCAATGCCTCGAGAGCTTAGTTTTTCACATCATTGAACATGGCATGGGCGAATCTCTTGACATTTGATTTAACATTAAATCAATTAATTATGTTGTAAAACCACATTTTAATTTGTTGAATTTTTCCTATTTAGCGTACTGATAATAACGTTTACGCAATGTATAAAGCTTTAGAGTTTCCCAATAACATAGCAAAAAATAGAGTTTGCTTATTTTCATATCATTTAGATAAAAAGACAAATATTATGAATTAATTAAAGAATTTATTGCTTTAAAAAAAAAACGCATTATTTAACTATATTATCCAAATACTTTAACACATAGCTTTGCTATAAAGAATGTTGACAATTTAATACATTTAACACTCACATGCAAATAAACAACCCTTAACAGTAAAATGAAAATTTAACTATTTTTCGATATCCATTTAATTTATGTGTTGATTTAAACGCACATCGTACAAATATTTAAATAAATTGTGCATTTTTCAGTGTAAAGAAACGCTAAGCTTTGGATTTTCATAGTAGAAATATTTATTTACCGTTTATTAAAATATAAAACGATATAAAAGCAGGGCAGTTGTATTTAATTTGAATTTGCAAAGTGGCACTTGACCTTTATATTGACATTTATCTTTGAATTATTTTAAGTAATTTTAAGAAAAGGTCAATAGCTGAGTCTGCCTTAAAATTATTATATATTCTGTTCACATGAAATTATACGACCTACACAACAATAAAAACAAAGGGAAATCAAGATCAAACGACAAATAATTTATACTTATCGATAGCAAATAATAAGTAATACAATTGACCTAAGCAATATAAATTGCTTAATATTTATCGATTGTGTTTACAGCATCGATAGTTATTGCCAATACTTCATAACGAGCCATATAATTTTACACGTACTAAGTATTGAATCAAAAATGATTGTCATCATATCGGAAATATTCTAAGTAATAATCAATATCGTTGAGTGCAAGCTAGGTATTAATGTGTTAACTTCAAATACAATATATTAAGTTTATTGTCCCATTGAACATATATACTTTAAATAGTTATTAATACTCAAATGTTTCTCAATTACTTTTAATAATGGTGCAGTCATAAATGTAGCTTTAGGTGTTCGATTCCTTTGACTTTATGAGTTTCCTACGTTTGTTTCTTGTTTTTAATACTATAGTCGGGATCAACTGAGGTTTGATGAGAAAGTTTTTAAAGTTAAGAAAGCGTATATATACTTCGCTTTTTATTGTTTACCAAATGTTTTTTATTAGTTTGACAACTAAAAAAAAAACTTAGTTGTTAGTTTGTTTTTAATGCGTTGATACATTTTGTGTAGTTTTGTGCTTGCCTTGGCTGGTGGGGGCAAAAAAAGGTTTAATTTATGGGTCCTTAGATTGGCTGGGGACTTGCCTAAAACCATTCATTTCGCTCGACCCAGTGGGAGACACAAAAAACTTTTCGGTGTTGTCAACTTTTGTCACTTTTTATGCGGCACCGAGACATAAACACAACATAGTCAAGAGTGCCAACTGCAAAGGACTCTCAAGACGAGTGTAGTAGTAGTAGTAGTAGAAGTAGTAGAAGACAAGTCCTTATGCATTTATCAAATTTTTTATGGGTGACACGTGCGCGATTCGAAGCCGTTCCGAAATCCGTTTTGCGCTGTTATCCTGTAATTGAGTTACGACTGTGTATCTCAAGGATGCCAGGAGACCCAAACCGCTGCAAGTCAAACAGCCCAGTCACTTGACGGCACCGCTGCACTTTTGCAGTCATATAGTATATATAGAGTCTGGGAATGCGACTGATTGAAACGTCCAATGTAATTAAGGCTCAGTCTGTTGCCACAGATCTGCCGTGGCCATAAAACACGCACACAACTTTGGCGCCAATGTTGGCCAACAGGAATTAAAGCATAAACTACAATTGTGCACGTCCTGAGGTTTACGACCCTACAAAAACCCCAGACGTGTAGCTCGTGTGTGTGTGTGTGTGTGTATTTGGATAGGGGTAGGATGTCTCTAATGGGGTTCACTTGTGCTGCAACTAAAGTTCAACTGTGTCTGTAATTTGCTTTGGTAGTCAGCGCTCGTTGTGGCGTGTAATTTAAAAAAAAAAAAAAGAAAACGAATTTGCTGTCGCTTGGAATTGGTAATCAAAATTGCGAATGCGTCGTCTCTGGTGCAACGAGGCGTATGCGCAATATGAATATTTAATCTGATAATTCCAAAATGACTAGCAATAATAGTAAAATTATATTGTTCGCATCATTGCAAACATCATTTAAACGGAGCAATTTTAATAAAGCACAAAGCACAAAGCACATTAAGAATGCAGCAGACACTAAACACATATGGACTAATAGTTCTTAATAATTATATCCCGGCTGAGGGTACTGCTTAGGGCGTCTGACTAAGACTCCGAGAACTCAACGCTGGCAAAAGAACATTTTGTATCGTTTTAATTTACCATGGCTGTCATTATTTGATAGCAAATCCAAATAGTCTACCGGCATTTTGTTCTACAAGCGCATAGAAGCTCCTTAAAACTGTCAGTAACTTAACCTTATTGACTTTATTGACTTAAACTCTACCTACCTTTACCTTAAGGTCTCTTTAACTGACCGCACATAACCTCACAAACTCTCAACTAAACTCACATAATCTAACCTAACATTATTTGAGCAAACCTTAATTCTCGCATTTATACTCCTTTAACTTCAACTCATCTTAAGGTCTCTTTAACTCACCTCATCTAACATCAGCAAATCTTCCCTAACCTCACAAACGTCATAAAGCTTTGCCTTTACCAACTCTTAGCTGTCATAACCTCACAATTAACCTCACTTTAGCTAACCTAACATAACAGTACTTAGCCTTCACATAACTTAATACAAATCCCTAACCTAACTTAGTTGTTTTACACTAGGTAAGTGGAGTTGCATTATATTATTATTATTATTATTATTATTATTAGTATTATTATTATTATTATTATTATTATTATTATTATTATTATTATTATTATTATTATTATTATTATTATTATTTTTATTATTATTATTATTATTATTATTATTATTATTATTATTATTATTATTATTATTATTATTATTATTATTATTATTATTATTATTATTATTATTATTATTATTATTATTATTATTGTTATTATTATTATTATTATTATTATTATTATTATTATTTTTATTATTATTATTTTTTTTATTATATTGCAAATACATTAAATCATTAAATATAAAATCAGCTTTTTCAACCTTTTTTTAATTAGATAAAATACGTAATTATTAATTTTTGGAGGCAACAAATTTCTCCAAAAAATGTTCATGTAGAAGAAGGGGTGCATTTAACAAAAAGGGTCAAACACATAATTATTGATTAATGATTGATTTTATACAAGCAACCTTTTTAAAACCCCAGCTTAAAACTTTACTCATATATCGTAAGGTACTCAGTAAAATGCCAATCAATCATTCCGTCAGGAAAAACAGATATATTTTCAAAAATATTTAATCTCGCGTCCCACGGATATTCGAGTGCCTTCAATTACTTGTCAAATTTAAAGCCCCGCGTTCATATGATAAAGAATAATTAATAAAGTTGTCTAGAACGTTGTTGGCAAGACAACTTTTCGCTAGCATAAAACAAAATATTTAATAAACATTTTTTGGCATAAATATGAAGTCATGGTAAAAAGGTTAACAGCAGCGCCGAAATTACAAAAATTCCAAGAAAACTCAAGGATTTAAAAAAAAACATAACGAACAGCGCAGAGAACGCTGCCTAGGGCAACAGGCTTGGCTAGTCCTCGCGTTCTCGTGGGTGTTGCAAGTGCTGCGGATGCGGGTCTGTGCGTTCCGCGTTCCGTTCCGCTGACTTCTCAGGCTGCGGGCGAACTCATTGACAGCAGCAGCTGCTGCTGCTCTCAGGCCTGTGTGACCTACTGACTGCCGTGTAGCCTACTTTCCGGCGCTGGCGGCCAGGTACCAAGCGGAAACTGCGCTTATGGGCATGTCCTGGCTGTTGCTGCTGCAACTTATCCAGCATCCTCATCCTCATTCTCGTCCAGATTCTCATTGTCGCCGTCATAGTGCAATGCTGTTGACAGAATTAACTGCAAGAAAAATACTTTGCAAATTTAATTAAACAAGCTGCATGCCTGCCGCTCATGCGGAGCCTCTGACGTCAGCATCCCACATGCACACTGGCGGCAACTGATATATATTCTCCATATGGTCATATATATATACCCTTTAGTCTTAAAAGTATTAATCATTTGTCAGGAAAAGTGCAAATATTTCGTTCTTTAACACAAACTGCATCGTGTGACTTAGCTTAATTTAGTTTGGTAGATTGGTTCAATCATTGATTTTTTTATATTTGATACATATTCATCAAAAAATACACATAGAACGAATCTAAAAAAATTCAATCCGATAATGTTTCCTTGTTTCAAATATACGTGTTTTATAAATATTTTATTATCCATTTTATTATTCTAGTTCGGATAGTGCAGTTAGTAAGCATGAAAATTAAAATATTTGCTGTCCTTGTTAAATGAGTTGTCTAAGTAACCTATGCAACGAGGATTCTGGTTCGGATCTATTAGTAAATAAATTAAATATGTATATGTATATATTCTATTATAGAGTGCATTATTGTCAACAAACTGTTATCGTCTCTGATTGATTGTCTTCATATCTCTGTCTCGTTGATTGAAAATTATTCTGATGACTTCATTTCGATGACTGTTTATTGCCACATTGATAAAAACCTTCAAAGTTTTTGTTTTATTTTTTTCGAGATTTTTCGAGATAGAACGTCATTTGACATGTACCTCATTTGCCTTGTAACTTTTTTTCTCTTGAGAAGCATATGGTAAATTTTTTTAAGAGAAATATATATTTAAAATAACGTTAAAATTAGTTGACAGGTGCTCCTCTTAAGTTAAGTAGTTAACGTTTACAGTTACATTTTTATCCTCTTGGTAAAGTTCCTTGCAATTGTAAATTTACATTTCTGTGTTTTCTGTTACTGCTAAAGCAATTCTTACAAACGTTTTATAAATAAAAAATACATTTCCTTCTAAATTTATTTGCGTTTAAAAGGTTTTTCTTCAATCATGTGTAGCCCAAAGCCTTGTAACATTTTATTCTCTTGACAAGCATACGGTTTAATTTTTAAAATAAATATATTTTTACTTTTTGACAGGTGCTACTCTTATCGAGTAGTTAACGCAAACAGTTAAATTTTTATCCTTATGGTAGAGTTGGTTGCAATTGTAAATTTACGTTTCTGTGTTTTCTGTGACTGTGCGAAAGCAATTCTAACAAACGTTTTATAAATAAAAAATAAGTTTCCTTCTGAATTTATTTGCATTTCAAAAAGTTTTGCTTCAATCATGTCTAGCCCAGAGCTCAAACCAACATCAATCTGGCATTTCTCTCAATTCATTGACAGTTATGACATGCCACAGGCTCATCATAATATATTTCTACAACTATCTATCACACCCATATTTCACAGCAGTATGCTAAACTTTTGACAATCGCTTGAGCTGTGAGTGGGCCATGAAAACATTTAACTGCTATATATTTATATATACATATGTTTAGTGCTAACTTTTCTGCAGTCTCTCTGTTAGATGTGCAACATAAATCAGAAATTGCTTTACTCACTTCCGCCCTGCTCCTGCTCCTGCCCCACCCTCTATGCGCCGTAAAAATAAAAAATTTGTTTCTAGGTTTGTCAAGAAAAAAGTTATTTGAACTATGAGGACGGCAAAGAGGGGTGCGCATGAATGTATTTGCTTTTTGGCATTGGCAGGAGGTCTAAGAAACTATTTTCTTTTCATTTCCATCTGCAAAGGCAAGCACTCATGACATATAATAGAATATATATGCATACGAAAAATATAACATAAAAGAATGTTTTGCTAGAGAGAATTTACTTTTGCCCAGTTCTCAGATATCCCAAATATATCATATTTCATATTTGGCTCGAGAGCCTCGTTTTCTACAGGCCTTAACTCAAAAATCTTTGCAAATTTAAATGACATAATATAATATTAAAGAGGTAAACATACAGTTTTAATAAACTATACTCTTGATGCTCATTTGGCATTCTCTTGGATTTTTAATAAATATTTTATGTCTACAACAGGTTTTATCTCTACTCAAATTTTACAAGTTGCATAAGGCAGCCATTTTCTTATTTATATCTTGATGTTTATTGCGACGATGTTGAAGACAAATACTAATATCACTTCTAGGTCAGGCTGGCTGGCATATTGGAAAATATCTAATTTAATTTCATTTACGAACTGCAATCGAAATATATGTATTTGCAATTTGATTTCGTGTCGAAAGCAGGCAAAGCCGTTTAGTCAGCTTCACGGGGGATTTTTAATTAAAAGCAAATATGTTTGCTTTTAAGTTAGCAAAACCAGACAAACATTTCATGGCCATAAAGCAAAGGTTTTACGATAGCCAAACCACGCCCATCACCACAAAATGTTTATTTAGTTTCGGTAGGGGGATGCCAATGTTTACCTGGTGAGGCATTCATGCTATTTTAATATTTTTGTAAATTTGCTTACATCAGTTTTATGTGCATTTTATATTGTAACTTTATGCAAAATAAATGCCAAGTACATTAGATTTTACAGGTTTATAAACATGTTTAACTATAGGCTAACAGCTATGGGTATTAAACTACGCTTTGTTTGATTTCTTTATGGCATTTGACTAGCAGTTAATATCGAAGTGCCAGTTAACAGCTCATTATTGCATATGGGAATTGACAGTTAAATACATGGTTTAGTATATAGAAGAGCCGACTTAATTGTGTTTATTTTTAATCGTTATAAATTTATAAAACGTAGTCATTGTGAAATGTTCTTTAAATTAAGTAAAATTATTATTAGTATTAATTGTTCCCAATTAAGCCTTTATTATCTTATTTAAAAGAAAATATTTCGAAAATCTTGTATTATATTTTAATATCATGCAAATTTAAATCTAAAAATATTTTCGGTTCGCTTTCTTTGCGATACATTAAAAAACGGGATTAAAAGTCATTAAACTTTTATAATACTCGCCAATTATATATGAAAGCTTAAGATATAATATAATATAATATTTATTTGGATTACAAACTAAATATTGTCATATTTATCAAAATTCTTTTTTATCTTTCACTTTTTCAATCAAAATATAAACAGAGTTTTATAAGGAATACAAAAAATAACCAAATTACTTACTGCAAATATATCCTATTCAGTAGCTGTTATCTTAATATTCGCTTAAGTTATTTATGAATATGTGTAACATGTTTTATATGAATGCCCAGGCTGGGGCAAAATTATATGATAAATCGCATAAATACAATTCAATTTCGTGAGCTCCTAATTTTATGCCCAACAAATGGCCACGCCCAGCCATAAAGTTGCAACATCTGCCAAGCAATAATCAAAAGAAAAAACCTACATAGTAAAGTGCTTATAAATACCTACATATATACATAATCTCATTTGGCAACGTACAATGATTTCTAATTCGCTGTCTTGTCTTCTTTTCTTCTTCTTTTTTATTTTTTTTTGTGCCTTATTCATAATTAGATTTTTTATTCGTTTTATGGGGCGTGGCGTTTGCTGAGTTGGCATTGCCACGCTGATGTACTCATTGAATATCTTTGCGATTATGCGGGGCTCGCAGAGGCGGGGAAACAAATTATGGATTCCTGGCTATTATCATGGGAGAAATGATTTACTCTTGAGATTTTAATTCAGTGCAAAAGTTTATTTTTGGCTTTTCTTGCCTTTTTATTGCAGCTATAAGTATTTATATAAAATTTGACAAAGTTAGATTTGTGTTTCATTTCCACCAAAAAGATTATCTAGATTTTTTAGTCGGAATTATTAGACTACCCATGTAATCTTATATAAGTACTCCCTCTACAGTGTCATTTTGTACGAATATACCGGAATAAATTTCTTCCAAAATTCTTATTTAAATTCCATAAATAGCTTTTCAATGTGATTTATTATATCTACATCCCACCGTGCACTATTAAATTAGGTATCACAAAATAAGACAGGCAGAAATGTTGTTGCTAACTTTAGTTCATTGTACACAAATTGATTTGCAACATAAGTTTTTTATTATTATTATTAATTTTTCATTAAACTATCTATATCGTTATCAATTTGAAATATAGAGATATTTTGTTTTAATCAAAAGATCGTTCTACTTATCTACAAACTAAATATAAATATATATAAAATACACCTAATTATCTTTTTACCCGATATATAAGTTCCCAATTAAATCGTGTAAAAACAGATAATGGCTAAATGGAAAAATGGAAAAATTTTTTTTATATATAAAAACATAACAGCATATTATTTATCGTCTCTTTCTGACAACAAACGAAATTCACAAAACATTTAAAAAAATTAATAAAAGAATTCTTAGAATGTTTAAAATTATGTTAAAGCAAAACAATTCGTGTAAAAAGAGAGAAATGTTAACTTTTGAACTCGTGTTAAATGAAATTCGTGTAAAACTAATTCGGGTAAAAGAGAATTAGGTGTAATTATTAATTATAATCAAAGCAACTTCCATCTGTACGCAATTTGTGTTATACAACACTTACATAAATCAGGTGGACTAATATAGTTCTCAAAATAAATTGAAAAGCACAGATCAGATGAATCAAGCTTATATAACATCCAGCCAATTTGTTTGGCTTTGACTGCAAGCAAATCAGTTAGTTGCAGTTGTTCGCATAATCATTTTTCTTTGCTGTCGTCTGATATCGACTGATAAACTGATTGGCTTTGGTTTTATGGCCATGTCTCTGCTATGGACATTGGCATTTTGACCTTGTTGCGCTGCTTGCAGTCATGGCTTACTGACACAAGCAAACACACAGACAAACTTCCTGGCATTGATTTTGTCTTTAATTTGGTAGCCAAACAATGCGAGATGCAAACTTGTATATTTATGTCTGTTCTGTCTGATCAGTTGCCAGTGCGCTTTCCACTTTTGCGCTTTTCACATTATTTTATTTTCCTTGTTTTTTTTGTTGTCTTCTTTTGTTTACTTGTTGTACAATGTTTTTAGTTTGCGCAATGCCAAACTTTTAGCCAGGCATCCAGCAAGTTGTATTGTTATGCGAAATGTTCTGCTTTATTTGCTACCGAAAACACAGACACATCAGTTACTGTAGATAACTTCCAATCTTAGAAATGATTTAAGGGAACTATATGCAACAAATTTGGGATGATGTTTGATTAGAGTTTTTATAAAAACTGTTCAATCTACATATTCTTATCTTATTAAGAAAGGATTTGTTGTTAAGTGTGGACTCTCATTTCATTTTGATTAAGAGGTCTTGCACACAATGTTCAATATCTTTTATATACCTATCAATCTATTGGGCATCATATGTGAACACGAATCTGCAATGGTTTTAACCGAATGTTGAAGTGAAAATTATTCAGTCCTTAAAGTGGCAATCTATGAAAGCATCAACGAGCTGTTGATTGACTGGAAGTTGAGGCCAAAAGTGCCAACAGCAGACGGCGCACAATGCGGCTAAGACAAAGCGCGAATCAAAAGCACTCAAGCACGCCCTACTCCTATCCTACCCGACCGCTTCCACCGCCCTCTGACTCGTCGCAGTCAATGAATGAAAATTTCCGACGAAGCAGAGATTGATGACGCACTTGAAGCCGTGCCAGCTTCAGCTGCCTGGACTCGTTAACATGTCCTTGTACTCCTACTCGCACTGTCACTGGCACTCGCATAATAATATATTCACATAGTCTGACTAGTCAGATATATATGGCCGGTGAGTCCCTCAGTCCTTGCCAGTTGATTAACCTTCAACTGAATGGACCTTTTCACAGACTTTGTCGTCAACTCACCGCACTTAACCAGCATTTTGTTATTTTGACAGCGAGCACATGGCCTGGTGCCTAAATTTGGCCTCAATGCTATTACCAGAATGCGCAAAAGTGCGGCCAAGTAAAAAATTTGCATACCATGCAAAGTGGTAGGAATAAAGAAAAAAAAAAAGAAAATAAAATATCATCGTTAAATGCCCTGCAAGTGGCAACGATGCCCATTCGACTGCTGGCCATAAAAATGCCTCAACGACGTGATATATTCCTACCGGTATATAAATTTATATGTATATACGTGTGTGTATTGTGCGTGAGTGGAAAGCTGTTGATAGAAGCTTTTTTTACTTATTCTGCACAGCTGTGCAATTTTCTTAAATTAATTCTCTTGGTTTTACAGTTTTCATCAAGATCTTGACCCCACACTAAGCCAATTTTTTTTTTCAATTGGAGGCAGCAAGCAGTTTTATTCTATCCTCCTTTTCTCTCTCTCTCTCCCCCCGCCTCTCCCTCTCTATATCTCTCCATCTATTTTCTCTCTCTCCCTCACCCACTTTATCCCTTGGTGGCCCTCTCGTACTTATTCGCATACCTTTCTATGTGATTTTCAAAAGTTTAGGTAATGATTCTTTGCTGTCGTCTGATATCGACTGATAAACTGATTGGCTTTGGTTTTATGGCCATGTCTCTGCTATGGACATTTTCATGTCTTTTGATTAAGTTGCGAAGGTTGAGTTCGATTTAATATATTTATTTAATTTTTTATGTTATAGAAATTTAGATTGTTTATTAACACTATATCGAAGTTTGGCGTATATACCTCTGGCTCTTTTTATACAAAGTTGTTGCATTATTTTTTCCTATAATCGCAATAAAATGTTTACTTGAGAGGGATTAGATATTATCAGAAAATGCTCCGTGTAGTTCCTTATACTTTAAAAATATAATATTCTGAACTCTAATCTATTCAAAGCTTCTGCATTAAAGAACTTAGCACCGGCAGAAATGTATTATACTAGGAAAATGATTCTTAAAATATTCGGCAATATTTGGCAATTGACTTTCAAAAACTGTTTTCCTTATAAAAAACTGTTTTGTTATTGACAGAAAAAAATCAAATTCGCAATGCAATTTGAATAAATTTCTGTCACAATCACGCAAAACACATAAATTATGTCTTATACAACTATTTATTATTTCAAATTACGCGAAAATCCAAACTTTGACCGTGGAAAGTGAAACAATTTTTCTTTTTGTCTTTCAAAGAAGCATTTGTCACTTTTGCATCTAAGGGCGCGTGCTATTTATTTGATACCACAATTTTTTCCCATTTCTTTGACTATCAATCAGCACAATCTGAAGCAACAAAAGTTTTTCCTCATTCCCCACAAAGCAAGCGCTCATGTTTAATGTGGGTTGACTGAAGAATTTCTTTCAAATTTGCCCCAAACAAAATGGGGGGCTCTGCCGAAGCAGCTGTCATATTTACATATTTGTGATGGATCTCATGTTATTATATATTTGATTCTGACAATCTGACAATACCCTCTTGTACATATTAAATTAATGGAATGTCGAAGTCGAATTCATGCGACTTTTCTTTCCTGCTTATTGAATTTATAACACCCGCACTGTTCTCCACAGTTGCTGTCGGAGCTGGGGGACTATACACAAGAGTGGACCTAAGCATAAAAAATGTGCACGTTTAAAACACGACAATAACATTATCTTAACATTTATCTATAATTATATTTTTCTTACAATAATGAAATTATAATTTTTCCAAAATGAAACATATTTTACTTAGTATGTGTGTTTTAAAATTGTATGCTAAAATAAATTTTTTTTATAATATTATTATGTCATTTGGAAACAATATTTACTATAAATATATTTTCTTTTCGTTCATGGTATTGTTTTAGTCTTAATTTTCGTATTTGTATTATTACACGATATCGTGTCACAAGAAAAATGGCACGCAATCTTCTCTAACTTGGGGTAAGAAATATGGAAAGAGGCAATTAAAGCATTTTAATTACTAATTTAAAAACAGTTAATTGGTATTTATATTTCATGCTTGGGGTATTTTATTTCAATTACTAGCATTTTAATTCTGTGTATATTAAATTTAATAAATTTAAGTATACTTTTAAATATCTCAAATATTAATACGCTCAAATATTAACGCTTTTGAAAAAAATTATGGAATAAGGCAATTAGTTTTTTTATACAGAAAAATATAAATAAAGGTCGACAATAAGAAATTCTTGAAAACATTTTAATGGTTTTTTCTACAACTACTATAACGAAGAAATATGCGTCTCTTAGTTTTTAGATTCTTATTAATTTTACAGATTCCTTAAAGTATGCTACAAAATTTTCGAAATTAAATCTAGATCAAAATGTCGAACAGTATCGATTTTTTTGGCTTCAACCAAAACAATCAGTACTTTCATAAATATTTTTAAAAACGAAATGAAAACGAAATTCTTATTCATTAATAAGTATTTAATGACCATGTCCTCATGCGATGTCCTTTTATGCGATAAATATCAATATAAGTTTCAATTTGAAAGTATCTCTCTGTGATGTTTAAACACATTGAAAATTATTGCCTACTGCATCGAGCTTATGACCTACATATTTTACACACATTACTTTTGATTATAACCCAATTTCGGTTAACGAATTACTTTACTTGACTTTAAGAACCACAACTAACGCCACAACCAACTATTTCATTCCCTTTGCAGTCAAAGCACCAAAAGGATATGCAAAGCAAACCAAAGGACGTGGATGAGTTATTCTGGCCTTCGCCCTAATTAAAAAGCATTTCGCGTTGTGTTTTTGTGTAGTGCAATGGTTTAATAAAGTGAATTTAAACATAAAGTAAAAGAAAATAATAACAAATTAACATTAAAATTACAATTTGTTTAAGTGTTGCATTTTTGATCGATTTGTGAATTCGCATTGATAAACTTAAAATAGTGAGTGGCTAATTGAAATTAATTTGGGCATGCGGCTGCTGTTACCACAACTGTTGCATGCAACATGGATGGCGAAAATCGGATTATATTAAATGTGGGCGGCATTAGGTGAGTACAATATCTTAATATCCCTTTATATCATATTGAAAACATTTGCTAAAAAATGTTTAGATATTATTATCCAAATATATGATTTTTATCCTCGCGAAACATATCTATAGTGTAAGCTCATATTGCCCAAACTGTAAGAAATATTAATATATTTCGTTAACTCCCATTCAGAAAGAGTAGCTCACTTTTGTGGTAGGGTAAACTTTCATCTTTCAGTTAGTTTTAAGTTTTTTCTGGGACAAAAACGCGCAAGAGCTTCGTTTACGATAGAAAATTAATATTTTTGATACTTTTGTGCGACCTTAAAGAGGTGCAAATAATTTAAATAGGCTTAACCACATTTAATTACATAAACCAAATTAATTTTTTATTGCTATCAATGTAGATGCCATTGGTAAATATTTTGGCAGACCGCGGTGGAAAATTAACTACATTGATTTGCGTGTATTTGGGTTTTTTATTTCCAATTGAGAGGACATTAAAAAGTGATGCTGCCAGCAAAACTAACCACAAATTGTAAAAACAAGGGGAATGAATTCAGAAATAAATTTCACTTTTTATGCAGCCGTAAAATAGACATATTTAACGTGAAATAATATCGCAACAGTTTTGAGTGTAAAATGTTCAGTTCGCAGGTTGTGTAATAGCTGATCAAAGTAGATATTCATACATTGGGCTTGGTATAAGAACTAAAAGATCTAATCAAGATGATCATTAGTTAAACATCAAGTCCATATTAATTGTCTGAAAGAAAATTGGATATATCTTCGAAATTAAGTATCAAAATATACAAATAAATGTTCCATATTCACGTCTTTTGACCTGACCAAATGTGAAATTTCCTGTGTTACTTATCGAAAGTGGTTTTTGTGCAAGTTAAGAAACCAATATACTCGTTCGGACGTAAGTATAAAAATGCAGCTTAGAAATAGGTGCACAGCTGGAGTCTTTATGGAGTTTGTTCGGGGGAAATGCTTTAGCTTAGGCTTAATGTAGGAATGGCTTTACTCAACTCGCATATAGCATATATTTATATTGTTATATTGATTTACACATGGAAATCGCTTCACGTTGCGTTCTATTCCGGTCCAAGTGGAGCATGGTGGGCAACTAAGTACTATGTGGGTTCCGGTCGTGGGGTGGGGGTAAGTGCTGCAATATGTATATGTCACACTACTCGAATGTTTGTTTAAGTATTGTGCACAACTCTGCGACTGCATAGTGTGCGTCTGTGTGCATGTGTGTGTGCGCACGGCATGACGACGTGTCTGGGACTTCTGGCTTCTACACAGAAGCACAACGGAAGGAGGTGAGCTGCAAGCTTTTGTAGCATACTTATACGGGTCAGAGCTGCCCGGCTCTTTGCCTGGCTGCTTGGCATCATGCTGTCACATCACAGATGTTTTTAGCACAAATACTGCAAACACACACACACACATACTTACTTTATATTTGTATTTGTGTGTATATATTTCGCTAAATGTTGTTTGCTATTTGTAAAAGTTTCGCATTGAATAAAAGTTTTCGCTTTAAGCTAAAGCAAGGGCACAGACAATTTGTGGGACTTGTCATGCCCTTACAAAAGGGTATTATAGTTTTGTCTTAAAAAGTGGCAGGCATTGTATTTGGCAGGATGAGTAGCGTGTTCTCTATTTATTTGTTTTTTTCTATCAATCTATAATTCTTAGATTACTCGATGTTCGGCACTATGCAAATAACATATATGTATATAGAATGGTTGACTATATATAAAGTCTTATCAAAAATATCCTAGACATATACAAGATTATAAGTAAGCAACCATATGATGCCAGTTTGATTATAAGTAGAATTAAAAATTATATTTAAAATCGATCGTTATTATGCTATGACTAAAAATGGAATTACTTTTTAGACAGTTACTATGTAGTACTATTTGAAGTGCTAAGTGCAGAAAGTGCTGTAAATGGAACTTGGCGGAAGATAGCAGTTGGTTTTAACAGCATTTATCCAAAATCAAAAGGTTTAGAAAAGTTTCATGAAACAATTAATTCTTATCTAATGTATATATCATTGGGTAAATAAACTTAACAATTAAATTATGTCGTTATATTTAAATTTTATTTTTCTAAATATATTTAATACAAGTCGTAAGGTTATGTTAAACAGATTTTATTAAGAGAAGTCTTCAGAACAAATCGTAAACTTTGGGGTTCTATAGTTTCTTTCATTTTAAAGTATTTTAACGCAGAGAAAGCGTATTTAGTCTTCATTGTCTTTTTTTTCTGTTTAGTTTGCCAACTTTCACTTAATCATCATACGAACATAATTCATTCTTTTTTTGCTCGTACGAAAATAATTCTGGTTTTTGTCATTCGGAATGTAGCTGTCAGTAAGTCTGTGTTGGGATGCGTGATTCTTATCATTGTGATTACGTGGTGCTCTCTTTTGTCATAAAAAAGCACAGTGAATGGGCGGTTATGTTGTTGGCTGGAGGGGAAGGCGGGGGCAAATGGCATACATGATGGGCGCTCCATTGCTTCGCTCATCAACGCAGACAATTGCGCTCTGATTGTATCTGTGGTAAAGCGCACACACACAGGGACACACACACACACAAACGCACACAGGCAATAAAGTTTCTGCTGTGGTTGCTTTCAACACAAATACATTATACTTAGTGCCGTTGGTTGTCGTTGTCGATGTTCTTGTTGTTGTTCCTTGTGCTTTTCCATTCGTTGTCGCCATTGCGGTATTTTTTTTTCAGTTGGCCTTTGCTTTTGCTCTGCCGACGCTCTGTTTGCCTTTGCCTTTGAATCTTTGATATTGTGTGCGAATTAAACGAAATGGCTAATGAAAAGTTTAACAGTCAATAAATAAAAGAGGCAGCTCCACGAATAGCATAAAGTGGGCGGACGGTAGTTGTGGATAGAGCGTGCCTGGCTCAGCTGATATATATATATATATATATGTGCGCGTGTGTTTGTGTGTGCTGCTCCTGACTGTTAACTTTTCATACGAATTCAATTCAATTTCAAGTCAACTAGTTTTGGAATTAAATTCAGGCTTAATACAATTTGAATACAATTTTAGCTGCCTATATTTTATTGCTATTTTCATATTTAAAATTTGTTGTTTAGTAGAAGAAAATAAGCAATAATTTGATTTCAAATTGCACACACAAATATCCTCTAACAGTGTTCACTTGGAATTATATTTAATATGAGTTTATTGATATTTTTCATATTTTCTATTTCAATTATTATTTATTAGAATCTAAACTCTAATGGGAATTATTCATACATTTTTATTAGGTAATATAGATTTTTTTAAACTATTGGGAAATAATTAATCATAACTTAATTTTATTCATTTTATCAGCTTTTCATGAAATATAATATTTTATATGAGAAATTTCAGTTTGATTATTTAAAGTTACATTAATTTTGAAATATTTGAATTTGTTGATATTTTTGGCCACATTACGGCTCAAATTTCTGAAATATATTTTTTCTTCATAAACCATCTCATTTTGTAGTATATTATTAATTTAATTTTATTTAATTATTAATTATTAATAAAATTAATAAATTCAATTGTTTTTGTGAATATGTATGTTTGACTTATTTGTACATTATTAGCATTCTCATTATCATTATATATAATAACAAATAATTTATTTTCGTCTATTTTGCTCTGTCTAAAAAATAATATTCACCTCGATAAAATGTTTTTCAGCAGAATTTTTACATTTTATATTTTAATTAAAAAAAAATGCATATTTATTATACAAATATTAAAGAATCATGTTTTTAAAATAACGTACGTCTCAAACTAAAATTTTTTAAAGTACATTTTAAAAATTATATTTTCTTTTTATTCTAAGGATAATTTTAAATTACTTAAAATTAAAATTATAATAAATTACTTTACTTACCAGAAGTATGGATTTTACTTAAAAATAATATTATTTTCTTTTTAATTATACTTTTATTCAATTTATTTTTGAACAACCAAAGAACCCACATTGTTTCCTTAGAGTAAGTGTACTCTATTAATTTTCCGTTTAACAAAACGGGGGAAAACTGCTGACAAGGATCTTGCGGCAAAACCGCTGCCGCAACAAAAAATAAACAACAAAAAAAGAAATAGAATTAAGAAGAAGACATGCACAATTCGTGGCATTTTAAGCGCTGAAGCAGCCGCTTAGAGCCAAGTGTCAGAAACAATGGCACAACGCAACCTCCACAGACAATGCCCAAAACCAACAACAACAACAACAAAGCGGACTTACATAAGGAAGGAGCACGGTATAGGAACAGTCGGTAACATGAACAGTCACAACGAGCTGACAAAACCGCAGGCAACAAGGAGTACAATTTAAAAACAACAGCTGCGCATTTTCCTTCTATAAAATGTAACAATAGAGAGGAGCAGATATGTAAAGCCCTAAGGTGACAGGCTGCGATATGCCCTGTTTTCGCGAGAATAATCCAAGAAGCCTTGCTAAAATCCTTTACATCTTATTAATAACAATTTGCCAAATTACGAGCTTCAGGCGATAAGTAATTTGAAATCAAATAACTATGATTATTATCTTGGAATAATATTATTTGAAAACCGTGTGAAAAAACACCCGATTTGTTTGATCATAGTTACAGGGCATACCAAAATGAAACAAAAGGATCCCAAAGTGTAGGCGCGAATATGAGTAATAAATAACTTGGCTGCTACTTGAATGTTTTTTATTCGCCTGTGCCTGACTTTGTTGTGGTTTCCTGTTGCCTCCTAACTGTTTACACTGGCCTCCTGGTGTTGCTGTCAATGCTTTGGCTCACGCTTCATTAACTTCTTGTTATTTAATACACTTTCCTTCCGAATTTCCGTTGCGTATTTTCTGGCCTGTTGTCACTCTATCAGTGGCTCCTAAACACCATTAGCTTTGCGTGGAGCGAGGGTGGGCTAGGTCTATGGTAAAATATCTGTGGTTGAAATTGAAAAACAAGTTTGGCAGAAAATGTCAAAAAAGGGTTCTAAAATAAATAAAGACCCTTTATATATCTTGGGAACCAAACTCTTAAGCTGTCGGACTGTAAGTTGACAGTATTTGAAAGCTTTTGTGGAATTTTATCAATCTTAAGTCGGAAGGATGGGATTTTATTTTTTCCTCGTGCGCTCAGTTATAAAATTATTGGATATTAAGGTGAGCTTTGAACAAAATGAGCTTTTAATACATATTTAAAAACTTTTTTATAGAATAAAAATTAAAAAAAAAAGGTTCAAGTTTTTATATGTAGTTAAAATTATAAAATGTAATCTTTTTACGTTTATGTATAATTAGATATGGGTAGTTTGGTAGTAGAGATCACCATACATAAAAAATATAAATATTTATACTTTAAAATATGTTCAATACCGTATACTAATTAAATTTAATACCAACGATAGAAGATCACAAAAATGTAGATATAATAAGTACAGAGTAAAGGAGATATAGATTTTTTTGAGTTGTGTTTATATTATTATATTTAGATTTATTTCAATATTTATTAATTATATATTTTAATTATATTTAATTATATATTTAATTAAATAATTATTATAAAATGGAAAGGTCGCCAAATTCAACTTTAAGAAATTTGCTAAATTTATACTAGCTTGACGCTTAATGAATTTTAAAAAAGTGTGCAACAGTAAATTTATATTTAAATATTAAATAGCGATTTCTAAATATTGTTCATATTTTAGCAAGTTTCAATCGAAACATGAAAAAGGCTTGGTATTGAAGAATTTATGCAAGCATAAAAATTGAGAGAAAAAAATGCTCATTTTTATATTTTAATCTTGATTTGGTATTTTTAATTTTGTTGCTATAGTCGCAAACCGATAGAAATATGTATACATAAAATATATGTATATATAAATATATATTTATGTACGTCCAACAGCTTCCGTTATACAATACTTTGGGCTAACAGGGGCATTGTTGTTGGTAATATTTTTTTGTAGATTGCTTGCGGGCGTGGCTGTTGTGTGGGCCATGTGTATATTTTTTGTTTCCTTTTATTTACGTTTGCTGTTATTGTTAATGTTGTTGTTGTTGTTGTTGCACGCACAAAGGCAAACAACAAAGGATACACAGCCACAACATCATGTTGTAAGCCTTGTCAGCTGGCGCATACGTGTATGTCGCTGGCGTCCTTGTGCAAGAGTTTTCACATTCCCCTAGTCCCGGACCAGAGCCCCTGCCGCCACTTACCACCCCCCCACCACCCCTCATGTTCCATTACTTGCTTACGCTCGTGCGTGTGTTATTTTAACAGCAATTTTAATGAAGCGCAAAACCGTTGAAATATAATTTGTAAAGCAAAGCAAAAAACTCAGCGATGGCAAAAAAAATAAATATATATATATACAAGAAAAATCCCAGAAGAAAAGTCTACTCAAAACTCGACAAAATGCTGGTAAACAGTTTTTTTTTTTAGGCAATCGGTGAGTTTACTCTTAACCATGTCCCCGCTGCCAACATCCAAATAAAATGGCGTACAAAATGTACTTTTTTTTTGGCTGTTGTTGTTTTTCGCGCATCTTTTGTTCGCGCATTTTGTGCGAGTTAATTAAAAAGGGTTTCGAATGTACCCGCACTGAGACCCTTCACATATTTTAATGTATTTCAATGTGGGTGCGCCCACAAGCAGAAGTTATGTGTGGAAAAGCACCTTAGTTAACCTAAGTTAACAACTGTAACATAAAGCTTATGACGACGACGACGAAAATCATAATTGTCAAGCTCTGATAATATTTTTGTAATGCGATGTTATCTTAAGGTGTTTATTGTTGGGCGTACGAGGTACTTACCGTCAAAGATTTTAAATTTATTCACATTGAAAAAACATTTTTATCATTTGCATCATCTACAAAAAAGTATTAAAAAATAAATGCAATAAAATGGTATTTAAAATAATACTAATATAAAAAATAATAAATAGATTATGATAACTAAACTGAGGTCTATTAATTCACGAATTCTATTATTCAAGAATATAACTATCATCCAATAAAGTATAGCAAAAACCTAAGGACACTTTAGTAAATCGTAAAAAACTTTAAAACTTTATAGCCATAAAGTATATAGGATATTTAAGGGTACCATTTTCACATGATGCCGAATTGATCTAGAGGCAAAACCATAAACAAAAAGCCAAAAATCGTGTAAATCTCATGAGATTTGATTGAGCTATGGGGGTGGGAAACTTTGACCTCTTTCTATATCGGTTGGGTTTTGAACTAGTTATATAGGTAGGATATTTGAGGGTACCATTTTCGCATTAATTTTGCCCAAAAATAATGTTGCCAGATTTTGATGCCAAATTGATTTAGAGGCAAAAAAAATTAACAATTGCATTTTTCGAAAAGTGTGAAAAACCCATCAAATAAATTTGAATATTTGAAAATGAGTTTGAAGCCGATCGTATTGTAAACAAAAAAAGTTTCATAAAACGCTTTTCGCGATTTTTTCACAAATGCATAAGGTAACTACAGTGAAAATTTCAGCTTCCTAGCTCTTACAGTTTGGGCTGTACGTTGTTCACCAATCACTCAGTCAGGACAAACAGCGCTTTTCAGTTAAAATAAATTTTCATTAAATATATTTGGTTGTAAAAGCTTTAGATGTAAACCATTTTATAAATAAACATTCTGTTAAAAGTTAACAATAGTCTCGTAAAAGCTGTCTAAAAGGCTTTTAATAATCTTATAACGTATACGCACAAGCATATTGCCCGCTTGTTTGTCAAAATCAAAGAGAATAGCTAAATTAAAAATAAAGAAAAAATACAGAAACAACACCTGGTACACTATGTTAGGTTTCATCATAATATTTCATGCTGCTCGCTGTCAAGTTTATTACCTGTTGGCAGCTTTGTGACAACGTCATGTTTTTTATACCCTGCACACATAAAGTGGATGAAAAAGAGGCATCATAAATTTATGAGATTGTGTATGAACACATGATGACAATTACCAGAAACATAAATCGAGCGAGCATTTCGACATTATAGAATCGATCAGAAATAACAGGCATTTTTACTGCACACGAATTAAAAGACAACTTTTGAGAAATTGTTTGTCTGCAGTTGTTTATTAATTAAAATTTTAAAAATTTATGCAATCAAATCATACAATTTTCAAATTTATGATAAAACAATTTTAAAGTCTGTTGAGAAACTGGAATTACTAGTTTTTTCAATTCAAGAAATATCTGAATATCAAAATAACTACCTTAATTCCGTTAATTCCGATTACCTGAAAAAAATCCCAATCTATACTGCCTAAAATGCCAAAATCCTGAAGATTTTACACACGAGTTATTAAAGAACTTAAGCCCTGGATTATTGAATTTTATATAGGGTATCTGCTAATCGCACACTCTAGACTTAAGCTCTCTCTTGTTCATATTGCTAAGTGTCTGAAATTCAAAAAGATGGTTAATAGTACGTGTGCCTTGAGTGCTCGTCGCATAGAGTCATGTTGCTGCTGTTGCACGATGCCTGCTGCATGCCGCTGCGTTGTTTGCCTTGTTTGCTTTGTGTTTGCTTTGTGTTGTTTGCTTTTGCCAGCGTCTGGTGCTGCGCGGCTGACTATGCAAATATTTGCAACAGTTAATAGCCAAGAGCGCTGCAATGCCAGCCCATCAGCTGGCTGGCCGTCTAGCCTGCTGCCCCACGGCATTGCCCAAACGGCAGAAAAAGCAGTAAACGTGGTGATACCCACACCCACATCCACACGCATGCAGCCAAGCACCCACCAATGCGAATGCGTCCTTCACTTTCGCTTTGTTCACATTTCCGCATCCGTCAAATGGCGCGTGCATTTGCGACATGTGTAAGCAGCTACAAAGGCTGAACAACTACAACAACTGCAACAAATGCAACAAAAGCAACCACAACAACAAAGAGAAAAACTCATAGAATGCATCGCTGCATTTTGCGTTTACATTTCCCAGTGGCATCAGAATTCGTCAGCATCGTGTCGCTATCTACTTTCTGGTTGCACTTACTTAGTGCCACATCGTTGTGTCACATTTCTATACCCTACCCGCACCGAGTATTTGCGTTTTGTGACCAAATGTGGTATGCACTGGTTGGATGCATAAAACATAAACATAAATACATAAACACTTTAAAAATGTACAAATATTATTTAGTACACACAGATATTGTTCTCATCTGATATATCCGATCAGATCTTGGTTTTTCTTTATAAAAAATAAAATTTAAGTTTTGCAAAGTAACACCTTATTCATAGATACTTTTCTTTCGTATCACTTATACTTCTCTTTTTATTGTAATGTCTAGAGCATTTCATCTTCGGCCTGTCGCATTGCAAGCCCTTTTTTACTTGTCGGATATTTTTTAGTAAATTTCCACGCGGATTGCTTGCATAAATCGATCATGTTAAAATTGACATTGAGATGCGCAGTCTCAAAAAAAATATGTTGAACATGGAATTTTTAGTGAATCAAATTTTGAGCTGAAAACCTATAGAACATGAATATGTTGAGAAAAATCATAGAAAATGATTAAATTATTCTAAGAATAAAAAAAAAAACAATAGGATAAACATTTTAAATAATGTTTGAGAGACAGAATGCGGAAAATTATGTTTAAGAAAATTAAATCACTTTAATTTAGTTAGTTTATTTTATTGCTCATGTTCTAAAGGTTGTTTTTAAATAAGTTTTTAATACAATTTACAAAATTTAAAATTAAAGTAATATTCAAATTGTATAAGTCCGAGGAATATTTTGTGCTTATTTTTGCCTTTTTGTCCGAATTATTATCCTGTCCATTGATCAGAATTAGGTCATCGAGCCATAAAATGGCGCATTAGCATTAGTAAAAGTGTAAAAACTGCTTAACTGTGGTTAAAAGCGAGTGACATATGCTGCTGGGAGTTTGTGAGTAGGGATGGGTGTAACGCCCAATGCTGACACACACATCTGCCACATTGATAGGCACTTTATATATATTGGGTTAAGTGCGATGCACTTATGACTACAGACACACACACACACAGACACACACACGGGCATGCTTTAGAGTGTGTGTCTAAAATGTAATTCTGCGCTAATGCGCACTTGAACCACATTTCTGTGTGCTTTTTTGGGTCAACCAAATCCCAAAAGTGCCTGTCAAAACTAAAATAAATCAAAATTAATTTTAAAGTGAACAAACATGCAGTAAACAAAAGGAATTTACAATGATTATATTTGTAGATAACTGTAATCAATATCTTTTTGAATTTAATCTATGAATTAAGTAGTTTATTTTGGGGAAATACACATTAATACGCTCGCATATAAAAATGTTGCGATTGCAGCCCATTTATTTAAATTTTGTTAATTTAGTTCAAAAAATATAATATTATTTTAATTTTGTTTTTTTTTCCAGTATTTTTGTAGTTTAATAATCAAGAAAAATATTGGCATCAGGCGACAGTAAGAAAACCAATAAAACATTCTATGCAAAGGGTCAACTGGTTTTCTTGAGCCGCATTTTGTTTTAAACAAAATTGTTAAAGTATATTTTCAAACGCCAAAACATAAATAAGTATGTAATAATAAATATTTTAAGAAAAAGTTGAGAGCAGGGGCAAATTATTATGAATATTTTTTCATGCGTTTCAAAATAAAGAAGAAGAGAAAACCGTAAAAAAACATGATGATGCGCCTTAAGATGTCAGAGATGATGATGGGGAAAATGTCTTGATCTGCGTTACTTACACAGCTAATCCCCGTGGGTGGTGGTTCCTGCTGGGCTGTCTAAGCCTTTGTTAAGACAAGTATTCGCCGCTATCTCTCTGTGCTCTTTGTGCTTGCTTTCTTTTTTATCTGCAGCGCATCCCTGGCCATTTGACGCTTAATGATCAAAGTCAGGCAGTTGTCCCTCTTTTATTTTATTTTCATACTTCTTCATAATGTAAAAAGAGTATATTGGTTTGTTGTAAAAGCCTGCCTACTGCCCTCCTTCTATCCGTTTAAGTCTACTATCTTTGATGCTTTTTGAAGAGAGTTGTGCCTTGGACTGTATAGTCGTGCATATGTGCGGCGGAGATAGTGTAAGGATTATATGACTACGACAACTAGGGCCGTGGCAAAATATATATCTTCTATAATTTAACAGCTAGACTAGCCAAATTTTGAATAAAGAATGGATTATTGTCTTATAAGGAAAACATATAAGCTATTATTTGTATTATTAATATTATTATTAGCATTATTATTAGTATTATTATAAGTATTATTATTATTATTACTATTAGTATTATTATTAGTAGTATTATTATTATTAGTATTATTATTATTATTGTTATTATTATTGTTATTATTAGTATTAGTATTATTATTATTATTACTATTAGTATTATTATTAGTAGTATTATTATTATTAGTATTATTATTATTATTGTTATTATTATTGTTATTATTAGTATTAGTATTATTATTATTATTATTATTATTGTTATTATTATTATTATTATTATTATTATTATTATTATTATTATTATTATTATTATTATTATTATTATTATTATTATTATTATTATTATTATTATTATTATAATTATTATTATTATTGTTGTTATTATTGTTATTATTATTATTAATATTATTATTATTTTTGTTATTATAGACTGTGAACGAGTATTGTGTAGTCGGTTTCAGCCAATTGCAACATTTTTACCTGCTTTTGTTGTTGCTTGGCAGCCAGCTGATGTTAGCTTGGCGAAGCTATTTTCTATGTAGTTTTTTTTTTCAGTGTGCCGCATCTTCGTTAGGTGCTCGCCATCGGCTCATTTAGACCTTTTGGCAGAGCCATAACAATGTAATCGAGTGTATACAATGCGATAAAGTCGAATTGCTGGCACTTAATGTCAGTCTAAAGGCAGCTCCAACAACAACATCAACAGTGAAAAAATGTTCCGGCAAATTGGCCAACTTTGCGCTTTTTTCGTAATCCTGCTCGTCTTTTGGCTGTCCTTGCACCCTCGTCCGCCCGCCACCCCTGCCCGCCCCCTTTCGTTTAATGAAGTGCCAAATGCTAAGTTATAGTTGCGGTCCATAGGCGTCATAATTGTAATTGGCCCTATATGTAGTCGCACGTGTTCGTGGCTTGGAACGCTGAGATAGACCATGACGCATAACCATGAAATTTGACCACTTTGCACTAATTTTCCGATGACCTGTAGATGATGAAAAGGGTATATTAGACTAGTTACTATATTTTTGGATATCTAATAGTTAGCCCACATTTTAATAATAATTAATAATAAGATAAAGCTTAAATATTTATTAGGAAACTACATTTTTTTTGTTTTATAGATTATTGTTAAGAATAAATTAAATAATAAATATCGTTTTGTTTTTAAAATTTTAACATTTTATTTTGCGATCGGTGAAAGTAAGCGAAAGTTAAACAAAAAAGGAATTGAATCAACTACCATTTATTATCTTAATATACTTTATTCACTTCAAACATCTGTTATATACAAAAGCTCTAAGCCAGCGTTAGTTTCTGAATTATCATATTACAATCAGAGTATTATATTTAATTTCATTTATAATCTCGTCTTGAAATAGCCTCAACAATTTCAAATATTCCAATAATTAGCAATAGGTTAATTGTGGTAATGTATGAAACAGAGTCAGAAAATAAGCAAATAAGTCAGATGGAAATTCAGTTTTTTTTACATTGAAAGTAGTATCTTTTGGTCATGCTCTCGGTCAATGTCGTGTTTTACCATTTTGTCTTTCCCACCGGATTTGACACATTTAGTGCGCATTAAGCGTGGTTTTCTGAAAAAATGTTTTTCAATTATGCTTTGTGCTCGAGTCCTTTTGGCTGGCCACGGGTAAGCCGTAACGCTCTGTCGTACCTGTGCACCCGGCTCATTGCGCACGGCTGCGCTTTTGGCAGTTCCAAAGGTATGGCTCTTGCCAAGCCACGCCCTCCATCCCCTTTTCGCTTGCCATTCGCCATTTGGAAACGTTAACAATTTTTGTAGTTTGCATTGTTGGATTTTTATTTTTTAGTTTTTAATGTGTATTTATATTTGAATATGCATGAAATTGGCATTGTGAAAATCAATTTAAATGGCTGCCATGAAAATAATATCGTATACGACATGTGTGCCCGGACGTTTTGTGTATGGGTAAGGGGGGAGGGGGGTAAAGTTAGGTTATTGAAAATATATTTCATTTTGCATTGGCGGGGTATTAAGGGTTGCCAATGTTCAAATGGCATAAAAACTACCGAAGTGGAATTAAAAAATACATAAGAATGTTACACTTGACTTAAAGATACCCTGTAAACAGGTCTTAAGTAAAGTAAATGTTTTATATACTTAAAGAATTCTTTGACTTTTTTAATGATATATAGTTGAAGACGAAAAATAAGTATATAATATTCAAAATATAGTTTAAAACATTATTAAATTTAAAATTTGTTTGGTATAAAATAATCTAAAAAACAAAATATCTCTTGCTCAAGTAATCTCTTAGTTCACTTAGTCTAGGCATATTTATTTAAAGTGATTATAGATGCTGGATTAGTGTATTTGATTGAGATTCGCCCTAGCTTATGCTGCCCTTTGTAGCCATTGTATTGTGTACAGGGTATGTGTCGGGGATTGTTTATATAAGCTCTGCTTAAATATGAATTCCTTTTTTCTGCACAACAATAAACAATCAAGTCCAATCTTTTGTAAATATCTTTTCCAATTATTAGTTTTACTTTTAAATAATTTTACAAAGAAAATCACTTGAAATTCAGTCAACTTTTCAAGCACCTGCCTGTTATCTGGTAAACAAACCAAATAACTCAAAAGCACTTTGCCATTGTGTATAAATTTTATTCTGGCCAAACAAAATACAATTTGCTGCCGTTATATAAAAATAAGTGAAAAGACAAATTTTAAATAAATTGCAAACAAATGGTCTGATCCAATTTCATAAACAACAACAACAACTGTAACTATAAGAGGCAAATAAAATAAGCTGCAACTTTGCAGTGACCGCAAAACACTTGACACGCTCAGCTGCTGTCCAATATAAATGCAACAACTTTCGACGGACATGCGAAGAGGAAGGATGAAAGGCAGTTCGGTCTGTATGTGTGTGTGTGTGTGTGTGTGTGTCTGTTGGCTTGCCGCACCGGTCTGATACTGTGTGTTGCCGATGTGACGATAAAACAACTGAGCAAAGCAGCCCGCATCTAGAAAATTACAATAAATATTCTACATGGAAGCCTTTTATACCCTGTACAACAATGCAACAATAATGCCAGAGGGTATATTTTTACTAGAGCATGTTTGTAGCAGCTATTGTTAGTTAGTTAATATGACGACTAGATTCTCACTCTCCTTCTCCCTCTCGTTGCATTGTAAGTGTAAATAAATATACAATTATATATTTAAGCATTGTATATTATTTTAAAAACGGCAACCAAGAATGCTCTGTGGTTTGGTATTTTTGAAAGAAAGTCAACAAATTTTACTCCGTCTATCCCATAAGATAGTATTTAACACTCAAAGGAAATCAGTATGGAAATATGATTACCTAACAGTTGACAGTTAAATGTTTTAGAAACTGTATCCATCAATAGTTTTTTTTATGACAGGTCTTCAAATTATTGTGGAAAGGATAAAATCGAAGATCCTTTTAAAAATTACATACAAAAATTATTTTCAAATATATTTCAGAATTTTTTGCTTAGTAAAAATAGATCAAATGGAAAATACACAGCAATCCAATTGACGAGTAAATGTGCGCGTTTAGCTTGTAGAAAATCAATTTCCAATTTGCCAGACTAAATTGACCAGTTTTCCACGCCGGACATGCGTTTAGGAGTTTTTCTGTGCCACCTTTACAATCACGCTCTTGACTTCCGTATAGTTGGAGAGCGCGTATTCGCCGTTCTCACGTCCATGACCGGACATCTTGTAGCCACCGAAGGGAGCCTGAGCGGCGAGGGCGTTGTAGGTGTTGACCCAGACGGTTCCGGCGCGCAGACCGCCCACAATATAGTTGGCCTTGTCCAGATCCTTGGTAAATACGGCTGCGGCCAGGCCGTAGTCGGAGTTATTGGCACGCTCGATGACTTCGTCAAGTTTCTTGAAGCGGATAAGTTGCTGCACGGGCCCAAAGATCTCCTCGCGCGCAATGGTCATGTTGTCCTGGACATCGGCAAAGACCGTGGGCTGCACAAAGTAGCCGGGCAGACCCTGGGGTCGGCTTCCGCCGGCCACCAGCTTGGCGCCCTGCTGCTTGCCAGTCTGTATGAGACCCAGAATCTTTTCCATTTGCTCCTGATTGACCTGCGGACCCTGTTCGGTGCTCAAGTCGAAGGGGTTGCCCACGGTGCGCTTCTTGGCACGCTCCGCACTGCGCTCCACAAACTCATCGTAGATTTTGTCCTCGACAAAGGTGCGCGAGCCGGCACAGCAGCACTGACCCATGTTGAAGAAGAGTCCAAAATGCGCCGTCTCCACGGCATAGTCCAAGTCCGAGTCGGCCAGAATAATGTTGGGCGATTTGCCGCCCAGCTCGAGGGTAACACGCTTCAGATTGGTATTGCCCGAGGCCAGCTGGATCAGCTTGCCCACGTCTGTGGAGCCCGTGAAGGCGACCTTATCGACATCACTGTGATTGGCCAAAGCGGCGCCAGCGTCACCAAAACCGGGCACCACATTCACAACACCCTCGGGGAAGCCAGCTTCCTTGACCAGCTGTGCGATGTACAGGGCCGTAAGACTGGTTTGCTCGGCGGGCTTCAGCACAATGGTGTTGCCGGTGGCCAAGGCGGGTCCCAGTTTCCAGGCCATCATTAAAATTGGAAAATTCCAGGGTATAATTTGGCCGCAAACGCCGACGGGCTCGTGGCGTGTGTAGGTGAAAAAGTCACCGTCCATGGGAATCGTTTTGCCATGATTCTTGTCAGCCCAGCCGGCAAAGTAGCGCAGATTCTTAATTGCCGTGGGCAAATCCACATTGTAGGACATACTGTAGGGCTTGCCATTATCCAGGGTTTCCAGACTCTAAATGAACAAATATAGGGCAGGTGATAAGAATGTCTGTTCAGTTCCATAACTCATAGTACTTACAGCCAGATAGACCTGGTCACGCTCTATCAGTTCAGCGAGGCGGTAGAGCAGACGACCACGATCCGAAGCATCCATGCGACGCCAGGGTGAGCCCAATCTTTAGCATACAAAGTAAGAATATGCAATGATTAGATTAGTTAGCTAATGCATTTAATAAAATATACTCACTTGAATGCCTGGCGGGCTGCCTTGACGGCTATGTCAATGTCCTCCTTGCCGCCGGCTTGAATCTCGGCAATGTTCTGTTCCGTGGTTGGGTTGATGGTGCCAAAGGTTTTTCCTGTTTTGCTCTTGTGCCACTCATTGTTGATGAACAGCTGCAGGAAATAATGGAAATTATTATTAGGTGACACGAAGTCATTAAGTTTTATACCCTCCAAATATCTAACAAATGGTATAAGTATTTGTTGCAATTGTTTGCAACAAGGCAGGGAACACATATCCCCATTAAATGAATATATTCTCAATTAGCATGAAAAGGCGAGTCTATTGAAATTGAGAGACTTGAGCACACTCTACAAGTTTTTTAAACAATTCAGTTTACTGATCCCATTTCCTAAAAATCTATAAACATTCAATTTTATTAACCTGGTTCAAAGCAGACTATAATTTAATTATATTTTCATACTTTAACTTTTGGTTAGCTTCACGCACTCCCCTGTACTTAAAGGCAATGCGTACCTTTTGTTAGGGTATCTGCTCGGCAGTCCCTCTCGTTGTTTACAGATTGTGCATTGATAAGCCGCTCCCTGTTTTACACACAATTTGATAAGCACTTGATGTAAGCCTCTTGTTGTTGCTTGAACAGTAAATAACCGTAAATACCTGATTATCCGATATGTTGTAATTTAGCTAATATCCAATTAGGAGACTTAGGTCATATCTATGCAATATATATGACCCAGCCTTGTATATGTACATGTATATATATGTCATACACAATCACATAAATACATACATATATTTAAACGTCAGGCTCTCGAGCTTCCCCATTTGTTTACCAATCAAACTCATCATGAGTTGGCATATTAAAAACATCAAGAAAACTTTCCGCCAGACAAGCCCAGCTACTGAAATTGAAGAATGACACGTGCGAGGGAGCTGTCTAGGTACCTCCGATTAGCTAGTTAGCGGTACCACCAAAAATATCTGCTTTACCAATAGCTTCTTATCTATATGCCCTGGCAGAGGACTTAATAATTTAAGTCACGAAATATTTAACGCATTCATAGACTCTGATGCCATTAGGCTTATATATAGTATATTATATTTGTATATACATATTTGTCTTTCAATTTTTGCGAACGCTTTTTTTGGAACCAGTCGAAACTCGTTTGATTAGTATGTTTCTATGTACATTATTTAAGAGAAAAAACTCTCCTATAAAGTCGAAACTGGGTTTGTGCAGGGTATTATTATTACATCATTTTACTTTACGTAAAATCTCTATCGGCAAACAACACTGTAGTTCGAGTAGAGGGAATAACAAACATGCAATTATTAGTTTCATTTTTTGTATATATAGGGGGCTTATTAAATGATAACGGAAAGTGCAGGAGGTATGCGCTCTATATATATTCACTATCTTTTAGTTAGTAATGAATAGATTAATTGACAGGTACATACATTCAATAATATACACACAAACATAATGAATCTCAATGCATATAGAAAGTGACTTATCAGTGGGCTCTATAAATAGAAGTTCATAAATGTACAACAGAACTTTATAATGTACAAACATTTCTTCAACTATATGTTTATGTGAGAATTTATTTATGGAAGAAGAACAGAAAAACATGTTTGTTTCTCTAGAATTTATGTTTGCCTTAGAATATTTACATAAAAGAAATACAATTTGGATTAAAACACAATTTGTAGCAGACAAATTTGTATGAAACAAAAGCTGAGCAAATTTGTACAATTCTACAGAACAACAGCGTTTGATAAAGAGAGAAGGCGCTGCTCTGTTGACGCTGCTGCAAAGAGAGCCGCGGTGTGATATAACGAGAGAGTCAGCAAGCAACGACAATAACAACAGCCGGGTGTAAATAACAAAAACTTTTTTTCGTTGCTGTGCTTTAACCTATTCGCCGGTCTGCTTGTGCTCCCGTTTGTCGTCCGGTTATTTTCCTATCGTTGTATGACAGGCATACGTATGTATATGTATGTACATACATACAAATATTTATCTTGTTGAACATTTGAGCGCCTGTATCCAGTTATTTCCAGGCACAATTATAAAAAATCAACTCAATTTCGCATTCAGTGCTTCTCCTTTGTTATTGCTACTTGCACTACTCACAAACTTTCTGTACGTGTGTGTTTTTTCTAAGTAGTGGCACATGTGCATACATATGCTGAAAGCTAAAGGGCAGCTGCGCTGTCAAGGTCAAGCAAAAGAGACGGCGAAAACTTGCAGCGTTGTTTATAAAATATAATCAAGATTGGCATCAATGTATGTATGTAGGAACCTTTGTATGCATATATGTACTAATATATGTATATATTATCTGGTAGCTTTGATAACATAATACTAACATATGTATATGTATGTACCTTAATATATGCATATAATACGCGTGTGTATGTGTATATACTTACGCCAGTGTAGAGCACTTCTGGAGTTGTCTGTGGCTGTGGCATTGCCGAGTAGGCAGCAGCAGCGGCCAAATTTTTGCATTCTGCACGCAACAATGCGCTCTTCCTCAAAACACGCAACATTATGTATTATATTTTATTATTGGAATTTACAAAGCACAAGAGACAGCAGCTTTCGCACAGATCTGGAAGAAGACGCGTGCTAATTGTGCGGCGGTCGACTTATAACTGAAAGACTGGCGCCGCGGCGCTCAAGGCGCAAACTACGCCGAATATTTTAAGAGACAGCGTGCCGCTCACACACATTCACCGGCTCTCTTTAGCTTATCAAATGAAACGAAACACACATGCATGCAGACGCTTGTGAGCGCGTTAGAGCAAATGTTGAAAAGCAATATGAGAACAGCTGGCTGATCAGCAGAATCATGCTCAATTGTCACTCGACAACTTTGAGCAGTGTTTGCTGGCATACATTGAGTGATAATTATGGCATACATGTGCTGCAAACATAAACGAAACATGTAAATTAGACAAAATTCAAAGTACATCGTTGTTGATAACTATGAAGATGTACGTATAAATATATGTTTGTACATACATATACATACATACATCCATTTGTATGTGCAATTGAATTGTTTACTCTTTGCGTTGGCCGGCAACGACAACGCCTTCAAATAATTTGTCAACTGGGATAACAAAGCTGTTTGCAAATTGAAAGCAGGGAGAACGGCCGTTGTCAAAAGCTATGGCGGTGTGAGTGAGACAGATGACACTAAGGGGAATGCTAAGAGAAGCTCTTTACAGTTGTTGCAAGATAACAATAGCAAAACAAATGGACATAAATAAATTACATTAGGATTCTTTAAAGCTAAAAATTGGGGAAAATACTTGAAATAATTTGTTTAGAGTTTATAGAATATTTTATGGATATTACTTAAGAAGAAATACCCATTATTTTCCTTCGTTGAATCTAACGGTAAACTAAAATCAGTTGCTCCAAAAACATCCGAACTTTAACATGTATTGAAAAAAAAAAATATTCAAATAATTTACTCCATACTTTGATCAGATGAAATGACCAAATAATGTGTTAATAGAGTAAATTGCTTACAGCATAAAAGGCTGTGAAAAGTGTGACCAGGCCTGTAACTAATTAACATCACACATTTATCACACATACGCAGCGTAGCCCAAATCAGGGCTCGCAAAAGCAATCACAAAAACTAATTTGATGCCAAAATAAATGAAAGAAAGTTTTTGTGGTGTACGCAAACTTGTGTTTTCCTTTTATTTTTTTTGGAGCCTGTCCACTTGTCGATAGCCGACCGTTGTGTCATGGTCAATTACCATAATCAAACGGCCTCGATAAACTTTAATGGCAATTGTTGTGCGTCGGGTCCCATTTGTTGGTGCTACTTATTACCATTGCTGTTGCCGCCTGCCTTTAACAGTGGCGCGAAATATTTAATTTATCCAATAAAAACAATTTGACATTAAGAATATAAGTGCATTTCGGAGGTTGGGCGCAGATCGCAGGATGTCAGCGCGTTTCACGCGAGCTGGGCGGGTTTATTTACGCGGCCAGCATCACATGTCCTGGGTTATAAATGTGAAATTAAATTTAAAATAAATTGTTGGAAATTACGTTAATTGAATTTGATTATATCTTGCGAGAGTCGGAAATTCAATTCGATTTCTGACGGACTTGTGCGACATTGTGGCACGCATTATCCAGGTGTAGATTGGGTGATTGAAGAGTATTTATGTGTAGGGTATCTACGTGCGATTTTAGCAGTATACACAACATACCTTCAAATATGAAAGCAATAAAGAATTGAAACCATTTTTGATTTTTTATGTAAAAGTTCGATTTAAGGATATACAAGAATATATAGTTTTTTTCATCTAATGAAAAACGTTTCAGCTAATTTATCTTTAATACGTTTTTTGCAAATTAATATAACTCAAAAGTTATGAAAGGTTTAAATGTAGGGCAGCAAACGGTATATGTATGCGCATTGAAAGAATCTGTGGATAATATGTAGCAAAAATAAAAAAGGATAAGAAAAAGAAAACATCAAAAAAGGTCAGCAGAAATGTCGAAATGTATGCAAATGGCTTATAGCTGGATTTACTTACACTTAGCTCGTCCTGTGCTTTCCCGTCCTGTGGGTTTTTTTATCACTCACTTTTTAGAAGAAAAACCCCAACCGAACCGAATTGTGTTTGGTAGAATTTTTTGTGGCTCGACTGGCTAAAGCGAAAGGGTCAAGCAAACACAGAGAAAGAGACAGACAAACACACACACACAGTGACAGAGAGTTATGGCAATGGTAATTTGTAAAGTTATTATGGCAGTTTGTATGGGCTAACAGGGCGTATGCGTAGTGCAGTTAATTTCTATGCAAATCCATTTAAATTTATCTGACCCTCTTCTTGCCACTCGTTGCAGATATGAAACCTATAAGGCGACGCTCAAGAAAATACCCGCAACGCGCCTCTCACGTCTGACCGAAGCCCTGGCCAATTATGATCCGGTGCTCAACGAGTATTTCTTCGATCGTCATCCCGGAGTCTTTACGCAAATACTCAATTATTACAGGTGAGGCAAGAAAATATAAATTAATTAATTGTTTATTATGTCACATTTAGCATCTAATAAACCCTTTCAGCGTATGTTAATGCAGTAATTCTTTCAACTCCTTAATAAGATATTCGAATTTTTATTGAGTTTTAAAAAAAGCTACTTTTTATTGTCTATCTGTTTGTATGCCAGACAAAAAAGGCGCAGATATAATACGATCGATTCTTGTTTCTTTGCATATCTAAGCCAAAGTTCTTATAGTTGATTATGCAAAATGTCAGCATAAAACCACCAAGTACTTTAACTTATTTTATATACCCTTACAGAGGGTATTATAATTTTGTCGGGAAGTGTTTAACGCATAGAAAGAGGACATCTCCGACCCCATAAAGTATATATATATTTTTGATCAGTATCAACAGCCGAGTCGATATAGCCAAGTCCGTCTGTCCGTCTGTATGTTTCTATGCGAATTAGTCTCTCAGTTTAAAAGATATCTTTATGAAACTTTGCAGAAGTCCCTCATTCTGTTGCTCGCAGTACAATTGTCAATACTAGCTGGATCGGACCCCTATATCATATAGCTGCCACAGAAACGATCGGTCGAAAATTGAGTTGTTGTATGGAAAACTTTAAAGTTTTTCAAAATATCTTAACCATACTCGGTTGACTGCTGGCGACATAGATTCTTCTTTTCTACCATTATAATAATTATCGCCCCTATTCCTACCTACGTGCACAACAAACTAAGCAAATTAATGCACAATTTTTTTCGTGTACTGTGCAAAAATTAGAATGGATTGTATCCCGTTTTCTCCACCGAACTTTCTCTCCCCCTAAAAAAACTTTTCTTCCACGAACTCCGGGAGCATTCCCAGCTATGAGTAGGGGCATAGCTTGCCTGTCTCTAATAGATATAATAATAGATATAGTTTGGTTTTTAATAATACGCTTACTGAATATTGTAATGAAATTAAGGAACAAAAATCAGTGTGATGAGGATGATATTTCTATTTTTTAGTTGAAAATGAGATTGTGAAGAGATGTTATATTCTGAAAAATAAAAATAAAAAATATTGATTAAAAGTTGAAATTATATTCTATATCAGATACCCAATATATTTAAAAAATAATATTGAAGTAAACAAAGGAACGCATTTTTATTTAATTAGATTGTGGCTTTATCATCATTTGCACATATCTAAGCGGATTAGTATGCCAGTTCCTCCATTCAATGCCACGACCCTGACCCTCAACAAACTTGTTAACATGTTGCCCGTTTAGGTTACTACAAATTCAAGACAATTAGCAGGTTGTTTAAATTAATATTTATAATATTTCTACAAACACTTACCAATTATAACAATTTTTAAACCACCAACCCGATTTGAAAGAGGATGCACAATCTGCTTTCGGACTCTCATCATTAGCACGTTCTGGTGTTGAAAATTTCACATTTAAATGATAAGTTAAGGAATCACCAGCATTTCCAGAATAAGTTCCAAGTTTATTTAGCTTGTACGACTCATTCTCGCTGCCAATTAAAAAGTGACTATATTTGGCGTAATGTGTGTTATTCTCAAAATCCTCAAGGTATACATATAGTTCGTAGGGCTGTGATACTGTCATATGGTATAACTTCTCTAGTCCTATGAAGAAACTTCCATGTAAATCACCGAAACCGACCTTGTATTGGTCCCAGTCGCGATTGAAATCCACGCTTCCATCCACGCGACGCTGAATGACAGTCCATCCGTTGTCGGCCAATTTCGAGTCACAGGGCACGAGGAAGGGCTCTAAGTTGGGCACCTTAATCGTATAGATATCTGTCAATTTTCCCAGACAGCTTGAGGGCATAGTGTTCGCTTTAATTAGGTTTTCAAGTTGTGAGCTGTTCTTAGATTGCAATAACTTTATTTCTTTATCTTTCTTATCAATTTGAGAATCTTTCGATTTTATTTCAGATTCCATTTTAGTTATTTGAGCCTCATTTAGGGCGAGTTGCTTCTTAATTGTAATCAGAAAATCATTCTGAATTAAAATGGTTTCATTAGATGCGGCAGTCAGGTTGATTTGCTGTGCCATTTGCAACTCTTTTTGTCTGATCACCTCCTTTAAGTTTGCGATAATTGCATCTTGATCATCTATTTTCTTCTGTAACTCTGAGAATTTTTCCTCCTTTTCTCTCATAGAGATGGCATGGCTTAGAAGCGGTTGAACAACTTTATAACAGTAAAGTTCACATTGCAAATCGTTTTCCTTAGAGTCCTTCGACGAATGTAGAGAATACTATTAAATTTTAATATATTGTTTACACTATTTATAAGGCACATACCCAGCCACTTGTGGAATGTTCATTTGATTGCACTAACAATGCCATAATAAACACTTCCAATAATATATATATAAGGTATATTTTCATTTTATTTAATCCGAGATTGCCAACCGTTTCACAGCTTTAAATCTGTAAGACTAATTGATAGCTGATGGCGCATCAATCCACCATGCCTCTGGTTATGCGCTATTTATATATATATATTCCCATACATAGCGCTTAATCATATATATATTAATTATATACATATATATATATTTCCCATTTATATATATAAGCTTTACTTGCTTCGCTGCTCTGTTATCAGCTGTTGACTATTTATATATATAAATATATGCAAATTCTAATCGCTTAAAATTTTTTCCCAAACATTGCCCTTCCATTTTCCCATATAATACTGACTATTTTTATACCCTTGCAGAAGGTATTATAATTTTATCGTGAAATGTTTAACGCATAGAAGGAGACATCTCCGACCCCAAAAAGTATATATATATTTTTGATCAGTATCAACAGCCGAGTCGATAAAGCCAAGTCCGTCTGCCCGTCTGTCTGTTTCTATGCGAATTAGTCTCTCAGTTTTAAAGCTATCTTTATGAAACTTTGAAGAAGTTCCTCTTTCTGTTGCACGCAGTAGATATGTCAAAACCAGCTGGATCGGACCACTATATCATATATCTGCCATAGGTTCTTGTTTGAAAAACTTTTTTGTTTTTCAAGATATCTAAACATATTTGGCACAAACTATTTTCCCTGTGCTTCTTAGATACGGGCAAAGCACTATGAGCATTATGAAAAGGTTGGGTCTGCAAGGGCATTAAATCTTCGGCTGCCCGAAGCCCTTCTCTCTCGTTATTCAATTCAATATACTAGGAAAATATGAAACCTTTCCAATTTGCCATTTATCACTTCCAACTTTTCAGCTCTGTCTCAGAACAGATGATTTCATCTCTACAGCTATAGCTACCTTGGGAGCAATTTAATTAGTATATTAGCCAGGGTAATTAATCTTTGGCTATTCTTATTGTTACCTTAGACACAAAAAAAGGAGCAAGCTTCAATTTTAATTATGTACCTCAAGCTAAATACAAGCAGTCATAAATCTCAACTTTTTGGCGGTAAAGTTTATCAAAATTTTGGCACTTTTTTGTTAAAAAGCCAGCGCTCATTAGTTGGCAAAGATTAATTGAAAGTTAGCTAGGTTTTCTATCTCGCTTTCTTGATAACTTAACTTACTCAAGATTAATGACAGGTTTTTCCCCGCCGCCCCCTCGCACTGCACCCCACCTGCTGCAAGTGCAAATAAAGTTGTTGAAAGTAACTTAGCCTCATTACCATCTATGTTCATTGCTATACATATATATATATATTTATATATATAGATCTAAGGGGCATGTCGACTATTGGGGTGACAAGCCAGAGGGGTTCTGGCAAACAGTTTTTCCAACTCAATTAACTGCAACTCGGCAAAATAACATCGAAGAAGCAACAACAAAGCGTTGCACTCCGTGCAAAAATAACAGCAACAAAATTAAAATGAGGGTTACCTTCTCTAACATGCATATTTAAATATTTATATATATACACCACGGTTGAGCAATCGAATTAGGTACACGCCAGAAGCTTTTTGCAATTTATAAACCAATTTACGTATTTTTTCTTCCTTTTAAAAGGATTTAATATTTATGGCGCAAAAAGGGAACTAAGACACAAACAAAATTGTGCTTAGAAATGAATATTGCAAATAAAACCAAAGTTTGTAGATGTGTGTATACAACATACTTTACATACTTGCATAGCCATTAAATCACGATTTGACCTCTAGCTATATTTTACATTTAAGTTTTATTTATTTGTGCAAATCAGAATTTGCTGTCTTTCTATGCGCTTCTCATGCAAATAGTTTTTTTTTATAAAATACCATCTTTAAAAATTATTCAAACAGCATGAAACACAAAATGTAAAGTCTAACTCCTATAAATGTTCACATATTCTGCGCACAGACTTTGCTAAGTTTTATTATGTCAACTCAACATGTCCTTCTGATAAATTCTTTATATTTTTTACTTGCTATTGTGGAAGATGCCTCTTTCTATCTCTTTCCATAATAGGAGATCTACAAAGTTATATTATAATATTTCAATATAATATGTAGAGAAGCTAAATATTAATGCTTTATAAAGTACGAAAAGCTCTTTCAATTGCGCTATCCATTTAATTAAAAAGGTGCACTGCAGTCGGACAGATCAAATAGTTTGCCGGAGTGGGGCGTATATGGGCATACGTAAAATGGGCGTGCCTGAAGGATGATGCGATGCGCATAATAAAACCCGCAATGTCCGCATGTCCACCCGCATTCATAATGGCCTTGAGCACTCGCTTGGGCCGTAGCTCGGGTTTTAGCTTAATTTTTTTCTTCTCCTCTTTTTTTTTTGTTTTGTTCGGCATTCACCGTTCAACATTCGGGGCACGAAATGATTTGGAGCTGGCAAAAAGCATCGCAACAAAAGGTTGCAAAGAAAAGTTGCATAAAATATGCACAAAAAGGACAGTCTGGATGCACATGTGGCGGACACATGCCGCATATGGCCGTCAGCCAGAGCATGGGAAAAAATATAAAATAAAACAAGGCGAGGCGAGGCAAGAGCTACGTTTACTTTTATTTCGAATAGTCGCTGCACTCGGTCCATGGCCGACAACGGCTGTCCAGTAGCTGATATGGTATTACAAGTTGGCCAGTCGCTGCGGACAAGCGCCTGTCCTTGGTTGCCCGCCAGCCCCGCCATTATTCATCATGCCGCACGCACGTGCAACCATTTGCAGCAATTTGCACACGGAAAACAAAAAGAGTTATTTTTTTCTTAGTTGTTTTTTTTTTTTGCACCTGCAGAGGTCATAATGAAACAATGGGGGTTTCGGCAAGACCATGGGGCGGAGGACACACATGAGGTTGTCAGCCATGAATTTACCCGACATGCATATGCATTGAATATGCCATTGTGACTCAAGTGCATTCTCTTTGCTTCAATCATGAAAAAGTTTCATTAGTTTCGCCATTCTCTCAAGATTTTTAATTGAATATTTTGAATTTGAATTAGTTTAAAAATATAATATATATTTCTATTTAGAATAATATTCTTGAATATTAACAGTATAATATTAAATTATTAAATTAGTTAAATTTTTGAAATAAATAATTTGATTTAAATTGTTTCAATTCCCTAATTTGACATTTACGGCGATTTAAATCGTAGAACAAATATTAAATATTAAATTATTTATTTATATTATATTGCCCCAGTTACGTTTTTTTCCAGCGATCTTTTAATGACTTCTGTTGTGTGGTATAAAATATATGAATTTGAAAAGTTCTAGATATTTTTTTACATTATAAAGTTTAGTTAGTTTAAGGTTTTTCAAAATAATTATAAATATAATAACATATTGCATTAACAAAAATTATAACAAGAAAATAAATATTAATATATATATATTCAAAACACATTAATATTTATTTATTTTCAGAACTGGTAAGCTGCATTATCCGACAGACGTCTGTGGCCCTCTGTTTGAGGAGGAGCTAGAGTTCTGGGGACTCGATTCGAATCAGGTAGAACCATGCTGCTGGTCAACTTATAGCATACATCGCGATACGCAAGTGAGTAGCCGAGCCAAATGCCAAGGAATAGATCTTTAAACAATCAAGAGCTGCCTATTATATTGCAGAACACCTTAGCTATATTAGATAAACTAGATATTGAAAATGAGAAACCCACGGAGGAGCAAATAGCACGTCTGTTTGGCTTCGAGGAGGCTTTAAGCAACGGCGAGCTTAACTGTTGGCAACGTCTAAAGCCCAAAATTTGGGCCATGTTCGATGAGCCGTCGAGCTCAACGGGCGCCAAGGTGAAGCTTTAGCAGAATGACTATATAACAGATAACTATAATAACCATATCATATTTGCAGTTTGTTGCTGGCATGTCGGTATTCTTTATATTTGTTTCTGTGATATCATTCTGCCTGAAAACCCATCCCGGTTTTCGCGTGGACCTGCCCACCAGCTACAGCGCCGGCTTGCCTGCGTCTGGCCATGATCCGCTGGCGGCGCCGCCCATACCTCAGCAGCCGGTGCAGCAGTCGCAGCCGCATCAGCATCCGCAGCAGCAGCAGCAGTATCAATACCATCAGCATAGCATAACGCCACCTAGCGGCAGTATTGGTCCCACATTTCGTGTCACGAACTACACGAGCTACAGCAGCGGCAACTTGAGCGCTGCACAGGCCACGCCCATTGCCACCATAAAAGGCCAACATCAACGGCAGCGTCTGAAACGCGACCTAAACACGAGCAGCCTGAACGAGTTTCTCGAGGAGAAGCTACTGGGTCAGAATGGACGCAGACAGCACGGCTGGATCGAGACCTACGGCCAGCCGCACAAGGCCTTCTTCTATGTCGAGCTCGTATGCAATGTGTGGTTCTTCATCGAGGTTGTCATCAGGCTAATTGTGTGTACACCTCGACCTTATATATATATATATATATATATAAATTTCTGCATATTTATATATTCCCAACTCTCGCCAGGTTTCACCCAATCTGTGGCAGTTCATCAAATCTCCCGTAAACATTATTGACTTTACGGCCACGTTGAGCTTCTATACGGATGTCATGCAGCGCATGGGCGAGTATACGGGCCTGCTGGAGGCATTTTCCATAGTGCGCATAATGCGACTCTTTAAGCTGACACGTCACTCGCCAGGACTACGCATCCTTATACACACGTTTAAGGCATCGGCCAAGGAATTGACTCTGCTCGTGTTCTTCCTCGTGCTCGGCATCGTCTTCTTTGCCAGTTTGGCCTATTATGCGGAAAAGTTGCAGGTAAGTTCTGCAGCTAGCAAAATTTCAATAAATTCTGCATAGCCTAGATAAAGTTCGATTTGGGTACAATTTAAACTTTCGCTATAAATTTTAAAGTATTTATTTTTTCACTCAAAAATGTTTGACACTATCTAGACAGAAGTTATGTATCCCTTGTATTTTAAATTCACACACTTTCATTGCAGTTCTCTCTTGTGTGCTCTGCCTCTTATAGGCCATTTTCCTTGGTGTATTGTACTGTTGTTTTACAGAATCCAATGCCCTCAAATGTATACTACATAATTATGTTTGAACATGTGCTATGGGACCATTGCGGGGACAAGCTTCCCATGCAGCTTGTAAGGGGAGAGTTCGCTGGATATGTTTTTTGGCTCAACGACTGTTAAAATACTCTAGCATATTTAAAAACACCAACTAGATTTTATTAACATTTCAATAACGTACTTAAAATCGTTGACCTTTTGAGCCTGTTTATAACAGCTAACGACCCCTGTTTAATCACCATAACATTTTATAGTTGCGATAGGAACATGCTGTCGAAAATTCAGACTTTTTATAAAAACCCTTTTTAGTTTTTGAAAATATACTCTACATAAAACTTGCAAACTTAAGTGAAATCTTTTAACTTTATTATAACTCTATTTCGACAGAATCAATTGACTTAAAAATTAGTTGCATCATATTTATATTGATTTTACTCTTATTTTACAAATGTAAATGTACAAATGTAACGATATAAAATTACTTTTATGGAGAATTCTGATTTTTTGAATATGTATTTTATATTCTATTAACAAGGGTATTTGAACATATCGCAAAACAGATGCTAAATATTATTTCTAATTTTGTTTAATTTTTCACAAATTTCTTTGGCAGGACAATCCAGATAACCAATTCAAGAGCATACCATTGGGCTTATGGTGGGCTATTGTTACCATGACCACAGTGGGCTATGGCGATGTGGCGCCCAAAACGTATCCGGGCATGTTTGTGGGCGCACTGTGCGCACTGGCTGGTGTCCTGACCATAGCACTACCCGTACCTGTTATCGTTAGCAACTTCTCCATGTTCTATTCGCACACCCAGGTGACTATTCGGGCAGACGGTGGTGAAGCAGAGGATGTGGTTACTAATTTAAAAAATGTTCGCTGCAGGCACGCTCCAAGTTGCCCAAGAAACGCCGCCGTGTGCTGCCCGTGGAGCAGCCACGTCGCAAACGGGAGCCGCCGGCACCGCATCGAGGCCGGACCAATGCCATTAAGCAGACAACGCCCACGGTGCCGGGCGTGGCAGGCGGCCATACAACTATACAGGCGCCTACGCCCATGTTCAAGGATGCATTTGGCAGCGCCAAAATTGGTGAGTAGAGCTCATTTTCTCCCTCTCTCACTCGCTAGCTCGCTCTATTACACACACACACACATTGTGCTGCTTATTATTCTATTGTGTATCTCATTCACTCATTCGCTGTAGTTGTTGCTAAAAGTTGTTTATAATTTGTTATTGTTTTTCCGTTGTGGCTTTTTGTGTGTGCAGCTGTCTAAAGCAGCCAACGGCCAACAGGCAACTCTCTCAACAGTCCACAAAAGCCAACACAAACATGCAGACACCAGACAACAGAACAGGCTCAACTAAACTTGGTCAGCTCACACTCTTGTACCACAAACACACACACTCTCACACACACACACACACACACACATACATGGCACATATGTACACACATATACATACGCACAGCATGCTAAGCTCTCCGGAGGCCAAACTAATTTCATTCAATTTATTGTTTAATTATTTTATTATTTATGCACCCTTCAGTGCGGCCGAGCTCAGCTGCTATCGCTCCCACTTGGCCTTTGCCTCCTCCCTGGGGGCATCTTATGCTAAATATGCAAACTCTCGACTGCTACTGCTATTATTTAAAAGCATTCTCAGATGCGTATGTGCATCAGCGTGAGCTGCTCTGGAGCTATTCATCTAAAGTGCTTTGTTGGCGTCGAGCCAGACTCTAATTAAAGTTGCGTCGAAAACATTTTGCATATTCTACTACAGTTTTTCGTATAATTTTCTTTTAATTTTTTAATAAATGATTCAAATGACGCAAAGTCCCTTTTACTTTCGAAAACCGAGAAAACAGTACATACTGTTGTATTGCAATGGGAATTCGGTTTTTACTTTTAATTTCCCACACAGAGGGAGGCTCTCGCAATTGAGTTAAAATCGATTTGCGAGTAATAAAGTATGCACGCAGATTTGGAAAAAACTTGTAGCCTAGGGGACATTGAGAGTAGGGCTGACACTCTTTTGACTTCATTTACTTATTTCAAGACATTGCAGAAGTCTTTTAGATTAAATGATGCATAGTTAATATTCTTTTAATTTTTTATTAACTTAATTAAAAGATGCAAAGCAAATCCTTTTACTCATGATAGAGCACTCCAGAAATATCGTATTGAAATATGAAATCAGTTTTTACATTAATTTTGAGAAGCATTTCAAATTTATTTATATCTAAATTATTTTACAATAACTTAAATTTTACTTTTCTCAATATATTTTGTTTTTATTCTTTCTCAAACTTTATATACATTTTTTTAATTTTATATTTTTTGAAATGTTTGCAAATTGTTTTTTAAGCCTAAAACTTTTTTTCCAAAGCATAAAATCTTTGGATAAGACATGGTGGACCCAATAGATTCTCTGTTTCCAAATCAAATTCTTTTGTTCTTATAGTTGTTACATTTTGTTTTCAATATGGGCTCTTCGATGTATTTAAAATCGATTTGAAGCATAATAATTAATTAAGTTGATAAATATTACTCCGCATTACGCTTTGTATTTGCGAAGAATATATATCGTATTATAAGGCACTTTAATTAATTGTTGATTTTTATTAATTTTGTTTTTTTAGGGAAAACGAATTGTTTTTTCTGGTTTAATTTTGTTTAAATATTATTTTTTATGGGCACTTTCCATTTAACACACACATACACACATAAATTTCAATGCTGTATATATTGACGCAAACACACCCTTACACATAACCAGAGACTGACCAGCAAACCGTGAGTGTGTATGTGTATGTGTTTGTGTTATTATTTGCGTGCGCATTTGTGTTTATTCGCATATTGAATATTTTGTATTTCCTTGCATTCTTTTCGATGTTGTTTTTCCGTGTATTGTTTGTTTGTAATTCTTCCCAAGCCCCCAAATGCTTTTGATGCTGTGATTGTGTGTGTGTGTGTGCTATGCAACTGTAACTGTCACTGTCACTGTAACTGTAACTTGTAACTGTAACTCGTAACTGTAACCCGTAACTGTAACTACAAATGTATGCGTGTCAGGCAACGTGAACGGTGTGAATGTCATTGGCCTGCATCTGCACAGGGCGCCGCCAACGACCTGCGCGGCCAACTGCCACACCCACGCGTATGCAACATACGCCCACAGTCACGGCCAAGCTCCGAGTCATGGCCATGGGCCACAGGCGACGACGCTGAACGGCGCCACGGCCGCCATGTCTGCGGGCTGCACAGCAACAACGACGACGACGTCGACGCCGCTGCCGCCGCCGCTGCTGCTGTCGGCCGCTGGTGGTGCAGCTGCCCCTGCTCCTGGCCCCACGTACATCAGTTGTAAGTGTTGTCTTGTCCATGTCTTGTCTAGAATTCGTTTACCTTTTGTCCCCACCAACCCAGTCCGACCCCGACCCATACAATCGCATGCATCCTCGCAACAGGCATGAAATGTTTGATATATTTTCAAAGACACGCGAATTTTCCTTTTAATGGCTTGGTAAAAACTTTTATGGAGCACCCCTTGTCAGCCACAGGTCCACCAACGCACAATTAGTGTGGCGCTTGAAGCTGGGCGAGCTGGGGGCTTGTTAAAATTTATCGCATGCTATAAATTTGAGTGCTATTATTTTGTCACTCGAGCATTGAGTCAATAAAAATAAGGACAAAACTTTTTTATGTTTCGTTAGCATTTTGAAAGCATTTTCCGCATTTCTCGGTGCACACATCCTTTTGCCCAATTTTATATTTAATTTTAATTACAATTTTATTATGATAGCAAAATGCCTCTTTTATGCCATATTTCGAATGGCCATTTTCATCTTGCCACACACACACACTCCCACACACACACACACACACACACGCACAGAGCCAAAGGCTTGGCACCATAGAAAAGTTCATTTACCGTCAAACAAATTGAAAAACTTTTTCCATTTGCTCGTCCAGCAAAGCTGTGGAAAAATTGCCCAAACTGAAAAGGAAGCAAAAAATTTGTTACGTCCACCCAATGTAAAAACGTGTCCACAAATTTAAGCTTCACAGCTCGCTCGATGTGCATTTTAATTAAAGGACTTAAGGACTGCAACGCAAGTCAACCGTAAAGTGCTTTTCCGAGTTCCTCAGCTCCTGGCGCCTGAGGAATTTCTTGCTGTCACTGATTAACTTGACGAACTTATATTTCCACCGAGTTAATCAAATTGTTCACTAACTGTGCACAATACCGGAAAATACTTTCTATATAAACAATATATTATCTTCATTTCATATGGTGGTCAATGACGCCATTATTGTTTAAATGTGCTTTATCTCGGTATACGATGCTCTTTCCATAAAAATATATATAGAAAATCTTATCAGTCGTATGAGTTATTGCGTATGCAAACAAGAGAGCTCTTTTTGGGAGTGCCCGACTAAGAATACCCTGTACCCCTCGTCAAGTTGACATTAGAAGCATTCTACATTCCTTCTATAACATACATACACACATGAATGCAGGTGTGCTTGATTAATGTTTCAGGGGTTAAACATGGCACCCAGGTGTATAATATATACTAGTACGTTATGTACCCACTCGCACGAAATAATTTAAAATAAAACCTTAAACCCTTCAAGTTTCGGTTCGGCCTGTTACAAACATTTGCAAAAAACCAATATACCCTTTTTAACCTTAAATGGGAAATACATTTTATTTGAATACATGTCGCAGAACTTTTACCCTAAAAACCTTATTAAACTAAATATTAATTTTAATAAAAGTTTAAATTTTATAAAAATAGGCATTAAGTTATTATAGCATTAGTTATTAAATGAAAATACGTATTTTGTTTAGTATTATAGGACAACATTTAAAATAGGGAATACTTGAATGTATTCTTTTTTAAAAAGTCATTTAAAAGATTGCTATGAAAATATCAATTTAAAGCCGTTGAGGCTTATAGTTTCTGTAAAGTTATCCAAATCAGCCAAACCAAAATGTTCAGATGGCATCTGGTTAGTCTGACAATATTGATAATATCAGTGGATGCTAAATCTTATGACATAGCATAGAGACCCCCATAGAGACTTAGGGCATAAAAAACTTCGAGTATTTCGGGTGCTTTAAAAGCCGCTTGCGAATGTCGTGTTTTCATTTAAATTATTTGTCTATCAGAAAGTGAAGTGCTTGAAGCAAATGTGTTGAAAAATGAATATGTATTTTATGCAGTTTGTTATATTGCTGATAACCCTGCAACTACTTAGTACGCGTTGTTCGGAGCAATCTTTAGACGTAAATACTTTACACTCATCCGACTCTGAATTGGATGCTTGGCAGCTGTACAGATTGATCGACGAATATGAACAAAGTATTCAGGAGAACGAAAAAAAATTATTAGAGCTGGAAAATGAAATAGAAACTCAATTAGCCAGTGTTGACTTCAACGATTTGGTAGATTTCAGAACTGAGCTTGCAGATACACATAATCAGGTGACACGCATAGCGGAATTAGAGTTCAAAGTGAACGAGCAAGAATCACGACTTGAAAGACAGGAATATGTTCTAAACAAGTACAGAGAGGAACATGAGCATCTGCCCAGCCAGTGTTCACTTTATGCTGGCATATTGGAAAATATTCAACTCATAAAAGTGGGAAGCATAGAACCCATATTGGTGCATTGTAAGGTTGAAAACATTGGACACGGTTCTCCATTTATGGTTATACAGAGGCGTTTGGATGGAACAGTAAATTTTAATCGCAGCTGGACAGAGTACAAAGAGGGCTTTGGAGATGCCAATAGCGAGTTCTTTATTGGCCTCAACATGATTCACCAAATAACAACCCAACAGAGGCATGAACTACTCATTATTCTAACAGATTTCAACAATGAGAATCGATTTGCTAGTTACGATAGTTTTGTTATTGGCAGTGAAGATGAGAGCTATGCATTAAAAGAGCTGGGTAGTTATTTTGGAAATGCGGGCGACGCATTAATATATAATAAGCTCATGAAGTTTTCAACCTATGACAGAGACAATGACAAACACCCAAGAAATTGCGCGATTAATTTTCAAGCTTGGTGGCATAAATCTTGCACCTACAGGTAGCTAAATGATAATTTGGAATAATGTAGTTTAATTTGATTTTATTGATTTTTTTGTGTTTTAAGCAATCTGAATGGCATATACCCTAGACCAAGTGTTCGGCAAGGTTTAGGCATCTTTTGGATATCCTGGGCTGGTCAATTCCATCCTTTAAGGACAGTACAAATGATGATTCGACCGAAATTAATATAATTCCTGCTTTAATAAAAACTTAATTATTTGGCGTCTTCAGAACAATTAATGTTACCTTTGTTACTTCTTGTATTTCTATATAAAATCCACATATAAAATTTACAATTCGACAAGTATTAAATAGTTTTTGAATGTTGTCAAAGTTTCAAAGTAATGCTACACAGCACATTAACATGTTCAAATATGAAATTTATAATTATTAAAAATGAAAAGGTCGTATTGTTATTATCATTTTTATTTTTATAATTATTGTTATTATATATTTGTAATTGTCAATATTTTTATTATTAGTCTTATCATTATTATTTTTATTATTACTAGTATTTTGATTGGTATCACTATTATTATTAGTATTATTATTATTATTATTATTACTTTTATTATTATTATTATTATTATTATTATTATTATTAATATTATTATTATTATTATTATTATTATTATTATTATTATTATTATTATTATTATTATTATTATTATCATTATCTTTATTATTATCATTATTATTGTCATTATTATTATTATTATTATTATTATTGTCATTATTATTATTATTATTAGTATTATTATTATTATTAATTTTATTCCAATTATTGGATTTAAAATTATTATATGACACTTCTAGCTAACCTTCCCACTTGTGGCAATCTTGACTTATTCAAATATTTCCCAATTTAAGCTTTAACTAAACTGTAATTTAATAATTTTAACAACTTCAAACGTAATAGCCGCACCCACTTCCTTTTCCTTATGGCACTTCCTGCAGATTTCTAAAATGTGTTGCGCTGTGTGCGAGGGCTGTAAAAAATTTGATTTCCCTGTGACCGGAAAATGCCGTAGTACGTGCTGCAGCCAGGAGTATTTGGCACAAGTTTTAAGCACAGTTCTTGCGCTTTCACTTAGGTGACGGCTCCACAGCTCTCCTCGACCCCCTTTCTTGTGCAAGAACTTCAAAGAGCATAAAAATAGCAAGTAAATCATTAGCAGGCATAGTTGGTGGGCGTGAAACTGTGGCAAGGTTTCTGTCGACTTCTAGTGGTCATTAAAATGGGCAACGCACTACAACTGTGGCGACACGGGGCGTCAGCATATTTATGGGCACAGTGGTGCGCACAGTGGTGCGCACAGTGGTGCATATTTGCATGCAAGCAACGCACAAGCATTTAAATGCAATTGCGTCAGAATCAGCTCTGGACATTGCAACATTAAAAAACACCTAAAGGCATTCTGTTGAAGAAAGATCGGGGGGTTGGGGGGAATGCGGCGCCATTTTTTCTTGCTGAAGCCTCTATTTATTTGTACGCCCATTTGGTGGGCGTGTTGGTTGCTCCACTTGGTGCATGGTGCCTGGCAGCTGCGTCGAAAATTAATTTGTACACCCTTACATCGGGTATCTTATTAATATCACCAAATTTGCCAAGCTCCATTAAGTAAATAAATTCATGATCAAAATAAAGCTGACTACATTTTTTAAAGCTATTAAAGGAACGCTTGAACAAGTAGCAAGAAAAGACATGTAAATTTTTTTTCTTACGATTTCATTACACTTAGATATTATTTAGTTAAGAACAGATTGCTATTATAGCCTGCATGGGTAAGAGTATTCAATGGGCGGCACAGCAACAATTTTTGTACTTTCTTGTTGCGAGTATTTTAAATTGTTGCTTTTGCTGGAAAAACTGCCAAGTAAAATATTTTCACACTACTTGCTGGCGAGTTTGCGCTTTTCTGGGCGCATGTTTTCCAACGCTTGCATTTTTAATGGCCAGCGAAAAGCCGCCTGAAATGGGAAAATTGCAGAGAAATATAAATTTTTATAATAGGAAATATAATGGGCTAATATTTGAGTAATATATTAAATAGCAGCAAGGAATCAAAGCTCTTACGAAACGACGTTTGGAAAATAAATTAAACGGTCTAAAATATTGCAACAAAAAGTATTAAAAACCAAATAACATAACTATGTGTAGATTATTTATAAATAATTGCTGATATTTTTGCTCAGTAAAACTAAATGTTGCTTTCCAAATAATGAATATAAATGATGTTAATCATTGCATTATTTTTTTTTTTGGATTTTTTTTGCATGTCCTTAAAAAACATTGAAGTAGAATTTGAGTTTTGATTGCGCACTTATCGAAAAATATTATGCACATTTTCACTTTCCCAGCAAAAACTTTTACCTTTTGATAAAAATTATAATGTATATGTATATACAAACATGAACAAAAATTTGATTTTATAACTTTTAGATTTTTTTATGAAACTTTTAACAACATATTGTAAGGTACATAGGAAAAAAAAGTACAGAATTTCCTGCGTGCCTTTTTAAAGTTTTCGCACGGCCACGAAGGACTTGTGATTGTTTGCAATTTCTTTTTTTTTTTGTAAACTTTTGCTTTAACTTTTTGTCCGGCGTTATATTGTTTACTTCTGGCGTTACAACTTAAACATTATACTGGTTGCCTTTTAGCGGACTACTTAAGCGTGCCGGCAGTGCAGAGTCTGCAGCCGAGAGCGGCAACCACTGGACACGATTTTATGCTGCCTCTACAGCCGAAACTTGTCGCGCCTCTGGGTGAGTTGATAATTTTGTAAGGCCGCATAACTTTCTGATAGATAATTGCGTAAGCAGGCGGGCAGGGAGGCAACGTAGTTGAACCCACTTGTAGCCATATACGCGCCCAAATACTTTCAGTGCCATTGTTGAAATTTCAGAGCACCGCACAAAAGCTGAAGGGGCTGCGGTGGCGGGGGCGGATTCTGCCCGCAACTGCATCTGCATTGTGGCCAGCTGTGCCGGTTCGGTTCGTGTGTCCTGTGCAAAAGTTTCCACTGATAACAGTTTGGGTCAATATTAGCACAGTGGGCACACAGCTGCCTGCACACTGGGCCGGGCGATAACCCAATGCGCTGACTTGCGCTTCCACTTCCGTTTCCGTCGGTGTCTTCGCCATTGCCTGCTCGCAAATTAAAGTGGCAACATATATTAAGGACAATGTTTCGTTCGACTGCTTTTACATTTACAGAACGCAAAGAACAGCATCCTCTGCAGCTGACCGCTCACAACTTGGCCTCGGATACGCATCAGCTGTACGCCAGCCACGCCCATGGGCCCAAAGCAGGCACCGTACTAAGCGTGCCGCCCACCATCAGCATGACGCACACACAAATGCCGCCGGGCATGGCCAGCATGGGACAGCGCACACCGAATCTCAGCTACCGGGCAACACATACGCACACGCATGCGCCCATCCAGCAGCCCATACCACACCACTATCAGCACCTGGGTTCATCAAGGTCAAGCGGTCTGGAGTCGGCCAACTGCAACATCCAAATCTCAGTAGCTGGTGCCGCTGGTGCTGCTTGTACAGAGGAGCTGAAGGCGCCCAAAGTTACGCTTCTCGATGATCTGAGCGATGAGGTAAACTCCTCAACGGATGACTGCGCTGATTGCTGCCTGGTGGATGACAGTGATACGTACGAGGCCAGCAATAACAATGGCTCCTGTGCGAATCAGGAAGTCGAGCAGGAAAGCGCCACTGCCGAGGATAGCGGTGACAGTTTGGGTGGCATTTACATTGGTCCCACCCATTGATTTTCGGCCATTAAATGGGAATTTCCATGATAGGTACGTACAAATGTTGACATTCATATATGTGTGTGTATGTGCCGGCCATGCCCAGTGGGTGCTTTTCAGCAATATTCCACGTTTTGTCGCTTACTTATATACCGTCTCTTTATGATTGCAAAGTAATAGTCCCTCAGCTCTTAAAGGCATTTGGTACAAACAGTTTTAAATACCGTGGCCAACATTAATATTGTCATCTTTCATATTTATAGTACTGATAATTTTAATATATGTTTTCGCATTTTTAGTATTTGTTCATTTTTTGCTTCTCTAAAATTCTCAAAAGTATATATTTGATTTAAAAATTTATTTTGCAATTTTGATAAAATCGAGTTCATACTTGATCAATATTAAGAAACGTTTTCAAAAAACACCTGTCTGTCTGTTTGAAGGATACCCTAATGAAATTTATGCATACTCCATATAAAAATTTGGCTCTCGCGGCTTGAAAAAATATAGGACAAGGTTATAAGAATTAATCAATCACAAATTAGTATTATATCATGTAACTTCCATTGAATTAATTTGTGGAAAATTCATTTCCTCTTTCTTGTCTTAAATATTCCTCATATCTTAAATGTAAAAACTACCCACCGTCCGAGAGTATTCAAAATGTAAAATGCTTGTTTGTTTTATTTTACATCATCTGGTGGAAATTAAGTTTTATAAATATACGTTTTAGTAACGCCCCAGACTCAGGCGGTAGCCAAACATGTCTTGAGTATGGCGGCGAGCATCCGTAACATTTGTGTTGTCCTTATAACTGTCATGTTGACAACTGTCATTGACAGAGATATATGTATCTTAGCATCCGGCAAGGGACTGGCTATTTTCATGCCAAGACAAACACACAGCCGGACAGTGCACAAAGGCAAACATATCATCCATATAAACGTGTCCACTTACTTGTCTAGGGTGGGGATAGTTGTAATGCCCGCTCCCTGCCTGCTTCCGCTTATTTCTCGAATTCGGTCTCCAGTGACTGTGTCTGACACGCCAAGGTGTTCATTGTATAAATCTTGGGTAGCTGTAAACATGGATCTATAAATTTTAACACTCGAGTAAACTTCACCTATTTCTCTTCCATCTTTTGCGCTCTCCTGTCTGATTTTTTGTGCGACGCTCACTGAAAGTTCAAATAAAGAGTGTCAATCGGAATGTTTATCTGACGCATTGACGTCCACCATTTCAATGAACTTACAAATAACTAATAAGAGTTTACTAGAACAGACTGAGTCAACTAACAAATACACTGTACAAGGAATGAAAATCAGTACGTCTCATGGAAATATACAAAAAAGTGTTTATGTTAAGTTTTATTAAGAACTTGAGTTGCTTAAATCATTTTGAAATAATTAGATAGCTTTAATAATTTTAATATAAATACTATTACTATCATTATCATTATAATTATCATTATCATTATCATTATCATTATCATTATCATTATCATTATCATTATCATTATCATTATCATTATCATTATCATTATCATTATCATTATCATTATCATTATCATTATCATTATCATTATCATTATCATTATCATTATCATTATCATTATCATTATCATTATCATTATCATTATCATTATCATTATCATTATCATTATCATTATGATAATCATTATCATTATCTTTATCATTATCATTATCATTATCATTATCATTATCATTATCATTATCATTATCATTATCATTATCATTATCATTATCATTATCATTATCATTATCATTATCATTATCATTATCATTATCATTATCATTATCATTATCATTATCATTATCATTATCATTATCATTATCATTATCATTATCATTATCATTATCATTATCATTATCATTATCAATATCATTATCATTATCATTATCATTATCATTATCATTATCATTATCATTATCATTATCATTATCATTATCATTATCATTATCATTATCATTATCATTATCATTATCATTATCATTATCAAATTCTTTATCATTATCATTATCGTTATCGTTTAGTTATCGTTATCGTTATCGTTATCATTTGTTTAGTTTCACGAATGGGTAACTATGACAACTCAGCAGCCGCTGATGGCAGCTAAATAATAGATAGATATTTACATTAGAAATATATATATTTTTTTTTTCGCGCGATGATTAATTGATGAGGGGCCGCAAAAAAGACCACAATGCAATCATTTATAGCTCTCTTCAGCAAAACGTAGTTTAAATGAAATCAGATTTCATTTTAGTTTTGTTATATTAATATGTATATGTATATATTAAAATATCTCCAACCTTCTTTAATATACCTTCTTTGTCTGTTAAAACTGGCACAGGGTACAATACCATGTCGACACAATGGCGACCATAGCTAAAAGTAAATGGCGCCAAACTAAATTTTATTCTTCTCCAAAAAGGATATTTTCCCATTCCTTGCTTTTTCCCAGGCGTGGCTGCCGACAGATATATACATATATAGTTGGTTGACTGATAACCGGCAGATTTGACTTAAGTTTTGACTATTTAACATTTTACTCAATTAATGTGGTTTATATAAATAGGATATCGAATGTGTCAAAAAGAAAAAAATAGAGAATACTTTTTGTAAATATTGTTTTAATTTTTAGGGCAGGGTATCAAGATAAATTTAAATAGCGCATGTCCATTAAAACTTATCTGAGGTTCAAACGTAATTTTTGGTCCAATACTTATAGTTTTTTGATGTGTAATAAAATAAATAGAGACAACACGGCAAAAATGTAACACGAAAACTAAATTTGTGAGAGAACAAAACTAAGAAATAGAGTATAAAAGAAAGTATGGAGGTGCAGAACAAAAATCGAATGATGCGTCTTAGGAAATATAGTAAGTAGCTAAGTAAACAATTGATTAGGCTCAAAAATCTCGTTAAAAATGAAGAAACATTTTAATTATTACCTATTTCAAATTCAATAAAATCAATTTTTAAACATAAGAAATTTATATAACAAAATATTAATTGTTTTCGTAATTAATGAGTGGTATAAACATTGTAAACTGAAGTATCAAATTTATTTAAGCCTTTTCAACAGCAGCAGTGATACTTTGTTCTATATAGCCCATTACTCTTTGATAATTTAAGTAATTCAACAAACTCCAAAGTTCATATATTACTGAAACAAAGTAATACCAAATATAGAAAATATTACAGTTTGGCTATGGCTCTCCAATTGAAACAGTTGTGTACACTTTGTTAATGTAAATTATAATCAGTCTTATGATAAAAAGTAATTTAATTGCGTTATTGCATAGCAGAAATTTAATTTGATTAAATTTAAAAGGGACAAACTATGCCCAAATGGCCAGCGTGAATACAGTTGAACAAATTCTGTAATTAAAAACATAACAAATCACCTGCCCTCCCCATCAGCATGAAGATTAATCGAAACCAGGTGAATAAATATATAAATGATAACCACTTTTTGGATTACAAACTGTATGGAAATATAAAATATGGTATTTGAAAAAAAACCTATTAAAATAACGAAGAAAAAATACAATTTGCATTAATTGAACGCACGAAGATAAGAACTCAAAAAACTGTACTTCCATAAATAAAAACGCCATTACCAAATTGTAATAAAATAAAATTACAATATACATACATATATATATAAACATTGTTTACAAAAAGCCCAACAATTTGAGCAAATTTTTAAATGTTAACATTAACACAATTTATATTTAAACAAATTAACAAATTGTGGTGTGTGTGCGACAACAAAAAATTTCCAATTTTAAAAATAAAAATAAAATTTCTTTGAGTATACACAAAACAAAGGACGGCAAAATTTCATCAGCAAGATACCAAAACACGTACACCCATACACGTGGTAATTTTGCTATGGAACAAGGTAATTCAATTTTTTTCTTACAGCACGCAAAGGGATGTCTTGTCAACAACAACAAGCCTTGTTTTCTATTCTCTTAAAAAGGGCATTTTCATTTTGTGAGTAGTGCATATATTTGCGGTCCTTTTTTAGAAATTGTGGTCGGGAAAAATTTAAAAATGGGTTAAAAATTAAAACGTAAGATAAAGGTAAAGTTATGGTTAAGCTAATGCTGAAGTTAACGGCAAAGGTGATGTGAAGAGTAATGGTAAGGATAATGGTAAACTTAAATTTGCACCTCAAGGTAAAGGCGATTTAATGTCAGAGACGAATTTCTCGTCTCTGTCAGCTTAGTTAAGTTAATTTTCAGTTAAGTAAAGTTTATTTAAGAGTTACATTTTAATATTCATAGAACTTAAGTTAAAATGCATTAAGTTAAACTTTCTTTAAGAGTTGGATTTAGAATTATGCCTTTATTTATGACATATATTTGGTAAAAATCAAAGTTAATTTATTGGGAATAACCTAATTATGTTAAATGTCTTGAAAAGGTTTTGTGATTAAGAAGGGTGAGAAATGAGAACTGAGATGAAATGAGAACTAAATTCCGACTGTTCACTACATGCACGCAATTTATTTTTGTGTATTTAAAAGGGTATCTTATCTTCCGCATTTCCGATAGCCGTTATTTCTTGTTAATTTTAAAAGCAAACACACCAGCCGCCATTTAGCCATTAACGACGAATCAGCAAGGGCTAGAAATTATAGCCACATTGCCCTCATATGGCCATTCCGAAACAAATTTATGTACGCCACATTTTTAGGGGGCGAAAAAAAGGCCGAGGACTGCAAGTGATGAGCTCTAATGTAGACACTTGAATACACACGCATACAAACACAACACCCGCCCACCGACACACACACACATATACACGCACGTACTCTTATGCTTAATACGGTATAAACCGTTTGCACATCAAAGCGCAAATCCATTAGGCATAAAACCGCCAGGCAGGTAGAAAAAAAGCTGAAACGAAAAGTGAGAAGCTTATCTATGTGAAAGTACGTGGGCATGTGTGTGTGTGTGCCTGTGGCTGGGCGGCCCCAAGAGTGTGCTAAGCTTAGCGGCGGCTGAGAAGCGCCGAGAGAGGCGACTCGAAAGCGAGCACAAGATAAATGAGCAGCACCTGCCTGCCGACAAATTATTTGGCATAATTCACTTTGAGCCCTATTCGCATATGTTTCTGGTTTTCGGTCGCCGAAATCTCGACCGGCTGCTTAATATTTCATGGAAAATATGCGTATGTGCCCTTGGTACAAGAATAAGAAAATAGGCAAGATCCCTGTAGACAAATGGTGGCTTGGCTAGGCAATACGTTGAACCTAAACAAAATTTTAAAATTTAAATTGAATCCTGAGAATTTTTTGTTTTTCGAGACATTGAAAATGAATAAGCGAAGAAAAACAAGTAAAAACGCTGCAGGCGAGTGTGCTCGACTACAAAGTCGCCAGTTTATCAGTTTATTTAATATTATGGTTCTTAGCACCTCGGCTGGAATTCTTCAAGTCATAAAGTATACCCCAATATGAATATAATATATTTTATGTGTCTATATACCTAATCATAATGCTCAAGATTGAAAATATACGTTTTTTGTATTTTGATGGGGAATAGGGAAAGTATCCAAAAAGAAAAATATTCATAAAGTTCTTAAAACTATACCAAATTTTGTATTATGGTTTTTGAGTTACGCTAAAACCCACATATCAAGATCGATTTTTATCGATATTTTAGAATGGGAGATGAGAAAATATATTTGAAACTTTAGGTAAATGGCTTTTGTAGTTTCCGGGATCCATACCGAGAACAGAAAGACGACCATGGCTAAATCGTTTCAGCTCATCGTCTATGTACAAAATACTCTTTTCTTTACCCATTTTCAATAGGTACAGTGTATAAAAAAAAAAAAAACAGAAAAAGTAACAGCTGCAAATAAAGGGAATATTTTCTAGTGACATTCATACACAGCTTCGTCATAACCTTGGATACGAAAGAGGTATTTTTTAAATGAATATTTATTAGGGGCTCATGTAGGAAGCATCAGCTAGCAAACACAAAATGTGCAATTTCTCAAAAATTTCAAAGCAATTTAAAGTTCTCTTAATTAGGATGTGGCCGTGTTACAGGCAATGTTTCACATGAACAAGCCCTTATTCATAAAATTGGTCCCCTGTTTGAATAGAAATAATAGACTTCAGAAGAGTGCTCAAATTTAACCCAATTTTAAGTATTTTTTTAAGGACATGATTTAAAGCAATTCAAGCATTCCTTGGGAAAATTTCGAAAATGCTTGAGTGACAGTGAAAATTTCCGTCGCCTGTAAACACAGAAAAAGTATCGCATTACCTAATTCGTGCTCAAGCTGAGTAGGCATAAGAATCCGCAGGGTCAAATATAAGCCGTTGAATTATACTTGACTCAATAAATCTTCACACAGCCTGTTTTTCGTTTATTCGTCAGCTACGTGCCCAGCTAATCAAATGTATTGTTTTTCCAGTGAAAGTTAGTCGAGTAATCAAAGTTAACAGATGTAGCCTGTGCCTCTGCCTGTCCTGCTTAGAAATGCAATACAATCTGTGAATGCTCTTTTTTTCACTAATTTCGCGATTGTTTCCAAGTGTTGTGCAGCGACCACATTTTTTTCCTATTGCCTTGCGCTCTAACGATGATTGACGATGATTGAACGTTACAGGCGCAAACACCACAATAACAATAAAAACAACAGCAGCTGCAGACGGCTTTTATTTGGCTACCAACTGTTGGATTCAATTATGTGAAGAGCTTTCGTCAGCTGGTCAAGCTTGGGATAAACAAAACATAAGAAAAAAAAAACATTCACATAAGATAAATATATATATGGTTCTTTTATACTCAGTATATTGACCGGCTTAATTCATATAATAATGTTTTTAAAGCATAAATTTATAGTAAAAATTTAGCAAGATCTGCACAAGATTTAAGTTAAAGGAACGAATTTTAGAAGGTTTAGAGCAAACGTTTTATCTATAAGTTGAAAAGGGAATTAATGATATTACATTCATTAATATTATATTTTGTTATTATAATTATTCAGTTTTAACAAAATGAATGCTTAGTTGAGTTCCCATTTTCTCCGCAATTTCCCAGTCTAATTGTAGACTTTGAAATATAGTGTTGGAAATTACCCATTTCCCCATTTTGCATACATTATTTTGTATTATTTTTTAGAAAAATATGAATGCAACATTGAATATTTAAGAGCCAGATTTCCATCCATTTTCCCATCTTGCATTTGACAAAGCAAATCGTCTACAGTCCCAACTAAATTAAATTTAAATCTGGATGAGTTAACCCGACACCAGACGCACAGCTAATACAGATCGTTCTGTTAGTCTTATGGTGTATTTTAGTGAGTATAAGCTCACTAAATTATTGGCATAACAGAAATACAATTCGAATTTAATTAATCGATGCATAGCTGATAATTTTATTAAATGGACGTGTGCCCCGCCCTATAAATAAAATTCAGCAGTTAACGAGCTTAGTCTAATGTTTATATGCTAAATTGTCCTCCACTCGGATTTGGGTTCTCATTAATATGCTCCACACTGGACAGCTATTGCCAACCCACCCGTTTAGCGCCGACTGACACACATTAGGTTGGCATCTAAAGGCCTAGTGCTGAAGTCAGAGATCTTTACTGGCAGCACCCGAAAATTCTCATTTTTTGTTCTTGTTCTGTTCGTGCAACGAAATTTATTGTTACAAATATAGCCAAAATGGTGATAGGCTCGGGGCAACAAATGGGTCTGAAGGAAAGTAAATTTCCGTTGCGTGTAGCGTAAAAGTCGTGTCGAGATATGCAATCGCAATATAAATTCCAAATAGATAGAACACAACACGGAATTGCGGACATGATTTCTTTAGTGGGAGAGCCACCAATTCAGTCGGTACCTTCTGCTCCATCATCCTGTCCTGGCCCCTCTTGGTCTTCGTCATTATCCTCCTCCTCCTGCTTACAGCGTCCCCGCCTGGGCGGAAACATGGCCAGTTTGCAGGCTCTTAGGGTGCGGCGCCTGTCGCTGTTGTTCATGCGGCAGATGCATCTCAGCATGCGCAGCATTTGTTGCCAGTTGCGCCTAATCTTGCGCACGGAGTTGACCAGGCAATACTTGGTATCGGTGGCTTCGATAATGAACCACAGTAGAGCTCCACTCACCGCAACAGGGGTCAGGCCATGCAGCGAGTACTCCTGCAGCCCGTGCAGACAATCATCAAGTTCAAGTAGATGAACCAGCTGCTGTGTTAGCCAGAAGATTACGCGCTCCACGCCGCACCAAACGATCAGTGTTGCGATCTCGGTCAGAAACAGGCCGCCCACAATCTCGATAAGCAATTGCCAGTACCTGGCCATGTGCATAAAGCGACATGGATAGATTTTCAAGTCCCATAGAAAACAAAGTGTCGCCAGCAGAAAGACCCAGCTGCCAAAGGGCGGTGAGGGGGAGCACTGATCCTCCGGCTGTTTGATAAAGTACGAGTAGCCCAGCAGCTGTAATAAAGCGACGATGCTAATGGACAGCGTCTCCATTATATTTATGTATAAAGATCTATAAATTATATTGTATAAAAATAGCAACAATTTTGGAATTTCCTTTGGCTCAAGTATAAAACTCTTTTCAGTGTTTTGTAGCTTGTTTTTTTTTCCTATTTGTTTAATGCTTCTGCAATGTAAACTTTTTAATTTATTTTAGGAATTTAATGACACATAAAGGAATACAAAAGAGATTGAAAATTGCATTAAAAAGAAAAAACATTTTTATTTTGGATTTTTGTTGTCTATCAACAGAGGTGCACATATATTCGGGCTAACAACAATTTCGATTGGTAAGTACATATAGGCTAATAGTAAATTTTAATAATCATGCAACTAGTATATATTATTGGCATATCGAAATCTCAGTGTCTATATTGACATACGTATGCGTATATATTTTTTATCTATATTTTTATCAATGCGCTTAATTACTTGGAATTTCAGCCCTCAGTCCAGCTGCCCCCAGGATCTAATAATTATCTAATTAATTATGGACCTTCTATAGTATCCTTAGATATTGTATTTAAAATATCTATACATTTGGGGAATCTTAAGAAAAAGAAAGTGTTGAAGTGTTAATTTGGCATATTGGTGTCTAATGAAATGTTTTTTAGGCACGAACTTTATATATCATATATGTGATATTGTTGTCCCATCTGGCCTCTTGGAGGTGCCTTACTCAATGTACTTGTACTTTTGTAACAACCTTATAAAACTCTTAAAAGTCCGAATTGCTTGTTGTGGCTGGGCTTTAAAGGGGTTAAATAAATGTATTTACCCAAATTAATTTGGAATGCATTAGCTTATTGCTCCGAGGTGTAGCTAATGGCAATACTCAACATATTTCTCTACATTTCTCCCAATTTCCATAGAGTGAGTTTTATGCAAATGCAAATATAATCATGCTTTGTATTGCTATGGGGTTAAATAGTTAAGTCAGCTTGGCATTACTTTAATTTTTAAATGCCAAATCCTGATGCCTGATACGGAGGCGCAGACCTTACACTTAGATATTATTTAGAAGACCAAACACACTCCACAAATTGGCCTAATGGCAAGCTGTAGACAGACGTAAAGTGCCAACAAATTAACATAACATTAACCGCAATTAATCAATTTAAGGATCCGTCCAAGCAGAAGCCAATTCCGAGATGCCAACAATTATCTGGCCATGCTATCTGTTACCTGACTCAAACTCTGAGCTTGTATTTAAGGAATGGGGCCAATAGGCTTGGCTAACTGACAGCTTTAGGTCTACGACAGCAAGTTCACACTAACACCCACCCATATAGAATGTGTAACTGACATTTGAATAGGGTTCATTGTTGTCGCTGCTTGACATTGGGTTTGCTTCTGGCCAATGGCTGTCTGGCTGCCAGGCTGTCTATTTAAAAATTGATTTGTTGTTATTTACATGCCGCATTATTTATCAAAGATCTCCTTTAAAACGATGTTTACTGCCAATCAAACATTATCATTTTCAGGGTTGGCATGTGCACGGCTCTAATAATTGTGTATGTGTGTGCAGCAGAGGGGGATGTACGCTTTAAAAGGCGATTTCTATCGAGAATTCAATTTGTAAGTGTCAATGACAGTTTAGTAGATGTCACCTCCATTTTTTTCCTTTTGCCCATTTTTATTGGCATTTTCTCCAGTGAACCGAAAATCCCAGTTGATTTGCAAAGCAACAAGTTGCCCGCCTGATGACCAGAGCGATGGGGAATCCAGTTGGGGTTCGGTAAGGTGGCACCGCGTGACTTTTGTTATTGAATGCGACGTGCAGCAAGGCAGCACGTTGAATTGGGAATGTTAACGTATTTATTACCATAATTGCTACAGTTCGAGCTATGTACACGACAGTTTGTGCGACGGGATCGGGAAACTGTTAGGCTTGCATGAAATATAGGGATTGTGTGTAATTGAAATCAGTCGCATAGAAAAATCAATCAAAATTGTGCGCGGCGATTTTAAACGGGTTGCCAGGGAAATACACCCGGTGTCTCTCTTTTGAGCGTTATTAAATAAACTAGTTTAATAGTCTTAAATTAAAAATAGAAAATTATTAATATAATTTCGATTGTATCATTTTCAATGTTAAGACTTACATATCTCGTTAGCGAAAGTGCTCATGTTTAGAATCCACACTCGACGGAATCCACACTCAATAGATAGATGCACAATGTATCATTTCTGCATTATGTATTTGTGCAAATGTATGTAATAGGCACAAGGAAGCATCACCGACCCCATAAAGTATATATATTCTTGATCAGAATCAACAGCCGAGTCGATCGACTCGAGTCGCAGGGATCTCGGAACCTATAAGAGCTGCAGACTTCAGCTGTAGGTCCTCCTAGTGCCCGCGCAGATCGAGTTTGTTTCCGATATTCGATAACTTGCCCCGTTTCCAAGTAATCGATAAATATCGATATCGGAATCCTGTTTTTGGAGCAATTTCGGCAAATAATATGAGCTAGAGTCACCAAACTTCACATGTAGCTTCTAGAATAGTAAACATACATAATATATCAAGTATCTTTCATTTTATAGCTATCGCCTGTCGGAAGAAGAGGGTTCAGGGTATCCCCTAGTCGGGATCTCCCGACTAGAACCACTTACTTGTAATATTAATAAATATTTAAAATATATTTGAAGAATAACTAAGAACAAGAAATCAAACGATTAAAAGCAAACTCTAGCGATAGGAACAAAATACATTCGGTGAACGATTAGGTAAAAATAGATTAGTTTGTTTACAAATTTTAGACTTTATTTTTAAAAGATTTACAAAAATTTTTTTGAATATTTTGCATTGATTCTAAAAGATATATTGTGTAAAAAATAAATTGAAATTTGTTTTCAAAGTAATCTTTCATCAATTACTTTTTTAAAACTGTATCTGAGCAGCTCGTGAAGTGCGCTTTTCCAGGAACACGTAGCAAAATAACCACATGAATTATAGATGACACGTGCAATATACTACAGAATGTAATGCAATTTAATAATACATAAGCTAATGAGAAAATAATGACTATAATGCCGTCAGCCATTAACTGTGTACACAACTTCAACTGACTGCGAAAAATAATTTGCGCTTTCGTGCTACCAAACTCAAACCGAATCCGAAAAGAGTTTTGCTCGGGATTATAACAACCAAGTCATGCACTTAAAAGTGCACGTATGCATGTATGTGTGTGTGTATTGTACGTGTACGTAATTTTGCACGTGCAATTTTAATGAACTTTTCACACTCATTACACTCAATGGGCACAGAGACAGAACAGAGTTGCGCGCACGGCATTCCCGTACACACACACAGACACAATCAAATACACGGAGCGCCTGTTAACTTCCGGTTCCGGCACTTTTTGTAACCGCACGCAAAGACCGCAAGACATGTCAGAATGTGTTAGATGCCTATGCTCGACGTGCAGTTACCCACAAATAATTAGAGTTCTTGATTAGCTTTAGAGAAAAAAAATATTAAATGAAATGTGCAAAGAATATGCAGATGCAGCATGTTATTGTTCAAGATTGTGCGTGTTACAGTAAATACGGGAATTCGTAAAAAGCTTTTATAATCTAAAAAAAATTGTCAGTATTAAATGGGAGAATGGAAATGGCAATGTTTGGGAAAAAATTGTATGCGATTACAATTAGCATATATTTATAAATATAAATAATCAAAAGCTGATAACAGAGCGGCGAAGCAAGTTAAGCTTATATGTATGTATACATATATATATATATATATATATTTACATATATATATATATATACATACATTCATATAAGCTTCACTCTTATATATATATAAATATTCAGCTATGTATGCGAATACCTATATATATGTTGCTAACTGATGGCTCATCAATCTACCATGTCTCTGATTAAGCGCATTTATTCAGCTATGTATGCGAATACATGTATAATATAAATAATATATATATATATATATATATATATATATATATATAGCGCTGAATCAGAGGCATGGTAGATTGAAGCGCCATCAGCTATCAATCAGTCTTACAGATTTATAGCTGTGAAACGGTTGGCAATCTCGGATTAAAAAAATGAAAATACACCTCATGTATACCTTATTGGCAGTGTTTGTTATGGCATGTTTAGTGCAATCAAATGAACATTCCACAAATGGCTGGTTATATGCCTTATATAAAGTGTAAAGAATAAAATAACTTAATATAGTGTTCTCTACAGTCGTCAAAGGACTCTAAGGAAAACGATTTGCAGTATGAACTTGACTGCTATAAAATGGTTAAGCCGTTTCTAAGTCATGCCGCCTCAATAAGAGAAAAGGAGGAACAATTCTCAGAGTTACAGAAGAAAATAGATGATCAAGATGCAATTATCGCAAATTTAAAGGAGGTTATCAGACAAAAAGACTACTTGACTGCCGCATCTAATGAAACCATTTTAATTCAGAATGATTTTCTGCTTACAATTAAGAAGCAACTCGCCCAAAATAACTAAAATGGAATCTGAAATAAAATCGAAAGATTCTCAAATTGATAAGAAAGATAGCGAAATAAAGTTATTGCAATCCAAGAGCAACTCACACTTGAAAACCTAATTAAAGCGAACACTATGCCCTCAAGCTGCCTGGGAAAATTGACAGATATCTATACGATTAAGGTGCCCAACTTAGAGGCCTTCCTTGTGCCCTGTGACTCGAAATTGGCCGACAACGGATGGACTGTCATTCAGCGTCGCGTGGATGGAAGCGTGGATTTCAATCGCGACTGGGACCAATACAAGGCCGGTTTCGGTGCTTTACATGGAAGTTTCTTCATAGGACTAGAGAAGTTACACCATATGACAGTATCACAGCCCTACGAACTATATGTATACCTTGAGGATTTTGAGAATAACACACGCTATGCCAAATATAGTCACTTCCTAATTGGCAGCGAGAATGAGTCGTACAAGATAAATAAACTTGGAACTTATTCTGGAAATGCTGGTGATTCCTTAATTTATCATTTAAATATGAAATTTTCAACACCAGACCGTGATAATGATAATTCGAAAGGAAACTGTGCATCTTCTTTCAAATCGGGTTGGTGGTATTATGAATGTTATATGTGGTAAGTGTTTAGGGAAATTCTATAAATATTTATTGAGCAATCTGCGAATTTTCTTAAATTTGTAGTAACCTAAATGGGCAACATGTTAACAAGTTTGTTGAGAATCAGAATCGTGGCATTGAATGGAGACAATGGCATACTAATCCGCTGAGATTTGTGCAAATGATGATAAGGCCACAATCCAATTGAATAAAAAAATGATTTATTTTCGTTTTATAGCATGTCATTTTAAAAGAATATGATTTTAAATTTGTACCAATCTAATTTGATGACTTCTTAAACTTTTTATTATTTATATTTATGTTTGTCAGAATATTACATCTCTTCACTCCCTAACTTTCAAATAAAAAATATAATCCTCATCATCCTGATTTTTGTTCCATAGTTTCCTTTCAGTTTTTGGTAAGCTTTTTCGAATTTTAGTAAATCTTACATTCTGCAGTTTATAATAGAATTAAGCAGGGCATGCTTTACATTTAGCTACCCTATGTGCATGCTGAAATTTAACAAATCAAAGACGAACTTTAAAATTTTAAACAAAAATTATTGTGATGCATAATTTTAATTGTTCTCGATTAAGATAAACAAGCTGTAAATTGAACTTTATTAAAATGTGTTGTTTGGCCACCTTCTCCCTTAAATAAATAGTGTTGGCCTGTAAAATGCAGGGTATTAAGAGATAGAGACAGAGAGAGATACTTGACTTGTCGAATCGTGCGCATAAAACTTTCGCCATGAAAAATTGTACCTTTGCCTGAAATATGCCCATTTTCCGACTCAAGACAGTTTGACAGAAACAGTTGCAAGTACAACAACAACAACAACAACAACTCCGACAGCAGCAACTGATAACTGGATAAGGTAACAACAATGTCGGGTGTCATCTACTGGATGCTGCACACGATGTGGCCTCATTCGCATTCTACGTGATCTGTTGAGCTTCTATCGAAGCATGTCAAAGGTGGCCATCAGTTCCGGATGAGATTCCCCACCATTTTTCGGTGCAGTTCTGTTTGGCTCTACTTGTGCCGCGTCTCGAGCTGCCGCCCTCGAGACAAATTGAATTCGTGCATTTTTTGTGCAGCGCATACAAATGGCAAACCAGCTGGCAGTGACGTTGACTTTGTCGTTGAGGTTTCAATGTTGCCCTCACATTGAGTACTTTCATCTTGTCATGTAATATGTTACGCCTTCAAATCTAAATAATTTGATTCCTAAAGAAACAAGAAAGAGGTTCTAGTCGGGAGCTCCCGATAAAGGGATAGCCTGAACCCTCTTATTCCCACCCGAAATGCAGCTCGCGCTACGCGCTCGTTTGCTTTCGTAGTAATAAAGATAAATTAAAAAAAATAAATAGCAGAACAGAAAACAATACAATTGCAATTGCAATGCTGTTGAAAGAATTCAAAGAAGCGTCTTCTGAATGAATGTGTGTGTGTACATGAAATTCTTGGAACTTGCGCAGCAGCTATGCTGCTAACACGTGCGCACGTAACTTTTGTGTTTCTTAGCCGATCTTAATGAAATTTTCGACAGTACATATTATTGTAGAATAGAATAAAGAATATTTGTGTACTCTCAAAAATTTAATTGCATACAAATTGTGGCTTAAATTGATGGGCAATACAAGTTGGATAATTAACTTGATTTATAGCTTTGCGGTGCTAGCGGGGAGGTGGCGATAGGTATAAAATGACACATACTTGATATATATATACTATTCTAGAAGCTACATGTCAAGTTTGGTGACTCATTATATTTACCAAAATTGCTCAAAAACAGGATTTCGATATCGATTTCTATCGATTATTTGGAAACGGGGCAAGTTATCTAATATCGAAAAAGTTCAGATTATTAATTTATCAGTTTTGTTTTTTTAATGTCTGGGTATGGTACAGCCCTATTTTAAAAAAATATGAATGCCATAATCAGGTACATTTGTTCGATTTCTCTTTGCAATTATGTGATCGACTTTTGCTGTCATAAACATGATGGAACGTAAAAGAGTATTTGGTCTTCGACTTCCTGGCGATTTAAATCTTTCGTGTTTTTCTGGCGCATCCTGTGCCCGCTAAAAATCACGCTAATTGTCGCATGGCAAATGCGCTGTCGTCGGCATCATTGCATACAATCGGGTGCAGAGCAGGGCCGAGCACAGTGGTTGCGGTTGAGGTTCTGACAGGGTCCATGACAGCTCTATTTACATAATTTTGAATAAGAAATCGTCTGGAAGGTCTTGCGGTATTAGTAGTCGAGGTACAGTTGTAAAATAAATACTATTCTAGTAAGTTCAACACTGGAATCGAATTAGTCCAACTTTAAATGAGATTTAACAGTAAAATTAATTTTCAAAGGTTAATTTCTTTGCTCAAGAGAATTGTTTATTGTCAGTTTTTAACAAACATAATGTGAATCATTATTAATATATCAAATAAAATTACAGGTTAGTTAATAATGATTAAAGGAGTGGTTACTACAAATGCATATATTAATCGAATTATATGTTTACACGCGGCGAGCGAAATTTCGAATGAATTTCCATGTTTGTCCCTATTTTTCGTTTGGTCTACCTTTCCGCTAAGGGCTGTGTCATGTTTTGACATGGAAATGCACGTCGTGACAGCTGTCGCATCCGTAGTTGCTGTCGCAGTTGCAACAATGCTTGGCATCTCGTTTTTATCCGTTTGTGTGTGCTGCATATTATAATTGCAGGGCCCCAACATAAGCAAAGTCAACGCTTTCAGCTATTAGAAAAACAATAACAAACACTTCGCCAGCAGCAGCCAGCATCAACAAAGCATTCCACAGCACCTGCCTCCTCTTCTACCCAAACAAAGATAAAGAGCGACGGTCAGCCACAAGCCGAACAATGATGACGATGCCGATGATGACACCCAGGTCCCAAAGCCATGCATAATTTATGGGCGTGTGCCGTACCGCAACGGGTGTGCAGGGGCACTAAGGGTGGAGCAGGAGACGGGTGTGTTGCATGGGGGAAATTTGCATTTAAACACATTTTCACACTCATGAGCACCAAATTTGTGTAACATTTGCAACAGCCCCAAACATTGGCTTTGATAGCAGAGTCAACAGTGAAGAGAAAAGGCTTTAAAAAGCATAGAATAGAATTCAAATACAGATTTGGTTAAATAACTACCGCAGCGATGCAGAGTTAATCTAGCGCATGAGTTCAGAAAGGCAGCTGAGGATGGGTAATTGATTTATGAATAAACACAAAAAAACGCCAGCAAAAGGTATAAATAACTAAAGTCCAATTAATTTATTGAATCGTTTGAATACTTCTTTATTATTATTTATAAGCATAATTATTATTACTAGTATTTTTATTATTATTATTATATTTCTAATTATTATTCATTTAATTATTGCTTACATTATTTGTTAAAGAGTATTTAATATTCGACTCCCCGCCTCTTTCTGCTCATATATGACTTTTCAGCCATGCACTGAAATGCGGTTAATAAGTTGTGCACATATGTGCATAAAGGACTGGCTGAAGAAATCGCGCGCTCTCTTACTCTCGCTCTTTTGGCAGCCGTGACATTTTCCGATTGCGCATTCGCCACGTTGCCCGCGCAAACATTTCAATTAGCTGGGCCAACAAAATTTTAATAGTTGTCAGCTGCATAGACTTGATAAATGCCAAAGTGCCAGCCAGTTGCTAGTCTTAAAAGCTCCCCCTCCCGTCCCAGGCCCCCTCTTCACTTGCCCGTATTATAGTCCTCGGGCCCCAGTTGAGAGCGTTGCTCAGCCTTCAGATTTCAGCTGTTTGTCCCTGGGTTGGCTGCGCCTGACATCCAAACATTTAAAACACGATTTTCACATTTACCTTTCAATTTAGCATTGTTTTCTCTTTTGCCGTCGTTTGTCGTTACTTTGGCTTTGGCTTTGCTCCCGTTCTTATTCTTGTTTTCTTGTATTTTTATTTATTTTTTTTTGGTTTTTGTTGTTGTTGTTATTCTTGTGCTTGTCTGGAAGAGGCGACATATTGACAAAAGTGTCTAGCTGCTTGAATTAAATTACGCTCCACGGCCCCAAAGATTCGATTAGGTTAAATCGAATTTCTTGGTTTGATTTTTGCCAATAAAAACACAAACTAAGTCATTGTGCCAATAACTCGGCACCTCTTGACATCTCTTACCCCTTTTGACGTCAGGCTAAATATCTTTTTAAGGGGCGTTAGGATTTCGACTCTGCGCTTTGTAATGTTGCCTTTTCAGTTTAACGGAATTTTGCTTTTGTTCACAAAAAAAAACGCCAACCTCTCATAAAAATATAAATTAAATATAACATAATTCAGAAAATTACATATTTTATTATTACTTAATATTTTCATTTTTAATAAAGCTGCAAATAACACATAGATAAGCTGCAGTAAAGATACAGTCGAATGAATATAATATTAGGCAGAAATAAGTTTAAATAAGTGTGCAATTAACGCATATTTCTTTTAGGGTATCTAAGCCAAGGCGCCTCAAGAAAGTTCTCCTGTTAGTTATTCTTTTTTTCTCTTTTTGGCAACATACATAAATAAGATTTATAGGGGTAATAAAATATTTCATGCCCGAACAATTTTCAACTGTGAACACACCTCTTGTCAAACGACCGAGCAGCAGTTCTCTGAAGCTGAAATCGGGCACTTTCCAGTTAATATGCGAGCTGTTAGAGCCATTCCGCAAGTTGAGTTGCCTTCTGCAGTTATTTATATTACAAATATTTCACAGCAGATGTACGGATGTATTCGCATTGCCAACGCATAAGTGTATTATACTTTACTAACTCTGATAATAAATTTATTTCATTTTCGTACCTCACCTCCCAATGTAAGGAAAAGTATACTCTTGGGTTTCTTTACTATTAGCGTTTGATTTTAGCCACACTTGTCGCCTTCTCGGCACAATGGGGGTATGTTCATTTAAAAGGAAAAGCTTTATTACATTTGAATGTATGTCTACCAAATGTATTCAAAGGAATAATATAATTGCCTCCATCTTTTTTAAACTCTGTATAAGAGTATTTCACAGTCGGCTGCTTCCAACTTTAAGGTACATACTTTTTTCCAGTTTGTCACAATTCAATTTCAATATATTCTGGATTCGATTTAAACGATGGCAAACCTGCAGATTTGTGGCATATGCTTTTTAATTTGATTTAGGAGTGCACGAATAAATACTAGAACGCTAGACGGGATATTTTCGCTTAGCTGAAGAACTTATATCTTTATTGAAGTGGCTCTTAAAGGGGTTAAGAATTTTCCGACAGCTAATGGACTATAAAATATTAAACCTTGCACTTGGCTTAGCTATTTGTGCGTCGTCTATGGCAGCTAATGGTTGTGTTTATTTAAGTATCCGATCCCCTGTTGACGTTCTTGTCATTGTTATCTACTGAATAGGCTGGCTCATTGCTTCAGGCTATGCTTTTGTGTGTGTGTGTGTGTGTGTGTGTGTGTGTATGGGTGTATGGGCGTGCTCAAACAGTTTAATGCCTGGGATAACAAGGCGCATCATGTTACAGTTACACACAGATACAGATGCATGAGTACATATACATATATATATATATATATAAACATATATATAAACATATATATGGCACGCGGCCAGGTGCTTAGCTTGCGGTTGTCTGCCTGTGTGTATATGTGTGTGTGTGTGTATGTGTGTGTGAGTGGATGCAACAATGGCCACAGGATGCTTCATCGCCAACACACGTGCGCTCTAAACTGTTGGCTCTAATGCAATTGCTGTCATTTTTAATGGTTTTATAAGTTGCACTAAAGTCGCCCGACTATGTGGTCGTCTATGCTACGCTCAGGCACTTGATTATTTGTTGGACTTTGCCAGACTCTGTCTCTGGCTCGGGCTACTCTCTGTGAATTGGTCAGCTATGAAATTTGCTTGCTCTCATTATGACAGGTTTCTTTCCGAGCTGACTGCATGTCCTGCTGTTCGCTCTACGCTCCTGATGATGTGGCAACTGGCATTGCCCTCCAGTGGCAGATGTGGCAATTACTGCATCGTTTGTGCCACAGCTAAATGTGTTTCGTTTTGATTAGTTAAGTAATTGCCGCGTCTCTACTCATGCGAGTGGCATTATGGGTAGAAAAGATGCTCAAAGGATGCTTAGTTTATGTTGGCCTGCAGCAAAATGGATTGCAATTGATATGCAAAATTAGAGTTCAAATGTTGATCTTAGTTAATTACAGTTGAAATGGCCAAGTTGAACGTTTAATATTTAATATTCAACCAATACCCTGCAAATATGTTCAGTTGGATTATAGCTAATTGACTAATTACTAATCCACCTTTTATTCTGTCCATGACGTTTATTCTAGTTTGGATTATAATCTTGACCTAAATTTAAGACATACTAAACAGAGTCTAAAACTCAATCAATTTAAAGTGCAAATCAAATAAATATTTCAGTATTTCGGTTTGATCCAATGCCTAGCCCTAAGGTTCCACATTAGTTATTCATTCGACACGTTTTTAAAAATTTGCATTTTTGACAAACAATTTATAAATGTTTAAAAAACTGTGTTCTGTTTGAAAAAAATAGATTTAATCTCCGTTAAGGTTTAATTGTTATTTGTGGAACTTAACCGCCATTAGGTTTGGTTGAAGCTAAATTAAAAGGAATTTATGGCTTTAATTTAATTATAATAAATAATTTCGATACATGCTATAATCTGTATTTATCCTACTACATTTTTATACATTTTATATCTTTTGATTAAAAACTACGATATACAATCTCAGTTGTAGCCCAATATAAGCAATATTTCATTGTGCTTAGGAATTTTTTACTCAAAATCCCCAAATTGGCTTACAATTTTCAATAACAAAAAGTTTTAAAAAAAAATCAATATAATGTTCTGTAAGTCAGTGCTAAGTTGTGAGATTTATTTAAAATAATAATTTGGATTATTTTACTTACAGGTCTAACTACAACATGCTTTTTCTCAGTGTAATTTATCGCACTGCCACATGCCACAGATTCTCTGGACCAGTCTGCGCATTCTCACCACACAATGCCGTGAGTGCCAAGTCAAATGAATTTCATTGGAGAATCTGTGCCCAGAAAGCTCTGCACTGCTTATAGAACATATAGTGCCGGGCCAGGCGAAGCATCTGCAGCATTTGAATTGGAGCCTACATCAACAGCAAAGCGCTTGAAATTCAATTCGAAGGCCTTTAACAATTTGAAGTTATTAAAAGCAACGCGAAAAGTTTAATTGGAACTGTTTGTGCCACTGGGGAGCGCAGAGCCACCAAATAGATGTGGCATAGAGAGTGCCCACTACTGCTACCCGCAGATCCGTAGATGTTTCACTGCGTTTCACTGCGGACTGGCGCTAAGTGTGCGCAATTGAAGGCAATTGAGCAATTTTGTATGCTCAGAGCGTCAGACGGCGCATTTGCATAAATACATTTATTTAATATTTAAATTAGTTTCGTGGCATTTCAGCCATGCATTTATGTATACAACACCCTCACCCTCACACTCACACTCGCCTCCATGTGCCTGGTCTGCGGCAATTCATCCTGCGCCCGCACATTTTTACTGATAATCCCCATTGACGCCTAAGTAATTGTCCTCGACGTGAGGCAAATGCAGCTATTCAGACGGAGCCAAGTGAAGTACTAGCTACCGACTGCCAATTTGGCTTGGCTAAAAGACAATGCGGCCGGCATCTGGATTGGTCCTAAGTAAACCTAATGCGAACATCAAATGCAAATTGACAAGTTTGTTGATTCAGTATTCCGGCGGCTTCAGGTACAGGCAAAGAGATATCCCTTTTATTCGCCGCTCTCCTGGGTAAGACATTTTATAATTAAACTTCTTATTATTAACCTTAGCAGCGTTTTCTGTTGCGAAATATCTAACACAGTCAATATATATACATAAATTTTATCGGTCGTTAGCAGCAGGCAAATCAACATTATCATTTACTTCTCTGTGATTTTCTTTATCGCACTTAAATAATAGAGTTTTGTTTTGAAATTTTAAATGTTTAAGAAATTTCTACTCTAGGTGATAATTAAGGGAATATAGAACTTATTAAATAATAATGTTGCTGTTACATGAGGGTTTAGTTTAATTATATACAATTTAAATTGTTTGAGTTGTTAGCGTAAAATCTCTGTAGTTAATTACTAGTTTATTTGACAGTTTGCGGATTGGCCAAAAAAAAACACTCGAACAAATTGTTAAAATTCTCTGAAAGCAAATATTACGTATACGCACGTGTATGCGCAACGCTGCGACTGCTGTGGCAGGTGCAAATGTATGAACCGTTAACGATTGCCTGTCTGCCGCCTGCTGCCACTGACCCTGCTTCTTTTTGCGACAGTTTCTTTAGTTGTTTTTCTCAGTCGTTTGCTTACGTAAATACCCCAAAGCACTGCGCATATTTCCTTATTAAGTATTTTTATAGCTAATGGCGCTTTTTACTTAATGTCAACACACAAGCCAGGCCCCATGCTTATATATAAATATACATATATAGACTTATACATGTGCACATACACATAAAATGCAAAAATATTGAATATTTTTATGTTGTTTTTATAACAATTTTATTTCCGTTGGCATTATTGGTGCTGTTGTTGTTGTTGTTGTTGTTGTTGTTGTTGTTGTTACTCTCGTTGCTTTTTGCCGTTGACGATTTCAGTAACAGGAGTCGTAGACTTCCTGTGACTCCTGTGACTCCTGTGCCACCTGTTATCTATTGATTTTTGTGCCTGTGTATTGCCTGGATACGTGGTAATAAGAAAGCCAAACTAACGAAAAAAAAGCCGCTAATGAGATACCCTAAAATTAAATCTTCTTTTTAAAAAAGAATATTTCATTTGAACTTCCTTTAAATGTTAAACAAAAATCACTTAAATAGTTAAATATAAAATAAATAATTAAAAAATATTGATTTAACAGAATGGAAAATATTTAAGAAACATAAGTTTCGAGGCTTTAAAATTGTATTTAAATATATTGTAGAAATATTAGTTTAATTACTTAAAGGAAATCTGAACTTAGTCTTGAGTGCAAGTTTTTAGATATATATATATCTATTGAAACAGGCAAAAATTCTCAACCTAATGACGATTTCTTGAAGAAGAATACATGTAAATATCTCGTTAAGAAGTCCATCTCTTGGTCATTGATAGAAAATTTAAATACACTCTGTTTTATTGTTGCCATTCTTGATATCCCTACGCTGCCTGTCACATGAGCGAATCAGACACACTTACAACCAGGATATACGTAGACTCCTATAAATATACAAATAACCAACTCCGCACCGAATTCTTTTATATTGCAAAGTTGACAGTTGAACAAACTTTAGGTGCCGCTTCTGGCGTTGCCTTTGCTCTTTACACACTCGAATGGGCAACGCAGTGGCACACAATACTCTCTCTATCTGTGTGTGTGTGTGTGGGTGTGTTGGGAATTGTCTATGCGTTGGTTCGTGGGGTTAAAGTGGACGAACAGCAGGGACTGTCAGGCGAGAATGGTTATTGTTATGTTGTTTAGCTTCCACAGGATGCACAGGATGTTCGTGCAGCTGCTTTTGAGTGCCAACCAATTTGGCCTGTGACATTAGGCAAAGTGTTCGCTGTTGTGGGCATCCTTAGGTGTTGCTGACTTTATAATATGGCCCTTGATTACGCTTTGTTTAGACCTTCGTAGTTTATTCAACTCCCATTCGAAACAATTATTGATTTTATTCTTTTATTTATTTAGTTATTTTTTATTTGTTGTTGTTTTCTTAGTTAGCTCACAAGTTGCCGCTTGAATGCTAATTTGTTTATTTCGCTTATTTGATATGCCAGCACTTTTTCTTTTGGCAGTTAATTGCACCGTAACGAGTTCTTTGTGCACATCTTTTATACCAGTTGGAACTCCTGCTCTTCACTGTCGTTAAAGTTAGTGCACTTTCAAGTATTTTGCATATTTTTGCAATTTCTACCCAGTTAAAAGGTAAACTACCATTTTTTTTGTGGATTTTATTTGGTGTTGGTGTGGCTTCTACTGCAGAATTGCTAAATTGATTTAATGACTTTTATCGTTTACATTTCAATTATTTAATTGCTTAAATGGTTCTACGATTCTTAATGGTTTTTTTTTATTTCAAAATACCCTAATGTGACCAAATGACTTGAAAGTGCAGATATTTGTGACATGGAGGAGAAAACACTTACGACCTAGAGAGAGAGCTTCTTTATATATTTTTGATCCACACCAATATTATGTATATTCAATTGAAGTGAGAATTAAGCTGCATACATTTTACATTTTTACATTTGCATACATACTTATACAAAGTTAAACCTTACGTAACTCTTTTTGCTGAACTGTTGGCACAGTCTCCGATTGGAAGGTGAAGAGCCTTTCAGAACTGACTGACTTCTAAAGTATCGCCTCTCTGTCTTCCTGGCGATACTTTTTTAATGATAATATAAATATAAGCGTGCATATTTGTACCAGAACCTCAATGCAAGGTATTGACTAGTCGAGCACTCGCATGTGAAGCATTTTAACTTGTTTATCGCCGCTGGCTTTTAATTGAATTAAATTATTCAGTAGTTGCTCGCACTGAGCTGCGCGCGTTTGTTTTTTTTTTTTTGTGCAGGGTAGAGATTAATCCTTCGACGCTTAAAACAACATGTGAAAGCTTAAATTGCTGGTGCAAACACAAGGGTTTGCTTAAAAGAGAAGCTCGGTATGGATTTGGTGGGGCTTGTATATTATTTAGCTAACGATTATGTAATTAGTTAGTGCTGTGATAATCTTTCTCTCTGCACGAATTAATTAAATGTCAAACAATTAAAATTAATCAAAAGCCGGAAAGTGTCAGGCATTGAAAACTGTAAACGTTCAAATGGGCCGTAAAAAGGCAGCCCCCTATCAACAAAACCCCAATCTCTGTCCGTTGTTGGACCCAACTTTTCATCATGTGTGCATAAATATATGTACTGGCATACATATGCCCACATCAGCAGCTGTCATTATCAGGCAGTGCGTAGGTGTGTGAGTGTGTGAGTGTGTGGTGTAATTATCACAGTCGCTGACAGAAAGCAGGCGGCGTTATAAAGCTGCTTAGCTGACGCGCCGGAAGCAGCTCGTGCCTATCCATCGTTTAATAGACTTTAAATTTCATATTTATTCTACTTGCGGGATACAAACTTAAAAGGGTATATGCATACCTTTCTTTCTGTATACATATATGCATATACCTACTTTGTTTTTTATCTCTATTTCCACAAGTAGTTGCGAAAAATTCGCGAAAAACCACTCCGTTTGGGCGAAGTTTATGATTCAAACTCTTTATAAAAATTCAACTGAAAAGTATTCCCCCACTATTTAAGTGTTTTTGGAAATTCCACCCGCAACTGTGGAAAATAAGCGCGAATCGGTTGCATACAATCTTATGCTTATCGTCCAATCAGCGTCAAATTCCTTTTAATGATATTTCTGAATATTTATCTGAAATGAGCATGGAAAAATGGGGTCAAAGTTAATATTAGTGAAAGTTCGTTTTTTTGAGACTTTATTTTATTTTAAGATTACTATTATTTTAAGATTACTATTTTGTTTAAGTTCATATCTTCGCTAACATATATTTTAGTTGCAGGGTATATCGAGGTATCTCTTTCCCGCACCCCAACTACCATTTTCATGTTTGTTATCATAACGTTTGTGTCATTTTGTGCCAACTGGCAACTGGAAAAGTTATCATCGAGGAGCAGCCAGCGCGTTCAAACTTTACTGTAGCATACTTTTCAGATGTGCAGGCTTACGCAAACGCACACACACACACACACATAAACAGAACATATAGATATGCATACATACAGTTTGAGCTTCATGACTTTGTTTTGCTGGTGGTGGGATGCTGCTGCTGCTGCTGTGCGTTTTCCCAGTTGTCTGTTCTGTTGTCTTAGGTGGTTCGGTTAATTTACATTTTCCTGGTAATTAAAATGTGCTCGTTCGCCCGCTACCCTTTACCCTCTTTGCCCCTCGTCTCTTCAAAACTCGTTTACATAATTATGTGTGGCAATTTGCGCGTGTGAGTAAAGATTTGCACAGCACACTCGCACACACGCACGCCATCATTTTACGCCGTAAATTGAACAGTTTTTTGACTGCTTTCTCAACGCTTTTTGTTGCTGCTTATGGCTTTTTGTTCGCTGTTCGCCTTTCTTTGGCAGCAACAATTGTCAGCTAATTTGAATAACTCACTAATTTATGAGTTTCGAATAAGAATGTTGGCTTTACATTTCACTTTCATGAATATGTTTTGAATTTCAAGCGTGCTACGGCTTCTTTGGGCCGCATCAGAAAGTTTTTCAATAAAATTGGGTGTTTAGTTGAGGGATTTTAAAATGAATTATTGCCAAAATATTATTAAATATTTCTTCATGTATTTTAAAGAGGCTGCTCAACTAAGTCTTTTACAGCAGCTGCTTAAAATCCTGTTATAATATTTCAAGAAATTATATTTATGTTAGGAAGTAGATCAAGATCCTTAAGCTGACAGTTAAAACTTACATTTATTTATATTTATCGAAATATTCCTCTATGTTCGGTCAATCAGTGCTCTCTGCCATATAATCATGCCACATTTAAGAATTTATAATGAAGTTTTTCAATTTTTACCAAGACCGTGATGGTAAAATTAAATAATAGGTTCTGTAATTAATACAAAGGAATATAAATGCTTTTTATACTTAGTAGGTTACATAAAAATAGCACTTTTGTTTTCCTGTTTGTTTTCGCTTCTCTGTCGAATTATTGTTATTGTTATTGTTATTTTGTATATTTCCTGTCAAATTGATATTGATTTACTGCGTGCAAGTGTGTGAGGCATATTATGATAATGAATATTTATGATTCGTGGAATATTATTAATGTTCATAATTAAACTTACTTTTGCTTTTTTTTCCAAAATTCATCTTAATGATGACGTAAATTTTCGAGAATCATTTGTATTAATTCTCATTTAGTGAGAGATGCTAAATTATATTGAAGGTTATCAAAATAAAAACCAGCATGTGAATGATAATTTCAGGTCAGGCAATTGATAATGTCTTTTTGTGATTAGGTCTTCATTTTCAAACAAGAAATAAGTAAACAAATATAGTTGCTTATTTCATGGGAATCACAACATCCTCATCTTTCTTATTTCCACTCTTAAGTCTGCTGAGCACACACGACTATCTCCCAATACTTATTAAGCTCAATATATATGACCTACCGCCAAAAGCTGGTATGAAATCATTGACAATGCAGCCTACTTTCTGCTTATAAATAAATTGTTTGTCTGCACAACGGAAGCCAGAGCCCCGGAACATACAAAGTCAATGAGTCAACCTCGAAAGCCAACAAATAACCCAAAGAGATGGTCGGAACTGTATCTTATGCTTAGGGCGTGCAAGCCGGCATTAGGATTTCGAGCGAACCGGAACCTGAACTGAACACAGGATTCGTTTGTGGGTGGACATTAGATACGCTTAGCAACTACGTTTCAGGCAATGCGCGTGGGGGCGTACCTCATAGCTACACCTCCACCCTCCCTGCCCTCCTCACACTACTTCGTTATTATAGCTTAAGGCCGGAGTATGCACGAAAACTTCCAAAAGCAAATTAATAACAACAACAGAAGCTGATGGAACGTAAACTGTCAAGTGGCTGAGCTACCCGCACGACCAATTAGTGCACACACTTAGAGATGGGCGCGTGATTTCCTGTTTTCTTTCGTGCCTGATCTTGCGTACATACCCAAACAACTATTAAATAACAAACATACTCACATATTATTATTATTATTATTATTATTATTATTAGTATTATTATTATTATTATTATTATTATTATTATTATTATTATTATTATTATTATTATTATTATTATTATTATTATTATTATTATTATTATTATTATTATTATTATTATTATTATTATTATTATTATTATTATTATTATTATTATTATTATTATTATTATTATTATTATTATTATTATTATTATTATTATTATTATTATTATTATTTTTATTATTATTATTATTATTATTATTATTAATAGTATTATTATAATTATTATTATTATTGTAATTATTATTATTACTATTATTTTTATTATTATTATTATTATTATTATTATTATTAATTTTATTATTATTTATCACAGGGCTTATTGGTTTTGTGCTGTTCGTATTAACCCTTTTTTTCGAGACCAGAAAAACTAGAGACTTTATATTTGGAATATATACTCCTGTATATCCGCAAAGTGTCAATAGTTTTTTGCCACGCCCACTAGGGGTACCACTTAATGATTATTATTATTATTTTTTTTAAACCAATGCTTACATTTTTCATCACGCACTCATCATTTGTATATTCGTGCCAAATGGCCACCAGAATTCCTCCGTTTATTCGTCTATTGTCAAGCGAAATTCATTTCATATTCCCGGCATTTGCAATGCCTCTTGAAATGGGCTCATTAAATTGTATCGTGATTTGTTTCAACTCAACGATTTGTTGAGCACTTTGTTCCCCGGTCGATTATACCGATGCGCTCGAGTTGCTTTCATTTGTTGCAAATTATTTCGCGGCCGATTTCGAAATTATCCCAAAAAGCTTAGGATATTGGCAAACTTGTTCCCTGGTGTGCAATAGGAAACTTACTTTGCTGTTTGCCTATTTTGTGAAATCTAAAGAAATGAGTATCTAACTGAAATTAATCACGGGCATTAAATTGGAAACTGAAGTGAGTGGCAATAATTTAATTTAATTAATGGTCGTGTTTAATGCTGGGCTTAAATAAAACGAGGGCGTTATAAATTTGACAGTTATCAGAAAATATAAATTTAAGAATTCTCAGAAAGTCCATAACAATTCATTAAAGATAGGGTTAGGGTGAAAAGGGAGCTTGAATACATTTTAACATAATTATATTTCAACCTTAAATCAAAAACTTTATTATGGCTACAGTCCGCGGGCCTTTAAAATATTGAAAATATTTATTCCAATGAAAAACTTTTCACCTTGCGCAACAATTCAAATTAGACAGCTAATTAAATTAAAAGCGCCTGAAGGTAGTAGGAGCTGAGCTTACAGAATAAATAGCCAGGTTCTTAGTAAAACAGCATTAAGGACTTTAAGTATACCCTGTACCAAGCACTTGACAGAGTCTGCCATAAAAATTTCCAATGCTTAAAATGAAGGCGAAGTTAGGCAATTAAAAAGTTAATTAAAGAAAAGCATAAAGTATTTTCTTTAAAATGGCGTAGATGTTATACTTTTACAGAGTTATTTATACACATTATCTTTACCAAATGCATTACATTTTGGATTTTATAGATATTTCTTACACTTTAAAACCTTATTTTATATTGCTCAGAAAATTCATATTTTTAATTAATCAATTTAAATTCGTATTTCAATAAGTTCGAATATAGTACAATTATTTTATTTTCGATGAAAATATAAAAGTACCATACGTTAGGGTATTGAAAAGCGCCTTAAGGGCAAAGCAAACTCAATTGGACAGCCAATTGAAGTGCGCAGCCCTCAAATACAAATATATAATAAAAATTGTTATGCAGGTGTGTATGTGTGTGTGTATGTGCGTCTGCGGGTGTGCGTAAAGCTTTTTGCTTTATTTAACTTGTCAGTGCCTGTGGAAAAGCTACAATATTTTTTATTTTAATTTTTTAATTCAGACAAGAGCATATTAAAATATTTTATTAAGTACATTAAGCAGCCATATTTAAGGCCATTGGGACGAATAACATTTCACTGGAAAAGTTGACGATCAGAGGGACTTATAAGATTTTCATGTGTCAGTAAAATGTGTCTGTGTGTGTGTGTGTCTGTGAATATTTTTCACAGAACGGAAGCTCATTTCAAATTCAGGGCACATACAAAATGCGTGAGCTAAACAAAGCTGTCAGGTGTCAGGTGTGCACAGACACAAACAGCCCCACGTAGGTGCTATTCGAGCAGTTTTTTTTTTTTTAAATTGCGTACCAAAAAGGCTGTTGCTAAGTTAATATATGTATGCTAAAGTCAAATGCTAGTTGTCGACTCTGATGCCACTCGAAAAGCTGCCGAAAAGCATACATATTCACCAGCTACTTGGCTATTAGCTGATAGGCAGCCACGCCCAGTGCCTATGTGTGAGTGCAAGTGCTGATGATTCTCCTTTCAAAAAAGGAGCCAAAGAATGTTCAAGATAGCTAAATGACAGTTTAATTCAAAAAAGTAGCTATATTAACCATATAGCTAAAAAATCTAACTTACAAAACAGCTAAATAAAACAAGTTTAAAAAAAATTATTTTAATACAATGTACAAAATTGGCTTTAAAAAGTAGCAGTATTCAATGTTAAGAATAGCTCAAAATCACTAATGAAAATTAGGTTCAAAATATTGCTGAATCAAACTTTAAGATTAGAAAATTTTAGTTGAATCCAATGTTAAAAGCAGCTGAATTAAATTTCATTCATAAAGTTTCAATCCAATATTAAAAGACAAAATTATCTTCAAGTAATAGCTGAATTAAACTGGCTAAAAATGGTAGATGTGTCCAAAGAAAAGAACTAAAAAAAGCTACATTTATGTAGATTTACAATAGTGGCTACATGCAATATTACAAATAACTAAGAAGTAGATATTCAATTTTAAACAAGCTAAAAACAGCTGATATCAATTTACTTTTAATATAAAAAGGCTAAGAGGTGCCACTTTTTCCAGTTTTATGCTAAGCAGTTGGAAAAGTTAACTTGCTTATTTGTGCAATGCGTCCAAAATTCACCTTGTGATTTATTTTTGCCTACTAGCCTAGTGCCTAACTAATTGCTGCAGCAGGCGCAAATGCTTCAAAGGGTCAGTGTAACATTTTCTACTGCAGTGGTTGATGATTATTCATCCGATAATTCCGAAGCTGCTGCTTATTTTCAGCTAAATAAGGATACGTTAAACTAGTGATGGCAAAAATGTCAAATTACGTTATCGATAGACGATAAACGGGGAGCCACAATCTATTACTGAAATGCCACATAGCAAATAAATATGTGAAACAGCTAAATTAGTTTAAAAATAGCCTGAATTACTGGCAGCTAAATTAACAGTTTCCGTCTGACGAGCTCAGAAAATGGCTAAATATAGCCTTAAATTAGCTGAATTGGCAGTGCTGAGCAGTCTCATAGGCGCAACCATTTCGAGTGGCCAATTTACTAACAGGCCGCAGCTACACACACATACACCCGCACACGCATACACACACACGCCCGCACACAGGCACCTACTGGAGGGTCAAAGAGGCTTTGGCAGCTTTGGTCCCTGGATCGTAATTTGATGTGGTGTTTCATGTACGAAATTGAAAGTCTGCCCAAGTGGCATGCACACAATGAAAGAAATGAAAGGAATAAAAAAATATGAAAATCAATTGAAAGAATTATTATGTTTTTCTACTTCATTCCTTCATGAAAGAAATTGAAAATTATTTCTGTTTGGCACTCGAGCTTATTGGGTATTTACTTTGGCTATCTAATTGAAGCCTCGCATTTATTTGTAAGTGTAGGCGTTTACCTTGCTGAGCGTATTAATAGACATCTCAGAAATCGTAGAGTACATACATTTCTTACTTCAGCGGACGGCTAACTTGGGTTAACTAGAATACGAGATGCCACTCATTTAAAGCTGTGAAACATGTTGTTTTTAAGTTAAGCGTGTCAAATTTGATCATGTCACGCAACTATTTATTTTCGTTAATGGGCAAGATTTGATTACGCTTAATCTACACTTAATCAGCCGAACCAAAGCATGAAGCAAAATACATTTCATACAAAAATTATTTTGTTATTTAATGTAATAATTTAGCAACAATTTTTAAGTTTCAAAACTGTGATTCGATCGAAATCTGAGTTAGAACGAGGCACTGGTTCAAACCGATAGCCGCACTGCAGACAAAGTTTGGGCTAAAGCTTTTTCCAATTTGTCATGGATTTAATTTCCCTAACACACAGCTATACAAGGAAGGTCTATAGAGAAAAAACACCAGCAAACACTCAGATTCACAGTTCTAACTTCTGCCGCAGGCGTCAAGTGAAGTTTGTCAGCAACGGGGAATCTAATAAGAGAAAACACACAAACACAATAACAGTTAGTTGTTGGCACGTTGTTATTACGTGTTGCTGCGTGTGTGTGTGCGCGTGTGTATGGAGACGAGTTTTAATTTGTGTTTGGCACTGCATATTAAATAGACACATCAACGCTCCGGCCCAAGACACACAGACACACACACACACACATACAGAGCTCCCCAAAAGCCGCGTTGGTTGATTGAATTGAGGGGGCGTTACGTGAGGTGTCATTCTATTAGTGGGTTAAATGTATTGGATCCTAACTGAATCGAAAATTGTCTCTCAATTGGCTAAGTGGACAGCCCCGTTTTTGTGTGTGTGCGTGAGTGTGTGCGTGTGTGGTATCACTGATTAAGTATACGCCGCATGGACTCATAAGAAAAACATTAAATGGAAATAGTTACTGTTGTGGCCATGCGCTGGTTATCCTGTCAGAACATTTCCCCTTTTGGGCTGGCGCAAATTGACGTGACATATTTGATATTAATTGACAACATCTACACCTGGGAATGCCTGCAGTGCACAGTCAATGGAAACATGTTATTAAGCTGAAATACGGTGATATCAAGATAAATCCCTCAAATGCTGCACATGATGCTGTTAGAAAAAACCTTTATTCATAGAACTACAATTCAATACTCCATAAAAAAAAAACATCTTTCAATTCGTGTCCCATTTGACTATTGATTGGTATTAAAGCAAAGTATTTAATGGCTAAATCTATGGGTATAACTCCAAGAAATTAAAGCTAAAGGTTGCGTTGATGGCTGGGTAGATACAAGTAGAGGGCACAATAGAGGGCACATTCGATGATTGTGACAACGGCAATTAGATCCTAACTTACGATCGTAACAAACCATGTCCTTTGAAAATCTGGATGCATATGGCTAAACAATAATGTGGTCATATCAATGACTATCCTCATATCCACTTTATTCTAAACAAGTTTAAACAATCAAAGAAAATTCTGTTTTTAAACTCTGGGTTATTGATATCTTGTTTATATTTTATATTGATAAATTTATAATTTTTATTGTTTTAATGCAGTTTAGTTCTAAAAACCGCCGACTAAAAGTGCATATGTATTATATTTTTATTATTATGCATAATAATTTATGTTGTTGTTGCCCTCAAAATAATCACCTAAGGTTTGAGTGTTTTTAGACGGCTTTAAAGCTCTCTAATCGCTACGCTTTTCAATTGCATTCAAAGTGGCATCAATTACTAGAGGAAACACACACATTCCCACAACTTTTGGGTGTCTTTGTGCTTGGGCGTATTAACTGATTATTTTGCGAGTTACGGCAACAGTGCAAATCCCCAGAAATTAAACCGCAAACACTCGACACAAAACCACAAAAGCCACACAACAAAACACCCTCGCCAAAACACACACACACATATGTACACAATATAGAAAAAAATTCAGCTATTGTGTTATTTATCAATTTTTTATTCTGCTTCAGCTGCGAAAATGGTTTCGAATGCTCGTGATCCAATTGCTCCTATCAATGACGATTTCCGGTCTGCACTGCGTATACGCAATATAATGGCATGTGTCTGTACATAGAGCTGTTTGGTATAATTGCCGTACTATTGATTCCCAACGTTTCTTTTTTAGTTTTTCTTTCCATTATCGATCATAATTAAAAACAAACAAAAAGATATTCCTCTACAATATATTCCAGGCCAATACGCTTCATTGTTCATATTTGACTATATTTCTTGGAAAATTAAATTTTCTCAATGCTTTTAATATATTCTTCTTGTGTGGCAGCGCAGTTATGAAGCTTTTTCTAAAACTGAGATTTGGTAGTGTCTTAGCAATATATTTATTTCAAGTCTGATCGGTTACCAAACTCGTCCGATGCATGTGCACATGTGCGAGTATTATTAATGCATAAGTTTTCCATTTATGATGCTCAAATATTTACAAGGCTTGTACACGCGTGCAAACACAGTTTGAAAGCGACTTTAAATGCGGCTGTCATCCGTTTTTGCAGCTTCAGTTGCTAAGCTCGTAAATACGCGCGCATTGGTTTTCAATTTGAGAATGTGTTTTGCTGCCAGAAGAGTGAGCTATATAGTATATGCATATAAAATGTATGCATGTGTCTCTACTGCCTGTTCCTGTTATTGTAAGCCATTGATACTTTAATGTATGCACCAGTGGGTGACAGTTTACATTCGCTCTCTGCAGGATTTGTATATGCGAGCGTGCGGGAGCCTTTTATTGGACATGCTGTTGGCTTTGTGATACGCGTGCGAAATAAGCGTATGTCATGCATACACAACAGACCTAGCCATTGTCAAACGCGTGTTTATTCATTTTTTTTTAATTTGTGAATGTGAATATAATATCATTATTAGATGACAATCTTACTTACATATCATACAAAGTTATGTTCTGAGGTTGGTTTGGTAGAATATCTATATTTTTTAGTCGATGTTAATGTTTGTATAATTTCTTTTAATTAAATTAATATTATTTTTACTCCCCAATTAAAAAAAAACAGTGCAAATTTTTTTGTTTTTAATGTTTTTAATCTTATTAATTGTAAATGTTTAATTCGCTCCATTTGTAAAAGTATTAATTTATATACAAATATTTGTATCGACTTAAAAATATAAATTTTCTACCAAACCAACCTCAGTGCAAAACATACATTCATATGTGAACACAAATTTGGGATAGGTGATGGTCAGCGCTAGAAGATTAACAAAATTAATTTCTTGCCAGCAAATGCCAGAACAGTAAATAACAACACATTCAAATATGCCTCATTGAGCCGAAGCTGAGAGTAAATTCTAAATTCTTTCGGCTGTCAGATCGCAATGATACTGAATTCGTTTTCGATCTCAATTTTAAAAACAAAAAAAATAAAATGATTAGCAATATATAAATATACATACCAATTTTTTTTTTTAATATTTGGTTTCACGCACCGTACTCAACTTCTTCCTATGCTTGCCATGGGCTGGGTCTGTCCAAGCCCATAAAAATAAAGCTGGCAAATTAATATATTAGTATTTTAATTTTTATGAATTTGTCCGAATTTGTTTAAAAGTGTCCCATTCTCTTTCAATTTTCTTAAATACAAATTGATTCCTAAACTGTTCAATATCTATAATTTGTAAAGGGGTTAATTGTTGCTATATGTATTGGCAGTAAAGTCTTTTGAAATCGGTTGGGATTTACAAAAGTTTTGTAAAAAATATATCTAGCATACGAAATATTTTTATTGTATAAGGGATTGTTAGAAATGTTGCCAACTTTTTCCTTTTCTTTCTTTAAATCTTCAAATATTTTTCATCATTATTTTTAAACTCGGGCTTGTGTTAACATGGTACGAAATATAAGCTTTGCAAATACCCCTATATTTTGATTGTTATTTGTTATTCAGTTCTGTTCATAAATCGCTCTCAAATCACATGACCATGGCAATTCCTACCTATTGACAATGTAATTAATGAGTACAGGCCAAAGTGTCAGAAACCGATGCCTGAGTAAACAACATGTGGGCTCTATTTGAAAACCCACAGGCTTGTGGACCAATAAATAAACCACGCCCACAACAAGTATAGGGCATATTGTGCATTGCAAGCCAAAAACCATAATACAAAGCAAATATTTATATTTGCCGCTTACGTTGAATGTATTGAAATTCTCATATTGAGTTCAATACAGTACTCGTTTATTTGGCTTGGATCAAATTGAAAATGGTAATGAGCCCGCCAGACATTGGTAGTTGATGCTCATTAGGGTTCAATACATATCGAAATACTATTTCTCTATACAAACATAAGTTATGTACATTTTGGGCATGTTGTGCCCTGACGTTGCTCCCTGACTCATAATTCATGTATGTTTTGAATTTCATACAAAATTCATTACAATTTCATAAAAAATTTATACAATAACATGCGCTGCTAGAAATTTAATATTTTTTCTAATGTAAATTACAAATAACGAATAGTATTTATTAAATACCCACTTTTTCAAAGTCACAAATACATGTAAACATGCAGCCCGTTATTAACGATTCTTATCGATTGTTTGACCCGAGAACTCATCGGTATTTTCATTGTCAGTTCAGGAATTATGCTGATATCCTTTGGTCATCATATCGTCCTCATATTGTCGATTGGGGACATGCGAGAAATGTTCTTCAAATAGCTAAGAATATTATGAGGCCAGGACTTGGTGATTTTTTCAGGAAATGGGCATAAGACACTAAATGGCCAACATATTCGAAACTAAAAGGACGATCTCGATGCTCTTTGGCCAGTTTGTAGCCATTGTCAATACAATTTTGTTGACACAGGACTTGTCAGGATTAAGTCCTGTGGGCTGTATATTCTTAAATGGGAGGATGAGGACTTTCTTCGGTCCAAAGTACATCCCGATAGTTCTTAAAGTTTCAACGTAAGTCCTGAAATTTTCGATTTTCGGACTCAGCCCCTTGTAGAAATTGTGGACCAATTTTTGGTGGAATCCTGGAAATTCTTGAGTGTCAATCGATAGTCCTGGTCCCAACGAGCTCAAAAAGGTATATGCTTCGGATATTCTTAAGAATATGCCCGAGCTATAACCATAAATAGAATGTCCTGTTCAGAAAAATATGCATATCTCGGAAACTAAAAGGTTGATTTCTATGTCTTTTGGTCAGCTCTCCTCATCCTCCAAATTAAAAATTTTCTATAAGAAGGACAAAAGTTTTTCATACCCCCAAGAAAGAAGGACTTTCTTGTACACACAAATAAGCATATAGATCGGTCATATCCCGGCGTATCCTCACAAGTCCTGTGAAAAAACTGTGTTAACTAAGACTACCAACTGAACAAAAGACATCCCAATCGTCCTTGTAGTTTTCAAAATATCAATGATTTTGTCCATGATTCTGCGAAGACCACATAATTTTTTAATGCAGATCGATGCAGTTAGTCTCTATGATTCAAACGCACCATGTCCTTTAAAAATCTGCTAGGATATGGCCGAGTTATGGCTATTTCTTTCCCAAATATACCATTATATCCCAACTTTGACTTTTTTATTTAAATGTGTTTTTATCTTTTCAGATTGAAGGATTCAAGGAATCTATTCGCTTCTAAGACTTCTAAAAATCCAACAAGGATATTCCTTTTGTACAAATCGAGCAAAAAGCAAGGGGTTAACATCAGGACAGGACATCAAAATCGCCTTTATGGTTTCCGAGATATGGATATTGTTATTTTAAAGGACATTAAATTGACCACCTCATGTAGTCCAACATAGAATATGTAATAAAAAGGACGAAAACCCTTCAAGGAGCTGAGGAAAAGAGATTTTTGTCGGTAGAGATAAAAGGCTGTAGATCGGCCGTATCCTTGCTGATCATGATGTCAATTTGCCAACCGTAAGTCCTTATCTTCCTTATTCAGTATATATAATAAAAAGGACGAAAGTCCTTCAGACAGTCTAGATATAAGTTAAATTCTTTCGCAAATTAACAAAGCCATAACTCGGCGTTATCCTTGCGGATCGTGACAAGTCCTGTATCAAACAAATTGTTTACATAAGGACCTCAAACTGTTCAAAGGACATCAAAATCGTCCTTGCCGTTTCCAAAATATGCGTATTTTAGTAAAAAGGACATTTTTTAAGTAGCCATATCTTGGCCAAATCCTTAAGGATATCGGAAGGATATACCTTTTTGAACTCGTGGGGACCAGAACTATCGATTGGCATTCAAGGATTTCAAAGATTCGACAAAAAATTTCACCAAAATTTTTCATAGGGGGTTAGTCGCAAAAGTGCCAAAAATCGAACAATTCGGGTCTAACTTAGCCATTTGAAGGACTATCGGGATGTCCTTTTGACAGTAAATAGTGCCTATCCTCCCATTCAAGAAAATATAACAAAAAGGACGAAAGTCCTTCAAACGGCGAAGTTTTATGGGCAATTTTCGCAAGAGAAAATAGGCCATAACTCTGCTATATCCTTGAGTATCCTTGCGTATCCTATGTCAGAAAAATCGTATTAGCCAAGCTGGCCAAATTTCATAAGGATCGTCATTATAGTTTCGGAGATATTCAAGGATTAGTGTTTATGATCCATTTTCATGCTCTCCGGGACTGAAATTTTATAAGTAAAAATACAAGTCCTGGGATTCTTAGATGACCCCATATTTTAATGATGCAGATCGATGCAGGGGGTCTATACGATCCTAACGCACCATGTCCTTTGAAAATCTGCAAGGACATGCCCGAGTTATAGCCTATTTTCCTGCTTTTGTATAATTATTTATATGTTTATTTTAAATATGCTTTTATCATTTCAGACTGAGAAATTAAGGACTACAGTGAGCTCTAAGGACCTCCACTACTGATAAAGCTATTTTTTCCAGGATCGGACTTCAATTAAGCCAGATATAGCTAATTTAAAATTTAGCATAAAAAACAACAGTTTTGTTATTTTAAACATAAATAAATCAATTATTTAAAATAAAAAACGAAATTCCGGTTTTTTTATTTAAATATTAAAAAATCAACGGTCTTTAGAAACATATTGCATACCCGTGGGGGCGTTTGTTGGCAACCGCTAGCTGCCGAGATTTTTCTTTAAATCTGACAAAATACCAGGCGAACGGAAATGCTCAGAAGGTCGACAAAAAATATTTTTGCATCCGAAAAATGACGTAGTACAAAGGGGCTCCCTCACCGCCGGTCCCAAATTTGCCCTAAATTCCTCTCAAGTACCAGGCGAACATAAATGCCCAGAAGGTCGACGAGGTCGACAGAAATGTAACTCAATTAAAATGAGTGATGTTAAGTACCAGTTTACATAAAATGAGTGCTATTAGGCGGCTGTTAAACAGCAGCTGCAGCTGCAGCTAATGTAAAAGGGCTTCTGAAAGAAAAATCATACATGTTTTTGGACCATTGCAATGCACATTTTGCAGGGATCTGGTCCTTTAGGTTCCCAAGGACTATATCAATGGTATGGTATAACCAAGGATATGGTAGTCAACTAGCAACCATTCAGGGGGCGGGCTGTAGGTGGGGGCGGCTGTAAAAGAAAGCATACATATTTTTGGACCATGTTCCCTGTGCATTTTGCAGAACTCGGTCCTTTAGGCTCGCTAGGACTATATCCTTGGTATGGAATAACAAAGGATATCTAAGTCATCTAGGCACCAAATTTGTTGATTATATGTTATCCATGGGCGTGGCAGATGTGGCTGAAATATACGAAATAAAAATGTATTCATTTAAATTAATTACAATTATGAAAGATATGTGAAAGTCTTCAAAATCGACAAAATGCCAAACATTTTCTTTTTAGAACAGATCCAGATTTAGCCACAACTTAAGAATGAGATTTCCTTAATGTCTATCCAAGGTATGGAATAAGGAATAATATATCGGCGATCTAGGTACCAACGGTACTGAATATTTTGTAGTCCATGCACATGGCAGATTCGCCTAGAAAATAAAAAATTCGTTTTTTTGAACCAAAATATATACGTTATATTACCTCGGAGAGCCCTTAAAATTGACAGAAAATTAAAAATATTTATTTCATTTTGGTAAATGTCTATCCAAGGATATAGAGGCCATCTAGTTACCAACGATACGGATTATTATCTTGTCCATGCGCTGAAAAATACAAAATAAAAAGTGAATTAGTAGGTTGTAAACTTTAAATGGCTTTACATCGGTTTAATTGCGTCCAACTTCTGAAGGATATACCTTTTGATACTCGTTAATAATCGCTCACTTTAACTCTACAAATTTTGATTTTAAGAACCTTTCTGGATTTGGCAACTAGTTTTATGTAAAAACTTTAGAATGCGATTTCATTAAATATTGACATTTGATACTCTCGATTCGTTCAAGTCTAAAAAAGTATAACATTAGCGATACGGACGAAATTTACCCGATAATTTTCACTCACAATATTTTTAACAGCTTTAGACGACTGTTAGCTAATACAAATTGAGCAAGCCATCAACTTGAGTGAGTGCGATGCAGAGATAGGTGATCAAAGGCAGATGTTTACAAGATAAATTCTCCATTGAAACGAAAAGCAGTAAAAAAACATGCATGGGATCGTGATCCAAAGCTAGATAACGCACGAGCAATCACACACGCAAGCATAAGTAGATATCACTCCAGAAAACACACACCCAAACATATGTATGTATGTATGCAGAGATAATAACATGTACACACATATGTATGTGTATATGCCTGCTAGTGTATTATCTTCCTATGCATCGCCCTCTCACAAATTATTTTATTGATTATTTTTATGATAAACTTTGAACGGCTTTATCTTGGTTTATTTAAGACAAATTTTGGAAAAATAGCCCTTTTGGGATTCGTAAAAATATTTTAAATCGATAGAACTGTAAAAACTTGTGATCCATTTTTGTCAAACTTTAGAATACGATTTTTTCAATGTCAATTGATACTCCCCATCCGTACGAGTCCGATAATATACACCTTTACGACATTTGGACGGTATTTGCACAAGAATTTTCACTAATAATATTTCTAAACAGCTTTACTTGAGTGCTGGCGTTCAACTAAACCCAACAATTTTGGGCTCAACCAAAGTACACGAAAAATCAAAGGGGAGCAAAATGAGTAAGCAAGCAATAAATTCGACTGAGCGCAACTCAAAGCTAGATAACGTACAAGTAATCACACATATGAATAAATAAAATACGTGTATATGTATGCGTTGGGCTCTCCCGAACTTTTGTGAGCAGCACCATGAATTGTTCTCATTTCTGTGTGCCATTACTTTAGGCCGCTCGCACAGATTAGTTTCGTGTAGCAATCACACACACGCACAAATAGGTACGTACAAGTACACACACAAGTACAAACATGTACGTCCGCACAACTTACTGTTGGTTGTAAAAAACTACGATGCATGCAAAATATGCGTAGCTGCCACTTTCTATTTTAGTCCAATTTTTAATAGGAACTTTGGAAAGCCACTAACGATCCCAAGATGAGCTCGTGAACAATCAATTCTTGATTGGACCAATGAGCGATAGGCTTCAGCAAAAATGCACAGCATGTAGATAATACAGAACGAACACACATCCAAACAAGTGTATGCAGAGGGAATCGGCAAATGTGCACACACCTGTATATGCATGCTTCTGCATTACCTTTGTACACGAAATTCTGATCTCTAAGCAAGACTTGCTCTCTGTTCTCTTACGTCAAGAAGAGCAAGAAACAGAGCAAGTCTCGCCACCGAAAATTCGTGAGAGGCCCATGCATTGGCAGCATGTAGATAAGACACAAGCGAACACACACCCAAGAAGTGCATGCCGAGAGAATATTGTGTGCTCCTGCATTATCTACATATGCATTGGGCTCACACGAAATTTTGATGCTGTTTATCGCTCTAAGCAAGACCTGCTCTTTTTCTGTGCGCCAATTTTGTTAAACACTGCTAGTTTGATTAAAGTAGTCAATTGAACATTAACAGAAGATTCTGCACGGCCGAAAGTTGTGGATTTGGTTTATACGGAACATAATGCATGACATTCTATTGTTTTATCAAACTTGGTCAAATTAACAAATTGAAATTTTTAAATGCCAATTGACATTCTTTGTCCGTACAGATCCCAAGTATAATAAAATAAGAAAATAGAATGGCTATGAGTTGATGAGATCCGATCTGGCAAGATGTATGTACAAGTTGAAAGCAAAAGCATCGAGTGCCATTTTAGTCAAATTGTAGAATGCGCATGAGAGGAAATTAGTCAAATATGTAGAGATGTATGTATATGTATGTATGTACATATATGCATGCTTGTACATTTTCTACTCACGAGTTTTATTATAAAATGAAATATTAATTATTTTCTTATTAACTTTCAATGGCTCCCTATACTTAAATTAAGTCCGATTCTAGAAATTGATGATTGTTAATGTCTTTAGAACTATTGCCATTTATGTCATAATAGTGTTAATTAAAACTCCCGATCCATTAGAGTCCGACAACATATACCATACGAACGGTGTTTTCCCGAAAAATTTTACTTCTAATAACTTTATACAGCTCTACTCGACTGCTGTCATTTAACTAAATCAGAATTTACTTGCACAAAAGCAAAGTGGATAAAAATCGGCGCACAGAAAATTGAGCAAGCAAACCATAAACTCGACTGAGCGCCCTTCAAAGGTAGATAACGCATAGACAACGACACACAAGCATAAGTAGATATCACTCCAGAGAGTGCACACCCAAACATATGTATGTATGTATGCAGAGATAATCGCCAAATATGTACATATGCATGTGTATATGCCTGGCTTGTGAATTATTTACTTGGGAATTGCGCCCCCACGAACTTTTGCTGCTCTAGAAAAGACTTGCTTTATTTTCTGTGCGCCGATTTTTGTTGTCTTTCTTTAGTTCTGAGTTCGATTGACTCCAGTTGTCAATTGCACAGTATTGCATGCTGAGAATTGTGCTTGTACGAGAATACAATGTATGCTTAATATGCATGCTTACATTTTGTAATTTCAAATGACCATAACACCCGTAAATGATAAACATCATATACACGTCGGGGTCTATATAGGCATACAAATAAAAAATTAGTGAGTTGTAGGCCCCTCTGATTTGTTTCATATTTATTTATATATTATTAAATGTGTTTAAATAAAAAGGTAGTTAAATTCAAACATTGCTTGGCTTTAATTATCAAATTATAAAATTCCCAATTAGCGGCCAGTATGTGTTGACAAATGTGCAGAGTTGCCAAAAGGAACGGAGAGTTACAGCTTTTGTGACCAGGCACCTTCACGCATACACATATATATTTGTACACTTATACATACATACAAGTTAAGTCTATCGAGGATTTGAAACATAAGATTAGATGGGCTATTTTCTTGACCCATGTGCCCACAAAAGAGACTGACAAATGATGGCACGACAAAGCCCAAAAGGACACAATGAAGCTTGAGATATATTGGTCAAAAAAAAGGTATATAAACAAGAGAGTACTCTCATAGACATAAGTGTGAATAAATTGTCTGGAAAAATGAAATATTTTGTTACACAAAATTTAATTTTCGAACGACTTATTCTACAGAGTAATATGTATGATATACTAATACGATTTTGAAAAGATTAGGCTCATAGTGAAAAAAGTTTTGCCTACAAAAACCTAGTTTCGACCGATTGTTCCCATGGCAGCTATATTCAGATATTTGTGCTGCCTGCAACAGAAAGACCGACCTATGCAAAGTTTCAAGACGATAGACCTAAAACTAAGGGAATAGTTCGCATAGAAACAAAATGACGGACGGATAGGCGGACATGGCTATATCAATAAAGAAAATATGCTAATTTTAACTTCTATCTATGACAACAATAATAATACCCTCAATAACGGCTTTTGGGGCCCCTAAAACGTGGCCCGAGCACATCTCTAAATAAGAGGATTTACTATTAAACTTTCAAGTGTCTAGTTTCTCTAGATTCATACAGACAGACTTCGCTACATTAATTTCGCTGTTGATGCTGATCAAGAATATACTTATGCCGTTTATACAGAATATATAAGTTTGTGATTATATATTTTTTATTTTATGTTCAGATTCCACTTATTAAGCGGATGACAATCTGCCTGTCATGAATATTGCATAAATATATTGCTATATTTTTGTGATTATGAATGCGACTTAGCATAAAAATGTTCATCAAAATGATACCAAGTTTTAAGCAAGCTCCAAAACCAAACCACAAATGCAACAAATGATGAAATAGCCAAAAGCCAAATACCAAGCTTTGATTCTCGGGCAGTCGAAGTATAAAGCTGTCAACTTTGCGCCCGTTGGCGGTAAATTTTGGCTTCACTAAACAGCAAAATCTAAAGTTTTGAAAACCGCCCACAACTTTCACAACTATTACCGCAGCAGGCAAAACAATAGCAAACATCAGCAGCAGCAGCAGCAGCAACAACAACAAAAATATGGGTAACTTTGTAAAATAAGAGCAACAAGCGACCCTCCCAAACAGATGATATCACTGATGAACTACTCTCTTGGACAAATTTGCCCCCAATTATGATTTTATTTGGGCTATAGTTGCCATTACTAAGACCAGTATTTCCAAAAATCAGTTCTTGGTGAATATGATTGATAATTATTATAATTTTCTTCATTCATAGATTGCGACCAACGATATTTATATCCATATTGGTGAAGAGGGTACATTGGTATCATGTATTCCATTCGTTGGTTGCGCCTTAAAGCGCATTCCAGATATGGTCTCCATGTGGTTAAGCTTGGTATGTGACACTCCTCGGATCTACCATTTTTGAAGAGCTGAAACCTTAGATCAAAATACATGGGCCGCTCATTTTCTTGTTGTTGAGTGATTTTAATATCATCGCTATAGTCAAAAGTACTGTAATACATGTATACTTTTTTCTGAAGCCAATTCATCACCCTGGGCTTATTATATATAGTCGATTTTCCCATACATACTTCAGGCATTTTTTCACTAAAAATTTAACAAATTTTTACAATATTATTAAAGCGAAACCCTTGTGGGCATATGGTAGATGTATGAAATTAAACAAATGACATCTGGAACGATAACTCCTACAAGTACTGAAAATTTGCGGATAACCCACAATACATATCCCAAGATCTTTGGGAATTTCATTTAAGTGGAAATTAGGAATTTATATAATTGTTCAGCTTTGTGGTCAGTGGGCGGACAATTTTCATAATTTGTTTTTAATTTCAATTCCCATTTTACTTTCGCATTCATTTTGAAATATTTATATTAACAGGGAATGGAAGGATAAGGAATGTGTAAAATTTTGAAGAAAAAAAAACGAGCATGGCTTTCATGGAGCCTCCAAAATAAATTAAATACATTTCGCGAAATAATGTTTAAAAAGAAAACTTAAAATACCCACCCTGGAGGATAGTTTTCTCCTGCACGCGCCTGGACCCTCAATTGCACCTCAGTCGAGTTGTGATCACCTGGCGGTAAGGATATAGTTATCTCTTTGTCGGAGTCTTCGTTATCTCCGGCCGCGGCAAGCAGATTGTCAAAATTTTGGACGAGTTCTCGAGGCACGCTGCCATTGGAGTTTAAGTATGGAATTTTAAAATTAGAACCATAATCATCTTGATTTACATAATATTTGTTCCGATAGGAACTTAATGGTCGATAATAATCGATTCTCGGTTTTTGAGTTTCATATAGATCATATTGCGGCGGAGCGTCAGAAGTTCTCTTATAGCTGAATAGCGGCTGAGAAGGGATGGTCCTTGAATCCGAAGTTTTCAGTTTATATCCCAGCGGTAATAAACGTGTGCCATATATTTTAAGATCATCATTTGTTGCATCTAATGTCTTCATTAAGTCATTTGTGACATGGTCTGCTCCACTTGGAACGCCAAGAAATGTTTGATTTTTATCAGAGCCGCCAAAATGTGGCAAGTTTTTAATTGAAAACAATCTGTGACTTTTAGCACTTTCGGCCCTTTCTAGGTTGTCCATTGAAAATGAACTTTGATTTTGATCAGTGTCAGCTATTTCCAATTTTATCATTGGATTATCATCAGTGTTACCAATCTGTGAGCTAGCCAGTGAAAGTAAATTCTGATTTGCCAATTGCCTGTTTTCCATTGGAAGTAAATCCTGATTCATTAAATTATCAGATATTTCCGTTGGAAGTAAAGTTTGTTTTTCAGCAGTGTCAGCTATTTGTGAACTCGCCCTTTGATGTAAATTCTTATTGTTGACGGTGCTCACCAATTGGCCGCTTGCCATTGGAAGTAAATTCTGATTGGTAGCAGTGACCGTAAATTGCAAGCGTTCCGTTGGAAGTAACATCTTACTTCCAGCATTGGCAGCATTTTTCGTTGGGGCAGCAGCTGTATAGTCTACGCGTGTCAACTGGGAAAAACATTGATGAATATTATTTAAAAAAAAAGTCTTAGATATTGCCACGGATCTTGATACTTACGCTAAATAAGCCGCCAATGGCCAAAAACAATAAGAAATTTGTTGTAAGCATTTCAAAAATTTTTTCAAACTGACTAGGAATTTGATATGTAGTCAAATTCTGCCTAGGGTCTTGTTTCGATTACAATTGTTTGACTTCTAAAAAGCCGGCAAGTGTATTACAACTTTTCGACTCAGTATGATTTAGTGCCCTAGCACGACAAGGTTCCCATTCAAAAGGGTTAGAAGTTATTTCAAAAATCATCGATTGGTCAATAATATTCGGTGGTTGGCTTTGGTCACTTTTCGATGGTCATTTGGCAACAAATCGAACTAACTTGGGCAGCTTTGTATATGCCTTAGGCATTATATAATGCATTTGACCCGGGCAAGGCGGGGTAAGTTATTTACATTACAGTCTCTGTGACAGATATTAATATAGCGGTCGGATCCAGATCGAAATATGTCGGATATATATAAAAACTCATCTAGATAGCTCGAAAACTATGTATGTGTATAGAAAATTTAATTTCATACCGTTTTGATGCTAATGCGGACCAAGAAATCAGAGCTGAATCATTCCAAACGTTTTTTTTTTTTTTTGGCTTCTATAAATTTAAACCATACTTTTTAAATATTTTACCTGTCTGCTTTACAACTATTTACTGGCAAAACTTAGACTCTATTTAATTGAATTTGTAATAATTTGCTTTGAGCGCATAAATTTTTCAATCGGAGACCAACTGAGAGATTGACCAGACGACTAAAACTGAAGGATAATCAATCAATATCGAATTACAGTTTGTTTGCCGGCGACAAAAAGCAGCTCGATGTGATGAAAGCTGCCGCAAATATACAAGTTCAGCTGTTGTAACGTCAGATGACGTATCTGGGTACAAACTCACACTTTTACTATGAATGACGCAAAGGCACTCGTAGAAGTCAAACGATTAATATTGCGCATACGACATGGTGCACAATGTAAATATATAACTAGTTTGATAGATTTTGTACAAACGAGCTGGACAAAAACCATTAGACATTAGACCATCATCAGTCTAGACAGTTTGGTATGTTTTGAAAATCAGATCAAAAAATACCATTAAATTAAGAGTTCAAAATTCTTTTTATTGCTGGTCAATAAAAGAAGAGTGCATTTTGAGGAATTTGAAAAGGAAAATCAAATAATAAAAGATAGTTGAATTTTTGGTTTCAATTTCTCATACTGTATTTTATACATCACATGAATTATTTATTTTCCTTTTTTTTTAGTCACGTCCGAGGTCCGTAACTAATATGCTCTGCTCAAAGTGTTTAAGAGCTGTCAAAAAATTCAACTTCAAAGTATGCTGAACGGCAATCAGCGATAGGGACAACGCCAACGAACCATAAAGCAACGCCGAAATAAGCAAAACCCATTAGCCAGGCCAAAGCCAAACTGTAGCTGCTATTAGACAAAGATTTAAGTCAAGAGTCACGTTAGCCAAATAAATTTTGTATAATGCTGCTGGCCTCGAGCGCAAGCATTTGTAACAATAATTTTGACAGCAAGCTGAAACATTGGGGCCCAAACGAACGACTGTTAGTTGCAGAGCCTCAAAGCTGGACACTTCGAGTTATGTTAGAAAAAAAGAGCCCAGATAAATATGTAGTGGAGCGCAACGACCAATTGCCTGAGAAACACCAAATTCGATGACAAATTAAATGAAATGTGCCCACAGAATTTAACAAATCTATTGCCTGCAATTACGAAACAAGGGCGTTTCTGAATTTATAGTCAAATAAGTGGGCCTTTAAGTTACGGCTAGCCAAGTAAATGGCACTTTGGCATTTTATGGTCTCTTGAAAATTAAAATGCCATTTTGATACCCTGTACCAAGGACAATATAAAGGCAGTATGATCAAAACAAATAGTAACATATCCGACTCTGCTTAAACACATACATATATTATTACTCAGGCGTTTAGTATGTAGAAACTTTTGCCCTTGCTTTAAAATGTTTCTTTATCTTGCAGAAATTTATTATTTGTTATATTTTTAGATATATATAAAGTTCTTCTCTTAGCTACAAACACGATTTATTCCTATCATATATAAATTAGATAATAGAATAAGAATTAATCTTCGTCGTGAAAATACATTGACATGAACATGTCATAAAAACAATTCAGAGTATTATGTAAGTATTGCAGGGTATATTCAAGTCAAGCAATGCCAGCAATGCACATTTGGCAACCAGATGTTTTATGTGCAGAGCTGAGGTAATGGTCGATAAAGGGAAAGGCCCACGGGTCCTTGGCTTACGAATCAGATCGCCAAATTTGTTGCCAATTAAGTTGATGATTTTATAACTCCGATTTTTATGTCCAAAGTTTTATTTATGGCCTGATTTGGCAACGCCAATTGCCTTTAATACTTTTTAAGATAAGCAATTCATTCAAATTTCGAGAAATTAATGTTAAAAATGGTTATCGGATGAAAATGAGGATGAGGATGAGAATGTTTATGCAAAATTAAACTTTGCTTTTATTCTGACTCTACACTCTCAGAATACTCTGTTAAACACTTGTCTATAGCAATTTGAGAGCACTTCCTAAGCAAGAAACTTTCTAATCGTGTTGGTGGAAGGAAACGGTCACTTGAAAGCGCCCAATTCTCTATGCCATTATTCGATCCATTTATTTGGCAAACCAATACTATGAGTGTGTGTGTGTGTGTGTGTTTGTCATTTTCTGAGTTTACGACATTTTAGAAAATTTATGGCAACACCGCGCCAGCAGCAGGTTGGCCCGGAAGTCGACGAGTCGTCGCCAGCTTTTAGCAAGACGAAGGCGAGTAACCAGATTCATGTTGGGGAAATTGCCAAAAGTCATTAGGCTTGCGCATCGGTGCAACAGCAATGAGATTTTCTCACCTGCTGCCCAAGGTAAGCAGCGGAAAGTCAAGAAGAAATGCTGGCTGCGATGATGAAGGCTTATCCAATGGCTTATTTTTATGCAATCCCATTTTATTTGCACTCATAATATTGCTGTCTTAGTTGGCTACACACAGCCCGAGCAGTGCCTGCCATCTGTTACTGACGCTTACCATAAATATAATTAAAGTTTCATTTCCGTTTTGTACTTGAAAATGGCACTTGCTGCGAGCACATGGCGTATGAGTGATGCAAGCGAAACCAAGTCAAGTGACATTCGACGCCAAGAAAGTCATTTTTGTCAAACAATCACAGCCTCACATTTGCTAAAATACCATTAACAGTACGACGTCGTAATTTTTAGCATTTCAAATCGAAATATATATAAAACCTAATTATATCTTAGCAATGGTTTTGATAATAAAAGCTTTCTTCAAGGCGTTATTATCCTCGAAGCTCAACAGGTACTAGCTGGCTTCTAATGTTAGTTTTCAACAAAAATAACATTAATTTAACAGGGCCTTAACATTGGAAAGGTTTCATGTAACACTTGTGCACTGTTAGAATAAATGTAAAGCCAGGGTTGTCCAAAATGATAAAAGGATATAAAGAAAATGTAATATAATATTTAGAGATAAATATATTGGTCAATCACTTCCGACCTATTTAAAGCTACAGATTCCAAACATGTTCCCCGTTAGAGGTTGGTAATTTATTCAACTGGGGCGGATAAGCTACAAAAATCTGTTGTGTGAATATACTCTGTTTCACATTAGGAACCGTGTATATTGCAAATAGAAAGGGCGGTACACGTCTGGAGCCAATAAAAACGTACCAGGCGTAATTTATTGAAGCATTTTGACGCCTACATAGGTGCAAACGACCATGGCACAACAGAGGATGGTATAGCGCAGCTTCTGCGCATCCAACTTGCCCTGCGCATTGCAACAGAGCATATTGAGAAGGTAGCGCCAGAAGGCGGGTCGCCGGCGTCTGCGTGTCCTTCTGGCTGTCAGGGCATCGCCAATCAGTTCGATCTCCTTGCGGAGCTGCGTTCGGCTGATGAGCTTTAACAGTTGGCCGCAGTTGTTTGTGTTCTTGATGGCAGTCATTTGCTCCTCACTGAGATAGTTGACGGTGCAAAGCTCCCGCTCCGAGGAGATATTCGGTTCGGGTTCAGAATGCGCCAAGACACTAGGACACTGCATAGGGCCATCCCAGCCAGTAAATCGTTCGGCTTTTTGCAATTGATTCATTTCACCATGCGGCGACGAAGGTTCCAAGGTTCCAGCGCCATCGTCATCCAAGTTAGTGCTGGTCCTGCTATCTGTAGTGCTGTAAAACGAAAAGTAATCGGTATCCGGGTCCTGATCCCCACTCCAGTCGGTGTAATACTCTGTGAGCAAGGTTTGCGGATGCTGCTGTCCAAATGCAATGTTGCCGTCCTCTACGGACGGCTGGATCTGGTGCTCGGATGAGTATTTTGTGATTGGGTGAAAGGCAATGTTGGCGTTCAGTACCGGAGGCTGCATCTGGTGCATGGATGAGGCTTTTGTGATTGGGTGAAAGGCAATGTTGGTGTCTTGTACGGACGGCTGCATCTGGTGCTCCGAAGAGTATTTTGTGATTGGGTGAAAGGCAAAGTTTGCGCCCTGTACTCGCAGCTGCATCTGATGATCGGATGGGTATTTTGTGATTGCATCTGGTTCGCTCTGTTGCTGAATTTCATATGGTTCCATATAGGGCTCGTACTCCGCCTGGACCTCTGTCAGCTCCTGCAGCTGTTCCAGCTGCTCCTGCAGCTCATCCCCGCCGCTATACCGCTGTGATCGGGCTGCCCGCTCACGCGCCGCCAAGTAGCGCCATTCCGAGAGCGTCAGGTCGCGAGGTCTATTATTTGGCCTCTCAGCGTTTTGCCAGGCATTCACAGGCATTCCCTGGCGCTGACCATCCTGGAAGTTGTACAGTAAATTGCGTGCCCGCCATTTGGCACGCTCTGCAACAATGGCCACAAGGAGACGGCGCTCCAATTGGCGGCGATTCAGATTTGCGACATGCCGCGGCGCAATGTTATAATTGTAGCACAAGATGCACAGCTGGCTGTTGTTCAGCTGCTGAAGCTGGTCCATGGTGGTGGGCATGGTGATTGCTCCAGCTTTTGATTGACTGGCGCTGAGAGAGTTCCTAGAACAATAATTTTTGGGTCTATTTTGGTATAATATTTTAATATGTTCATTAACGATGTTTGGATTTTAATTCACTGGAAATTTTGATCTGCTCGTTGCCGTCAATTCTCGAAAATTTTGGGGTCTAATAATTTGTACAGTCCTGGAGATATTCCAATACAAACAATATTTGTTACATGTTTAAAAATACGTTTTTTTCAGGGCCAAAGATCATTGTACTTATATAAATATATATGTATATATATCAATTTCGTCAAATTGGGACTACGTATTTTTTATTGCCAAGTAAATAATATGTTTGATTACAAAATCGAGTGGATACATCATGAAAGATATGAATCGCACATATAAAATTGCAGGCCATTGAAATAATTTCTCGACTTGCAACACTGTTTCTGATTTAACTGTTATGTTTTTGAAATGTATTTCACATAACAACACTTCGTGCTTCTGTTGAAAACACATTTGATTTAAGATATTTTCGTCGAATTTCACACAACACTTTCAAGTTTCGTGAATGCATTTCAGAATTTATGACTTAACCACGTCTTCCTCAAGATCTAAACCAATCACTTCTCTGGTTTCCAACTGAAGTGACATACAACCGGTAAGACTGATTTTCATTGACATTAACAGTAGTTACACATAAACGTAATAGCGGCCCGTGGCAAGTTTTGAGCGAAACTACAAATTTGGAAATTTACTTTTTCACCCATGCAAAATTGAAGGCAAAATATAAAGCGAAATATTAAACCTTGTTAGTAGTAAGTGAATTAAATAAATTTTCACACAGATCATTGAAAATGATTTTGAACCCGATCCGATACTAATTAAAAACTTTGCATGCAGCTGTTTTCCGCTAAATTTCCACAGTTGCGGGCGGAATTCCCAAAATCGCACATATTCTTTTAATTCTTATGTAGGGCTATGAAAATAATAATCATTAATTTTCTTTCCACCGAAGAAGCTTGGATACTGCAAAAAGTGTGAAACAGTCTAAAATGAATTATCATAAAGATTTTTAGAAATATATTTGAACCCAAAACATTACCCACCTAATATTTGACAGCCCTCAAAGATATTTGAACTGTGCGTTGATCCCCAATCAACAAGTCAGTCCGTACAAGGCCAAACAGTCTTATATAGGGATATAAATTGTGGTATAGTGCTAATCCGTCTGCTCAATCAGCTTTTGCTTAAAGTGGAATTTGGATGTGATCGTTAACGGAAGACATGCCAGTAACAGCTCAAGTATGACACATGTGGCGCGTTCATCTAGGGAGATATTCCCTAAGATCAGAAGGGGGCGATATATGATGAAATTCCTTGTCATGGTTATCATATTAGTTGTTGCGATCAATGCGCCGTTGCCAGCGACTGCCGATTGGGAAAAAGGCGACGGTGACTTTGGAACGCAGCATGAGAAGGCAGGACGGGGACATTTTGCGTTCGTTGAATATACCATGTATGAGAATAAAGTCAATTATTCTGTAGATCCCACTTATCATAGCCTGTATATGAGGCCAATACACGAGTTGACGCACATAATATTTGGCGACGAGTTGAATATACCAAGTGGTGGGTACTGATATTTACAACTTTAGCTACCGGCTGATCTAATCTAAAGATAATCCTTACCCCTGTAGGTTATACTACGACCGCGAAAAACTCGAGTTCTGTTCAGTTGGGCCCCAAGGTCCACTCCAATCAATGGAAAGATTTGCTTGCCAAAAACAAATTACTGATCGTCTGGATATTGTTAATTTTGTCTATTATCATTATCTTACCGTTTCTCGCGTAAGTAACAGGTTTAAAGAACACAAGGTGATTAATTACAAGTAACAAAAGATCTATAGTTATCAAAATTTTGTATTTAAAAGGTCGCATTACAGACATAACATTATTATTTCGATTATTGTACAGGCACTCGGAGCTAGGTATAGGGTATTTTATAGCCGGGCTTCTGCTACTTTTTTGAACCCACATAAGCTAATTAAATTCTCTCTCAACGATAAACAGAGTCTGCTATTTTTGCTTTTGCTGCTGCCGTTGCCCCAACGTCTGCCCACCTTGTACACATAGTTCGTATGCTGCAAAGCGCACCTGCTGCAGCATATTGATGCTGCTGCTGCTCCTGGGAATACTGTAAGTCAATTATAGTCGATTTAATCCATATTTAATATTTGGCATAAACATAGAATGGGATTACTCATAGCTTTCCTTAATGAAAAGCTAATACATCGCGGGCTTCGAGAAGGCATCGAGAACATGCATCGGCAAGCCGAAGACACGTGCCTATTTCTGAAGGATGCCTGTAATCATATCAACCACTTGTTCGTTTACAACTTTGAAGAATTGGAGACGAGTCTAACTGCTTCGATAAATGGTAGGCACCACTACTATTCAGGCATTTCCGACTAGATCACCTTTACTTGTTCAACTAACGTTCTGTGCACTTTTCACAGAGGCGGATACCCATATATTTATGGACCTGTCCGACACCTCTAATGTCTATTCACTAGCAACTCTAGAACTTATTTTTTCCTCCATGCCGAAAGCATTACAATTATTGAAAAAGGCGGAGAGCTTCAAGAAATCACTTATCTTTAATATCGCCCAGTACCGAGATGGTAATTGTGTCAAATGTGATTTATCTTTTATATGTATCTTAACTTTACCATTTTATCGTACAACATTTTAGCTTTGCGTGGTGTTAAGCGTGATATTACCTATCTTCATACGGTTTGGTGTGACTACCAAGAATGCAATAATTTTATTAGGGACAATAAGATTCCGATGTGGGGTACTAAGGAATGTCTGCACGTGGATAAAGTGGGTAAGGTGTAAGATCAAAGTGTGCATTACATTCGATTCGATTCGTTTCAGCTACCGAACATAACTCGCTATGTGGAGGCCATTGAAGATATTATAAAAAAGGAGGTGGTAGTATCAGTAAGGAGAGGGCTAGAACGCTTTCAGAAAGTCGACAAAATGATCCAGGATGTGATAGATCCGCAGATTCCGCCATTACTCACAAAGATTAGCAGAGTGGGAGGTGCTGTCAAAGCACACGGCGAGAATGTATGCAAAATCATCAATTCGATAATAAATGATATTTATTTTCAAAATGCGCGCATCACACAATCGTTTGGTGATTTCAACAATACGTACGGACCTGATCGGAAAATAATAAGCGTCATCTTGTTTTTATTAATATTTGCGGTAAGACTTAAATTTTGTTTATACATCACTTTGAAAACTGTATATTAGTAAGCATCTATAAATCTCGGACTTGTGGCCATTGCCGATAAATGGTTAAAAAGAAATGCTAATATTCGTGTAATATTAGACAATGTCTTGGTAAAAGCTTCAAAATTATCACAAATATATATATTACAATTTTATAAATATCCTGACAAACTGAATTCCTTGGCCAACGTTGCAGATTATCATCGTAATGTTTGTTGCATTTATTTGTGGCTGTTGTATTCGAAGAGATAACACTGGATACAAGTGCTTGTTACTGTGAGTTGCCAACAAACTATTCCTTATCTCTATCTCTATATTTCCATTTATCTCTGTCTCTCTCTCGCTAATTTTTTAGGGCTATCGCACTGATATTCTTCTTTTTATCGCTCCTACTGCTCGCTATGCTGTTTTACTTTATATTGGGAATGATAATGTACTATGGCGTGTGTTTACCGAGTACTTATCAGGAGAAACAGAATCTCTTCAATGTGATTGAACTTTATGAAAGCGAACAAAAGGTTCAGGAGTGGTCAAGGTTAGCAATAACATGCAGGGAAAATCAGAGCATTTTTGATGCGTTGCTTGAGTATGAGTTAGTTGACCTGAATACTATTAGGGATGACATTGCGCGCAATATATCTAATGTCGATGTGGCAACGGCAGTTCAAGCTGATTTGAGCAAAGTAAAAATCCTAGAGGAAAAGGATATAATTAAGATTACTAACGCGCAAATCGGAAATCTGTCGGATTATCATAGCAGATTAGCTACTGATCATTTGTGCACACAAATATCAACTATTGATAATATTGTGGAATTTCGAAAATACTATTATCAGTGGAATAAAAACTTTTTCCACACACAGAAGCATGATAAAAATATGAACTACAGACTATGGGCCACTTATCCCAGCATTTGGAGACTTGGGCTAGACTTAGACAACATTATACTGATTGAACCAAATATATTAAAAGACATGGAGAAGTTTAAATCCAGATTGCTTTCAACTGACAAACTTATAACAAGAAACGATAATGACTTTAACAATACAATTAAGGCGATAATGGATTCAATTTCCAAAGCAGAAGAATTTATAGTAAATCGTGGCAGTGATTATATAAATACGTTATTTGAGAATCTAACGGAAGTGGTAAACGTGGAACTCAACAATTATGTTAACTATTTGATCAAAGAGAGTAATACGAATGTTGGACCCTGCCAATCCCTTGCCTACATGTATCGGCACAGTGCTGAAATGGTTTGCGAGCGTATCGTCGATCCCATTGTAAGTAGCTCTACAGAACTATCATTAAATGTATGTCAATATTCCTTTAATTTTAGAACGGATTGTGGTTGGGCTTATTGCTTTGCGCCTTGCTTCTTCTACCCCTCTTGTTTGTTGCCCATCGGCTGCTATGCCTGTACAGGGTACATGGCCATGGTAGGGCAGCTGGAGTTATGTCGCTTAATAGAGATGGAGTCAACTGCCCGACCTGTACGGGAATACCGTATAAACCGCCAGCAGTTGTCATCTGTGACGGCGGCCAGAATGCCTACTGTCCCTGCCCCGACACTAATAAATCAGATGGAAACGCACTCAAGAAAAAGCAAGCGTGATGCAGATATAAGCATATTCCTAGAATATTGCAACCGAATCAGGTTCGTCGTGCATGTGTGTAATGCATCCACAATCACAGGTTCTCGATGCATACAGACGGTTATTCCACAACTGCACTGAACTACACTGAAAGAGATTGAAAAAGTGCAGTGCGTGACATTATACAGAGTCAAACTCTAATGCATTCAAAAGAAATTTATCGAAAAGTGAACGAAAACCAATGAAATTTGGGACAAGAAAAATCTTCGAAAATATTTAACAAAATGTATATTATATGTACAACAGAAATGAGAAGTCAAATTAAAATAAAAATCATATTAATTAATTTACATTCACATGTGACTATTTACTAGAAAAATTGAAAAATTTATTTCTTTCAGACATGATAACTATAGATCGAAAATAAACTCGATAAAATATTTGCATTAAACAATTTACCGTCATTCTTTGTTCAAATTTATTTGAGAAGTGTTCCAAACCCTACGGAAAATACATTGTGCCTTTGTGGAACTGCGGACAAAGATTAATTGGGCGAATGTTTATATTTTGTACGACTTCTTACAAAGCTCTACATTAGAACTTTGGAAATTCCACCCGCAACTGTGGCAAAAAAAAACTTTTATAAGATTGTCTTAAAATTCATTAAAAAAAAAGGAATAATACCCCATAGTATAGAATAAATGGGAATATATATACTAAAATCAAATTTTACACCGCAGATACATTTCCATGGAATTTCGATTTTGTGGTCAACAGAACGGTTTTCATACTACTCCATTGTTAGTCTTTTGCAGAGCTATAATTCTGACATTCTTCGTTTATTCATTCATAATGCTAACTGATTTGCTTCGCGTGTATTTTACGCGATGATCAGGGGAGAAACGCTCTGTTCCACCTATTGAAATCTGAGCTGAACAAATGGATGTAATCAATGAACCATCGGAGTCAGCGAATAACATATCTAATGCGTAGAGTTTGTAACAATGGTGAATAGTTATATCCAATCCATTTCCAATCAAATCAATAGTTATTTAGGATCGGTTACCAAAGAGTGCAAGGAAATAACTAGTCTCTGTCGTCCGCTTGTCTACATATATCCCAAGAGAATTTAAAGGATTTCCATCGTTTGGTCAATCCCATTGTGAGCATTTGTAAGAAAAAACGCTCTTAAATGCCCCGATTCCGGGGCGTGTATCGTATATCTAGCCCAGGACGGTTATTGTCGAATCTGCACGAAATCTTGGAAAGTCCACAGGAAACCACAAAATTAAATGTGCAGACAGACTTCAGCATAAGCAAACGTAAGAACGATGGACTCTTAATATTGTCAATAGGTAGTCAGGTATGTCGATGTAGAATCAATGTATTTTATGGTACTGACGATGATGCAACAAAGATTCGGTATTTATAACCAAGTTACTATATAATTTTACCAATGACTTGGTATGTATGTAGTATGAATTCGAATCCTAATACTAATAAAAACAAGCAAGAGGTTCTAGGCGGGAGCTCCCGACTAGGGGATACCCTGAACCCTTTTCTTCTAACAGGCGATAGGTATTAAATTAAAGATACTTGATATATATATATACTATTCTAGAAGCTACATGTCAAGTTTGGTGACTCTAGCTCATATTATTTGCCGAAATTGCTCAAAAAACAGGATTTCGATATCGATTTTGATCGATTTCTTGGAAACGGGGCAAGTTATCGAATATCGGAAGCAAACTGCGCGGGTACTAGGAGGACCTACAGCTAAAATTTCAAGTCTCTAGCTCTTATAGGTTCTGAGATCCTTGCGATCATACATACGGACGGACCTTCTGCCTGTCACATACATTTGTACAAATACATAATACCCATTTTACCCATTTTCAATGGGTTCAGGGTATAAAAATAGCAATGGCAGGCTTAAATAGTTGGTAATGAATGATATTGTTAAATGTAAATTATAAATATGCAAGAGTTGATGCTTATGTTTTTGGTATATAAATTATATGGCAACAATATAATAATATCCTGCAAGGGATATTAAAATTTGATTAGGTTCATTTCAATTTTATATAAGTACATGTACAGATTCGAAAATTTTATTTGTAAACATCTAGGCTACACAAAACTACAAATGGCATATGTATTCATACATAAAGATTATTTGATTTAATTTTTTTTTTTTCTTTGGCAAACCTTAACGGTCCATAGCATTGTCAATTTGTTGTAATTTTCTCAAATTCATTAACTTAATTTAATTAATAGCGTGTAATAAATAATATTACTATCGTTTAATATTTTGTAATTGATTTTTAGCATTTTAACGCATAACTTTGCTGACATTTAATTGGAGCTTTCGCAGCGTATTATTATTGTCATTGAATATTCATCGTTTGGTGATTGGAAATTGTTTTCTTTGTTTTTTTTTTCTTTGTTTCTTTAATATTTTTAATTATACTTAAGCTATTAAGTATTTACAAAGCTCAACTCCGAACAAGATCTTTTAACAGCATTGAATATTTGTGTATATCATCATTCATAAAATTTGAGCGAACTAAGTTAAATATATATATTTGTCTTTTTTTTGTGTAATTATTCTTTGTTCAAACATTGTTAAGTTCTAATTGTTTCAACACAGAACTTGTGAACTGAGTTTGTTGCTTGTACAAATTTTTGATGTTTTGTTTTACTTTATATATTGTGAAGCTTTTTATCGAGTGGAATAACAATCTATACTTTCATTTTGAAATGTACTATTTTATAATTATGGATTAATTGCAAAAACGATATCTTTTCGTTTCTTAGGCGTTTGTAACAAGTTTTATCTGCTCTTCTTTTAATACTAAGTATGAAAAAGTAATTTAAATTTGAACTCAATTCAATTTAATTATATTCATAATTATTTACATCATGATGTATGCTAATTAATACGTTGAATGGAATAATATCCAAATTTGTTTGTTTTTATTTTCTTGTTTCTTATTGATCTTTCGAGTGTCTCTTATTGCAGACAACCGCTTCAAATAAATTCGTTGATGTTTTGTGACAGCTCTTACAACTGTTCCAAATTGCTTGACATTGTGTGCGTCTTGGCCGCTTTTAGCCGCAAAACAAATGATGAGGCAAGCCGACGATAACGAGAGTACATCAAATCATTGTGCTCCATTCCATCCTCGCTCTCAGTATCGTGCTCGTGCTCGTCCTCAAACACTCATCGTTTGCGATTATAGGCGCCAAGCGAAGACTGCCTTCATTCTTTCATTTCATGTCCATTTGTGCCCAGCTCGAGCAGCTCATGGGGCTCGGCATTTAGCTATACATACGTGTATGTACATAATATATTTATATATATTTATATATATAAGCGATTTATAATAAAAATTAGATGTATAGGCAAATGAACTTACCCGATCAACGCTTGCCAAATCGTTCTTCGACAAATGATTAACCAAAATAGTACCAAGAGCATCGCACATGACATTGATAGTGGTGCGGAATCGATCACTGAAATTAATGGAGCAGAAAATGTATATCCAGGACCAGACAGAAAGTTCTAGCATTTACATACAGCAGCCAGTCGACAGCGATAATTAGGGAGACATCCTTAGGCTCCAGGCCCACAGTGTCGAGTACCATGACCATTGTAACAAGGCCCGCCTGCGGTATGCCCGCTGCACCAATTGAAGCAGCCGTCGCCGTTATACTGACCGCCACAATGGTGCCAAATGAGTAGCTCATCTCACGGTACTGGGCAATAAATAGAGCTGCCACCGCCTCATACAGGGCGGTGCCGTCCATGTTGATTGTTGCGCCCACGGGTATGACAAAGCGGGTAACGCGCGGATCTATTCCCATATTATCGAGGCATTTAATAGTCAACGGCATGGTGGCCGAGCTGGAGCCTGTGCCAAAGGCAGTGGCCAACACTTGACTCAATTTGGCTATATAACGATACGGCAGGCGACGTGTACCCAAAAAGAATATGACCGCGATGGTACCTACATATACAAATTTTAATTTTATTATTATCAAAAAAAAAAGATTTCATCTAAACTGATCCGCTTACCAAAGCCGTGCAGGAAGAGGCCTATCATAACGGTTATGAAGTACCACCCCAAAGATTGTATCGTAGCCGCTATAGAGTCCATCTCAATGATTTTGGCTGCTATTAAAAAGGCAACGCCCAGCGGTGATATCCTGCAACAATCGTCCATTCACTTTAGCCAGATGCTCAAGAATCGAACTTTAGTTTTGCACACTCACCAAATAACCCACGATGTTATTGTCATCATAGCTTCACTGAGCGTTGTAAAAAAGTCCTGCAGCAGTTGGCCCTTCTCACGCATACGACCGATTGTTGTGCCCAGTATTACGCTGAACATGACCAGACCCAGTACATTGGAACCCTCACGCTGCGCCGACTTGAACTCCCAGTTCTCCATGGGTTCTATATAAGAATGCAGAGTTTAGTGATATAGTCGATTGGCTGGCAGAGTAGGTTTACTAACGTGCTGGGGAAATGCTGGTATTCTCGAATATTTCCGTACGATGCTGGAAGATTAGAGTTATGAATTAATGGTATATATATACATTTTATAGCAAAAAATTATATATATTTTTATCAATTTTTTAAAGCCTTTTTCATAATCCCTTTTTCTCCCAATACTCTTATTATTATTCCACGAATAAAATATTTATATTATTCAAGGTTTCAGTGTCTTCTCGGAATGCTATATATGACTACAAAAAATCTTAATTTAAAATATAATTTTTTATGAATAAGATAATAATGTTTTATAGCACAATTCATATACAAAAGGCCTAGGATTTACGAATCTTGTAATGAAATGTAGCTTAATAGTGGAAAATGTTGGAGAACATAGTACATTCAGTATCATATGCACGATCAAAAATTCAAAACGACAATAATCTAATTGCGCACATGAATATGTATTCATATTTACCTATAAAGAAACGCATACATACAAACACACATCCGAGGGGAATACTTTCATTCAATTCGCATTTGACATTATATATATATATCATACATATCTTATATATATATATCATACATATCGTATATGCCCATACATAGCACATTTAGTCGTTACGACTGCGGCTGTGGTGATAATTGAAAATTCAACGTGTACGTAAATTAGATATGTATGTTTTTGTGTGGACATACGCATACCGAAAATACATACATGTATGTCTGTGCTCCCCCTATAATTTTCAATTTCAATTGAAACGGAAAGAACTTTGCTTTGGAGTAACCTATCATGTCAGTTTTGATTATGTGCCGCGATGTGCTTTAATCAAATTATGTAAACAACAGAACACAATTGAATAATTGGCACAGTTGCAATCAAGAATTGAGCGAATGCGTGTTCTGGCAAAAATCCAGCAAAGATATATCTAAATACCTGCTCGGCACAAACTGAATATCGCGGGCGATAAAAATGTAACTCTGCCAGTATGAAATGCATAACTTGTGCAATATCGCTTCTTTGTCGCTTTCATATCTTTAACAGTGGCTGAGTTAATGGATAGCGACACGTATTTGGAATTCAAAAGAGATTTGGCTGATAGTCTGACAGTTTATATGATAATAAAAATTTGAATAATGATCCATTGTACTATTTTAAAAGCTGTTCTTGTTTGTAGCATTACAAAAACAAAAAAGATTCACTACTTTTATTACATATATTCTATTGTTGTTATATCACCAAGCTTTCAGTTTATTATAAAGCCATTCCATCTTCCCCACAATGGTAATAAGAAATGTGTATTTCGTAACCCACATAAATTGAACTAACATACCTGAAACATTGTTGACTGTATTATGTTGTCCGTGAACATATTTCTAACAGAATGAGAAGAAAGAGAATACAAAATTATATAATCATCGTAAAATAAACTGCATAAAACGTACCTCAGTAAGTCCAATAAAGTATCTGGCGTCAACACCTTTGATGCTTTATCAATAGTCTCAGTGCGTGTCTCCACAATTTTGGCACCCTGGCCGGGTCGTATGGTTGTGACTAGACATATGCCCAAAATAACTGCCGATATTGTTGTTACAAAATAGTAGGTGATAGCTCTGAAAAAGCCAAAGATATATTTCGATATTTTATCCATGCGTCGGGCTGTGCTCACCTCGTCGCTATTTTGCTGGACATACTCAGATCCAGTCCACCGATCGCACTTGTTATGGAGGACACCAGCAAGGGTACTATGAGACACTTTAACATGCTGTTCAAATAATTGAAGATCTTATCAATGCTTGTACATGTCGAGCTGGTCAGCTAGAGAACTTACCGCAAAAATATTTCGCCCGGAAATGATATATACATAATCTCACGTTTTGTCCACTCGCCGGTGCTGTTCTTGATTATAAATCCAATGAGACCGCCCACAAAGACACCGATCACGGTGGCCATTGTGAGCACATTCTCCTGCAAAAAGCTCTTAAATTTGTTCGCATCCTGCTTGGGTCGCGTCATTGTGACTCTATGTAAGTATTACCCTAGGCCCGTACACACGGGCGTTACCAGAAGTGCGTTTCCGTTGGACCTTGGTGCAGCAGCTAAGCCAACTTGATTAACTTGCCAAAGGTATTTCTATAATTGAAAAAGAGAAAATACAAATATATAACTAAATATTCTCTCATTACATTTTGTATAAAGATATTCATTTTTTGAAATGTAAAACATGCTATTAACATAGTTAATTTAATTTATTTAATTTTGGCCCACCTGGTATACTAGATGGTTAATTTACAATGAACATAATAAAATAAGCATTAATATTGTGTGATTTCTAAACTCGAAACCTAAATCCTTATTTGCATGTTGTCAAAAGCTGCAGCTGAGATCTTAGAAAAACTACCAAAGAAATTTGAATGCTTGTATTTAGCAACAATTATTATTTAACACCCATTGTTCGCATTGTTTGAGAAAATGTGCTAAAAGCTAGCTGCGAATGCAGCTCAATTGATATATCTGTGCTGATTGTTTGCATTGCATGTAATTGAGAAATATTTTCGCTGTTTTTTTTTCGTTTTGTCATAAGCGTGTCAGAACAAATAAATTTACATAAGCCATCACCTAATGAAAAGTAATGAATAACGGACCCATTACAGGCAGCACTTGACTGAGATCAATGCCAAATAATAGGGATGATCATGTGCCGACAAAACTGATGCGAAAACTGATCCAAATTGTCGAGATGGCTCTTAATTGAACTGCCAGACTGATGTGTAGATCTGCACAAATGCATTCGAGTAGATTAATCAAGAATAATAATATTCACACTTGGCATTGTTTACACAATTACCGTTAAGTTTTGTTGGCCATTTAAAAGTATTCCATCAACACATAATCAATATAGTATACAATTAATTATTGTTATTTAGCGAGAAATATGATTACTCTCAATAACACGACAACGAGCATACAGAACATATTTTAAGGCCATGTTAGGATGGATTACTATAATTGAATGTGTAAATCATAGGTTATATGGAAAAACTGCGCAGTGTTTCTCGTTTAACAGCTTTCCCTTAATGCATTCATATTGTGCTTGTAATTCGGAGTTAAATATTTTCAATTTGCATATTTCAACGCTATCAAAATACGCCTGGCAAGGTTGTAAGCATATTTTAAAAGTAATATGTACTATAAATCATTTTGTTTAGTTATAAATTAATTTTGCAATACATATATCATAGCGTTTACTTGGCTATAAAGGGTCATTCGATTATTTCCAGTATGTGACGGCATTTGAATTAATTCCTCCATCTCATTAAGAAAACAAATGAGACTGACCGCCTACATGTTGTTATTGTCGTGGTTGTTGTTGCAATGCAAATCAATTTGTGTGCCCAGAACATTGACAATGAGTTTTATTTGCATCTAACATTGCGCGGCCGAACTACTGCCATTTACGAAGTATTCATAACAGATTCAATAGCTTTTCAAACAGCATTTAAAAAATGTTATATAAAATCGTGTCCAGCAATTTAATTGAATTCATTCTAGATATTCGATTTAACACACCTATTTGACCTTTGTAAAGCCAAAACTAGCTATCTCTCAACTAATAGAAAGATTAACTATTGGAAGTTTAATTTATTTACTTTACTTCTTTGTCCAATCTGTCTTCTAGCTGATTTATAGTATTTATAGCTGCTTTTTGTTTAAGCTAACTTTTTAAAGTGTCATTTGAAAATAAGCTAATCACCATTATTTTTTTATGATTACTAATGTCATATCATAATTGCATTTGGGTATCATCTTGACATAGTGTGAGAACAATTTTCGTTTGTGCTTATAATTAGAATTTGGCAACTAAACATTTCGCACATTTATTAAAACCTAACAGAACCAATTTTATTTGTATTTATTTCAAATGCATTTTATACCCTGTAGTAGCCTTAAGTAAGGCCAAAATATTCACGGTCAGAAAAATGCATATTTAATAATATATTTTTACAATTGAAGAGTCAGTTAAGGTATGTGCATGTGTAAATGTGTGTTATGCACATGTATTTGCGTATATGCTAGAATTCTAATAAATAACAATTGATGTTTTTGATGAACGTAAGTTTATATTAAATTAGTTTTGTTAGCTGTCTTCGAGCGCATCAAGTTTGTTTTTATAAACAAGTCAAAGTGACCTGGAAGGAAGTGTCGACTAAAAAACACCCTGCAAATAGGCTATAGTACCGAAATGAATAATGAAATACACGAATTTTAAAACCTATACAAAAATCAATATGCATTTGTAACCCTTCCGTAACTATAATCTTTGGGAACTACGCAGTTAATAGAATAGACGGATCGGTAAAAATATTGCTGATAATCAGGAATATATATACTTTCTAGCGATGAAGATTACTCTTACTGAATATTAGAAAGATTTTCACAATATAGTTATAGATTTTATTAAATGCAGTGTACTAGAATCGGTCTTTAGACGGATTACAACTAGATATGTTATCTTAATAAAAGTTAATAAGAAATTAAAATAAATAAATCTGTAAAAATAATTAAATAATTCTTAGAAATATTTTACTGTTAGAAAGATATGTAAAACCAAGTCAAAAAGTAATTGTGTAAATAAAGTTTGTGTAACAAAAGGAATTTTGAATCGATCTTTCTAGAACCCAAAAGAAATATTACTTAAATTTTATGTGTAATAGAAAAACTCGTAAAAATAACTAATTAACATTTGAATCGTATATCAGGAAAGACACTTTGCATTTTCTAAATACATCATTTACCCGTTCTATAGACAGACAGACAGCCGACTATTTTTGTACATGACAGAAATTTGCATTAAAAATAGTAAAGCTGCTAAAAATAAAAACAAAAAACACGCTTAAAATGAAAAGCGAAAAAAAAACAAAACAAAACAATAAACAAACAAAAACAAACTTTGTGGTATATCCAAGTTGAAGTGCGGCCTACCCTTAAAAGGGGGAAAGGGCCTTGGCCCTATCACGGGTTGGCCCTTACCCTCTCCCCGCTTCCCGCACCCCGCCCTCCCATGGGCTGCTTATCAGCAGCAACAATCGAAATCTGCAACGCTCTCTCTCTCTTAACGCAGTAAGCGAAAATCGATGCATTAACAAATTAAACATAATCTTTGGATGTGCTGGACTATGGAACACACAGGTTACAGTTCACAAGTGGAAATATTCATAAATAGAAAATATGATGGAAAGTAAGTATACAATTAACTAGTGTGTTGTTGTTAGTTAGTATTGATATATTTATAAGGTACAGCCATTAATTAATTTAAAATTATAAAATCTGAAATTACAGAAGCATACAAACACATGTACCTCATATATCAACAAGGATCACAAAAAGCCAAACGAAATTATCATCATATAACGTTAATGGCTTTCTAATGTTTAATGTTATATTGGGATTTATTATTAAAATAACATTTATATCGATTTAACTTTCCAACTAGCATTAGCTAAGATTAAACCCTATCTAGCATTAGCCTGAGATTCAGATCCGAATCTTCGCTTTGCAGCTGTCTAAATGACAGGATTATATGGACAACGCTAGTTCGTAGATCTTAATTTACGGATATTTTTAGTTTTTTTTTTTAAAAGACATAGTAAAACAAATATGAATAAGTATTAAAAATGAACATTAGCATGAAAAATGTACTTTACTTTAGTTAAATATTATATTTACTTCAATTTAATGAAGATGTTCAAAATAATGAAAATTCCAATAAAGGTCATTCCATTCATACCAATATTTATATTATATACATCTACACTGATACAAAAGTCCCTCCGAAAAAAAATCCATAAAATATGTTTTACTTTAATTTATGGGATAGAATTTTTAGATGTTGTTCCTAAACGTCTGTAACGGAAGTGTTGCCTGCTTAAGGATACACGAATTTCAAGGTCTCGGAATGTTTGAAAACTTACCCATTACAGATTATGTTAAAAAAAGAATCTAACAAATGTGTTCAATGAGTTATAGAAGAGAGTAGGTAATACATTAATCAATGACATAAATCAAATAAAATAGTGTGTTAAATATTGTTCATTCACTCAATACACAATGTCACATTAATTTGCAATTGTTATATATTATTCATAAGGCATGATCTTGATAACTGTTTTTTTTATTTTTTCATTTTATATCTGATTTTTTCTTCTTTCATATCTAAGAAAATGTTTATAGCTTTTTGCATAAATGTATATATTTCATTACACTTACAAATTAATGCATGGAAATATACTCCAGGCTGAGCGAAATATGCATAAATTTGCATAAGTTTCAACCCTTACGGTTAATTCAAAATACAGTTGATTGTGGGCACACGTAAATTTATATTTACATATACATATATGTATATATGTGAAGAGAACGCGCTTTTAGACAATTTTTGTTGTTGCTGTCGAGCACGCGACGTTGGCACGACTGAACGCAGACTCATACGCAGATCACAGATCACAGATGAGATGGGCCCACAGATTCCACTGGCTGGCAGAGAGAGAGAACCAAACACGACTCAACTTGGCTTGCCTGATTATAAAATAGTACTAAAATCTACATCAAAATCAAATACGAAACGTAGCCAACGAGCGCGCAAAATTTATGCGCGACTGCGCTGCCAGCGTCAGCAGAGCATGTGTGTGAATGTTTGTGGGTGTTGGATTATTTTCATTCATCAAATGCGTTCACAGTGTCGCAGTCGCAGTCGCTCTTGCTGTCGCCGTCGCAGTCGCTGCGCTGCCTATCAATTGCAATGCAGCGCACCACGTAACTCATACGACGCGTTGTCGCTGCCGCTGCTGCTGCTGCGTTGTCGCTGACGCTGCCGCGGCATCGCTTAATTAGCTGCCTTGTTCTCTGCACGGCGACGCATGCTTAGTTTCGCTTTCTTTTGGCCTGCGATTTTGAAGGGAATTCATTATCACCAATTTGCGCTAGGTGTAGTGCATGCATATATACATATATATACATTTATATAGCTTGAGCTTTTTAAACACTTCCTCGCACCTGTCGTTAAAAGTAGTTCAGTGTTTTAATGTCAGCATTTTACGCCCACTTCATTAGCTGCCGCATTGTTCAAATTGCTCTGATCAACCTCCTATTGTTTACTGAGCAAAGGGGTGCGGGCTGCGAGTCAAATACTGACGAAACTGCATACAAAGCTAAAACTATAAGTTACTTTCTCCTTGGAAAGATTTAAACAAGTTCTCTAAATAATTTTCAATCAGTTGTGTTCGACAATATTCTTTTGAAACACGTCAAAATTCTCCGTGTCTTCTTCTAAGAAGAATTGCAATTTCTCCCGGTTTAGATTCTCAGGTGTATCTAGTATTATCCTAGCCGAAAGTCATAGTAGTCAGTGTCAATAAATTAAATGTTTTTTCAATTGTTTAAATTTAGTATAGTGGTATATTACTGATTTAAAAGAATTTGTTTAACTTAAGCACTTTGAACATATAAAATAAAAAAATTCGATTTCAGAATTATTAAAAAAAACCTTTGGTAAAAATCTTTCTTCGTTGAAAACAAAATTAAGACCTAAGGCGAGCATCACGAGAGCTCTCAAAATCGTGAAATGCTGCGGAAATTGATAACCCGGTTGTTAAGCAATATTAATTAATCCCTCAAAACTTCTAAAAAATTATCTTACAAGGTTCTATATATTCAAAGTATTGAGCTGTCAGTTACACTATCGGCATAATAAGTAGTTGAAGAGAATTTTCTCTAAGTACAATAACTAAACATAAAGCAATGTCATAAGCAATGTTTGCCATATTTCATTTATCAAATTATGTGTTTCAATATGGATTAATTAACTAGCAAAAGTTAGTTAGAAACTAGCTATCTTAGTTTTGAAATACCGCCAGCTACTATGTTCTACGGCGAATACAAAAGCATCCTAACATTGGACTGCGATGCGAGCGCAGATGCTGGATGTTCAGTTGGCTAAACGATCGGGTTCCCTAAAAGGCAAACCCTTTTAATATTTCACCATTAATATAATTAAATGACAATTAAGTAACTTTTATGAGAGTATTAATATGCATATTCGTCATATTCGAAGTTAACATTACAAATAAGAGTCGATCTCAAGAAAGTTAAGCAAATTCCTCCCAAGTATGGCATAAAAATAGAGCTATAATTAGGCATTTCCGGCCCTTCTCTTGCCATCGTATAATAAATAGTAATAAAAATCAGCGTCGCTGTTGCAGTGTCCACAGCTGCCTTTGATCTGTTTCAATTCGATTTGCCTTGGGGGCTAGTTCTGCTGAACGCTGGCGACACCAAGCCGTGCACGCTGCTGGTGGGAACAAAAAACCAACAAAAACAACAACAACAACAACAAATAATATAATAATATAACAAATAACCGTATTGGGGTTTTGTCGCTATTTTATAACTACGCACAAGTGGCAGGGCCCAACGGCGATCAAATGACAGCGCTTCGTCGTAGTCCCTCGTAGTCCCTCTTCCCTTTCAGTGGTGAATTCCATAACCAGCGACTATGCTACCCTTGCATACAGCCAGAGCCACAGCTCGCAGCTCTTTCTCATAGTACGCGCACGAGTATGTACGAAAACGTGCCAAAGCATTTCTACCGGAACTGTCGATCTTCATTTTTAAAAGTGGACAATATCACTATATACCCTATATCACCATATATAAACATTTCTATACATGCATACTGTTTTTGAAAGCCCAATATAAAAAAAAAAAATAAAAACGAATTTTTTATATATTTGAACCATTAAAACAGCTCCCTCCTTTTAGCATTTATATATAGTGCTATCCAACAATCATGCTATGAAAAAATTATCTAAAATTATTACTTTCAATTGTTTACCAATTTCTCTTGGTTCTGTACATATTTTTCAACGATCTGTAGTATAGTTTTTTTAAAAATCTTCCGCTTTCATTTATTGATAACGACTCGAGTAAAAAAGTACCTTCCTATTTGTTCGAAGCTTTAACCTGTTGCGAAATTTAACGAACATTTAAGCATTTCTATGTTGTACTTTATTATCTGGATCTTATGATTTTCGAGCATTGCTTAAAGCTCAAAATCCATATTTATCCATATTTTAGAAACGGTAAAAGATATAAAATAAGAAGATATACATACATATGTATCTAGTTTTCGAGCTCAACGTGTTCATGCAGACGGACATGGCCAGCTATATATATTTATATTAAATGTATTTTCTGGACAGAGTAAAAATTTTAAATTAAAATTAACATTCGAAAAACTTAACTTAATCTGAAGCCGGAGGTGCCTGGGCAATAAACTATTTGCAACTATTTGCATATACTATCTATTCACAGGATCCAGCTGACTTAAATGCATATGTTTCAAATAATAAATGCCTAAGTATTAACATTTAAAGTAGAAACTAGTTTAATATTTTCCAGATCAACGGATCATATCAAGAGAAATGCATACAAATATTCTATTAACGGTATTCATCGATTTTTAACTCTAATAGATAAACTTTAGATAATAGCAAATTATATATGTATATCTGACTTAATAATAACGACTGTGCATACAATACTTACCAATACATACATATATTTTTTTTTATAAGTATAGAATATATGGATGTTTTTTTTAAATTATAATCACTTCGAAAACTCATCAAGTAAATATTTTGAAGTAAATTATATGGTATCGTATGAGAATTGAATAATACTTAAAACAACCTTGTTGGTTTCCCCTAAATTAAACCAAGAATTTGTTTGCTGACAGTTTCTAAACCCTGATGTGAACAATTTTAAATAGGCCGAAATACTCTTTCATCTGGTATACCAGAAGATTTCCATAATGTTACCAAGGACATTGTATATATTATTAGATTTATTACAATATTTAATAGTATCTTTATAATAGGGGATGGGTTGTTACTTGCATAGACTGTATGAATACATTAGTATATAAGTGTACTGGGTTCTTCTCGCTTACCATAAAAACTTGCACAAGGAATCATTTATGGAGAACTCGGTCGCTCCGTCATTATCCCGTAGTTAACGGTCCTTGAATAACAGTAGGTTAGCTTCCTCAGTTGTTCCTGTGATGCTGCTAAAGATTCCGCTCCACTGGATCGTTTTTTTCCACTAATTTACTAAGTTATCGCACTCATAAATTTATTTCTTAGTGTTTCAATATCCTGTACATAAATGTTAAGCATTTGAACAATAAGAATTTCATTAACTATGGCCGATCTCATAGTAGTTCGGGTTTTAAAACTTATTTTAATTAATAACAGTTTTAAATTTTATGATGAGTTTACTTTATGAGGCCATATATAGCCCAGTTATACGCGATGTAAAAATACAATAACGAATTTGGGTATTGAAAAACTTCAAGCAATCAACGCCTAAAGTTTTCTACAAATATATTTATTTTTTGTATTTTTCTTTTTTTATTTATAACTTTATATTATGTTAAAACGTAATGCATTATGTATTTATAAAAATTTTCAAGATCACAAATCATATTTTTTTTAATATTAAATGAAAATGTGCAGGCAATTTTCATAACGCTGTGTGCGTTTCGCGATGTTAGCATTATATAATTAAAAGGCCCACTGTGCTATGGCTAAAAGCAAAACGGAATGCAAATTTAAGGCGCAAATAGTGCTGATGTGGAGAAAATCAGTTATAGAATTACATTTTTAAAATATGGCAAACTCTATATAATAGCAATATGGCAACGTATTCATAATTTGGAAATTTATATGTGGGGAGTATTTCACAAGCAAAGAAACACTTGTGTGCCAGGATTTAAGCAGTATATGTGTGAGTGTGTGAATATTGTTAAAGAAAGCAGAATAAATGTATGAGTGTGTATGCGTGCGTGTGTTGGATTTGTTGTTGGTTAAAGGCCCCTGCCGCAACAGTTGTGCAGCTACCACCATTTGCGCAGACGCAGAAGCAGCTGCGCCGTCGCGTCAGCTGGAACGCATCCATGTATGCTTATACGTATATGTAAGATGTGGTGTGAATGTGTATGCATGTATTTGTGTGTGTGTGTGTGTATGTGCGGGGAGTGTTTTTGTACGCCTACTCCTCCGTTTTGGGACGCCGAAATAGCAAAATGTGCGGCTCTGGCTTGTGTATCATATAGTGTATCCAGCCGCGCGACTGCTGCACACCGATTGATCTCCATTCGGTTTCTGTCATCAGATGCGTTTTGGGTACCAGCTTCACAAGCTCTTTCGGCAAGACCACATGTCTGCAAAAGGTAGTGTATACATGCGAATACATACATACATACACGCAAACATATTTATGTCAATTTAGTGCGTTTACAGTTACAATCGCATGTGTCCACTCACCTGTACTCAAATTTTTCATCATAGTATTTATCCGAGTAGTAAATATCTTTGCTCATCTTTGTAATATGTTGGAATAGGGGATAAGGGTGCTGGAATGCGGCGTTTAATTTCTGTTTGGCGTCGGCGTCCTTTTCTGCACGTTCAAAATTTGCGATCCGCTTTGCATAAGACCTTTTCTCAGTTCCTATTTGTGCACACTGATTTTACGTATGTTAAGTTACTTGTTTGCGCGTTTTGTGGCAATTTTATACGATTATTTATAAACAATTCACGTTATAAGCTATTTTAAAAAAGTAATAAGTGACGCGGTCGAAAGAGATGTTTGTTCTAGTTCCGTTTTGTTCACTGAACCACTGCTATCGATTATAACAAAATTCGATTGAACGCCAGTATAGAACTAGTTATTAGTCGAAGTGAATTACTGGCTGCGCGATTGTGAATTCAAAGTGAAATATAAATTAATAAGCAATTAGTGAAATACAAGAACCAATTAAATGCGCAGTAAGTGATACATTTGGTTAAAATAACATTGAATGCATTAAAAAAACTGATTGGGCTGCATAATTTTCGCCTAATGAAAACTTGCCAGGAAAGCGCGCGTTTATTGAGAGGTAGTTTATTGAGCAAGTAGTGGTGGTCGGTCGATAAATATTCTATTCGATTATTGAGGAGCAGCCGAGCACAGAATTAATATATCTAGCTTACAGTAAGAAACATATAATTAAATATTAACGTATTTATAAAACTGCACAATATATGAATGTATTTAGTTAAATTACAGGACAATTTCAAGCTAGGCTTTAAACATGCATCGATATATGTATCGGCTCTCTACAAAACAGCTGTGCAGCAACATTCCTAAAATGCGACATGTGTTGAGACATGCACAAAAAATACTTGTAGAATAAATGTTCTATGCTAAACAAAAGGCTGATTTGGCAGGCACAGTGACCCAAAAGTTGTTATTAATAATAAGATGTATCGCTACGGATTGCACTGAGATAAGAAAAATAACTGCACAGTTTCCAATAGTAATCGTCTGCCCCTTTTACACCTCTTCTGCTATATGCTAGCTCAACCACAGTTATGTAAATATGTACATATGTATGTATGCATGCCTTTATACATACATACATATGTATGAGGGAATATGATTGTGCGGGTGTGCAGATCTCAATAATACTCCCTAGGGCCTATTCTAATATGTTAAGTAATGTGTAACTCAAGGAATGTATATTTTCACACAAAACTAGCCTTACAGTTCGTAAACAATTTTGATAAAGCTGAAATATACGCATTTGTTTTTTTTTTTGTTTATTTGGAATTACTTAATTCCATATCAACATAATATTTTTATTGAATTCAGTAAAATTTTTCAAACATTTTCTCGTTTTTGTTACTCATACATGATTTTCTCAATGTTTATGAAGCTTTCTGCTGTTGTTGTTGTTGTTGTTGTTGATGTTCAGTTACTTTCTTGTTGTAAGTTCATTTTGTTTAATGTTACATCTTATGTTTTTTCTTTCAATATTTAAACTTTGTCATTGATTTATAGTTAAACTTAAACAATACAAAAGCAGTATTTGTTTTTCATTCATTTTTTTGTTACACATAAATATATATTTTTTTAAATTTACCATGATTTTCATTTTCTTTTTTGTTGCTTTATGAAGGTTTTTATCTATAATTTTCTTCTTTTTTCTTCAATAAGTTTTTAAGTCTAAATTAAAGCAATTCTGTTGGGGTTGGTTTTTTACTTGTTACACTTGAAATAATTGTTAAAACAAGCTCAAATTAATTGTGTTTATTGTGTCCTTTTTATATTTTGGGGTATTTTCAAGAACTGCCTTTGGTACAGTTTCGTTAATTTGTTGTTATTTAAAATGTAATCTTGAGAATTACAATTCTTTCAACTGAATTATGTTACCTCGCCAGGCAAGCTTTTGGTTTATTGTTGTAAATTAAAATTTGTTGTCATCGTACTTAAGTATAGTTTACATGCTGCCTTTTAGATTTTACCATTTATTTAACATATGTTTGCATACATAACTGTATACCGTAATGTTACATCACTTAATTCTATATATTATCAATGTAAATCATAAATCAACTTTTGGTTTTATATTCTTTTTTTTTTAATTGCCAAAACCAAATGGGTTTGCAAATGATATAAAAACAAATTATTCGCAAGCTTTTTATTATTAGTTTTTTCATAGTTTTTCTAAAACATTTTTAAATTTTTTTCTTTTTGCTTTTTGCTATTTTGCGCTGCGCTCTGCACTTGTTGTGAGAGTTTGAATTCTCGGGCAAATTGTGATCCAAAGAAATGCACACTTTACGCTGAAATCTCTTGAATACTTTCTCAAAATATGGGCGTGGCAGTGCTTTAACTTAAATACTCAGTCGTAACAGGGCAACTTGAGTCGATTGAAATGATTTGATGAATTTGAACTTCTTGAACATATCGCTGTTGCCTTAGTTGTTTAACCATTTGCATTGATTGTTGAAAAGTTTTGAAAGTAAACAACTGCCACATTTGTTAGCTAAACAATTCGTTGATTTTTATAATACATATAGCAAGCCTTTTTCAAGAACTGGTTACTCAATGAAGCAGCGGCAGCAGCTCGTGTTTGTTTTTTGACAGCTGCGAAATGTGTTGAGAAATTTTCGAAAGTTTTCCATATGAATTTTCAAATAAGTTGTGTAGTTTATGTTTGTTTTTATTATTTTCAAATCAATTTTGAGAAGTGTTGAACATTTATTGTAGTTGCCTTGTGCTGATTACGTAACTTGTTGTTGTTTACACACAAAAAGAGTTTTGTTGTTGCTTGTTTTTTGTTATTTTTAAAGGTTTTTTTCTTCTTTATACACTTGGTGTAAAAAATGGCAGTTTATATATACTTGTTAAAGATTTTTTATCAAGTGTGTTCTAGTATTTGCCGCATGCTAAATTGTGCAAAATATGACAAATCTTTGGATCCGCAAGCCATTCTTTTTTTTTTTTATTTATATTTGGTATTTTGGTTTTTTTTTTTGTTGGTGCCTTAATTCAAAAATTAATTACTAAAAGAAATCTGTAGCCAAATTTTGTTCGTAGTTGAAAATTGTAATACACGCGCTAAAGGGTCAAACATTTACTTGGCAGTTTTTATATATATTTTAATTAAATATTATTTACGTTTTAATACTCTTTAATTATCATATATTTTTTATAGCTTTTGTTACCCTATATAAACTACTAATATTTATCGGCGGTTTTGGGAACACACTTTGCCCAGGTTACAAAATTAAAATCCAAATCAAACTATTGCCTCAAGTGAAATTTTGTGCGTAGTAATTCGAAACAATGGCAAAAAAAAATTAATTTTGAAATTTGCAAAATTAGCCTTGGGATTTGAATTTGTTTCTTAAGTTTAACGGCTGCCCGCGAATGCATCAGAAAATAAAAAAAAATTGAGTGAATCTCACAACTCGTGTTCATTTAATTTCATTTATTTAATTCTTGCAGCATTTTATTTCACTACTTAACTAATTGCTTTAGTTGTTGTTGTTGTTGTTTCTTTGTTGTTTTCTGCATTTGTTTAATTTATAGGAAAACATGCACTAGAAAATGTTGTTAGAAAACTATTTGGTAAACAATTTGTTGAATTTTATTTATTTAAAATTGGTTTTTTTTTTTTACTAAAAATGTTTTTCCATTTTACTTGTATCTAACTGAAACTTTAAAATGAAAATCTACTTTCGCCGGGAACCAGGGGAAAATTCTTGAGCTATCAGGAAATTTTGAATAACATATTATGTCTTTGAAATGCTTGGAAAATTCGGGAAAGTTTAGCGATTAGCATATGAAAATTTTCCAAGTTCCCGGCAAACAGGCCGCACAATTAGCAATTCGACCTGCATTTGCATACGATTTTCTTTAGTTGTTAAATTCATGTAATAAAAGTAATTAATTGTTAATAATATTTTTTTTTAATATATATTTAAGTATAACATTTTCCATTAAACTATTATTTAGCGATTCTGCTGCATGTGTAGCAAAACTTTATAACATTTCATGTTTAATTTTATAATCATTTTCCGTTTTTGTGTTTTCCACTTTTCTATTTTCTTGTTTTCGTGCTTTTGTTATTCATCAGTTGCTTCTTACATTTAGACTAGCGCTAGTTAAGTGGATGGTAAAAGGGGATTAGTTATAAAGCTTGGTATGCCATTTAAGAGATTTAGCTTTTATTTTTTATTCGATTTTTTTTATTTTTGTATTTTTTTTGTTGCTTGCTTTTTGTTTTGTTTTTTCATTTTTTTAATGGGGCGGGGAAAGGTCTCAAGAGAGCGAGAAAATCGTAAAGCTAGTTGAGGCCTATTCATGAAGATGTCTTTCAAGTCGAGCTGGTTGCGGAGAACGAAATATAGCTAAGAAATTGAAATTGAAATTGAAATTGAAATTCATTAAATTTTTGGAATATACCAAAACGATATCTTAAATCCAGATCATAAAGACTTGTGTTTAAAGTAGTCTAAGCAGTGCGTGGGTGTATGTGTGTGTGTGTGTGTGTGTGTGCGTTCTGGGGTCGCTTGTCTTGTGACCTTTTTTAGGGGTTACCGCAGCTGCTCTCTCTCTCTTTTAGTTTCCCCCCTCTTGTTGCCCACTCGCCTGCTTTGCGTAGAAGCTGCTGTGGCTGTGGATGGCTGTTGAAAATTGCGATATCGAAACGGTTGGGTTTTTATTTAGTTAAATTAAGTTCGTTTTTATTATTATTATTTTGTTTGTTTTGGGGGGGATTCATTGTATACATAATATATTTTTAATTTTATATACTCCTTTTGTTTTTATTGTAACCAGTTACTCTGTACTTTACTTTCAGCTATATTTATCGATTTTTTGCCTCAATTTTTATATATTTTATTCATGTTTTTTTTGGGTCTTTTTTTTTTTGGTTTGGTTTTTTTGTTTTTTTTGTATATTTTATTTTTATTTTCATGCAATTTTCACATTAATGATTTTGTTTATTTTTTTTTTGTTTTGTTTTTTTTTTTTTTTTGGGGCTTTCATAATAAGTGAAGAGTATTAATTTTAAATGTGTTGTGGCTTACGTTTTTCTTGCATTTGTATGCTTTTGTTTTATAATGTATCTAACCTTCTTTTGCTTTGCCTTGCAGTTTCTTCTTCTTTCTATTCATTTGTATTTTAAAATCTACAGTTATGTGTTATTTTTTTGTTTTTTGTTTATCTTTAGAAATTTGTAGTTAAACATTTTGTTATGCTTTGCTGTTAATGGGATTAATGCGGCCTGTTTAAATTGATAACAAATTTAAACAAATTAAATGGGTTTGCGCTGTGTGAAAATGGTTTTGGTTTTCTCTTTTTATTGCGTATTTTTTTTTAAATTTATTTATATTTTTGGAGAGTGGGGGGGGGGGGGGATGGTTTGTTGATGTTCACAATTTATGTAATTATGTATGTATGTATACATATGTGTTTATATATGCATTCCAATTGTTCATTTTTATTTTATTATATATATAAGTATTTATTTAAATATTATAAATATAAATAATGTTTGGTTTTCTTTTTGTTTTTGTTTTTATGTATTTAACACGTTTCTCATTGAGTTAAGAACAGTTGCTGCATTTTTTATTTGTTTATAATTTGTTCGCTGCGCTGTTTGTCGTTTATATCTTTATTATTAAATTACACCAAAAACAAAGTAGAATTTGTTAACAACAATTGGTTTTTTTTTTGTTTTTTTTTTCCTTTCTTTTCTTTTGTTTTTATTTTATAATATCATATTTGCGCTAAATTATGTGGCTTGCCAATTTTAACCATTTGCTATTTTTTGCCTAAATTGTTAACTAAATAAAATTCTCCTAACAAATTAAGTTGTGTATGAGTGTGGGTTGTATGTGTGGGTTGTGTTGTGTGTGTGTGTGTATGGGTTGTGTGTGTGTGGGGCATTAGTTAGCGTTGGGTAGTTTTTAGCTTTAGCGCTATGTTTAGTCATGTTTATGTTTTTGCTTTTATTATATTTATTTTTATTCTTGTAGCTCTTTGTTTTAGTTTTTCTTTGGTTGTTGCTGTATTTATTTTGCAGTATTATTACTTTAGCTTGTCTTGGTTTTTGTTTTTGTTTTTGCTTGCTTTGCTACGTTTTTGTGTGTGTGTTTTGTCACTGTTTTTTATTTAGCGTGACTTTGCTTAACTTTCATCTTAACCTTCATTTTATTTATTTATTTAATTTTCTTCTTGTTTTTTTTGTTTTGTTTTTGTATGCCTAATTCACGCTTCTTCGTCATTTGCATCCTTTTACGGATCCCGGCTATACTTTTGCTTCTCCGCACTTCCTGTTTGCTGATCTTGTAGCTTTTAGCCTTTTACTGATGCGTTTCCATTGCGTTTCTCTTAGTCGACCATTAACTCGAAGTGGACGGATCCTCTCCTATCCGAGCGATCATGATGGATGTTGTGAGCCCAGGCTTTGCACTCAATGTTGATCAAGACGCCGGCTAGCGAGGGAAAGAAAATTATCAATTAAATATTGTTACGAAAGATATGATATTCATTCACAATAAGCATAAAGTAGTCGCCCAACATGAAAACCAAAGACAAAGGTCTTGATTTGGATGAACGAAATTTTCTTATTTTCCCATATTTTTCATTGTTTTCTTTTCACCAAGCAATAAGTAATTATCTACCTCTAAACAGAAAGTACGTATGAAGCGTTGTTTTTCAACTCTTGACCAGATATACAGATCTTAATACAAAATTTCCTAGTCGAGCTTTCAATAAGGTCATATTTAAAAGGTGTGGTGCTATCAAAAAGAATCAATAGAGTTTTCTTCAATTTCTTTTTAAGTTCGACAGAATTTCATAGAATTTTAATAATTTTTATGTAAAGTTAATGGTTATTTCTGCTGACCAAACAAGAATTTGATCAGAGGTCCGTTTGGCCGAACTCCTTCGAACGAAAAGCCAATAATGAGGCTCCTATTATTCTGGTCCCGATATTGGAATGCAGCAAATTATTGCTTCTGCAGTTGCTGTCATTCTGTCAATCAATTCAATCCTCGAGCAGCTTGTCCGTTCAGTCAATACAGTTTTGTGATTCAGCCAAGCAGACTTTACGATTATGTTGAAAATTAGCGAGAAGATTATTCGAATAAAAAATTGTTTATCTCAACAGCCATGTTAGCAAGGTACAGAGGAAGTAGTTCTCATATATAACACTCAACAATAATACATATGCTAAAATATAATAATTTCCATTTTCTAATATATATCGCACACATATTTGTTGCCTACTTTTAGGCGATGGGTTCTTCAATATTTGCCTATTTGTTTGAAAATGGAACTGAAAGCTTCAGCTTCTTTGGAATTGTTACCAATCCGATTAACCCATTTGGTTGCGATTAAACTGGTTGGCTAAGCGGGTTAATGGCTTAGTTATCTGCTTTTGAAACAAGACCAGAGAAAATGGGACTTAAGAAACATAAAAGATTCCATTCGCACACTCCAACTTTTGTTTCAACCTGAGGAATTATTAAAGTTTATTGTGCCGTAAAATTGGGTTTCTAGACGTTTTCCTCTTCTCTTTTTATTTTGAGTTGTTTTATTTTGCGGCATTCGGGTCGCTTGCAGCTCTTTTGTCTTTGGGCACGCAGGTGGGCTGGGAATCGGGAGACTCGTACGTTTGGCATTTGATATGCGTTTGATTAAAATGCCAGACAGCTTTCCCATTGTATGACTGCTTCCTGAAGCATGTGGAGCATAAAACTCACATGCCTATTTAACTGATTCTAAGCCTCCTATTCATTTTACACTATCTCTTCCTTTTTTGTTAAATGCAAAGCAGAAACTGTAATCATTTCTGGTGCTTCAATCAATGAATAAATTAGGGGTAAGCTTTGAGTGGAATATCCGGTTGAATTCGTGAACCAAATTTGGCTGCTGGCAGTGTTTTTATAGACCGCAAATTTATAGATTCGAACTTGTTTTATTCAAAGGCAGTTGCAAGCTCTGACTGTGAATAATCTTCTTCTTGGTATAATAAATTACGTTGAGCAGATTATGATTTTATATTATTCGCAGTTATTTATTATTTTATTAGTTTAGAATTCATCTCACTTAGTATATTGACTATATTATATTGCCCCATATTGAATAGCTAAATCTTACATATATCATGCTTTTATTTTAGGAACTGTGTCTGGCTTGTCCTTAGATGAAATAAGATTTCATCATTTCATGCAAATGGGCTTAGTGAAGGACATATGGATATTTCAACGAAATGCATGTCTAAACTTTCATTTTGTAATGCGATGGAAATACTTAAAGGTAAGAGTTCCTATATATAAGTAACCCCCGAAGCTGTTGCTTTCTCACAGCAGCCCAATTAATGAAAAGCTACTTACTTTCAACGGTGAACTGAACAGCAACAATTGGCGGTATATATCCCTCAATGTTTTTGAAAGGGAAGTAGAAATGGGGGAAACCCATGCGAGGATAATAATCACGTGCCTTAATGTTTTCGACATCAGCTGGATTTTCACCCTCGCATGACACCCAAACAACGCCAGTCTATAAAGAAAATGAAATAGCAGAAAGTTGCAAATTGTTATTAGTTTTATTAGTGCCCAAGGCAGGCGTACCTCATTTGGCCGCAGGCTCTGCTTCTCCTTGATGTGCTGCTTCAACTCCTCGGGCATGTCACCGGGCAAAGCTTTTGAATCGTTGTAAATTTGTGGTACCCAGTTGTAAATCTAAGGAAATCGATTTGTAATTCTTTGTCTATTTCTATTGGTGTTGGCGTAGTCGATTACCTTATTCAACTTGAGGAATATGCAGGGTCGGGCCACATGATAACCAAAGTTATTATCCTCAGTGCAGGGCGCAAAGCTACTAACTTCAACGCCGCAGACTTTGCCCTCGCTTGGCAGATGGTCAAATGAGCAGTTGACGTGATTCTTCTTGGGTAGATCGTCATAAGCTGAGAGTATAAAGATTTCAAATATTTAAAAAGCTCTAAGCAACCACTTGAAGTTAGTTCTCTAATATATAGTTAGCATTTGTTAGATAGCTTTTCAAATACATTTAGCAATAGTCACTTTTTATAGAACATTTATTTCACTTACTGTGATCTTATTATTTGTTTATTCACAAAAACCAAATGTGTCACGAACAAAAATATATAAACAAATATTAACAAAAATTTTTAATTTATATAAAAAAACTTCGAAACTTGCTTTAACTTGCATTAATATAAATTTGATCAAAAACATTAAACAAATAAAAAAAAATATAACAATTTCTCTAAAAATAAAATCGTTAGTAATATATAAAATATTTAACAATTAATAAAAGAAAACAACAAATTGTTAGTCACAAAGACTTTTGAAGTGTAACTTACATTTCAGAAATCGTGCAGTTTCCTCAACCCAATACATGTAATTATCTTTCTTCGATGATTCGTACCAAACTAAAGTGCTCTCAACATTCGCCTCTGGGGGCATTGGTCGAAAGCCAAGACCTGTAAATAAAGTTAATAAGAATAGTGTTGTGAAACGGCAAAATAGTCTAGTGAAACAACAATAATAGTGTTGTGCATTGTCTTGTGAAACGAGAAAAACAGTGTTGATAAACAGCAAAAATAGTCTTGTAAACAAGAAAAACAGTGAAACGACTCGTATATAAGTATGCTCCGAAACTATTTATAACACTTTTATTTAGTCCTTTTTTTTTATTTATTTTTTCTTTTTCCGACCACACGAAACACACTCTCCGTCCGTATGTATGATAATCGATAAATTTCAAGTAATCGATAAAACTTGATTTCGTTAGCCTAATTTTGAGAAATCTATTTGGTTTTAATAGCTACAGTCATCAAATTTGACATTTAGCCTCTAGAATATCAATCAAGTATCTTTCATATTATAGGTGACGCTGTTCAGGGTATTCCTTAGTCCCAAATAGAGCAGTCTTACTTGTTTTTTTTTTTTTTAATTTATTCGAGTAATAGTCTATCATGGTACAATTTTTTTTTAATAATATATTAATTCCTTCAATATTTTCCTATATTTTTTTTAAATAAACCGAAATAAATGTTTATTTCAATTAAACTCTAATAAATAATATATTGATTTTATAATTATATTCCTTACGTTTCTATTCAGTAATATTCCCTTTAAATTGTACTGCAGTGTCTATTTGTTTATTCCAATCCATTCTGTTCTATTTTATACGCTTAATTTAAGCAACAAAAATTATTACGATTTTTGATTGTCTTTGTTTTTCAAGGATTTGACAATAATCTAGTTATATACGAGCTTCATATATATTAAATTCCTTAAACATTCTTTATTTTCGATTTTATTTTTGAAATTTACCTGGATTCGATCCAATCATTCCATTGTCAAGCATCCATTTGGGTTTATCAGCCTCCAATGTTTGATAGAACACCGCAAAAATGGCAGCAAAGAATCCGGTTAACGCCGCGTAGAATATAATATAGAAAAGTAAAATTTTTGCTGCAAGAAAAGAGACAAAAGCTCGTTTAATATTTTATTTAGAATATAAATGTGGTTTATAAATGCGGTAAAATTATTTATAAATTCGCAGCGCCAAAAAGTAATTAAATTTTGTTTTATGTGTGCCACGAGGAGGCTTAATTAATTTTGGGCCCAAGGACTATTTGTATGACACATTTATTGCTGTTGCCACGCCCGATTTGATATCCTCGTGCGCGGTATTTTAATAGCTACCACAAACTGTGTTATTCATAAAAAAAAAAATATTTCCGAATTCCATTAAATTCATGTCCTTACAGAGACCTTCTATGCAAACTATTCCCCACGTTTAAATGAGTATTGATATGGCTATTATTCCAAGCAAGCCCAAATATGTCCTAATCAGCTCCATCGTAGCTTTGGGAACGTTAAGCATATTATTATATCATTAGAGCTAATATACTTTGTTGACTTTCTAGTTAAGTATTAGAATTTATAAAACAGTGGACGTTTAAATTCTAATTACTTAAGTCAAATTTTGTTGGATACAAAATTAATGTTTTTAATTATATTGTCAAAGGATTTCTGTAATTAAACATACTCAAAACTGCTTGAGCATAGAAAACAAATCAAAACAAGCTAACAAACGAAATAAAAATTTTAGATTCAATGATCATTTGTTTGCTTGGACTATTATAATATATCCATATCAGCGCATGCTATAACTAAGATTTGTGCCCATTTCGTAAGGACAATTATGAGCCTTGGAATTTGCAATTTGCGAGCGACCAGTATATCCATAGCAAAACTTTTTAGTCAAATAACAAGTAAGACGTTAATGCGCAAAGTTGGCTTATGTCTTGGCTAATTGACAATGTGGGGCAGTGGGTAGGTGTGGGTAGGCGGGAAGGCTAGTAACCACGACAGTTTGCTGTCTGCCACACCCCCCTCACAGTTGTGTACCTACCACATTGCTCTACGATTACACAATGAACGACATTTGACATTTTCTTGGCTCCAGCTGCAAGTAAATCTGGAGAAGGTCGTTCGTGTGTGTGTGTGTGTGTGTGTTTGTGTGTGATTGGGTGTGCTGTGCATTCCACTATCCACACAATACTCCGCTCTGTACTCACGGCCAGAGTTAACTAGTTTGTCATTTTGACATTTCTGTTTTAAAATTAAAATTGATTGAAAGGTCGCTGAGTTTTGAGTATTTGTTCCGTTCCTGCTCTCCTTTCCAGCGCTCTTATTTTATATTTAGCTGCTAGAAGAAATCAAGCCGCGTCTCCCGGGTCAAATGCATCATGTTGAAAATGCAATTGGAACCGAACTTGTACAGATAATATGCGACATTCAAATTTAATGGAAGAAATTAACTGAATTCATTTAAATAAAAAGTTTTCCTATTTAAATTCAAAATAATTTTTATATTTTATCTGCCGGTTCCAAGGGAGTGCCGATCCCCAACTTTCATCCTCAGTTTAAAGGTATTTTATAATAAAAAAAACTCTTAATTTCGGTTGCTTTTGAACAGGCGCCCCATCGCTTGCTAGTTCAACGCTAAGACACCTTTTATAGACTCATGAAGTCACGTTCGTAAAGTACACTTATATGGCTGCATTGTGGTTGATGTTCTACATACAAGCATTGACCGCCGTTTTCCCCCATTTGGAGGTTGAGTTTTCCAAAACCCTGTCCTAATGCTCGCTTTCAAACTAAAAGCTAGCTTTTGTAAAAGTTTCAGTTTTCAAGCCTGTTTAGGTGCTCTGTCTTTTATATAAATGAATTGGCTGTCATGTTGTTTACTTTTTTAAGATAAGATTGCCCTAAATTACGCATACGCCATGTGACGCAGAGCGAACTGTGAATAAACTAATTTATAGAGAGGAAAATATGTTGGAATTGGCATTGGCATTGCACAGCAATTTACGAAAGTCATTAATCATCTGCTCAGAGACTTTGAAAATTGTGTGCACCGTGGGAATTCTGCTGAGCTAACACGATTGGCAGCGGGTTAAATTTAGAAATAATTAAAGAGTGAATGGAAAGCGCAGAGTAGAGCTCAAATACCAAAGGGTTTTAATGGCAACTAAGAAAACTACTTTTTTTGTTTATAGTTTAACTAAGTCAAACAGCGCAAAAAATTAAAATTAAATTAGAATAACGTAAAATTACATTAGAATCGTAGTCCTAAGATTCCCAATCATTTGGACAACTGATCAACTGAACTCTGAATGTATTATTAATAAATATATATTTTAATAATATAAATAAATCAAAATTCGAATCATTTGAAAAATACAATCCAGTACAATACAAGCTATAAATATTGCAATATTCTTTATCGATTGTTGAAATTAAAATTTGTATAATACGAATTGATTTTGCTTCGAAATAGATATATGCATGCATGTTTTAAAATTCAAAATTAAAAAATAATAAATAATTTTGTTTTTTAGACACAGGATGCAGACTATATTAGTTTGGGAGGTCTTAAATAAAAATTGTCAAAATCAGGCGAGCTATGTGATTCGATAACAAATATAGTATTTAACATCCTGTTAAGTAGTACGCTTATTTTCAAGACCTTTTGAAAAATACTTGAAAAGAATTCTGCTCACGGTCAATTAGTTGGCAAGTATTGCCAATAGCAAAAGGGCGCATGCGCTCTCCACAATTCTGCTGCCCAACTGGCTATTGCCAATGCGCCCGCACTCTAACGAATTCTCATGGCCATATACAAGCAAGCATATATATATATATATATATTTGTATATACATATATCTGGTATATAGCGATAGATAGCGTTATTTAATGGCTTCATTGCTTGAGAAGCAACTGTCCAAACAGGGCTAAAATCCGACTATCTATATAGTAATAGGCATAAATTATAATAATCTGACTAAAAATATTTTTTTTTCAACAAAATGTATTTTTATCTTGACTTTTTAATTAATCCTTAAATTTATAATTGGCTTTGCTGGGCGAGTTCCCAAGTCAATTGGGTTGCGGAAATTATGGAAAGACGTTAAACATTTTCATCGCCTTACGTAATTTGGTTACGTTACGTAGGCAGTTAAATAAAAATGTACGTTTGCATGGCAACACTCGAGCTAACTTCACGGATTCGCTGGGGAGGACAAAAGCAGCGCCAGCAGGGAGCCTTCTTTGCAGTTGGTTGTGCTTTTTATTCTGAATTTTCTTATTGTTATTCCAATGGGTGTGCCTGTGTGTGTGTGTTTGTTAGTATCTATGTGTGTGTGTGTACATGTGTGCGCTTGAGTGTATTTCTGCACTTAACGAGCTGGTTGCTCTGGTTTCAGTGGCCGCAGTGCCTTTTCCTACTGCGGTAGGTGGGGCTCTTGAAGATAGAGCTCGGCTACGGCTGCGGGGTGTGAGTTTCTCAGGCTACGCGATGTGCTTTTTGGGTTTTGGGGTAAACAGCTGTTTTATTTTGCTTGCAAGGCAAATACGCTAAGCCGTTCTAAATGTTAAGTGCCGTCGACTGCACAGCATATAAATTATGTAGCTCTCGTCCCGTAGTCTCAGCTCCTACAGAAATAAATGTAACCCGTATGAGGCAATGGTTAAATTTATCCGACTTAATTGAATGCGCTCGAAATATTTGCAATATATCTTAAATTCGCATAGTGCATTATAATATATTTGCGGAAATGTTGAACAAAAACCAAGAATCAATTTAAGTCCACCTGACTTTTGATGCTTGGCAATAAGTAGAATTAATTATTTAAAAATAGTAATAGCAGAAAGTATGTGCCATAAAATGAGGTATACTATCCTTATTATTATATATTATATAATATTGTTTATATTTTATAATATTAAATATATAATAATATAGTTATTATATAATATTTATATTTTATATAAATTTTATATATTTCGCTTAAGAAATAAAATATATCGAATCTCAGAAAAATATTATTCAAGAGGCGCGTACGTTGGGAAACCTATAAACTTTCTTAAAAGTTATTTTGCCTCTTTCTTTTCATTTTTATTAAGTGCACATATCGAAATTTCTGAAATCTTAAAAACATCGCTTTGCATAATTCAACTCGCTGAATATTATGTTTTTAATTTTTCAGAAAATGAAAGACAAAATAATTTAATATTATTTTTTAATTTTGATAAATATATAATTTGATTTGGTTGGTAAAACCCAAATAGATATCGCATTATATAATATATATACATGTATATATTTATTTTTAGATAACTTGCTATTTTATGGATACAGAATTAGCAGAGTTTAATTTAAGCTTTTGATTAGTTCGCAGGCTTGTGCATAAATGTAATTAGTTGTTAGGAGCTGGTAGAACCTTTGAAGTTTTTTCGTTGATAGATAACTTAGGTGGGTTCTGTCTTAAAACACGACGCCAACATTTTTTACTCTTTACCTATGTGTATGTGTGTGTGTGTGCGTGCTCATGGTGCCGTTGAGCACCTGCCAGGTCTCAGTGGAACATTAAGTATACGCAGCATTGTGCGCGGACTCTCCGCCTGCGAGTGCTCTCTCTCTCGCTGCCTTCCTTTCTCTCTGTCACTCTCTCGCTCTCTCTCTCTCTCTCGCTGTCCTGCTCTTTGTAGGTCTCTCGGCTGAACTTTGCCATTTGCACAGCTGCCGCAATAATGTAACAAACTGTGCTGGTATGCGATTGTGTGTGTGTGTGTGTGTGACTGCGTTGTCTGCATGTGTGCTACAGTTGCAAGCTGTATATACACACACATACACGCACAAAAGAATGGCGTCCACTTCGTCCTCTTTTTTAATTTCAGCTTCAATTTTACCTTTCAGCGGCAGCTATGGGTGCGGGTTGGGCTTTTGGTGCGGGTCGTTACGAGTGCTTCCCATTTGCTCTGTTAATTTTGACAGTTGCAGAAAAATAAGAAAATTACATGCACACACAAGAGCTGGCACACAAAAAAAAAAAACAAAAAAAAAAAAACTGACCAGCAAAATGGAGCAGAAAATACAACTGTCAACATCAGGATTCGCAACGGCCCTCAGGCTTGGCAGTACTCATGCATACACTCAAGCACACACACACGCACACCCAAATATAAGAAGATACGAGAATGATAATAATTATAATATACATTTTATATAATTTAGTAACATTTTCCTTTTTCTTCTTTGTCAACATGTTTGATAATAAAAATTAGATATTTTTAGAAATATTTTTAGTTAATAGCGCATATTTGTATTTTTATAACATAAATCTATATTTGTTTTTGATAGCAAGCTTTTTTTATAATCTTCTTATCTTTTTTGTAATATTTGAGCCAAAGTGGCTATAAACTATTTACTTATGTTTATTTTGTGCTAGTTTTTGAAATATTTGATCTATTAATCGAAAATTTATTTGACTATTCTATTGACAAGCATTTAATTTGGTTGGAATCTTAATTATATAACAAATTTGAGTAGTTTCAGAAAACTATTTCATATCACAAACTTGTAGACTAAAAAACAAAGCCTACACAAATCCAAATCCATACAAAAGCCTCTGAAGCAAGATTTGAAATACATGCATAATCAACAGCTTGTAATTTTAATTATATGTTACATGTTTTAATTTATATATTCCCTACTCTATAATTAATCCTATATCATGCACTTGAGATTTCTTAGGAAAAGAGTTATGAATAGCTGTCTAGTTGCCCTGTGGCATTTTCTCCTCTGCTTTTTTGCTTATATTACGCAAGGGATTTTCATTTGCATATTTGTATTTGAATTTGTTGAAAGCCAGAGGCTTTCAATGCCCTGCATGAGAGTAGGCAATACAAGTATTAACGAGGTATTTACTAGTCGAGTACATACTTAATATAAGCATAATATATGTGTGCATTCATGTTTAGAATATGACAGTTTGATTTAAATGTACATCAGGAGAGAACACATCAGCATAGAACAGGGTATTTACTAGTCGATTTCTTTGACAAAAGCGCATTCCCGTAAGATTTTCTTAATTGTTTCCCAATTAAGCGCATTGAAAGTTTTTCAATTTAAAACTTTGATTGCCTGGAAAGTTTCCCTGATATCTTAAAGTCTACGGATAGCGCAGTTGAAGAGATACTTCAGTGTGGGAGTAAACCTCGAGCTCATTATAATGCGCTTATGAAATCAGCTTTAGTGGGCCGTATGCTAATTGAAGTGTCGATTGGATAATTGTTTCTTTCCAGTGCAAAGCATTTAACAGATTTGCAGCTTATGGAGGTCAATGTGTCGCATCTGCGATTTTGGCATACTATTTAGCGCATTGCTCAATTTGATGGGTCTGTGCAAATTGCGGGACCTCGATAAAAACAGACATTTCGAACATCGCTCACATGTGCCACAAAACGTCTCAAATTGAGCTCATTGACGTCTGGTTGAAATGATTGTCGTTTTTAATTGATTTGCAGTGGAGCAATTGAAACATGCCCAATGATTGGCTTTGATTTCTCTAAGACGATAAATGGATATGTTTTCCACAGTTTTTAACTTTGTAAAAGTTTTAAATGGATCTACACAGTAGAGCTGTAAGACTAAAGCGAAGAATGCTGGCAAGAGATCGAGTCATTGACAAAACTCACTTTCGGAGCTTCTAGTTTGAATCCCACATTTCCATGGCTTTTTTTCCAGATTTGTTATTGAATGTGTTGGTAGATTGCGAAGCTATTTAAAGCAGAAACATATGCCAAAAAAAAAAACAAACTTAAACCTGAACAGAATCATTTTTATACCTATTGAAAGTGGGTAGAGTCGAGTCAATTAAAAGAATGAGTATATTATTATTGTTTCGATATCTACACCATTTCCAAAATATTGATATATATCGATTTTAAAACAAGTTTTTTAAGCATAATTCGGAGATTTTAAGTTTTACAGAATGTTTTTTGTATATAGACACAGAATATCTCCTAGTCTGGCACTTCCGACTAATTTTGACCTCAAAGCTGTTATTATCTTATCTGAAAGGCCACAATAATAAGAATTTGCTTGAAGATAGGCTAATTTTGAAACGAAAATAAGCAACAGAAAATTGTATTTTGTTATCAATTAAAAATTGAATTGAAATTTGAAAAGAATGCGATGAAACAAGATTGAGACTTGGGCTTATAAATAGTCTTCTGCAATATATGAATTTATAAAAGAAAATAAATTATTTATTAATATTATTAATATGTTTTATTATTCTTCCAGTCAAGCATTCTACTGTACAATCGTTTTTATTCATGTTATAGAAATAATTCCCTCCTCTGTTCAGCTCTAATATTACTGCATAATCTCGGCACATTCTGAACCTTTGATAATTCTTGATGATTCATTTTAATGTACACTCATTCTATGCATTATTCACTCACTAATGCTCGCAATTATCCAAACACAGCAAGCGGCATTTCTATTTGTAACATAATTTCATATTGCGCTCCAATTTTCTTAATTCCAACCACATGGGAATCAACATGTATAGCCACATGTATGTTTGTTCAAATTGGAAAAGAATACATAAAGTGGCTGCAGATCCTGAGCAGACGAATATATAATTTATGTTGGCTTCTCTCAGATCTGTGCCCAGTCCAAGCGGCCTTTTGCCTGGTAAAAATGTTGAAAAGAATTCGCTTTGGAGGCGTGTTAAGTGTTTAACTGAAGAGGCAACACAACTTGCAACTAAGTAGGTTACAGACAAAGCAATCATGCAACAGCAACAGCTGCAGCAGCAGCGGCAGCAGCAACAACAAAATGTCTGTTTTGCCGCCAACGCCCACATTTTCGAGGCGCTAAGCCCGGGGCGGCACTTGTCGTCGTTTTGTTGCCTGTCAGCCAGTGTGTACAATGTGCTTTTGGAATGAGGTTAGAATCGATTTTTAGTTGAGTCAATTTCAGTGCATGATAGTGCAGCTTTTATTTACCACTTCGCATTTAACTGGGTTACAGTCAATTGTGCAAAAGCCCGGCTTGGAGGTACGAATACCAGAAGGCTTAAAAATAGACAGAAAAGGCTTAAGGCTAGTAAGCCAACTGATATGATAAAAAAATATAGCTGAAGCTCTTGTAAAAGGATGGCTATTCTCTACCTTTCTGTTATTTTTTAGTCATATTTATATATGCAAATTAGTTTTATTGGTTTTTGCTAAAGTTGATTGTATTTCTTTTCAATATCTTGAAAATTTCCCTAAACCTTTTTTTTGCAATAAAAAATGTATATATTCCGAATTTGTTTATGCAATTCTTGTCAATTTTCAACGAATTTCCGCCATGTAGTAAAATTAAATTGCATTTATTCAGAAACTTATGAGGAGCCGCATTATAAATTGAATTTTTCCTCAACTGCCTGCAATTACCCTTCGAATTTCCTCATGAATTTCCCTCTTACCAATACATTATGCAATCTATAAAAAATCTTTATGTTGATTTTAGTTGAGCAACTTTTGTCGCATAAACTTAAATAAATAATAAATCTTAAAATAAGCTTTACTAAGATGAATATAGTTATTTCGTATACGCATAGCAAAATTCTGTTCTACTTCTACCACTGAACTTTGCAATCTAGCTTTCGGGCTTTATATGACATTCAAGCGCACATCAATGTTTCAATAGTGTCAAGCGAGGCGACAGCTTCACAAATTGAATTCCATTAAAAATTACTAAACCCTGAGAAACTGCTAAAAATAAACCCAACAGCCAGCACGTGCCTTCAGTTGAGACAGCTGGGATTGAATGATGGAGCAGCTAGCAAAAATAAAGAGGGCTGCAGGAGAGTAGTTTATGGAGCGAGAGGTGGAATTAGAGCTTACACAGCGCGTAATCCTATATCAATAAATAACCAAATGACACGTATGCTATAAATTGTCAAAATACGCTTTGGTATTATCTTAAATCTCCTGTGTACAGTGTACTTGTCGTCTGTACAATCGGTGCTAAAAGCTAACTGTGAGCTGTTAGTTTGGAATCGGATTGAAAATTAATAGTTTGAAATTATATTAGAAAAATGGTTTGATTAGCATTATACAATTTTAAGCCAAAATCGATAAATATCGATGGAACAAAGGCAAAAAAGTTAGCTTTATAAACTTGCTAGCCAAAATAGATAAAAATCGATCGATATTTTACACAGGATTGAATAAATTAAGCTTTATACATATTGTTAAATGTGAACGTTTACTTATTCAAAAGGCTTAGCAATAAATTTGTAACATTTGCGATATTCATGTACATTAACTAATCCGATATATATCAATGTTTGATTTTGGACTCTTGATTTTTCGATAGATAAATTTTCACTTAACTGACCTACGAAAGCTGACAGGCACTTGATATCAGTTAGTGCACCGATATTATCTAAATATTTTTATCTGTTTAGTAAACAACAGCAAATGCTTATATACATACTATGTTTAAAATATTTATAAGAGCCTTATCTAAGCCCCAAAAATTGAATACATCATAAATTACAAATTGCCACCGTTTTTTTCGACCTCTTTATTTTCACTTTTTGTCTTTTGTGCCTGGGCCATAACAAATTTACGACAATTTTGCATTCTTGTTGTCTCTCATGGCGTTTACACACGATATCAAATGATTAGTCATATTTACTGTTGGTTGGGTTACATTATGGGCCTAACTCTTAAAACACACCCTACTTAAGGCCCCCCGTCAGTCTATACTCGTATAATTGTTATGCAATCGCTATCGAAAATCAACCATATATGGACAGTCCGTATAGCTGACTGTGCTGGCTGAGTGACTGAGTGACTGAATGACTGAGTGACTGAGTGGCTGAGTGACTGTCAGTAAGCGCATGTGCTCTAGCTGAATTGTGGGCTCAGCTATAATATTGAGTTCTATATTTAGTGCTGCCAAGCAATTTACTGGGCCCATCAAGTACGTGACTTTTTACTGTGTATGGCATACAGAATGAGTCCAATCGATCGATACGCATTATAAGGGTAAACATAACGGTTGATGTTCAAATAATGCCCGCATATTAAATACTGGTGGCACGGAAAAAACCAAAGTATTTCTTTAGCAGCAAATGCGTTTATTTATTTATAACAAATAGAAAGCAAATTGTAAATAATCTATTTAGTGAAAAATATTACAAATAAATTACCGCCGGCATTTAAAATCTTGTCGTTACACAACACTACACTACTACACTACACGCAGCCTTGTATATTATTGGCTATGCGCATTTTCTATAATTTCTTTTATTTTTTTTTTTTTTGTTACAATACTTTATATCTGTATACTCTTTATATACTATATACTCTTATTTTTCCATCTACATTTTTTGTATGTTTATTTTTTTCTGGTTAGCAATATTATATAATATAATAAGAAAAATATTGTGTTTATGACAAAAGTAGTTTGAATAGTATTCAAATAACTTACTTTCGAAAAGTATTAAATACTGAGACTCCAATATCATTATAAACTAGATTGAGATTCCAAAAAAGGCTGATAAAAAGCTTTTGCCTACAATTTAGATTGAAAATCTAAATCCTGTTAGATTTGTATCAGAGTAAAACTAACTGAATAATTTGATTGATATTGTAGGTTATATTTTATTTTATTTAAATTATTTATTAAATAGTTAAGTGCTAGACTGGCCCTTGAGTATCCCTTCAAATAATTAATAATAAACATAGATATACATATTTATATAATACAGACTGACAACGCGGCGTATGCGCAATGCGTGAAACTTGATTGATTTGCTGAGCGATTTAATTACCAATTAAGTGAAACACGAAACTAAAATAAAAGCAAGCTGAAGATATAGATATCTATATAGCTATTAACTCAAGTACAGTAGTCGCTCGAAAAGAGAACGTTGCCATTTCGTTGAATAAAATTTAAATTTCTAAAAGTTTTAGTTTTGTATTAAAAACAATTAATTAATCGTTGTAGTACGCAATGTTAGAAACATTTTATTTGTGAATTTCATAGTTTCTGAAAACTGTATTAAATATATAAAATGAAAAACAATTAAAAGAGCTAAATTTCTCAAAATAAGTTAATTTAAAATGAAACTTCTAACTTCTTGGAAGGATAAAATGCCCAAATGCTCACATATATTATGCCAAGGCTAGATAGATTTCAAACAATTTTTTTTTGTTTTGTTAATTGTACTCACCCCAACTGGAACCGGTGCGTCCGAGGCATTGGCTAGTTTCACTGTTCCATAGGAATTTTCTGAAACCCTCCCATTTGCCCATCTTTGGCGGAGGCGAATAGTATTCACCAATCTTCTTGTCGGCCATTGTTTTTGTTTTTTTTCCTTTTCCTTGTTAGTTGACTTTAAGTACGATTAGGATTCGTTTGCACCAGGTCTAAGGAGGGTGTCTGTCTGTTTTTATTAGGCTAGTTTTAAACTATATGTTTACTTTTGTTTTTTTTTGTGTCTTATTGTTTTAGGTTTTTAAACGCTTATCGATATAAATATTTATATACGATTTATCATTTAAATATTTATTAGTTATGTTAATTTTTGTTTTTGGTGTGTTTTTCTTAATCAACTGCGTTGGTACAACATTTTTAAATGGGGTTTTTTTCTGAATGTTCGTAGCAGTATTGTGTTAAGATTTGCGCTAAATTGATTTGGTTACTGAAATTAGAAATTGGTTTATGAGTAAAATGTGATAAAATTCGGCTAATTTACCACCTGTTGGGTGGGGGAAGAGGTAAAATTAGCAAAAGGGAGCTGGACAATTTTTCCTTTAATAAAAACTATATTTTATTTATTTCATTTTAAATATCAAAGCAGTTTCTATTGAAATTTCTGAAAATTCTTTTATGTATCCTATCATCAATTAGGAACTGTCTATTAAAATTAGTTTAATTAAATTGTGTATATGTAATAAGCTCAGTTTTGGTTTTCGGAACAATCAATTAATGTATTAACTACTCCTTTAAGTGCTAAGCGGTATTTTCGAGTATGAACTATGACATTGTGGGCCCTAATCAACTTTACTGCTTATATAAACATTACAAATTCATTTGGCTTTTGCCAAACTGAACTGAAAACTCTTTGGCAGCTGCTGTTGCGTGTTTTTTTCTTTCCGACAAGGACACACTTGGAAAAATGGCCTAAAGTACACTTTCTAGTTGACTTGTGCAGCTGGTAAACGGGTTTTCGCACTCGCTGTTAATTCTTGTGAATTTTTCATGAATTTTGGTTAATTAATTATTGCTAATTCGATCAACTTTTTGCCATTTACGTGAAAACAAATTGCAGTCGCCTGCCGATTTTAGCCACACACTCTGCCAACTGTTATGTAATCTCGAGCGAGGAGCATTGGAAAAAGGCATCCAATGCTGCCCAAGCCAATCGGCGTATGCGCACAGAGCGAGTGGGAGACAGAAAGAGCGAAAGAGAGTGCGCACATGCACACACACACGCACGCACACAGGGAGTGCAAGCAAGTATGAACATCAAATAAAGAGAGCGAGCCTGGAATTTGCGTTGGAAGTTTTTTTTTTTCTTTTTCTGGTGCAGAACGGTAAAACAGATTTTGGCCGTGCCATGAAAAACTGCCAGCTGGGCGCCAGCCTAATGACAGCGAGCACAGCTTGTGGGAATGCTCGAGCAGCTCGTTACGGTTGTGCGGGAATTGCCAGTCCGACGAGCTTATAGTTATGCTATGCGGCTTAGCTGGTGCAGCTTTAAGGACACTTTGCAACACTGGCCACACAAGCTGTAATTTTTATGTTAATTTTTCGTTGTGATATGCGCTTAACATGGCATATACATTTTTTTTTTGGCAGCTTGGCTCCTTTTGTTGTTGTTCCAGCTAAAAAGAATGCTCACTAAGACAATGACGCTGCGCTCTCACGCATACGCATTGCTTGACTTACTTTTGAATGCTGCCGCCGGCGACGTCGCTGCCACATTGCGCAACGCGCGTTTGTGGCGAAGGCGCAAATGAAACGGCCTCGGCTTTAGCTATGGATATAGCTATATCTGTTTAGTTATGCCCTGTGGCCTATGTCTGTTAGCGGGCGCTGGGCAATTTTTCTAGCTCTGGGCAGGGCGCACAAATGTAGGCAATGCTCTTTTTCAGGTCGGTATTTAATGGGTATTTAATGCAATTTTGCATTTCTTTTTCAGCTGCTTTGTGGCTAGCCTCAAAATAAGATATGTAGTTGTTGTATGTGAGCTAAAGCTCAAATTGCAATGTTTATATAAGCATATTGATTACACAATCTATACATACATATGCACTAAATTTTCACTTTATGCAAAACGCAAGCTGCCAAAAATACCGGATATCTGTGAATTTTAGGAACTATTTTTATTTTTAGCTGTGCACAGGATTATATAGGTATTTTAGGCGTTGTCTGCCGTGAAGCTCAGCTCTAAAATCTTGTCCAGCATTTTTGTCTTTATTTAATTATTTATTTTTATATAATGTTTGTTTTCACGTATATTTTTTCAGTCTAATTATTAGTTGTTATTTGCTTTATTTTAATTTTAGCTATGCTATTTTTGTCTTTCTTTTTTTTCGTTTATCAGAATTTGTTTTGTTTGTTTATCAGAATTTTATTTTTCTTATAATAACCAGCAGCAAAAAAAAAAATCGAATTTTGGTATGTATATAAGTTTTACAAGGATATCTTATTTTTTTTTTTTGCTGCTGGTGCTGTCACAATGTCCTCGTCGCGTCGCCTTTGGCGTCGCTCTTGCCGACGCTGTTCATATAATCACTGCTAGAATTGTCTTTTATCTGTTGGTTTTAAGCTTTTTTATTTTTATGTTTTGTATTGAAAACTCTGCTAATAATTATGTTAATTTTATTTATGTTATTGAGGTCGTGGAAGTTAACAATATTTTTTTTTTTTTGGCACTTTGCATCATCACCTCGAGGATTTTTTTTTTTTTGCTTTTTTATGTAACCAACGTTTTGTGCAAATACATGAAAATTTGTTGTATTTTCCGCAGCGGCGCACCAACAACAACACACATACAGATGGATTTTCTTGAATGCTGCTTTTCAGCTTCCTCTTCTCCTCTACGCAGACATGCACATAATAACTGTCTATATATGTTTTTATATATATAAGTATATATATATATATGTTTATATCTATGTGCCGTTATAATCCGCCAGCGAGTGCGAGTAGCAACCGTCCACAGTTAAAACGCCAATGATAGTGCCAGTTCAGCGTAGAGCTCGCTAGCGCCGCAGCTGCTGCAACTGTGAGCGAAACGCTCGGCTTTAGTTCGGCTGCGCTCGGCTTTTCGTCGTGCGCAGTCCAAAGCGAATCTGTCTTTGGTTGAGCAGAGGGTGGCGGCAAGCAAGCGATTGCGTATGGAAAGGCACAGTCAGAGCTTTTTTGCCGCCTCGCAGCTTTGTACTCAGCTGGGTGCCGTCGATGTCTTTGCGTTGTCGTCGCCGTCACTGGAACGTCAGATTGCTTTGCTGGACGTTCGGCTTGTGGGTGGCGCCATTGTGGGCGGCACTTAGCCGGTGGTGCGCTGGAGAGCAACAAACAGTTGGGCTGCAAGCTTTCAAGGTTTCAGGCGTGCCCGCTGCTGCGGCTGCTTTTGCTTCTGCTGCGATTTGCAATCTCATTCAGTGGCTCTCGAACCACGTCCGTGAGCTGCATATCAAGCAGTTGCTACTAGCTTTCCGCTTGCGCTGTGCTTCTCCAACTGTAGGCCTCGCTGCCGCTGTGCTTTTACAGTCATGAGTTCTTATCTAGAACTGTTTCTTTGATTTGAAATACGCAGAATAGCTCAGGATAAATCATAAGTATTTCGTATAACATATGAAAGCTCCATAATCAATAATCAAATTTTGAATATATGTACATATGTGTATATTTGTCTACTATATTTAAGAGAGCATGTTCTATTACTTAGTATGTATTAAGAGGCAGCATTAGTTAATGATTATTAAAACGAAACTGGGAAAATGATTCATTGTATGTTTAAGTACATACATCACGACACTTTCAAAAGGTCTTACTAATAAATAAATATACTAATAAAAAATAATAATGAGTATATGCTATTTAGGAGTAGCATAGTATCAATATGTTAAAAGGCAAATATCGATATGTAAAAGACATGCATTCCACTATAATTATTGTTTCCTTTTGTATTCCATTTCTTTTGTTTAAGCTTTTAAAAAAGCTCCTAAGCGCGTTCATTTCTAGACCTAGAAGCTAGCGGCTTGCTCAGCTCCCGCTTGCAGCCCAGTTAGCATAGATTTCAAATCGCTGCACATAGACCCCCAAGCTGTGGGAAAGGCTGCCGTTGGGCTTCCAAGGCGAATACAGCGACAGCTACTTCCAGTCAATTTGCCGCAAGCATGCGCTGTAAAAGCGCCAGAGAGTAGGCAACAGAGTGCGAGAGCGTGAGAAACAAACAAAATTCCCGCAAAGTTTAGTAATATAATATTTATTGATTACTTGCTGCCAGAGTTTTCCACCAAAGAGTTTTCCTCTCAACTTGCTAAAACAGAAGCCGGACTATTGGCAAATTACATAAACTGATAGAAAAAAAATTAAGACCCTTCTTCTCACTCCAACCATCGTCACACATCCATCTTTGTCGCACGCCCAGGCCGTGCAGAGTTTATTTCTAATGCAGCATTGGGGGGAGGGCTTGGGTGTTTTTGGCCTGTGATTATTATACGTATATTGTTTCACTCACATCCAATTACGTCATATCTCAGCTGTTCTGAATACGCGACGCTTGTTACACAACCAAATGCAGCTCTTCAGCTCTCTGGCACATCCGCCCCCAAATCTCACACACCTCCACTTGGCCACTGTTATCCCGGGCCTTTAGTTATTTTGGGTTTTTAATGCTTACCTGTTTGTATGGCTGACATTTAAGCTCTTGCTTACCGTTAGTTTTTGTGTGCGTGTATTGCGGTTTATTCTGCTCTTGCTTAAGCTCCAGCTAACTGTTAGTTTTGTGTTTATTGCGGTTTATTTCGTTCTTGCGGTATCCTATAACAATCTCCATCCTCCCCTGCCACACACACACACACCCATATATTTTGTCATTACTTGGCTTTTATTTATATACGCAGCATTCGCTTTAAGTATTTGAGTATTCTTTTCTTTTTGTCCTTGCGAATAACGGTTATTGCGAAGCTCCTGGGTGGTAGAAGCTTCAATTTCTTCCTGACAAGTTCTTATCTTTAAGGTATAGTTACGATATAGTACCGAAGAAAATGAAGCTCTACCTGTTTTTAATTAATTTAATTTTTAATAAGAGATAAATATAAAAATATATTAGATATAGAACCCGTTGTGAATATAAAAAGAAATTATTAATATATTTTTATATATATAGATACATCAATGAATATATAAATGTATACTGATAATTTTACCCAATTAGTTATTAAACACATAAAGAAATTATCGGATATTATTACTTCCAACAGTTCATTATTTTATCAGGCCATAATCAATGGAAACCATTTATATGGCTATATATTCTATATCTGAATTATCTGTATGTGTATGCGAAATGTCTTATCAATCTCATTAATTTAATAGATTTAACCAAGTACGCATATATTAAATGATTGATTCCATTACCACTATATATATATATACATATTTCTGATCGGAATTCTATTCGTTAGTTCTGCTAAAATTTTTGTCAATTTAGCTCGCTTGCTTGCATTTAAATTGTTTTATGATAAAAAACATACAATATTTTTTGGGGTGTCATTTAAGCCTAGGCTTGTTCTTGTCACGCCCCAATCAACATAAAGCAACATCTATTAATAAAAAATGTTGCAAACACGTACTTTGCGAAACTCTGCAAAAGATGCTGCATAAATTTAGAAGGAGCTGACAACAGGATGTACGCGCACACAAACACACACACACGCCCACGCCCACAACAATAGAAAATGGCGGACACATGCCCTAACGGCTAATGCAATTACATGATGTTACAGAGTAGAGAAGGGAGCGAGACTAAGAGAGAGAGAGAGAGAGACTAAGAGAGAGAGAGAGAGAGAGGGAAAGGCAAACAAAATGTTTAAAGTCTAAAACACACACACACACAAAAATATTACGTATACGGCGTATTGTCGCCTTGGCCTTTATATGTTCAGTTAATGCGAAATGCTTGCAAAAGTTTTGGAAATATTAGAAAAATGCATTGAAAATTTATAAATGATGAGCAGCATAAAGCAATAATAGAGCATTTAACGCCCACCGACAAGCTTTCAGTATTTTGACCCACATTGGCTGTCAAAACTTTTCACTCGAAAAGTTGACAACGCAAGAACCAGAGTTTGTCGCTGCGATTGCTTGCGGGGATTGCTGATGCGGCTGCATATTTTTAGTTGGATACCAATTGCAATTGCACAGTCGTTAAGAGCGGCTGTGGGTAGCAGGGTGCTGTGTGTGTTGGCTGGGGTTGGCATTAAGCCATTGCTATTGTATTCACCGAGTGGAAATTCTGCGGAAATGTTGGTTAGACTTCAATGACTGCTTGTAAGCGCTACGTGTTGCCAACGTCTATTTAAATACTGAACACAGTTACATTTATGTAAATTTGTGTTGGTATTATAATCAACCTAGTAGGTCGAAGCCAATAAAGGTGGTTTTAAGATATGAAATTCAAAAGAAATCACAATAAGGTTTACAATTTTTATTCTAAAAAAACTGTTTTGATTAATTAACGATCTACGTTCAGTCCAAACCTTAAATACTAGCAAATACCAGAATTTTGAAAATCCACCCTCGTGTGTGGAAAACTAGTGAAAGTCGGTCATATGAGAGATCTTTTACTTTCGTTCCGATTGGCTTCAAATTAATTTTCATAGAACTTTACAAATGTTCATTATATTGAAAATTCCACCTGCATGTGTGGAAAATTAGTGAAAATCGTTCGAATGACAGTTTTTTGCTTTTGATCCGATTTTCCTCAAAGTTCAAAGATTGTCCCAAATATTGAAATTTAGTGGATATCAGTCAATTGTTAGTTTTTCGCTTCAATACAAATCCATTCTACTTCTAATTAGGAGACGGGACTTCAAAGTTGTTTGAAAAATCAACATTTGGGCGATCGATTTAAACTTATTTTTAAAACAACAATAAGAAGTTATTGCATACTTATTCTCGGTCTATGGAAACTCGATTGTAATCCCAAGTAATCCGATTTATAATACACGTATTTACACACATTAACATATTTATTGAGTTTTAATGAAGACTCGTATACAAAATAATCGTATTCCTAGGCCTATTGAGAATTATGTAGTATCTATAAAAAATGCAGTAAGTCTTTTCTTTCCCACTAACCGAACATTGAATTGTGTTAAATTTTAGTTAACTCAGTACTCAATGGTGACACACTTGGTCTTCAGATACTCGTTGAGCGCCTCCTGGCCCAAATCCTTGCCAAAGCCGCTCTGCTTGAAGCCACCAAATGGAGCAGCCACATCCGTTTTGTTGTACACATTGACAAAGACGGTGCCCGCCTCGATGCGATCGGCAAAGCTCAAGGCCTTGCTAATATCCTTGGTGAAGACACCGCTGGCCAGTCCGTACTCGGTGCGATTGGCACGCTCCATGACCGAGTCCACATCGCTGCCGTTGAACTTGGATATGATCATAATCGGACCGAATGACTCCTCCTGTGCTATGAACATGTCATCCTCGACATTGGTGAACACGGTGGGCGTAAAGAAATAACCCTTCAGATTGGGCACGCGACAGCCGCCGTACACAAGTGTTGCGCCCTCTGCCACGCCCCGTTCGCAATACTCCAAAAGCTTATCGAAGTGCGCCTTATGATTCTGTGGACCGTGCGCCGTGGACCGATTGAGTGGATCGCCAATGGTCATCGAGCGCAGATCCTTGAGCACGCGACGCACAAACTCATCGTGAATGCGATCCTCCACAAAGAGACGTCCGGCGGCTATGCAATTTTCACCCTTATTAAAGAAGACCGAGGACATGCCCTGCAAGAAAGAAACAGGAAATTAAAACCAGAAAGAAAGAACTTGTTGAGATGGAAATCGAACCGGTTCGGGCTACGAACTGCAATTAATTTTTTTTTATCATGAATCGTAACTTAATTCAAACTAGTTGCCCAACAAATAACTCAACCGAAGCCCAAACTGAACCCTATATTTTCGATTTAAAAACTAGCTCCAAAGCGAATTTTATAACTTGAATTGGCACATTTTTTTTTTTAATTATGGACCGATAATTTCCATGGAAACTACATGAAATCGCCAAAAGCTTGTCAAAAACCGGCAGCGAAACGGACGAACATAAATAATCTCAAACTACCCAAAGTCCATACTCACGTGTTTCACAGCCTTGTCCAGATCACAGTCAGCGAATATGATCAAAGGACTTTTGCCGCCCAGCTCCAGTGAGCATTTCTTCAGATTGGATGCAGCGCAGGATTTCATGATGTGTTTGCCAATGGGAGTGGAGCCGGTAAAGCCAAGTTTGCGCACCAGCTGATGATCGGCCACAGCCTGACCCGCATCAGAGCCCTTGCCCGGCAGCACATTGATGACGCCCGGCGGGAATCCGGCCAGCACGGTCAGCTCGGCAAACTTGAGGGCCGTCAGGGGACATGTCTGTGCCGGCTTGATCAGGCAGGTATTGCCGGCAGCTATGCAGGCGGCCATCTTCCAGGAGAGCATCATCAACGGATAATTCCAGGGCGTGATCAGGCCAACCACACCAATCGGTTCCTTGCGCGTAAACGTCAGCACATTGTTGGGCCGGGCCGGATTCACGGGTATCGTATTACCCTGGATCTTATCGCACCAGCCGGCAAAGTAGCGCCACGCATCGATGGACATGCCAATGTGGGTCTTCAGGGCCAGCGTGTAGACGGCGCCCGAGTCCACGGACTCGATGGTGGCCAGTTCCTCCTTGTGCTGCTCCATCAGATCGGCCAGCTTCAGCATGAGCTGCCCGCGTTGCCTGGCCGACACCTGCTTCCAGTCGCCATAGAATGCCTTGTGCGCCGCCTGCACCGCCTTGTCCACATCGTCCACGCTCGCACAGGCCACCTGGCAGAGCACCTGCTCGTCGGTGGGATTAATGATGTCCAGTGTGCGCTGCTGCTCGGCATCGACGAATGCGCCATTGATGAAGAGCTGTGTGGGCACACGAATCTCACGCTTGTTCGCCTGCAGCAGGAAACACTCGTAGTTGAGCTGCTTGGCGCTGGCGTCGCCGCTGCCCTGGCGCAGGCTTCTGATCAGCTGATCGAAGAACTCCTCAAAGACGGGCGCCATGAAGACGTGCTCATTCTCTAGCGGCACATCGAATGCCTCCTTGACCTCCTCCACTAGACGCACCACGTCCATGGAGCCAGCGCCGGCGGCAAAGAAATCTGTCGTTGCCTCGATGGGCTCCTTGAGTATGGCCTGCCAAATGCCAGACAGCTGCGTCCGCTTGGCCAACTCATCTTCGGTGAAATCCGTAATGGGCTGGTGCTCCGCCTGCTTGAACCAATCGCTGGCATTGATCATCTTCGAGCCACGCTTAATGCGACGCACATTCACAAAGGCGCCGTCGGTGCCCTCGATCAGCAGGCCGCCCTCGTGGACCCAGGCGGGCTTGGCCAGACCCTTCAGCTTCAGCGGCTGTCCGCCCTTAACGGGTCCAGCCGAATAGATATGCGCGCCAAAGAAACGCACCTGCTGCTCACTGCCATCGGCTTCGAGCACGGTAGCTATGGCTCCCGGCACCGAGTCCAGGCCACGCACAAAATTCCATATGCGCTCCGCGGACTGTTGCAGATTCAGCAGCTGATTCTCGGCTTTGAACATGGCCGGGTCATAGGTGGCGCCCACCTCGGTTTGGGTTATTTTCGGCGCTGTGCCCTTGGCTACCAAATCAACAGCCACGCCCATAGCCTTGACGCCCTCCGGATACAAGAATCTCTTGTAGATGCTGTCCAAGGTGTCCGTCGGCTCAACATTGGTCTGACGTTGCAGCAGCAACGGTCCAGTGTCCAGACCGTCATCCGCCCAGAAAATGCTAAAGCCGGCCACCTCGTCGCCCTGTTAAAAAATCAAAAAAGAGGATTAGAATCGGTGCGAAATATTCGCGCTCCTGCTGCTTACCTCGATGAGTGTCCAGGATATGGCGCTCGCGCCGCGATGCCTGGGCAATATGGAGGGATGGTAGCAAATGCTGCCCAACGGAGCGCCATCAATCACCTCCATGGGTATAAACTGGGAGCAATAGGGCAGCACATTAAGCGTTGCGCCCACCGATCTGTACTGCGCCAGGACCTCGGGCAGGGCCACGCCCTTGCGGCGCCAGCTGGCGAACTTGAAGACGGGTATATTGTGGCTGGCTGCGGTGCTGGCCAAAACATCCTCCCGACTGCCCTTGTCAGGTATGGTGAACACGCCCACAATTTGAAAAATGGAACGCTCCAAAAGCAACTCCAGCACATCGGCCGCAAAATTGCTCTGGCCAATAATCGCAATGCGCAGACTGGACTGTAAAAAGGCAATACAACTAAATTTAATATGCATTACGGATCACAACATTATCATATTGGTATAACAACTATTTCATACAAAATATAGAATTTAATCAATCACAAGGTAAGTAGAAAAAAAATAGTTATTATAAAAGAAGCAAAGGTATTTAATATGAGCCTTAATTTTATTTCAACATTTTTTTCTAAATTTGACAAAAAAAAGACAAGCAAATAACAAGCTATTTTACAGGGTAACTAGAAAACGGGTCAATTATAGAACATGGAATATTATTCTTTTAGAATATGAATATAATTATATATTTAACTTTATAAGTTTGTGTACACCTTAAACCTAGGAACACCTGGTGAAATAACTAGCGAGTGTTTTTTTTTGTTGTTTATACTATTTGAGTGTAAATTCATGGAGCGACAGCTTGAAAAAAAAACCTAATTTTCAGTGTGCCGCAGATTAAAACCTTTAACAGCCACACAACACTCTCATACAAAAACTTTATTCAAAATAATGAAGAATTTACATTCCCAAAATAGAAAGAAATGAGGAACAACTTTAATTTTCATTCAAATATTTGAAAGATATAAATTTAAAAAAAAACTGCGCGTAAAAGAAACGAAAATGGAAATGGCTTATCAACTTGGCTGTTTTAACTGATCAAGTAAAAATAATTTATGGGACCGGAAATGCCTCGTTACGCACATTGTCAAAAATATATATATATCCCTCTGCACGGATTTACAAAAAACTGTTGACTCTCACAAAAAAAAACACACTAGCACAGGCAGCTAGGCAACAATGGTCCGAGTTCAAATTCCTAACTGGTGGGCTTTTTTTTTGAAAATTAAATTGCACTTATTAATTATAATATTCATAATTATAATATTAATATTATATTTATATAATGAAAATATTATAAAATTGTATAATATTTATGAAAATTTATATGAATAAATATAATTTTAATAATAAGATTGCAAATTTAACTTAATGCTTGCAAATGCGATTTAACTTATTTACAAGCTAAAACAAAAAATGTTTTTTTAAATGTTTAAAATGGCATAGAGGATGCCGGAAGTCTCCTTTTTTTTTTAATTGGAAGTTAGTTGAAATCAGAAAAAAATATTAAAATAGTTTACAAATCGTATACTAACACTCATTATTATTTCGGCTATAAACGCGTTTGCAAAATTATAATAATTTATATTCTTTTCGTTTTGCTTTAGTTTATTTCCTTATAAAATCACTTGATGTAGGAATTACTTTTCCCTAAGCTATTTCACTTTTTGCTCTATTCTTGTTGAGAAGCAGCCAGCACAGCGCTCGAACTACTTCTATTAACTGAATCGCATCGAACATTGTTGGGTCGTATTTATACCTAGAGCCGGCCCAATATTATCAGCTGATTCTAGTAATAAAAAAAAAAGCGAGCATAGGCATGCACTACGTTCGCTACCGTTTCGAAATATGTATTCGTATATGTATGCACATACATATGCTATAATATACTTTTACTTTTCCAATAATTAAGTACAAAAAAGAAGACAACAACAACAACAAGTTGGACGTATCGCTTATCAGCTCGAAAAGCTTCAGAGTTCTCGTCGCAGCTAAACGCAATTTTGATAAGCATGATGATTAGGCATGATCAGTGAATTGTGGGCCTGATGTTTGGTGAAGGCCCCAGTGAATGGAAAGTTTGGTAACAAACATTTCAAACCAGATGCATTCATTATTTAAGCCTCGCCCATTTAACGGCACGTTTTAGGTTTGAGTTTCATCTGGGTGACTTTTCTAGGTATTACATGGACTCAGACTGCAATTTGTAATAGCAACCAACACATAGGTATATATTATGAGCTAAACGTCTGGATTGAACTGGTTATTGGGAAAGTAAACTGAAATGTTATCAGTGATTACAAATAGAAAAGTGTGCAAAATACTTAGTATATTACCTAGTAATATGTTAAAGGGGATTGTACACATTTAGTTAAGCAGTGTCTAATTGTTGCTAATTAACGTTCAGTATAGATTTTATTTGATTGTGTTTATGTAAAGAGCTAATGTAGGACAGACTACGATTATCAGAAAGATTATTTTAATAATCTATATATTTATATATATATATATCAATTAATGAATTATAGTCTAGCTGCTCTTCTCGCGACATTTATTATTAGTTTACTACTTTTTACTTTTGCGTCAAACTTAATCTAATAAAATAAAACTAAAACAGTTTTTCCAAATGTAGAACACGCGAAATAAATATTCTTAAAAATTCTAATATTTATTGAATTCTTTTTGTGCTTTATCATATTATATTAATGTAAAATGAAAAAAACAAACAATAAAAACAAATAATTCAATTAGAGCATTGGGCGACAGGTTCATTGGCGTACAAAATAAATTAAAAATCTTATAAACCTGTTTTGAAGATAAATATAACAAAAAATTTTTATTAAGTATTAAGTATTTTTGTTGTTGTATAACATAAACATACCTGTTATTAATATGATTGTTTTTCTTACTATTATTGATATTATTGTTATAATATTTGTATACCCTTGCAGAGGGTTTTATAATTTTGTCGTGAAATGTGTAACGCATAGAAGGAGACATCTCCGACCCCATAAAGTATATATATTCATGATCTGTATCAACAGCCGAATCGATATAGCCCTGTCCGTCTGTCTGTTTCTAGCTAGTCTCTCAGTTTTGAAGCTATCTTCATGAAACTTTGCGAAAATCCCTCTTTCTGTTGCACGCAGTACATATGTATGTCAAAACCAGCTGGATCGGACCGCTATATCATATAGCTGCCAAAGGAACGATCGGTCGAAATTAAGTTGTTGTATGGAAAACTTTTTTGTTTTTCAAGACATCTTAACCAATATCTATTTTCCCTGTGCTTCTTAGATACGGGTAAAGCACTGTAAGCATTATGAAAAGGTTGGGTCTGCAAGGGTATTAAATCTTCGGGGTGCCGAAGATAGCCCTTCCTTCTCGTTTCATATTATTATAATTAATTTTAATTTAAAATTTAATTTAATATTTGAGTTGATATTTATAACTATATAGCTAAAATCATACTCGTGATTCTAAAATATGATTTTCAAAAGAGTTTTTTAACCTCATACATTATGCATGTGAAATAATGAAAATATATATCAGAAGCCTAATATTGTTTTCATTTTTTTTTAGCATTATCTAATATGTATGCTCCATCTTGGACTACGAACCCGCGCAGACTTTTCATTTATATTCGGTAAGTGCTAAAATTATATATCCACACATTTAAATATATAAAACTGTTTGTATTAAATATAAATTTCTATTTCATGATTTATTCGAATCTTGTTTATATGAATCTATCGTAATATCTAAATTAATCGTGTTTATTGTCCTCCGTCCAACTCCTTTGCCATTTAGCTAATTATTGAATTTAATTAGCAGGCATATCAAATTTGAATAATCTTTAAATTTGTGGCTAGTAGCTATCCTTAGCAGCACTTGCTGTACTTAGTATCCATTTACACCTTCAGAGCTGAACATGCTTTACGCTCTGCAGCGTTACCTAAAATACTTTGCCATATTGGGTCTGGTGCCGTGGTCCGAGAAGGCGCCACAGCAGCAGCTACAAAAGATCTATACGATTTTCATTATATTTCTGAACCTCGGAGTGGCCTTCTATATAGTATTCTTTGCCTCACCAGTGGATGACTTACTGGTATCGATGCTGGTGAGCTGCACCGTGTTCATATCGCAGATTGTGACCATGTCAGGCGTGTATCGATCCCAACTTAATAGTCGATATATATGTATATGCAATATAATGAATTTTCTCTCTGAACAGTTGTCGAACTGCAAGTGATGTGCCAGTATAAAAGATACTACGAATTTTGTCTGCAGTTAAAGTGCCTGCGATTGCATTTCCAGTGCGAACTACAGCAGCCAGTTAAGGGTTGGCCCTGGACCAGATATGTCAAGTATTTTGTACTGGGCATTATCAATTTTGTCTCACTCTTTCCATCTGTATATGTGGTGCTACACTTTGATTATATTGGCTACTTTTGGTTTTCGCTGGGCGCCGTATTCATCAATCGTGTTCAGTGCCTGCTGCTGCTGCTCTATGCTGAGCTCCTTGGCTATCATGTGGAGCTATTGGATCGGCGTCTGCAGGCGGTGCACAGCTATCGTCTGCTGGGCGCCCATTCGCAGCTAAATGTCAAATTTGAGCAAATGTGCTCCTTGGAGTATTTGTTGAGCCTGAAGCGCGCCTATATGGAGCTATATCGTTTATTTGAACTCTATAATGGCCTGTTTGGCTGGTCGATTGTCTGCATCTTTGTGGTTATGTTTTTGGATAGCATCGTTAATATATACTGGTCGCTGCTGGTTCTGACTGACATCTATAGCTTTGTTTTCATCTACATGACCTGCTCGACCTTTGTGCCGCTGCTCATATTGATCTTCATCTTCTGCCGTTGCGGCGAGTACTGCAAGCGACAGGTGAATACTTGAATTCTTCCCATATTCCTCGGTCTAATACTGAAACCCAAACTTGTAGCATATGCTCGTTGGCAGCCATGTGCGTGGCCTGGCCTGTGCTGCCCAATGCCAAGCCGTACCGCCAACTTTGGCATACAATGCAGTCCTGGCCGAGTTCGCCATGCAGGTGGAACAGGATGCATTGATCATTAGCGCCGAGGGCTTTATGGACATTGACTATAGCCTGCTAATGTCGGTAGGTCCCTAAGCTGTCTATGGATGCGTTAAATTATCAAATTAATAATTTAATTTCCATAGATCTTTACGGCCATGGTCACCTATCTGATTGTGCTCATGCAATTCGGCTCGTTATATACCTAAAAATGGAGCTCTGAATTTATGTTTGCGTGACATTTTACTACGCGAAACGAACGCGCTCGTCAAACTTCTTATTTTAATAAATTTATTTATGTTTAATATTTAGATCATTGCTTTTCAAATTATGCGATCTTTTGGTCTAGTTAACGTATACCGACAAGGATAATCTGTGCTCAGTTCGGACATGCTATTTTTAAAATACCATTTTAAGAAAATCGAAGAAACTATTTTAATTTGACGATAAGCGACATACCCTATACTCACTGCTTTTATATATACATACTTATATTTACACACCAAGGAAGTGATTCTTCTTTCAGAAAATAAAGGATACACCTCAATAAGCTAATAAAATAAAATATGTTTGATTTCTGTTTACTATACGAGAACCTTCACAACCTAAATTTGATTCCATTTTCAAGATATTCTCAAAAAACAGTTGTTGATTGTCAAAAATTAACGAGACACATTCTACGAAAATTGTAACCGAATCCCTTATATGGAATTCCGTCCCAACTATCAAAATGATTACTTGACCGATAACTTGGACGTTGAACGTTTTCACCACTGACCTACTTTACCCCCCCAAGTTCCGCTGCAGACCTCTTAAGACTGCGATCTAGATAAGATTGTGAAGTGACGAACGATCATAATAAAATTTGGAAATCAAACTGGTCAAAACTGGTTTGAAATTAGGCAGCTGCCATTATCTCGAGTATAACTGAACTTGGCAAGTTCTTGAAATGTTTGAATAAACAACTTTCCAAAAATATAATAGATGACCCCCCCAAGAGTTCCTAGCTGATAGCTGTTGTCAGTTGACTATATTATATATATATATATACAGATGGTGCTATGTTGTGTTATGCAATTATGCATATATATGTATGTTACATATTTAGAATACAGTAGAGTCCAATAAACTGAGCACGCACTCTTCGGCTGCTCGCTGGGAAGAGAGCTACAATTCTTTTCACTGATAAGTTTTCGACGATAACCTGTTCGAGTGCCCTCAGCTAAGTCATCAAAACAAAGCAAAAAACCGGTTTGCGCGCTACGCCAAACCGGTTTCAAGTAACTCAGGATGTGCCAATTTTGATAGGCGATCGAACTAGCCGTAAACATAACATACAGTCCCTCTAATCTCTCAGACACATAATATATTTATAAATCATGTATATACTTTTCATTGGCTCTTTTATTTTTATTTTTTTTTTGTATTAATTGCTATGTACTAGAATTTTAAGTCGGTTCAAACCGGTTTTCGATTTTGAACTTCTCCTGATGTTATCAATGGGTTCAAAAGTGTTCTTACACGTGGTGAGGTGTGTGTTGTATAAAATGTGCAAATTGTACACATGATTAAAAGACAAATTGTTTGATGCAATTGTAGTTGAACATAAACTCAACAAGATTTATTATTTAAGCTCGTAGGTCACCTGTGCATTCACACTGACCTCCTGCACGACCGCATCGCCATCATAATTAAGGATCTCCAAATTACACTCGATCTCTTCGGTCTTGAGCTCTGTTTTTGTATCGAAATCAGCTGAATCAGCATTATCTGGTTCAATAGCTTCAAAATAATCTAATCGTATAATAGGCTTGGGCGGATTCTCAGCTGACTGAGGCAACTCTTCGCCAACCTGTTGAATAGGCAGCTCTACCTCCTCTAGATCTAGATTCTCATGAGCATTTTCTTTAAGGTTTTCTTCTAGGTTTTCAGTTAACTGAGGCAACTCTTTGGTAGCCTCTGGAATAGTGAGATCTAAGTCTTCTAGTACTACACTCTCATGTGCATTTTCTTTAAGTTTTTCTTCTAGGTTTTCAGTTAATTGAGGAAACTCTTCCGTAGCCTCTTGAATAGTGAGATCTAAGTCTTCTAGTACTATATTCTCATGGGCATTTTCTTTAAATTTCTCTTCTTGGCTCTCAACAGCGTACTCTGCGCATATCTGTGTTTCGGTTTTATCAATAGCTTTGTTTAACTCTTCCAATTGTTGTGCATTTGGCGGCTTGGAATTCTTTATTTGTGTCTCGCAATCTTCATAAATAGTATTCAGTTTTTTTAGACTAGCCTCCAGTTCATAGTCGTCTTCGCCGTTGCTTTCGTCCTCATTGAATTGACTCTTTTCCAGCAATTTCATATCATCCGCCGCAATGAACTCATTTAGCTTCTGTGATATTTTAGCCCATTGACGCTTGGCATTGCGTGCGAGTTCGCCTACGGCCCCATTCGATTCGGTATCTGTTGCGTCGTCTTCCTCGACGACTTTGGTTTGTTCTGGTGAGCTTTTGTTGGCTTCCAGCTCCGAACTCTCATCGTCCACATCTGTGGTTAGAGCTGATTCCGATTCTGACTTTTCATTGCCTGTTGCCAAACGTTCGTCTTCTTGATGAATGGAATCTTCTTCCTGACTTGTCCAAGCTCTGAGGGGCAAACTGAAGAGCTGCTTGCGCAAAGCCTCTTCGTTTTCACGCTCCAACTTTTGGCCATCTTCAAACTGATTGCTAAACAATTCATTGAGCGCACCCTCGGGCAGTTTTGGCGGCTCTACAACGGGTATTTCTTCTTCAGACTCGTAGTCGGAGGGTGCATCGGAGATAATATCGTCATCTATGCTTACATTGGGGTTTATTGCTGTTTTTGTGGGCTCCGGATCAGCGCTGGGCGTGTCTTCTGGTTTCTCAGTGGACGTCTCGATAGATTCATCGATTGGTTGTTCTACAGCTTCTTTAACAGTTTCTTGCTCTAAATTACATTTATCGTTCCCATCGCTTCTCTCTTCTACTGTTTCTTGCGCTGGCTCTTCCCCGTTGCCTGTTTCAGGCAGCTGGCTTTTCAATTCATATATTTTACAGCCACCCAATGTCAATTGTATTGGAGTAAAATCTTCCTGCACCCGCTGAGGATCTTCCTGTTGGTCGCTATTGCCCTCCTCTTGCGGACCAAGCAGCTCTTTGGGTCTTTCCGAACCACACATTAGTTTTTGCAAATTTTTCCCGGCTCCTGCCTCTTCAATCTCGTCTTCCAGTTTGTCCATAATTGATTTCGTTTTCAATTTAAGTGCACCCAAATCCTGCGAACTCGCCAGCTCTTCTTGCTGACGTTCGCGTTCCTCCTGCTGCCGCTTGCGTTCGATTAAATCCTTCAGCATTTCATCCTGTTTCACCAGTGCACCTGGATTCTCTTCCTTATGGATGTCTTCGGATTTTAGGCCAGCCCTTAGTTCGTCGTAGCTGCGCATGCCCTCCACTGTTATCTCGCCATCACTGCCAATCACCTTTTGCAGATCCAGTTTCTCCAGGAACTCCGAGTCCAGTGAGTTGAAGGCGGCTCTTGCCTCAAGCGAGTAGAATTCATCAATGGACTGATCGACCACACTATCCTCATCCCTGCGCTCGACCACAGTTAGCTCTTCATTTGTTCGCATTGGCTCTGGTTCAGCTTTTGGCCACATGCTGCGAGAAGTTGTGGCTCCGTTAGTTTCCTCGGCGGTATCATAGGCATCATCTCCATCGTCTCCATCGGAACACTCGCCCTCGCTGTCACTCTCGCTGTCACTGATGAGCGCTGGCGGTGGGGGCAGATCCTCTACGTTGCCTGTATCCTTTTTCACAATCACCAGCTTGTTGTCCACCACGTCGAGTGTGTCCTCGTAGTCTTCGCGCTTGGCAAAACAACGCGTTGCCATGGCCGCCACGCGACGTTTGGTTTTCTCCTCTAGCTTGGCCAGTTCGGCATCTAGCTCCGCGGGACTCTCCTCTTTGTAGGACGTTAGCATTCTAGACTTGAGCAGTTCTTTGGCTGCTTGCACCTTGTCCGAGCTGCTTGTGGCTTTCCTATCCAATTTCCCCAGCTTTTTGCGCTCGCTGACCGAGCTAAGAAAATCGCCAAAAGCGTCTATGCATTCGCGCAGCGACTTGCCGCTCGCCGGATCCTCCAGCTCCGGCGGCATTTGCTTCTCAGTCTTGGGCTCTGCCGAATAGCTATACTCCTCATCCGATTCAATTAGTCCGAAATCGAAGCATTTAATATTCTGTCCCTTGATAATCTCCTGATACTGCAGCTCGTCGATAAGCTCATCAATGAGCGCGGCACACACCTCCTCAACGGGTGGCTCCGGTGCCTTGGTAAAGTTTTCTTCATCCAAGGTGCTCGTGATGTCGTACAGGACATCTGCCTCGTCCTCCAGCTCCTGCAATAGCTCGCGTAACGATGCCTCATCCGCCGCCAGTTTTTTACTCATCTCCTCACAAATTAACTCAGCCTGTGCGTGGCTTGTTTCCGCACTCAGTAATTCAATCTGGTACTCATCCTCGTTGACCACTGAACGGGTCTCTTTGATTGTTAATTGACGCAGGCATTCCTCCTTACGCCATTCATAGCTGGGCGTATCGCAGCCAGCTCCAAAAACACGCCTAGGCACATCATCTGTACATTCATCCAGTGCCTTGGCAAAGGCAGCATCCATTTCATCTAGCTCTGTTTCAATTTGCTCTGTTTCCATCTCTTCTATTAGCACTTTGTTTTCATGCTCGTCCTGAGCTCTTTTCTCTTGATCCTTCATGTCCTCACATATGCGTTCCCTGCGCACGCTAAACTCCTCTATTATGCGTAGAGAACGTGTCACAGTTGTCAATTCAATGCACTTCTTCTTATCCGTTTCTTTCTCCTCGTCGGAACTGCTATTTGTTTCCCTAGCTTGATATTCCGGCGTGCCTCGCAGTTGATCAAGCGGCTGCCGCAGCTCTTCCAAGTCCTCGTCCAATTGGCTACTGAGCTCTTCTATATTATATTCCACTATACCATTTGCCTCGACGCATTCCTCTTCATATTCCAATTGTTCCTTGGTCTTGACTACATTATTCACAACCTCCGACCGCAACTTGGGCATTTCCTCAGGGTCTAGTTTAGACTCGAGTTCATTATTGGGGTTTCCCTTCTCCAGCATTGTCGCGCTGAACTCGGGCTGTTCTGCAAATATTTCCGTACCATAGGACTCGTACATTCGGTCTATACATTCCTGTTTGATTTGCTCGGCTGACGGTTCGCCAGCATTGTTTGAAGCTATGGCGCCTAATTTCTCGCTCGATTTCTCTAGATCCGCCGCGCTGTTTTGATCCAGTTCAGAGCCGCTTTCTGGTTCATTAATGAGCTCCGGTAATTCCTTAGCTTCCACTTCGTTGTTTGCGCTGTTTTCCTGTTCTTCCTTTACTGCTTCCTCCAGCTCAGTTGGTTTTGCGTCCACTTTGGTTTCTTCAAGCTTTGGATCATCATTTTTGTTCTCTACTTTTGTCGTTTCCTCCTCCTGTAGCCTTGCTCTCTTACGTTCCACATCTAGTTCGTCTAGTTTAACTTCCTCTATGTATATACGTTTGCCTGTTCGTGTCTCCTGATCGTCCCTTTGGGGAACCTCCACCTCCAGTTGCTCCTCTGGATGTGGCGCATCAGCAAGCTGTGATTCATGCAGCACCTTTGGGCGTCCCTCCAACGGCTTTGCCTGACGATTGCTCAACTGTTCAGCTATATCGTCTGCTTGCGAACCGTTGCTGGCTTCATCAGCTGTGCCCGATGTACCGGAGCTATCGTTGTCTTTATTGTCACCAGATACTTCACTCCACATATCATCCACGCAGCCATATTCTAGCGCGGCTTTCACACGTGTCTTTTCCGCTCCCTTGTCGGCTTCCTGTTCCGTTTCTGAATCTGTTGAACTTATCAATGCATCTTGCTGATCCGCCGGGCGATGACGATTGCGCAGTTTGATGGTATCTAAGAAGGGGGAAAGGGGCTTATTAAATAGATCTTACGGTAAATACAAGAACTTACAGTTTACGCTGTCACGCATTTTCTTGCGATCTGCGCGATTCCAGCGCATATTTTCCTTGCGTTCACCCTCATAGCCTTCACGTTTCCTAAGGTTCAGAAATGTTTATGTAGATTGTATATAAAACATGTTTTAGTCTTTTTTTTTTACCAGGCCTCGGCACAAGCGCGATCACGTGGGAATACAGGTCGACTGTCCAAGTAGGTTAGTTCCTTCTACGAGTGATAGAATACAGGAATTTTAAAAAATTGTATTTAAATTCATTTAGAAGATTTTTTTCTCCGTTGCACCGGAATTTTTATATCCCACAAACTTGGGCAACTTTATTTGGCCTTTTGATTTATTAGATAAATATGTTTTACTTTTATTAAAAACAAATAATGAGCAGTAAGTCTTTAAAGCCTGGTAAACGAGGCTTTAACCAGTTGCGAATTACAAGCTTTGGTATATTAATAACAAATAAGCCAAATCTAATGATTCTCAGACCACTTTATCATTTAGCTGATATAGATATTATATAGCATATATCATAATACGTCTGCCAACTGTATTAGTTTTTCCTTTTCATACTCACACAGGCTAAAATCAGGGTCTTGCGATATTGCGGCAAACGTGATACGACAGGATTGCCCTGCAGCACCAAAACTTTCAGGCAGGGCATCTTTTCAAAGATCTTAACAACCAGTATGTCATCAATGCGATTATTTGACAAATCCAGCACGGCCAAAGTCTTACAGTCGACCAAATGGGCCAGACTTTCGCTGTCCTTTAAATAGTTGGACGATATATTAAGTGTATTCAGAACGGGCAATATATCGGAGCCAATGTTCTCAATCAGGCGTATATGATTTGAGCTGAGGTTCAGTGTGTCCAATTCGGGACACGAGGCCAAATTCTCGATGCGTTTGATAAGATTGTTTTGAAGAAAGAGACATTTGAGTTTGCTCTGTTTGTCCAGACCCTCGATTTCCGATATGGCATTGCACTCCAGCCACAGGCACTTGAGTTCAGTGTACTCATCCAAGCATTCGATATATTGATAGCCTGTAAATTGTTAATTACTAATTATTACCAGTTTAGTAAACTCAGCTGTTCATTCAGTTTTTACCCTGATAGTGCAAATAGAGGACGTCGTTAAGACGCGGCGTCTGATATAGCTTGTCCTTCTTGCACAGATCTCTAAGGCCCTTCTGTGTCATGCGATGCAAGCCGGTTACTTCCTTGCGCGGCGCTACAGCGCCCACAGCTTGTGACATTATTATCAATATAACTATATGTATATAGATATAGTTATTATTATATTTAGATTTAAAACTATGCGCTGTTTACGCAACTCGATTCCTAATATTTGATGCAATGTGTCTAACGAATTCGTTGGCGTAGTTGACGGCGCTTGTTACGTTTGCTTATTATTTTTTATTGAACAAACAACATATCAAATCGTTAGGGACAACCACTTTCCAAGGGGTTACACGTTAAGGGAGTACAATATTAGCCACCTTCTGGGGCATGCATATGTTACTGATCAGGAAACAGAGAAAACTAATCTCTCAAATGGATGATTAGGTTTGTCTATAAAACACATTTGCCTTGGTAAAAATGTACCATCATTAAAAAAAAAGAGCTGAGAACATTTTTATAATTTGTTAGTGTCCAAAACGAAAAACTTTGCCTTTGATCTTTCATACGGGGTTTTATACTTTCATAGTTAACTAAGTCACGGCTACAAAATTGATTTCTTTGTATAATTTTACGTGCTTTAACGAATGCTTCAAAAATACCTTTAAAGTTATTTAAAGGTGTGTTAATTATAATTTAATAAAATGTAAGAACACAAACTTTTATTAAATTTTCGTTGGTAGTATTTTTTCATTATAAAATGAAATTCCCGTACATTAAACTTTATTCCTTTATAAAATGTTAGTTATCTTCCTTTTTTGCATTGTTAAATGAAATCCTCTTATATTTATATACAAAAAAATTAAAAGCAAAGAAACTGACTCAAGTACATTTATATCGGACTAAGAAACGATCAGACAATATATAAATATTTGCTTGATATTATCTGTATCATTCTCAAATTATTAACATATGCAAATTAAATCAATTTTACCCCATAAAACCGCAAATCTCGATTTTAATTGGCTCATTTTTGAAAAATAAACTTTGTTAGACTTCATTGTAGTACGTTTTCAATTGTTCATTTATTGATTCTTAAGTTTTTCAGTGCTGCACAATTGTTTCAGCTTACATCATTTATAAAATACATACTCGCAAATGCATAATAATATTAATAAATCGTGCTGAGCTTTGCAATTTAAGACAATTACTTATATGGGTTATTGCATTTCAGATAATCTAACATTGAATTGTAATATTCATGTGTGGTCGTTTTGAGAATCGCGTTTTATATGCACGCTTCTTAATTAATATCATTTAATTAGTTCGATTTTAAACTGTAAATTCGATATTCAAACAGTTTTGTTTTTTCAGGAGTTGACCAAGATATGTAATCATCTTCTCCCAAATGTGTTTTGTCTTCTTTTTGTTTACAATACAATTTCAAGTCACATAGATATTCATTGTATACATAAATATATATATCGGTATGTATGTGTGTTGCTAATATATTTACGTGTGTGTGTAAAATGCAGTGTTCTGTAAATATGTATATAATAAATTGGTTCTAATTATATGGGTATATAAAAACAATTAGCAAATGGTGGGTTCTTATTTTGGGGAGCCACACACACACACACACAATGAGACACACGCATATACATTTAAAAATTCAAAAGGCCATAAAATTACTACATATATAAAAAATGGTTCCAAGGACACTTTGTAAAATGATGAAATGATGCATGAATTTCGAACCAGTCGGTATATAGTATAGAGTATATACTTATATATATGATATTATAATGTTTTGATATGCATATGAGTATGTGTGGTGGCGTAATGCATTGGCAAATGGGAATGAGTATAAAATCGGAATATAAATAATATCATGATTTTACCTAATACAACGAAATATATTTAAATAAAGCATAATGCTTATACAGAGCGTTTCTTTAGCGTTTAAGTGGGAAAGTGTACAAAATTATAAAGATTACAAATCAAATAATATGTTTTTAAATAGTAAAAACCATTGAGATATATAGCTTATCTTTAGAGCTCAGTACAACTGAGCAGGGAATAACATTAACAAGTTTTCAAAAAGTTAAACTTAAAGTGGAAATGCTTGGGCTAACAGTGAGTGTTTATCGATTGACATAAATGAAAATTATGAATTGTGATTATGATTGTTTTTTGAGTATTTTTGTGTATTATTTTTTGTTCTTCTGCTTATCAGCGAGCTTCTTGAGAGACGGCAACGAGTTATATCGCATGCATGTGACCAAACTACAAACTAGGCTAAGGGCTGTCTTTTAAAATCGATAAATGGGATCCGCGCTGCGCAGCCTAAACATGATCGTAGCTGCGGCGAAACGAACGATACAAACAGCAGGCAAAGAGTATGGTGAGCAGCTGCAGAATAGGACATTCAAAGATTAGCAAGAATTTCAAATAGATAATAAATGCACGCTGACTTACCTGTATGCCTGCCACGGAGAGCACCACGCTGGCCAATATCAAAGTCTTGGAATCGAGTATGCCCAAAAGCTTTTGCAGACAGCCCTGCTGTATGGCATGCATTGTGGTGCAGTCTTTGGCCTCGCTTAGATTGATCAGCTTGCAGCAGGCCGGAGACAGCGTCTTGTTGGCAAAAATGCCATCCCAATCGTTGGGTCCATAGGTGCCACAGCAATCCAGTTCGGTTTGCAGCAGAGTCCAGGCATCACGATAATCATCACGTTCCTTATAATGCTTCATGGTCGTATTGAACTGCGTTTCCATCAGCTGCTGCAAGCCCGAGTGCTTGACATAACCCGCAATGCCAAGGCCAATCTCCAGCAGGAATATTATTACGGCTAGTATAGCAAAGCTCAGTATCATGCAGCTGTTCTCCTTCAGAGCGCCACAGCAGCCCAAGAAACAGATAAATGCGACTGCCGCGCCGACAACCATGAGTATAATGGGCGCGGTCCAGATGTGATCACTCACGAAATTTGAATAATGCGCATAATTCAGCTGCACTATGGTGCCCACCGTGAGGATCAGTAGACCCGTAAGCTGTGAAGCAATATAAAGAGATAAGCACAGTTCGATTAACCCATCATATTTTGTTGCCAACTTACCGCAAATAGCAGATTGCAGAAAAAAGTGATATATTTGACACATGTCAAACCGCCGGATGCCATTTTTGGTCAGAACCTTTTACAACGGATACCGTGTAGATACTGCAAGGATATATAGAAATTATTAATCAAGGCAGGCAAAAAATAAAATAAATATATAGCAGTCCACACACAATAATCAATAGATGGTCAACCGCACAAAACGAATGGGAAAGTTGTGGAGTCAACCCCCAAATCAGTGGCAGACACGCAAACCACAACGTCGCCCGCCCCAAACGATGTCCAAGTGTCTCTATTTGCCACCATCTGCCACCTGCCACCTGCCACCTGCCACCTGCCACACCTGTCTAGCGTCGTCTGGCAGCGGATTAACCCTACAACAACCCCTGTTCCACTGCACGGCAAAAAGTGGCCAAGTCCGTATAGAAATGAGTCCGCCTGTGTTTAGCCATTTTCACTTTGGGTGGCCTAGATCTGAGGCATTATTATTTGTTATTATATTGAATTGTTGGCCGCGTTTGCGTTTGCAGCTGAGTGCATTGTTTTGGTGGCAAGGACGTGGTAGCTGTTGCCGTTTCCAGTGCAACGGGCTCTGAATGCAACTGTCATAAAAATCGATCCAACTTGATGTGAATATGCAGACAGCGTGGAGGTCTCTACAGCTGTTTAGGACTTAATTGGCAGATTGTTGCCTCAAAAGAGTTAAAATTAGTTTATTTTTATTATCTTCTAAAAGTTCAGTTTTTACTTAAAAGAGTCAGGAAATGAGAAAAGGGAAAAATATTTCTCAGAAATACTTTAAATCAAAATCTTATATTTTACTTAAAAGAATTATTTTTCTTTCGTCTCGATTTTTTCTGTACCTAACAGGATTTTCGAACCGATAATAACTTTTCTAGAACTGAAACGTTGTTTAAATCCAATCGTAATTTAAAATAATATTAAAGAATAATTTGGTAATTTACATTTATGGAGCATTGTACGAGGATTTCGATAGATATAATAAAAAATGTAGGAAATGAATATATTTCAAAGGCTTCAAATTTAATAATTAAAACTCAATGCAATCTCTGCTCTATTGAAATTTGTGGATAATTCCAATTGATGAAGGTTTCAATTCTAGACATGATTGTCTAATGTATATTTCTGAAATATTGACATTAACCCCTAAACATAATTTTGTTGTCAGTTAAAGGCATTATTGCAAGTTTTTGTTATATTTTCTGCGCTCTTTTATATGTACTAAATACATATTATGTACATGTGTACCTAATTATAATATCGTCATGTTCACCGTTGGCCTTTAGCATTTTATTAGTTAAGAATGCAAGTTTTGTCTAAAGAACCCCTTCATTTGAACTCTTCAATTGGAATAGGTCACAGCTCCAATTAATTGGTCAACGCAATAGGCATAATTTCCCACTGTGCAACATGAATAAACAAAATATCGCAGCGAAAGTCGTAACTGAATCGATCGCCTTGAAACTGTGTCAGCGGAGGGTGGTGAAGTAGTTAATAACGCTGGACATTTGGGTGGATTGATTGAATTAGTTCTAAAAAAGAACTGGAAGTGAAAAGGTTCAGCTGTTCACCTGCCGCAACTGACGCAGGTAAACAGGACAATAGAAATGCCTCGTCAATAGCTGTAGAGGACGTGGAGTGACTGTACCGTTGATTTGGGACTGCCAAACATGTGCTCTACATTTCAGTTTTTTATTTTGATAAGAGTGTGACGCAAAACGGATTGGCCTATGACATAAGACTATTTATAATAATCAAACAAATGTAAGCCTGAGAAAGTAAAACTGTTCTCTCTGCATAGTCAGATAGAAAATGCGACAAAACATTAGCTGAGAGTTAGAAGCTACATGTATCTAAGCAGCAAGTAGATATTAATGAAGCTCTGATATAATTAGAGTATCATTAGAGTATAATAAGAGTTATCAGCTTATTAATTTTCGAACAAAAAAAAACCATACACATATATACAACTGTAAAAGATTTATATCCCAGGCGACACGATTTCCGCTACCTCGCTGACAATACGGGATTTCAGAAATAGAGTTGCACAATGCAAATTAATCAGTTCTTGACACACTGTAGAATATTTTATGTGGTCGCGTTTCGAGCCAAATGGGAGACGTTGATGGGGTCAGTGGGCTGCGATGTTGGGGCAATTATACGCACATACACATAACAATCATACAAATATACATGCATACATGCATGTGTGCATGTGTGCATGAGCATAACAACACACTTGTGTTGCGTGCCATCAGCTAATTCCGGAAATTTAGCTATAGACATGGCTAACGGGCATTAAACAGTTGCCCCCAAGCTGACCGTTGTGATATGGGTGTGTGTGTGAGTGGGAGCTTTTGATTAGATTTTAAGTTAAAACGTAATAGACGAAAGTGTTAACAACTGTAAAATTGCAACAACACAAAAATGGAGCACAGTGTGACCAAATGCCAATTGCAGCGGCAGCCACGAGAGGTTAACAAACTGTAACGAACTCAAGCGGCAAATGCAAACGCATACCAAAAACATACAACATGTATGTATGTATGTATTTTTGTATGTAAATACAAATACATCTGTATGCGTGTACAGGAATTTTTGATCAGCATCAAACAAAAACATGCAACTATTGGTCGCTTCTGTTTTTGTTTTTTTTTTTACCTGCACGTTCCTGTGTTCTTAATATAACTTGTTTGCCATAGGTTCACACATATCCATATACATACATACATATCTATGTACGTGTGTACAGACTCAAATGAATCTCACAGCGTCTTGAGAAAATAAAAGAGGAGCATCAAACAAAAGACCAGCTAAGTAGAACGGAAGCAGGCAGTGAACCTGAAAAGAAGAAATAACTGCACTCTGCCAGCCCACCTCTGCGCTTCACCTAATTCTCCAGACACACACATAAGCGCAGGCAAACACACTTATTCTAATTGCACTCTTCTTATCTACGCACAAAATTTGTTATTAACTTTTTATACTCACTTTGGCTTGCAATTAACTAATCACAATTTACTTGTTGTATATTTTTTGAAAATGCTTGATTTTTCTTCAGCCGTTGGCTTAGCTAGCGATGTTTTTGTCGCAAGGCGCAAAAACACAATGCAAACGCAAACACAAAATCTTGTTTTGGTTATTGTTGTGGAGCGCATAGCGCAGGTCCGTTACTCGGCTTGCCTATGAACTACAAAGAGGCATACACTGAGAGAGAGAGAGATTGTGTGAGCGCGCGTGACGTCACATGCTCGATAACACTTCAAAACTTGTTAAGATGTGCAATTACCGTTTCATTACAATAGATAATAATTGCAATAGAGTACAACACCATGTTCAAAAGAGAAAAGAAACATTTGCGCTGCTCATTTAAAGATGTAATCAGTTTATCTATTTTGAAATTCAAGCTGTGGCGGCTACCGATAAGCTTTAGTGAGTAGCTCGAATACCGCATGCCTGCTGCGAGTGTCGTTAAGCTTGTACTCTTTTTAACTGTGTGGCAGCGCTACAGCTCTTCACGATATTTAAAAACATGGCGATAGTTTCTATTTGCCGGCGGCCAAACCGCAAGCCAATTGATTATTAATAATTTATAAATTTGTTTATTTTGTTGTGTGTTAGTGTAAAGCTTAAAGTTTGATTGGAAAAGGAATACGTAAAATTTTTGAATATAAGCTCAATATTAAAAACAAAGCTCTGGTTTAATATGATGCAATGGTGTGATGGAAACATGCAAAAGATCTCAACAAAAACAATAAGAGATGTCTCTCTCCGCTGAGAGTAATCTTTGCGATATTACGGTACGTAGATTCTGCCTTCTATGGAACTTACCTTTGATGAAAAAGTGTCTGCACAATTGAAATAAATAGATTATTTAATAGTTTTTGACTTTATTCAATAAACTTTATTTTCGGCGCAGTTAGATATCTTTAATGCTCTATACAGTGTTGCTACATAAACGTGCCAATATATGCACATACTTACAAGTATATATGTATATGTATATATTTATGTACAGACGAGTACTTGTTTTTTTTCATTGTTGCTTGTACACACCAAATGCTCATTATGTTTAGACCAGACTTAACTTTATGTACATTGAGACTAATAGATGTTTAAGTATTCTTTTACAATTTATACAATATTTAAATATTTTGATAGACGTGCATCGTATGATAACATTAGCTTAATAATTCTCTACACAACTAAACTACTCGCCTATATTGCAATTTCAAAGGTTTCGTATGCGTTATACTGAATTTGACTAGAATAACTCGTTAAGAGGGTTTTTATCTACAAGCCAAATGCAACCCTGTTTTCGTTTCGTTTCAGCTTGCTAAAAATTAACACTACGAATAAATATCGTTAACCTTTTGTCTTAGCTTATATCTATTTGAATAGAATTCGATCTCGAAGAGCCGAACTGTATATCATTTGATGTTGTATTGGTTTAAATTTGCGCATTTGAGCCCTCCGCTAGCACTAGAACTGTAAACCCCTAGTTAACTTGCTAAATCTTGACTAATCAAACATAATCAACAAGCTTAAGTTGACACCCACGCGAACAAATAGCCACCCCTAACTACTATTTTTCACTTAATTATTGCTAAGTCCAATCCACGCACACACCCACAATCGCACACGCACACGAACAGCACACACACACACACACACACGCAAACCACCCATAGGGTAACGTTATTTTATTACTGTTTACCGTACGCACGTCACCGTGTGCCATCTCTTTCTAACCTAAGAGCGTACCAAAGGTCGCTAACGGTCTAACGGAAGTGTGTCAGTTTGAATGCGCCTTTTCAACGGTTTTGTGTGTTAATTGTTTTGTTGCCACACGGCCCGTGCCCCGCACCACATGCCGCATGCCCCCCCGCCAGTGCCAGCCATTACAACAACACTAAATTTCAAGTGCATTAAAAGATCATGGGTGGTAAATTAACTAAGCGACGACGCGTCACTTGCTGTTCCTGGCGTCGCATCGGGTCGCCATATTTGCCATCAGCATCTACTTAAGTCCCAGTACCGTTATTTTACGTTAATTGATGCTGCGTCTTTGTTGCTGCTATTGCTGCCAATTGTATATGTACTTAATATATATACATATATGTATGTATTTATATATTTATACGAGATATTGAATTTCCTCGCGCCTTTCGACTTGTCAGCTAATAAATTTAGCTGTTCATTCAAGCGTTTCGTTTGATTTGCTTTTGTCGTTAATTCGTGTTTCATTCGTCCGTTTCTGCAGCGCCTTTAATCTGAACTACATTCGTAAATATTATGTTATTTCTAAGCTTTAATAACTATGCGTATGTAAATATGTATATTAACAACTTTGAATAATTGCGTATGTACTTGAAATTTGCACCACAACAGTCGGCTTTAGTTTTTTTTATATACAATTTTTTTTTTGTTAAAAACAAAAAGGAAAGACGAAAACAACAAGGTATTAAATTTAAACGTATAGGTTTTGAGGCTAAGCAAACATAATTTTTTAACTCTCTTTTCTTTTAAAAATTGACCAATATAACTCTAATAAATTCTGGAATAATTTTGATTTCCTTATTTTAGGCATATTTTCTGAAAATTTTGAAAGTTAAGCAGCGTTCAATTCCCTCATTTTCTCAACTAAACGATCAAATTTTACTAAATAGATTGTCATTGTCATTTTAAATGCCTTCAAATAACATTTTTGTATAATTTTGGAAAATTTTGTTCGTTTGGTTCAAGTTCTTAAATGGTTTTTAAGATCTGCAATCAAATTTGTTTATAAAACTGTTCAAATTTATAAAAAATATATGTTTGGTTTAACTTTTTGTATTGAAGATAAAATTTTGTGGAGAAAGAGAATCTAAAGGCGGTGTTAATTTGCATTTGAAATCTGTATGGAAATTTGATATTTATCAGTGAAGTGTTGCCAGATGTGCAATGCAAAGAGATGGCAACTCTTAACAAATGCCTGTTTGCTTTAGATTGGTAAATTAGTAAATAAGATAATAAGAAAAGTCAAATAATTTACAATAATTTAAATGTTACTTGTTCGATTTTGACAGTCAGGTTATATTTTAAAGTGCATTTTGATTTTAACAAGCGCTGCGAAAATATAACGTTTAAATTGAAAAACATTCGCTGACAGCATGTTAAAGTGCATGCTAACGTTGACTATAACTTGCGAAAATGGGTTTTCATATTTATTGAATTCAATGAGAGGTGCTGCCCTTTGAAGCTAAGCTGTTTGGTAGAGTATAGATAACTTTGAAATTCACTTAGATTTATGAGCGTTTATTCTAATTAATTAATTTTTGGTTTTGTTTCTTGTGGAAGTTCTGATCAGGACATTGAAATATTATCCTCTAGTAATAATTTCCACTCTAATTCGGCATGCTTCCACATCTTGCAGTTGCATTTGTGCTATAAATTCTATTTGTGTACTTATATTCACGTTACCACAGACCATCAGAAGAAGCCCAATCGATGCTTAGAGAAACTCTCGAAAGGGCTCATCGAAATTATCATTGACATCTGGAAAAACGCCGCCGCCCGCCGCACCGCCCACAGCGACAGCGACGCCACCCACCGTTAATGTGGTGCCGCCATTGAGTATAAGCGTTGGCTGTTGCGACTGTTGCTGCGGCTGCTGCTGTTGCTGCTGTTGCTGCTGTTGCTGCTGCTGCTGCTGTTGTGGCAGCAACATGTTGGCGCCCAAATGCGCGTGAGCATGCAACAGTTGCTGCTGCCCGTGCGGCTGCTGCTGTTGCTGCTGCTGCTGCTGCTGTTGTGGATGATGATGATGCGGCAGATGCTGTTGCGCCTGCTGATCCACTTGCGGCTGTGCATGCATATGCATCGGCGGCGGCGGCTGCAGTGTTTGCATTGTGGGCGTGGCCGCAACAGTTGCCGCACTCAATAGACTAACATCGCTGGCAGCCAGCAGAGCACAGTCATAGGCTCCACCGCTGGCCAGGGCATCCTCGAAGCACAGACCATTGGTGGCGCCATTAGACGCACCACCGCCATTATTACCATTTGGCTCGGCCGTCAGGCCTGTGAGCAGGACGCCGCCCACAGCGCCCGCATTTAGCTCCATGGCGGCGGCCTCTTCGTTGCGCTTGGAGAGTATAATGTGCGTCAGATTGATAATGTAATTCTTGGCCAGCGTGAGTGTCTCAATCTTGGAGAGCCGTCGCTCCATCTCCACATGGGGAATGACCTCGCGCAGCGACTGAAACGCATCGTTCAGGCTGTGCATGCGCATGCGCTCCCGCTCGTTCGACTCCAAACGTCGCAGATTTCGCTCCTTCGCATTCAGCGCCCCCTTCCGCCGCCGATTGTTGTTGTTATTGTTGCTATTGTTGGCGCTGCTGTTGGGCGTTAGGCTGGCGCCGGCGGCGTTCTGCTGCCGCCCGCGGCTCGACGGCCGCTGTCCGCCCTGGGCGCAGCCCAGCTGGTTGCTGTTGTTGTTGGTGCTGCTGCCGCCGCCGTTGCTGCTGCCGCCGCCGCCGCTGGTGTCGTCGCTCTGCGAACTGGAGTCGGTCATCTCCAGGTCGTAGGTGTTATTGCTTAGCTGTGGACAACAGAATCGATTGCTTTGTACCACCTCTGCTCGCCATTCTTTGCCTTGCCGCTTACCTGTGAGGTGCGTCGCGTCGCGCGTCGCACGGGCCTTGAGCTGCGCTCCACCGATTCCGGCGATAATCCATTGTGGCCATCGGTGTTGTAGTTGTTGTTGTTGTGCTGCAACTGCTGCTGCAGCTGCATGAAATCATGACTGCCCATCAGCTCGGTGAGTTGCGTCGCGTCCATATTGCCCACAGAGTACTAGGATCGAAATGCATTCATTTAATATTTAAACAATTACGAGTGCTCTAGTCGGGTGTGCCCGACTTCCCTTCACCAAACACTTGGATGATTATGAATTATCTAGGGCTCAAATGAGCTCTAACATAAGAAAATTTGTTGTTTTTTATTTTAGGAGGGACGGATGGGGATATCCAAATAGTGAAACATTTTTACAACGTTTTATGCGAATATAAACAGACATTAAAGTTCAAGCAGCATTCATATATTCCGTGATCAATGCGTTCAAACAAACATTTACACAAAGACCACACACATATATTGTCTTTGCTTATACCCTAATTTCGGACTAATGTCCGACTTTTCTTTGTTCTGGCTTACTTTGAGGGTTGCAAATATATAATTTAAATAAAAACAAATCATTAAATAATATTCAAAAAGGAAATACATTCGGTATGCAATCGATCAATCGAGATTGCTTAAGATTGTTTTAAACTACAATCAATGTATAATTAGAAAATAATCAACTTTGCTATAGGTTTACTTTATTAGCATTAAATGTTTTCATCTAATTGATTTTTCCACTTAATTAATAATTAATTAATAAGAATAATTAATATATAATAGCATAAAACATAAATCTGATAAAATTTAAGTTGAGAATCCTTGAAGAAGTGATACACTTCGGATATAATTCGTATAAATTTGTTTCTAAATACTGAAATTAATAATATCTAATTTTTGGATGAAATCTACCTTTTTTTAAAAAAAATTTTGCTTTCCTACTTAAGATATATGTTTTATTCTAAAATTAAAATATATTACATCTGCATAGGCTATTCGATAAACTCTATGTACAATTTAAGGACTTGCTGCTAGAGATTAATTCCAATAAATGTCAATAATTATCGATTAAGGAGAAAATAGCTGTCGCTACACAACTTCGATCTAGCCTACCCCTACCTACCAAATCTCAGAAACTATATCAACTGGAGTAATCAAGTTTGTTATGCAGGATAAAAGCAGAACTAGATCGACGCGTTTTCTATGTTCATGTAGACGGCTAGAAAAATGATATAAACTTTTTGGGCTTAAATATCCCTTTTTTCTCTGTTACATACATTAGACTATTTATTACCAATTTCAGTAAGGTAAAGAGCATAAATCGAAGCCACAAAATTGCATACAAACAAAATGACTAACGAAATTCATTGCTTTAGGTTATATTTAAATTCAGCTATATTTACATAAGCATGTATTTACATTACATGAGAAAACAAAATATTTCAAAGTAGAAAAAGTTCCGAACTTTATAGGTTATCAACAAGATAAACTTTGATCAAATATTTTAATTGAATTAAATTGTTTTATTTTAATTTGATTCAATTATATTATTGAATGACATTTTTTTTCGGTAAAAAAAACTAACAGTCTGCTAAGAAGTTTGATTTTTAAATAAGTTTTATTGAAATGTCCTACAATAATTGTCAGCTGATAATTAGATTTCAGGCAGTTAGAAATATCTGTATTGTGGTTGGTAATTTACAGACTACTGTGACATATCAGATTTGTATGCTTATAATATTTTGTTTTGTCTAGATTTACTGTCTAACTGACAGTAATTGGCTAACTGGGATAACATCACGTATTATTTATGCTGGATTTTGTTTATTTCTGTCATTTTTATCTGCAATCTCAACTTATTTGAATTAGTTTCTCTTTTGCATTAAAATAACTTGCGTCATATTCGAATTTTCTTATCTAAAATCAATATCAGCTATTATCAATGTTTATCATGTTGCCCGGTACATCAAAGTTGGTCTAATATTTTCGATTAATCGATAACACATTTAGTCAAAAGGAAATCTTAATAATATAATTGTACGCCAATTTATCTACTCTTAATATTAGCTTTTCTCAATGTTTTTCACCAAAGAATATGTTTAACATTTTAGAATAATCTGATAAGAAATCGATCGCTTTTTTTTTTGTTTAAATTTTAAAAATGTTTACTGTTTTATTAAGTTTACATTGCGTTCTTTTTTAAGCAATCAATGCCTTAAGAGTGATTAGGTTCCAGGAAGTATTCCAAATGAAACCTTTATAGATTAATTATGTCTATTTATTTAAAGTCAATATAAAAGCTAATATTGATCAAGTTTAATATTTTCGAATTATGGATTGAGTAATCGATAACTCATTTAAGCAATTAAATTAGGAGCGTTAAAATTCTAGGAAATATTCAAACTGAAACTTAATAACATCTTTACGCCTCTTTATGTAAAATCAATATTAGCCTTTTTAAATGTTTTGCACCAAAGAATAAATTAAATAATTTCGATTAATCGAATAAGTAATCGATAATAAATGCCTTAGGCCTTATTAACTTGTAATCTTTATCAAATATTTACGCTTGTTTATGTTATATGAATAATAGCTTTTACCAATGCTTATCAGCAAAGAATTCATTTATTTAATATCGAATAAGTAATCGATAACTCTTTCAAGCAATCAATAAATGCTTTAAGAGCTATTCCATTCATGTTCCTCGGTTCACCGAATAATAAGTAAGGAGAATTAGATGAATCGATTAAGCGATCGATTACACATTAAAGCAGTCAAAAAATGCTTTAATCATTTTTAAAATGCAGGAAATATGCGAAATGCAACCTTTGAACACTATTTAGCAGAACATGCAATACGTCTGGGGTTAAAGGGGGGTCAGGGGATTGCATTGTACTTGGTTTCTAAATATGTCGAGAGTAAACGCTTTTGCACCGCCGACCCCGCCCTTCAGAGCCGCAGAATGTTGGCGGCGTGGTTATGGTTATGCCCCTTGGCATTGGAGCATTTGACCGGAACAGCGTGCAGCATTTAAAGCGTTGACTTGTGGCCACACGGACAACGACATGGTCATGGATATGGTATAGGAATCGGGCATAAGGGAAAGGGTTTTGCGTCTTGTTTGGCGCGTAATACAAAACGCGCACTTTGCGGCGCGTTTCTTTTGTCGCCTGGCCGACTGGCAGCTCCGACTGTGTCGCTTTTATTTAACTGCATGTTGCGGCAAGCAGCTCCTTGGGCCTCGGACTCTTTAATAGAAATGCTGCAAGAAATTACAACACAGCAAAACATAACATTGCTGGCTACGCACAGCGCATTAATGGGAATAAGGTTATAGGGTTACATTCCCAGCGATTGCGTTGTTCCTGCTGTTATATAATGGCTTTTTGTTTTAAAAATGAAAAATACTTGCAAAAAATACGCATGTCGAAGAATTAATACTCTAACATGTGGCATATAAACCATAATATATTGTGATTCCTGGCGCATATAGGAAACGTTTTTTAACCAAGCTTATTTTCTGCTAAATAATAATGTCTTGGATAATACTTTGGGGAATAACTCAATGTACAACTGATTATTCCTATATAATATATTTACTCAGCTGATGTTCATAGGCCTTTTCCAAACAAAGAAACAAAAATGTATTTAATAAAAGATTTTAACTTTTGATCGATAAGTGCTAATCAGACTTTGTAATATTTTTTAGGGCTTATATTTATGCTTGGCTACATTTTTGGAGACATAGTAATTTTGGTAAATTATGTGCTTAAGAGATAAAATAATTTGTTTCCAAAAAATAACTTGTTGTCTAATATTTCCTGTGGGAGCTGTATAGTATTGGGGCTCAATGTTACTGAGTAAAATCTTAAGCTATTTTGTTCAAGATAGATTTCAAAATAGTTAAATTGTCCTTAGAAGAACACACATTCCTAAAAACCTATAACAAAATATAAAACATATTATTAAAACTGATCCGGTCGACATCAACATAAGATGTGAATCCATTTCTGAGGGTCTGGTTAATATAGAAATAACGTGCGTACAGTTATGTCAACTCAGCTCAATGCCCTGTTCAAGATATGTAGTATATATATATATATCGAAAATAATATTCATATATAGTTTCGCAGTGTGTGCACATTCCTCAACAAACTGCTAATACCTCTTTTAGAGTATTTAAAAAAAAAAATAAACAACAACACTCACTGCCATTTAAACGAGTCCTTTTACATGGACTTCAGCTTGGGTTTATTGAAACATGTACGCACTTTGTTGCATTATCCATTATCCGACAATGAGCAGCCGATTTGTCGGCGCCTTGAACATGTTGCAGCTACCAGTTGCTGCCACTGCTGTTGACACTGAAAATGCAGCAGATTTTATGCGGCTTTGTCTGACAAACGTCCTTAAGGAAGCAGCCAGCCAGCACCTGCGCTTGTGTAATATTTATTATGCTCTCTATTAAATAAGTGAAGCATACATTTGCGCGCTGTTTTTTTTCTTTTTTGTTTTGCTTTTTGTGAATAAAAGTTCGTTAGACAATATTCAACTGCTTTTGACAGGCACACAAAAGTTATCAACTGACGTATTTGCAATAAGTAGGTCAATGTTTCTTGCCTATTACTAAAAATCAACGTTAAGATAAAACCCGTGCGTAAATTTCTATGTAATTCTTAATTTTAGAATATTACGTCATATTTGAAGCTTTCAATACATTTTTGATCTTTGGTCAAAGTATTTTTGGAAATAAAGTTTATTTTGAAAAAATGCCTTTTTTCGAGTATGTTAATATCCCAATGTGTTATTTATTTACATTCATTTTGAATAATTGAAAGCATGTTTAAGCTATAAAATAAATAAATTTACAAATGAGTAGATTCTTTATCCGAAGAGCTTATATCATAATAAAGCCTAAGTTAATGAAAATTGTATCTGCTCTCAAATTAATGTTTTCTGCATTATGCAAACAATTGAAGCTGAAGGTTTTGTTTTATTATATAAAAATGAGAAATGTTAAACAATTATTTTTCTAAATTTTTCCTTTAGAAAAATATTTTTTGATAAAATTTTCCTTAGTACTAAGTAAAAATTTTAAAATCCTTTTTCATAAATTATGTCTTTAAATTTTATTTTGCTGTTCTTAAGCAGACGGACCCCCAATTCGGAAAATTAATATATATGCTGCATAATTATTTGATCTAATTTTATAATTAAAAGTTCAAGCTCATCTGCAAAATGTATTGTTATTTAAAGAGAGATTATTCAGCTTTATAGATATTGGAATAATAAAACATTACTGAAAGTTGACTATGACCGTTTCAATTTACCACAAAAATCTTCTGAACATAATCAAACTTTTAAGTAAATTAATATTTACTTTATATTAACATTATAAGTTAATATTTCCTAATGAAGCTAATTCAGCGCAAAAAATTACAAAAAAATTTGTTTAAATAATATTTTTTTATTTTGTGCTAACTTACATTCAAATGAATTTTTATATGTTTATGGAATATTTGGATATATTATTATGTACAATACGGCCACAATTAAGTCGAGCATTCACTATTTTCACAAAACTTTAAGAAATATGCGTATCAAACATTTTCACAATCATTTTTGCCATATTCACGAGCACCTTTCACTGGGCTAACACGCATTTTAACAATTTTGCTTTCTTTTGTTGGACAACCAAATGTTGCCCATCGACTATATATATATATATATATATATATATATATAGATATATACCGTTAAACCGATTTCAGTTTTGGAAAACGTTTTCGAAAAAGAACTCGCGACAACCAAATTGCGTTGGACCAGTTGATAAACTGAGCACCGGAAACGCGTTGACGGCGACTGCCACTTGTGGAATGGCCGTGACGACAAGAGCCGAGCCGAGCGAAGCCAAAAGGCGAATCACGAGCCTGCCCGGCACGACGCCGAAGCGAACTTGTTGCGGCGCCCGCTCGTGTGAGCGTGTGTTCGTGTGTTCGTGTGCCTATGTGTGTGTGTGTGTGAGCGGGTAAGGGAGACACCCACACGATGCACGGCATCTGGCGAATCGAGAGCTTTTAATTTCGCTCAAAACATTTTGAGCGCATTTTCGAGTGAGATTTCGCTGTACAATCGAGTGATGGTAAGCTGAGGGCAAAGTCAAAGTGCTGGCATGCAGCGTGCCGAAAGGGCAGGGAGGGGGCTTTAACAACCCCCCCGTTGCTGCTGCTGCTGCTGCTGCAGCGTCCCCCTTATCACGTTTGTTATAAGCATAACATATACTCACACGCACAGCAGGGGGTGGCTTATGTTTTGGAGTTTGGAGCTATGCACACCACGTGCAGCCCCAACTCCACTGTTGAGTGAGAGGGGTGGGGGGGGGGGGGGTAGGTTGGTGTGGAGGCAGGGGCAGGGGCGATTGCTGCAAAAGTGGGCCATTGAAATTCTGATTAGCATCATTGATGTACGGGCGGGCTGCTCATGAGTTCTCTCCGAGCGCTCGACTGACTCCATGTGCCGCTCGGCCCACTGTCTGACTGAGTGACTGCCAGAGTCTACACCGTTATTATGTATTATTATCGTCTGTTTGTTTACGCTGTTGTTGTTGTTGTTGTTGTTGCTGCGGTTGCTTATCACTGTGCTTATGTCCTTATCGAAAGGGTTTTATCGCTGATAAACTATTGTCGAGATAATAATAAAATGTTGCCAAAGAGTTTTGTTTAGTTGCAAGTTGGCCTTTATTTTTTTGTTATTGTTCTCTATTTATATTTTGTCTTTTGTGCAATTGTTGGACATTGCTTAAGGACTTGCTAGCATAGAGGCAGGTTATGTGAGGCACAAGAAGAGTTTTTATTTGGGTGTAGCACATGATATATAACAAGTATTTTGTGCAGAAGAATATTCTTTTATAATTTCCTGTTGAATGTAACCTAATTTCAAATTAGATAGAACAAACTTACAACGTCTCCAGCTTGAAGAATGACAATGCGAGCTCAAAAGTAAGCAGTTTGAATGGATTCATTTTTGATAAGTTGAGCTGGAGACTCAAATTGTTTCCGGATTGTTGTCTTTATGCAAAAAATTAGACAGAATCAGGCAAACACATTATAAACGGGGATGAGGAATACAGGGTATATAGCATAGGAAGTATATATAAGACTCATGAATCCATGATTCCGTTTCGTATTTTATTATATAAGGCTCTCACTTGGTATTCCTCCCTGAAAACAAGCTCGTAACCAACGATATTTATTTTATTATTTATTTTGTTTGTATTTTGTTTTATTTATTTTATTTTATTGGTAGGATTACCAATATTTGAGTGTTTATTCGTGTTTGGATTAAGTTAAGTTCGGTTTCTAAAAAACATTGGAAGCTCTTGTTTTAAACTGTTTTGCAGCGTTGCTTGATAATCAAAAGTTTGCCCTACGGGCCGAGCCGAAGATTAATCTTGAGGTTCGGTTCGTATTTTTTTAATAACCCACTGAGTGGTTTTTTCTCCTTGAATAAAAGTGCAGAACCAAAGAAATAATTTATTTAACCCAAGCAATTTTTGAACAAATATTTCTAAAATATGGAAAGTTCGTGTCTAAAACTGGTTTGCATCGTTGCCAGATTTATGAACTAAAGAATCGTTCTCTTAGCTCAATAAGTTACTCAGGAAAAACAAGACTTTTTAAGTTACCCATTTAAAGTTAATGTTATTAAACAGCTTGTGTATATATGTCCTCATATACATTCTGCTAGTTAGACATATGCATACACATACACATACCCCATTCATTTAGCATTTGTTGAAAACAGGACATTCGCTTTAAATAATGTTGCCAAGCTTCAAGTGCACTTTCTGGCTTGGCTTGGCTCGCGTGTACATCAACTTAATTCTCATGCCGGCTCCGGTTGCCCGTCTGTTTGGGGCTGTTTGGAACGCGGTTCCGCTCACAAATGCCTCTTCAGCCAAGTGTTGCCAAATACAAATTGACAGTTAATATTTTTAAACTAGTCAGTGCTGGGGGTTGGTTGCTGGCTGTCGAGGGGTGCAGCTCGCTGCTGTCGACAAGGACATTATGTAAATCATACAACGGCAAACGCGTTGGCGTGTCTCCCCACAGAACGCCCCACTCTCGCATCTGTGATGTGGAAATAATAAACAGGAAAAAGACGCAGAGCAAACGAAGGCCAAGCTGCAGATACTCAGATACTTTATGGGTGTGGGCGTGGGCGTGGGCGTGGGCGTGGGAGTTGTTTCCCCATCCGGCTTGCCACTTGATTATGCCCCATCAGTTGTTGTTGTGGTTGCATTCAGCTGCTCCTGTTGCTTTTGTTGTTGTTGTTGTTGTGGTGGTCGTCATCAACGGGTCCAGCCCTTAACATATTAAACCGATCATTGTACTCGACATCGGCATCTCAAACAAAAGCCAAACAAACAAATACAATAATAATAACTATCAACTGCTTTTGGTATTTTCTAAGGCTAGACTTTGTTTGTCCTGGTTTTACGTTAAGGCCAATTGATTGCAAAGTCTGTGTGGGGTTATGCAAGTATCCTAAAATACTTAAACAAGGCAGGCATCCCAAAGAATCGATAAATTTAAATAAAGGATAAAGGCATTGAATGCAACATAAGTTTATAAATAGCTTTTGATCCTAAATAGAATCTTGTTAGCATAAAGACTGTTATTTCTATCTCAATGGCATTTCATTTAATTTTATAGAATATATATTGTTAATTTTTATTTTTAATGTTCCCATTTAAATTATAAATTTTTTTCTTGTTGACATGGTTAGGAAAGCGTTTGGACGTAGTATTCCAACTTAAATCATATCTTTACTAAATTATTCTATGATAAAATCGATAAACATCGAGTTTCATCTTTAGATATTATATTTTTGGTGTGCACGAATTCGAAGCTCGATATACGGTTGATTCATGCTGAACACGTCCGAGCTCCTTTACTTGAATATAATCAATTATAATTACATATATTGACGGTCAATATAAAAATTTTAGATGAATACAGTTGAGCCTCGATTATAAACCTATAATATTCTATTTAAACAAATGCTGTTTAAAATTATAGTTTAATTCTTTTTAGGGCTTATTTTATATCCTTATTTAGCATTATTTACCTCTATTATTAAGACAATTCTCTTTTTTACTCCAATAAGATTTAGAGATAAGATTCTAATTTCTTATTTATTTGTTGATAGTTCTGGCAGCTATTTTTTATAGTATTCCGATTTAAGTCTTATCTTTGTTAGTTTATTTTATGACAAACTCGATAAATATAAAATTACATCTTTAGAGATATAGCTTTAAATTTTGGTGTGTACGAGTACGAAACTTGGTACAGGGTTCGTTTATATGGGACACTTCCCATCTAAGCTCCTTTACATTAATTTAATAACCTCGATTATCCGGGTAGGCAAATACCTATTCTATTCCATCCCGAAATAAAGCTTTAAAAATGTTTTCTGTGGCTTATTGTATTATCATCAACTACAGACAGACTACCTTAAACGAAGTTTTGAAATTAATGCGATGTATTAAGATAAAGATAATAAAGATTAAATCATATTTTTGATTAAAGCTGTAGATTTGGCTTCTCGTTAAAAAGAAATAAAAATTTAAAAACACTTTTGAATCTGATTATGTGACCTCTTCAACCCAGGTTTTGAACTCCGTACTGAGCATCGCGAATAATTCAATAAAACAAAATATATTTGTTTACAATCAGATAACCTTTAAGAAGAAAAAAGTATGATATTCAATTGGACTTGGCTGAGGTTCATATATATCAAATTGCCTCAAATCTGAGAAATAAGTTTGTATAGCCATGACTGGGCTGGTTGTTTCGGAAAATGGCTTCCCTTTGGCAAGGGCGAAAGCTGGGTAAATTTAATAAGTTGCCAATTGCTTGTTGCCATACAGAAAATCCGAAATTCCAAGTAGCAGGGCATTATTTAATGGTTATATTTCAAGAACAGATCCCTGTTCTAATCACAACTCAGTTACCGGGCCCAATGTCTTAGTAACCGCAACAGGGCGTCAATCAAGTTGTGTGGAGGGGGGAGGGAAGCGGGGGCGCAACAGAAGCGACTGGCTTTAATGCAATCAAGGAACAGTTCTCTACCCGAGCAGCATATTTAAGCAGGCAGCTTAAAAACGCTTAACACACAAATTTAATCATGACAGGACTTCAGGAGCTCGACCCATGGCCCAAAGGGCTTTGAGACGCTTTAGCTGGGTAAAAATCACACCCGCGGTTATTTAAAATGCTAAAAACAAGGCAAAATATTATAAAGCAATAATAGAAGAAGGGAAAAAAATGTCGCCCGACTTACAGCTAGACCAATCCTCCAACTGCTACCTTCTCCCCGCACAGACAGCATGCCCGGAGGCCAACCTACGCGCCCCTGTCAAATGTCAATAGCAAACGATGACTTTTTCGTCGTCAACAGCTGCTCAGCATCCTGCGACGTCTTCTTCTCCTCAATCCTGCCTCCGCTTCGATCACCGCAACAAGCACTTTACCAACCCCTCCTCCCACCTTTATTTGAAGCATTTTTGTTCCTGGTATTTCTCCAGTTTGGGGTCAGTCTTTCGGCAAATTTACATTTATTATGCCCATACCAATGAGTGATTCCCATTTTTCGAACATAATCGCTCGTTGTAATATTGACTTTTCGATGGTGGACTTTAGGGGGAGGGGGGTGGCTGTAGGCAAACTGCGTGGGAATCTCTAGCTGAATATTGGGTCAAATTGCTTGTGAATTATTGAGTTTTGTAAAGGTTATTCGATTTGTTAGTGCTTCAATTAAATGCATTGCTTTAAGCTGGAATAATAATAAATACAAGATTTTATTTAAATTGTGACAAGCGAAAATTAACTGCACCCAGATCTGAAAGGAATTTGATCTATTTTATAATCAGGTTACAAATATATCTTAAAAATTACAATCTCTTGAAACATATTTCATTATTTGTAAATATTTGTATGTAGATAGGCAAAGTAAATTAAAATTATTAAAAAAAATGTATTTAACTCAAGGAAAATAATTTATAAAAAATAATTCTAACTTAAAACAAGTAAGAGGTTCTAAGCGGGAGCTCCCGACCAAATGCGGCTCGTTTGCTTTAGTAGTAATAAAGAAAAATTAAAATAAAAAATAAAAGTTCCCTAGGCAGGGTTCGAACCCGCAACAGACTGGACTACTTGCCGCCGCCTCTTCTCAAGGGCCACACCAATAACTGAGCTTTAATGAGAAAAAACCCAATTAAAATAACAGCACAGAAAACAATACAATCGCAATTGCAATGCTGTTGATAGAATTCAAAGCCGACGCGCATGAATGTTGTTGTGTGTACATGTATACAGAAATTCTTGGAATTTGCGCAGCAGCTATGCTGCTAACACGTGCGCGCATAACTTTTGTGTTTCTTAACCGATCTTTATGAAATTTTCGACAGTAGATCTTATTGTAGAATAGAATAAAGAATATTTGTGTATTCTCAAAAATTCAATTGCATATAAATTGTGGCTTAAATTGATGGGCAATACAAGTTCGATAATTAACTTGATTTAAAACTTTGCGGTGGTAGCGTGGAGGTGGCGATAGGTATAAAATGGAGGATACTTGATATATATATACTATTCTAGAAGCTAGCTCATATTATTTGCCGAAATTGCTCAAAAAACAAGATTTCGATATCGATTTTTAGCGATTACTTGGAAACGGGACAAGGTATCGAATATCGGAAACAAACTCGATCTGTGCGGGCATTAGGAGGACCTACAGCTAAAATTTCAAGTCTCTAGCTCTTAAAGGTTCTGAGATCCTTGCGTTCATACATACGGACAGACAGACGGACATGGCTAGATCGACTCGGCTGTTGCTGCTAATCAAGAATATATATACTTTATGGTATCGGAGATGATTCCTTCTGCCTGTTACATACATTTGCACAAAAACATTATACCCTTTTTACCCATTTTTAATGGGTTCAGGGTATAAAAATGTTGGGCTCATCGTAGCTGCCTTTTCGTTGCCTGTAATTTTGATATTTGCCCTGTTGACATTTTGTTCAACAAGCTTTGTCGAATGCACTGGAACATTTATTTTGTGCTATTATTAATTTATTTTAATTTGATTTCTGTTTAACTTGATCGATTTGTCGATATCCAAAATGGATATACCCGAGGTCGATATGCTGACCGTCGCACGCAGCGCCAAGATACATCGTCGCACAGTTTTGGGTTTTGTTCCCCCAATTGGGCTGCCCATTGTGGATTATGGTGATGTGGAGAGAATCGATAGATTCTACTTGGAGTGTCAGGACTATCGCGATTACTATCGCGACCCCTACGATAAAATTCATAAGCCCCTCAGGTTTAGGCAGCATTTGGGCAAATGTGGCATTAAGTTGGATACCACTGTGGAGGAATTGAGACAGCCGATAAGTTGGGTGCCGAAGCGTCTACCGCCCCTCAGGCCTATCGATTATAAATCCTATATGAATTTGGGCTTTGACATGGAGGAAGTATTGAAGGGCCGACATGCCAAACAGTCCTGCTGCGCATTCAAACGATAAACGATCTTAGGACTTTTTATTTCTCGATTTCTGGCGCCTCATCGATGGGTTCATATAGCGCCTAAGAATTGTGCACACGAATTTTAAGCGTTATATGAACATCAACGTTAAGTGCGCAATCATCAAATTCCATTGTGATTCTTTTTTTATACACTTTTTTATATATTGCTAACATTAAAAATTAAAAAAAAATATCCCAGAAATTGATTCATTAACATAGAGTAAATTATTTAATTTAGATAGAATAGATTACGGGTGGAAGGTAGAGTAGTAAAATTATATGCTAAAGAAATTTATATAATTTAGCTGTGCTTTGAAATAAAGTATATTTTTAGATCTTCATATATTTTAATATTATTTTAAATACAGATGGAGAATGGAAACAATATTCTGTTTCGCTCCTTACGCAATAGATATTTATTTTCCTGTCTAGTCGTTTTTTATAACCTTGTAAAGGGTATTATAATTTTGTTATAAAATGTGTAACGCATAGAAAGAGACAACTCCGACCCCATAAATTGCATATGTAAGTATATACCAGTATATATCAGTATATATCAGTATATATGCACTTTAAAACAGTGCATTTGATATAGCCATGTCCGTCTCTCCGTCTGTCTGTCTCTATGCGAACTTGTCCCTCAGTTTTATAAGCTATCGCAATAAAACTTTGCATAGTCCCGTCTCTTTCTTACAGACAGTACTTATGTCGGAACCGGCTGGATCGGACAATATATCATATCGCTGTCATAGGAACGATCGGTCGAAACGTAGGTTCTTGTAAGACAAAAAACTTTGGTTTCCAAGATATATTTTCATCAACCTCGTCATTTACGACCTGCTCTATTCTCACATATCTCTAAAAGGCAAATGTGTATAAGGGAATTAAATCGTCGGCGAGCGGAAGATATCTTTACTTTCTCGTCAAATTTATTGTGCACGTTCGGATCCCGCCCAATTTAATGCACTATATTATTCAATAAATCATGCTATCAATATTAAAATAAATAGAGAAGTTCGTGGGAGTTGAAATTGGTTTAAATTCAATGATACATTTCACAACGAATCTTTTGCCGTTCCCCTTAGTTTGCAATACTTTGTGTGACCCGCGGAATTCCCATCCAGATCTCGTCTTGGATTTTAAACTTTAAGATTTATAATTCATTCTTCTCCCGATTCCTAGCTTAGGCTGAATTCCACACAATTTTAACCAAACATCTGCCCTCAGAAATCTTTACTTGATCTTTAAGTGCACTTTAAAAAAAAGTGTTTCGAGTGTTTATAAATACATCCTTCAGATATTTACCCAAGCACTTGATGCATGCCACTCGACACAGCTGAAAAGCGCACAGAAATAATTATTATTTACATAGCGGCAACGAGTGATTTTATAGCCCACATTTGACTTAACAAGGACCAAAGAGACAGGCAAGGGACAACTGGGTGAGGAGCGGGGGGCGGGGGCGGGGAACCGCTGGCAGCAGCATATGAAAGTCTGTGCGGATTATGGGCAACCTTCATCCTGTATGTTCCATCGAAACACTTGCTAATTGGTGTCATTAAAAAGTTGAGACGAGTTTTTTTTTAAATACGCCACGAGCAAATAATGCGCATACGCCACGTCGTACATTGGAGGGGGCTTAGGGGACGGCAAGGGCCTGTTTGGTACGCCCCCCAATAGCCGAACGCCTCAGCGTCTGCTTTACAATGTAAATGTAATCTAAGTTTTGTTTTTAACACCTTCCGCTTGATTTGTGATTATGAAAATGTTAGTACAAAAAAATTCATTGCGGCGCACCTTGAAAAGGTCCTCAGAAAATTAGCATTTAAATTACGCGACAGCCCTGCTGCAACATCCTGCTGCAACCCTCCTGCTTCTCCTCCTGTTCCACACCTAATGCGAGTTTAGTTTTAACGCTGCGTTCAATGAAGCAACATTAATTGGAATATCCTGGCCAGGACACTCTGACGTCCCATGGCTGGTTGTGATGGCTCGCCTATAATTGTTATTGATGGCGCATTATCCAATGTGACAAACAGCGAAGTCGAGTTTTTACAACTCTCACCCTCCCCGCTTCCGGCTACTGATTGTCGGTATTATGTTAATGACTAGGAGATGTCCAGGTCAGGCGCTGCTTAGGCCTGCTTATGAAACCTGTGCCCCTGCAGGACGTCCGCTACAGTAATAGAACTTGATTGAAACTTATTTTAAGTTATGCCGAGAGAGTATCTATATATTTATTAGTACGTTTCTGTAATAAAGATAAATATAGATAGAAATAATCCATCGAAATTCTAGAAATTCTTGTAATAAATTTTTTTTTTAATTATTATTATTATTATTATTATTATTATTATTATTATTATTAATATTATTATTATTATTATTATTATTATTATTATTATTATTATTATTATAATTATTATTATTATTATTATTATTATTATTATTATTATTATTGTTATTATTTTTATAAGTACAGAATAAAGTAAACCATTAATATACGATTTGTTGTATACAATAACTTAATATAATGGGCTTCTTCGAAGATCCTTAAACTAGCTTTGGATTAGCACCTTGAATATCCGAATCTAGCATCCATTATTATAATATCAATATTAATAATTAAGAAAAATAAAAATCATATTTCCCGTATATCTGGCTAAGTTAAGGTCACTTTTCTTTAACATAAAACAACAGATGTATTGGATATTAAATCTTGGGCACTTAGCTTAATATTTTATTACATATCCGGCATTGATTTGGGATATTAAAGGTATTCAGTCCAAAGATCAATGGGCATTTTTACGATTTCCTAATCAACAGCTATGTTAGCTAACTTATTGTGTTCTATACGATGCTCGTCGTTAAACTTCAAGGCCATCTCTCATCAGCTACGCACCCTATATAGCAAGAATACTTACACATGTGACACTAATGAGTATGATAGAGCAGTGGATCGTTTTGAGATACCCTGTTTTTGTGGGCGTATGGGTAATTAAAAGATGAAGTATATCGATAATTATCGACATAGGATAGATAAAATACACTTATCGAATGCATCGACTCATTTCTAATGAAAAACAGTGTTGAATATCGTTTAAAGTATTTTCTTTTCTTAAAAAAATAGATATTTTACAAAAAATATTCTACTTTACTTAAAATGCAGAAAATAGAGCTAAATTTTAGTACTCTTCAAATTTTTCCAAACATTCAGCAGCACAAAGTTTCTAGGAGCCTCAGCTTTCTTATCATAGCGCACATATAATAAGCTCTTTGTGGCCTAAGTACAGGGTATAACAAACACCAATGCATATTTTAATTTTTGCCTTGCGGAGATGAGACGCGCTGGCAGCGGGCAAGGGGGCGGCAGCTGAGGCGTGAGCTTTGGTTTGCCTGGCGGCTGGATGGCGCCGCTTTGACCAGCCCGCAAAACTGACGCCGCCGCCAGAATACAGAAGAAGTCGCAGACCCAGAGTTAGGGCCACCCGTTAATCATCCAGCACACACTCGCACAGCCACACACCCACACACACACACACGCCTGCACACACAAATCCAGGCAACAATCTATTTACATTTACACCAAATGTACAAATTTAGTTATCGTTAGCTTGGTGAGTTCTAGAGAGGTGTTGAGGGGGCAGCGGCTAGATGGGTGGAGGGGCGGAGGTTGGGGAAAGACATCAGACGTCACGCAAAAGTTGTTTGCGTTGGCGAGCGCACAAAAGTAGGCAACGTTATCTTTGCATGCGCTGGAAGGGATGTAGCACGGGGCGGGGGGGTCACAAGGCACATGTTTACACACATGTTGGAATGTCTGTTTAGGTGTGTATGTGTGTGTGTGTGCGCGTGTGTGTGTGTGTGTGTCGATGCGTGTGCGCTGATGAGTTTTGTTTTTCTTGAGCAAACTTTAATTGTTTTTGATTTTTCTAAGGATTCAAGTGACGCTTGTTTGTAAGTGGATGCTAAAGTATAATGATGATACGAACGATGATGATGACCATGAAGGGGGAGTGCTTTGATGTGTGTATGCGTGCGTGTCTTGCTTGAAGCCTTTGAATGTCGTTGGACAACAAATCAACGCAAGGAAAATTGAAACCACGCGCTGGCTAATTAAATGCACATTTGTCAAGCTTCGCCGGGGGCAACCAAGCACCACTCTGCACCACCCACAAGCTCAAAACCAACCCATCTGTAACCCACCGCAACCACTTGAAAACAATTGGCAGGCAATTGCCCAAATGTCACGTACGACGTGTAAATGTATCAAAAAAAAAGGAAACCGGTTGCACCTGGTATGCTGGGGCAATGCTAATTGTTGCATCTGCCTAGCCGTGTCTTTAGGAGCGGGGTTAGAGGGCGGTGGGTGCACATGTTGCATGTTGCATACTTCATGGCGCAGCAGGCCATCTCCCTTGTATGCACTTGGCTTAAAAGTCCTGCACATGGCATGCAACTGGGGGTAAATACTCGGTATACTAAAGCGTGCCAGACTCGGTTCTGGTCTGGGTTGGCAAATGGCAAAACTGCTTTTTGCCCGTTTTGTGGCTCATCTGTTTGGTAAATTGAAAATTGCGCTCATTTATTGCATTATTCGTAGTTTTTTTTTTCCATGCCCATTCAAATAGCCGTGAAATTGCATTCGTTTTGCCAGCCTGGCAAAGTCTCTGCTTGCAAATGTGCGAGGCTGTCGTTGGTTGGGGCCGCGGGGCATACAGTTGGGGAAAGTGTTTGACAATTGTTGCAGCTTTTTAATGCGGCTTCAGTTTGATGATAAATGCCGCTTCAAACGATTGAAAAGAAACTAAAGAAATTTAAAGAGTACTTTTGCGGTTTGAATGAACAGGCAAATGATTTGTACAGATTTTACTGTCTATATATGTCAATTCTTTTTGATACTATGTGTGGTATTTATGTACATGTATCAATATTTAAATGGCTTTTATATTTTGCATAGAGAATCCCTTTACTGTTCTTTTATTAACTTACTTGAGGTTTGCCGTAGTTGACATGTCTAAGCGAAGAAGTCATTAAAATTGGTGTGAAAGTTGGGCTCATGTTTCTTTCATAGTACATTATTATAACATAATAATAATAGTGGCAAAAAAAATTAAGGAGCATTTTAAATGTGAATTTTACTATTAAATTAAAACAAAAGTAATTTTAGAGCTTTTGAGAAATCTCGTCTAATAATTATTCTTTTAAATGATTATTTTTGAAAATTAATTAAAAAAAATTTTTTCAAAATTTTTAAATTACTTATAAATAACAATAATAATAATAAAAGCAAAATTCTCAAATTATAATTAAATCATAGTTTATATAGTCACGTAATTTTAATAATAATAATAATAATATAATAAAATTAATAAAAACAAAAATGATTAAAATATGTAGTCATATATATAATAATAATAATAAGAGAGCCAACAATAATAAGATGAATAATAATAGTTATAATAAGAAGCTATAAACTTATGTGTACTAATATATTAAAATCAAATTTCACTATTTAAGTTCCTGGCGGAGTTCATCAACAACGCGGCTTGAAATAACACGTACCGGGGAATATATTACAACTTCTATTGAGGGGTTACATTTGATTGCTTAGTTGATTATTTTATGTTTCTGATCCCATTTATTACTGAGAAAATTCCCTTTTTATTAATAAACTTATATGTATACGCTTATATCTAATCTCGAATGTCATCCGCAACAAGAAATGGTCGTTGAGGGTGTTGTCACAGTTCTCGCTCATATTCAGTAGTACTCACTGTACACGCATTTGGCAGTAGCCCATTGGGAGCACATTCGATTGCTCTGCTGCTCCGGAATGTAAAATAAAACCTTTGCTGTAAAGCTGACCCCGCGCGTCTTTAACCCAGTGGGGCAGTGTTGAAGAGAAATCAACGTCATCGTTAAATTTAATTAGGCATCAAATGACCAAACAGCCGAGCTAAATCAACAGCCAAATGGCCTGTAAGCGTATCAGGGCACAATCCCCTTCCCCTGCCACCCGCATACAGCACTCACCCCTCGCTGAACACTTTAAAACACAATTAAAAGTCAAAACGTCAGCGCTGAAGCGGTTGGCGGTGCCAGTAAATGGATGCCATTGGGCAAACCTCGGCGGACTTAATTTGCAAGTCAGCAGCGACGCCAAGCAGTCGGCGATAGAAGGAATCAATGTGTGCGGATGTGGGTGTCGGTGTGAGCGGGTGCTAAAGAGAAATACGAGTCGAGCAGGGGCTGCAGGGGGTGCAGTGGGTGTTTTAAACATGAGACTCTTTTCATAACATTTAACAATGTCATAATCAGAACGAGACATCAAGTTAACCCTTGGCATGTTAATGAGACAATGCGAGCGGGAGAGACATTAAAATCAGCGATTTGCATTTTGGGCGTGCGTATACTCACATGAGCCACTGTGTGCGCCACTCTCTGCCACTCTGCGGCTTTACGGAATTGTTAATGGCTCTGCAGTGGGCAACTATGAGTCAGAGGCTGGACTAAATGTATTATGCGTGTCCATTAGTGTAAATTTTATTACCACAAAAATATGACGGAAGTGCAGAGGACAATACAACTAAATGTATCTCAAAGACACGAAACGAACTTATATAATTACGCAGCGCAAATTGGTTTAGCGCCACATGAGGCAACAGACTTAGATCCTCTAATTACAACAGCGCCAAATGGCGCTGAGAGAGAGAGCGAGAGAAGGAGAGCGAGAGAGCGAGAGGGAGAGCGAGAAGTAGAGCTAGCTTTTTGCCAGCGAATTCAATTTATTTGCAAAAATGAAAAAAAAAAATGAAATGAAATGAAATTGCACAAAACTAATTTCCATTACACACGATTTGTATGCGCTTGGAAACAAACCAAGCAACCCCTCTTGCCCCCACAAATAAAAGCCAACTGTTTGATTTTTTGCTTATCTTATCGCACCACAACGCATACAACACGTCCTATTGCTTATCTCAACCCGCACACACACATACACTCTCATTTGCACCTTTTTAGCCGCTCCATAAAAATAAACTTAAATAATATGTAAACAACATGAATAAACGGGCAACACCACGCTTTTGGCCCAATGCGGGCCAATTTCAATTAAATTGAAAACTTTACGCATCGCAAATGGGAAACTTAGCTCAGTTCTTTTCTTTTATATACATATATATATAAATATATGTATATATAAATAAGGGTTAAATTGGACGTAGTCGCAAATGCTGATTGGATTGGCCCGCCGTCCATAGTCCGTGCATTGGCAGTCAAGTTGGGTTAAACATTATTTTCGTGTACTATTATTAGACACTGCAAAATGCTAATGGATAAGCACAGCGGGGTATCTAATAGTAAAAATAAATATATATACTTTTTTAATTTAATATTTTTTATTACTTGTTTCCAATTAAAAATGTAATTAAATGATTCCACTCGATTCCACTGACTCTTAATGGTAGAGAATTATAGTTGTTTGCAGCCTTAATCTTTCATTTTTAACTTGAATATTTTATGAATTATTTTAATTTATTTAATTTTATATACAACTTCTACATAAACTTTGGATCTGGAGTTTTCACTTTAAATATATTTTAGACTCCGCAAAGTATATATATTCTGAATAAGCATTAACAGCCGAGTTGATGTTGTCATGTCCGTCCGTCTGTTTACATGCAAAGCTATTGTCTTGAAAGTTTACATAGATACGTCTTTCTGTTTCAGGCAATACATATGTCGGAATGGGCCGGATCGAACAACTATTCCTATATCTATATCTATACGATCTAACTTTCAGTATTAAAATATATATTCTCTAATGTTCCAAACGCTGCTACTAATTTCTTTAACAATTTTTAAACATTAGGGAACGCGTCTTTATGGAAAAGTTGTTTAAAGCTTGAAGTCAAGAAAATTCTGATTAAATGTAAAGGCAAAGTGAAAATAGTGCGAAAGTTTGTAGAGATTTTCGCGACTATTTGATTAATTGAAAGGACTTAACGTATCCAGACAATTTTCAATAAATAGAAAGCATATATACAAGAATCAATAAAAGTTAAGAATTTAAGGCAATTTTATGTTAGGGTTTTCCGCGCACTCTTGACTATTTCCCCTCTCATCTTCAGCATAAAAACCCACCTAAACTTTATAGCACGACCATTCGTCATTTTTTATTCTTTTAATTTTTTTTTTGCGACATGTCGTAAAAACCTACGCGAGTAGGCGAAAAATGTGCTTTCGGGTTATATTTATTTAGACGCTTTTCAAGCACTTGAAAAGAAAATTTCGTTAGGCTGTTGACAGTCGGCTGTGGCTAAGTAAAGGATTCTGTGTGCGCGTGCTAATAACAGGATTAACACAATGGACGCAAATTGAATTTGATGCCAATACACGCTTTAAGTCACAGTCTAGAGCGTGTACCAGCCCAACCCCTAAGATTCTGAGCCAGGAAGCGACCAGCGACGACGACGGCGACGACGACGGCGACGGCGACGTCGATGAGCAAACACAAAGTCCCAAACGTAATTTTCACAAATTCATTGAACTGCGTGAGTGTGAAAAATAACAATTTAGATAAACATTGCGACGGCGTCGCGGCGACCTCCATGGGTGTCGCTCCTGGTCACACACATATATACTCTATATATACATATATATATATACATATATACTCTATATATGTATATATACTCTACACGCGACGGGTGACGAGTACGTTGGCTCAGACATGGGCGGCTGGCAGCGCGTCGACCGTTGACACAGAAATCATATTAATATAAATTAACGATGTGGAAAATTTAGTTTAGTAGTGAAAATGGCGCCCGAAGCGCCCAGAACGAAGCCAACTCTGGTGGCTCTCACGTCGCCAGCTCATCAGTCAAATGCCACAGCGCTCAAATCCCACAACTGGCATCCTACGGAGAAATTCTTTAACTGTTGTTGTTGTTTTGTTTTGTGTATTGTTTTTGCCTGTCGCATACCCTGCACACGATTTGTACATAATTCGCAATTCGGATTCACTTTTGGCATTCACTGCATCAATCTCCATCTACTGGAATCGGCTGCTTTGCCGTATTTTCAATTAATTGGCGCTCTACACTGCACTTGGCGACGTCGCCAAATGGTAGATTGTCTATGGAACAGCGCTCGTAGCTTATAATTTCCGCATAGACATAATCATAATCCGATTATGCCGACGTTTTCCCTACGTCACATGTGCTTCATCGGTTAGCCGGCTTGAAGGGGGGCTTGCTGTAGTGGAAGGGCAGCGTATTGTGCTGCTTGAAAATGTTGTTGACTATAAATTGATTAAGCTAACTTTTTTTTTTAAAACTATAAGCTAAAGACAAGCACTTATACTGACCAAGTCGACAACAAGGATACCCTTTAAAAATTAAAAATGGAATACAACAGTCGCTCGCAAATAAGAACGCTTCGTTGATTAAAGCCCTTTTTTTGAGTCCCCTTTGTACAAATAACTATTCTCCAAATTAAGTTATTATAAACCGAAGAAGCAAAATATAACATCTAACAAATTCTAATATCTTAAAATACTTTTTTGCCTAGGGCCCAGAACATTTTTATAAATATTCAATTAATTGTCTTACGCATTGTCTTGAACTCTAATATAAAACTCTTGGCTAAAGTCCCACTCAATACAGCAAAATATTAGCAAAAATTAGCTTCATGTCTAGCAGCAGCATTTTTGAACACATATCCCCCTCAAAGAAATCTTTATGTTGTTCATAACTCAAGTCATTGTCATTACAGGGTATTTTAATTATGCCTTGAGTAGGCAACTCATTAAGCTCATTTTAAAGTATGTGTTGTTCTTGCATGTTTTCAGGTGGAGTTGAGTGTTTTTTTCTTTTTAAGAAATTTCAATTAGAAATTTTAAGAAAATGTAATTTTTTAAATTGAAAAGTGAATTGAAAATTAATCTGGCAAAGTTCTTCTTCTTATTGCTTACCTACTACTAATTATTGTGCCTGAACTTTTATATGCCACAAAAATCTACATAGACTTGTACTTTTTTCTTATATTCCAGGAGCTGTGTCTTAAAATCATGGAATGCTTAATATCTATTTACAAATACATTTCCAAGGAACCGTACAAAGGAATACAAAGAATGTGTGGGTTATATATAAATGCATGTAAGTAGATTCACCTTCATTCACCTGATTTTCTACCTTTTTATAAATAATCAGAGCAAAATATTTATTTTGTATAAATTTGAATTATTATAATTGTGATTGTTTAAACAAGCCGTCTGTTTGTCTATTCGGGACAATTTTTATTTCTAAAAGGTATTAAAATAAGTCATTAAGCAGACATTTTAATCTTTAAGCCTGATAACTAAAGGGACTTTAATACCTTGGGGCCTTATGTGTTTTAATTCTCTGCACAAGTTAATCACACGAAATATAAAACTATATATAGATATATAGATTAAATCATAAAGATTTCCTCGCTCTGAAACAAATCTAAACTTTATAAAACCTATTGGGCCAGCTGCGCCCATCTCGAGTTCAGGGTACAATTAGTCGTATATAATGTGGCTTTTCATTTGTTACACAGGATTACATTCATAATTCGCATAAATTCAAATACAAGTGCAAACCATTCTGTGGCCGAAAATTATAAAAAGTAATCAGTTTTTGTTTTTTTTTTTTTCGAAAACCCATTTTAGTTTATTACTCATAATATGCTGTATAACGTTTATTGTTAAAAAATAAAATGAATGATTTCAAAGTTGTCAAGAGCATTCTGGCAACAAATGCAAAAAAAAAGAACAAAAAATATGATCACAGCTAGCGGCCGCCGCACAGGGTTTTATAAACATGATGTGATTAAGAACAAATAAGGTTTTCGATAAAGTTTTTTTAAATCTTTGAATTCGAGTGCCAATTATTGTGGCACATTGGCCTGTGCGGCAATCTGTGTTGTTGGATTGTCCTAGGCCAGCACTGGCTTAAAGTTTCGAAGCCGCTGCGAGGCGACTTGTCATAAGTGCCAAAATGCTGGCCAGGACGGGCAGCTAAAGCTGTGGGCATGTTGGTTTTGCATTTGTCGCCGAATGCAGGGGGTAAGTGTGTGAAGTTGGGATATTGTTTATCTTATATGTGGGGGCGGGGTAGGATCTGGGGATTTACAACGTGACAATAACGATAACGATAACTTTGCAAAAAGCATTAAAATTAAGTGTGGGGGAAAACATGATTTTGAACTTGAGGCAACAGTTTCTATTGCTTGCGCTCCCTGTAGAACTCGCGTATGAGCTGGCGCAAATAGCGCGACTCGTGCTGTCGCTCGGAGAGTGTGCGACGCAGTGCCTCGTTCGCCTGCATCAGTTCCTGCTCCTCGCCCAGCACATGCTCCATTTCCATTTTCTTCTTCTGGCGATAGCGTGTGGCCGCATTTTTGTTCTGCTCTTTTTTTCTTATCTTGCGATCCTCCACGCCGCGTCCATAGGTGCGCGTTCGCTTTTTGGCCTTAGATGAACTGCTGCTGCTGCTGGCAGATAATGTCGACTGCTGCTCCTCGCCGATGGTGTGTGCGGGCGAGCTGCTGCTGCTCTCGGGCATCCAATCCTCGTCCGCATCCGCAATGCTGCTGTCAGCGGCGCTGATGTCACCGTTGCTGCTACTGCTGCTGCTGCTGCTGCTGCCCAGGGATGATGATGCCTGAGATTCGCAGTCATCGTTGTACTGCTCCCAGTTGATGGGCAGCTGCAGCTCTTGGGCGCGCATGTTGACAATGTCATCAACTAATTGGGTTTCGCGTGTGATTTCATTGTCCGGCACCCAGTTGTTGAAGCCGTAGGGCGCACCAGCAGCACCTGTTCCTGTTGTAGCTTCCGTGGCATATGCCAGCTGTGGATAAAAGATGTGTTATTGGGCTTGTTGCAAACTATAGATATATCATTTGTTTACTAACCACTTTCGGCTCCTGCTTGACCAGCTCCGGCTGCTGCTGCTGCTGTTGATGGGCATCGAAATGTGGCGGCGATTGAGGCGGCGTCAGTTGTTGTAATATCAAAGACGACTCGCCATGTTGGAAATCAGCGGCATTTGCAGTCACCTGCACTTTGGTAATGGGCAGCATATCCTGCGACACCACATCGACGTGCTGTGGGAAGCCTGTCGTTTCATAGTCGATGTAATGCAGCGCCTTTTGGTCTAGAAGGCACTCTGAAAATTAAACGCAAAAAAGTATATGATTATTAATTTATTGACTATATTATTTTTAGTTCAAGTAATTGTTATTATTATTATCACTAATATATTCAAGAAGGAGCTGCTTTCTGTTTAAAAAGATATTATCGTAAATAACTTTAAAGCTATTTTCAATGAATGATTCGTTTAGCTTCGAACTCTGAAAAATCCAACACAAATACCACTCTTCTAAGAACTGGTAATTTTAATAATTCATCCACATAATGTCCATAGTTTTTTTAATACTTTAAATTATTATTTAATGCTGTGATTATGATTTTATGCTACAGGTTTTTGTTTACTTCCAACAGGAAAACTTAGCTAAAACAGATGGAAATTTACAAATTAAAAGTATGAATTTTATTGTTATTCGAAATAACATTAATTATATACAGCTGTGATCTAGAGGTTCAACTTTCATTTTCGAATTCAAATTTGTACTTGTACTTGGGTCTTAAATATATTCATATATATATATAAATATATTATATTCTAAAGTCCAATCGGAAATAAGAGGCTCTTTTTACGCAGAAATTTACAATTTGCAAGATCTTTATATACATATGTCTCTTATTATACATCACAGGTAATTTTGATAGAGATCAATCAATTTGTATATATATATTACAGAAAATCAATAGCGAAAATTCTCGAAAAATAAAATTTTTGTTTCTTGAAATATAGGGCATTGAATACAACAAATTTCTAATTCGCAGCGACTCAATTCGCAATCAGTCGCTGCCCTATATTTACTGCTACTAATTACTTATAAATTTTCTAATATTTTATTAAATACTTGATGCTAACCTTATCGACTGGGATATATGTATATTGGTTTGTTAATTTAACCAAAAAGTCTTAATATTTGAAAAGACTTCGTAGCCATTCCCTTGATCAATACGATACAGCTATCAATATCTGCTGTCTGTGGTCTGTACAAATGAGAACTACGTCGTAATATCAGAACTCGTGTTGTCGTTCTTGTGCTTCTTCTTCGTCTTCTGCTATGCTCAATTCAAACTTATTTCCATTAGACGTGAAGGACGCCTCGGCTGGACCATGTGGAGCGACGTCTCGTAAATATTTGCATATTGATTGTGGCATATTTTCAGCTCTGGTTGTTGTTTCCAATTCATTTATTGATTCTCACTTGAAGAGAGACGACAAATATTGAAATTAGTTCGCTGGCAGCAACTCAACGATTTGATTATTTGTCTTGTCGCTGTCGAGTTTCATTTCAATTGAGCAGCGGCATCGACCGTCAGAGGTTATCATCAGCTGGCACCCTGGTCCCCGATACAGTTGCCAAGTGCAGTCAGTCCATAAAGAGATCCATATATATGCATATAGAACTCTGGGCAGTCCGAGTGGAAGAGAGCGATCTGAAATGACCTTCGCCTGCCCACCTGCGGAACACCCGCCGTTGGCACCTTGGGCTGGGTCGCATTCTCCATAGACACTCGATATTGATTAGCATAACTTGTTCCGCACATAAATCTCGTGCGATAAACAGAGCAAGTGCCAACTGTTGACTGCGAGTTGCATTGAAAACTATTTACATAAAAATCTAGTTTTCAATTAACAACACAATCTTTTACTCACTGCACCTACTTCATATATAGGGCGTGCCCAGATTTACCGATTGAAATATTTGTATGCAAGACTCCAGAATATACTTATAATCGAAAATCTAATCAAAGCTGAATATATAAATAGCAATGGAAAGTTAAACTACCTTTGCTACTTTGTTGCTAATGGAACGTTTATGTAGATCGGCCCTTGCAAATGAACTGAATGTCAGCTTATTGTGGGCGAAATACCTTCATGATACTAGATCGTAGATTGATTTGTTAGTCAGTAGATCGTTTGGCTAGAGACTTGTGTATCCAGTTGTCAATTTGTGGTTTAATGACCTGTTCACGTATTTCTTCAATAAATATTCAGCATACAAAAGAGCCCAAGGTAATGTTAAATAGACACTTAGGCTCAGTGGGGGGCACAATAGAACTTTTCGAGCAGCCCTACATTAATAATAATAAAACCTTTTAAAATATGGATACCGCACTAGGAAGTTAAAACGTTCAAAAACCAGTTTGAATAATTTGATTTTGTTTAAAAAATAGGATAAATAATAAAAGTATAAGAACACGCATCAAAAAAATCATATATGAAACATAGAGCATATTTTTTATTATTTTTTGCACATTAGAATGGAGTCTGGTACCTATATTCCACCTATTCTATATTATTAATAAAAATATGATAGACAAATATGCATTAGTATAAGGGCATTCCCTTAAACATTTAACATATATTCTTCTAGGAAAACAAATATGTACGGTTTTGCGTGAATAAAGTTAGTTGTTAAATCATTTTGATATAATACAAAGTCTGCCAAGAATCAAGCTACTTCTGCTATATCACTATCGAATAGAAGAGTCCAAAACAGCTTTATTTTATTTTCCAAAAACGAATTATGATATATTCACTAATGGAATGTGCGAATGACAGAGACAATAGGATATAACTGTTTTTTTTTTTAGTTCAAAAGTGGGAACTATATACATGATATAATTGTCCTACTTCCATTGCGTTTAAAAAAATCGTAACAAAACTATAGTCCGAGTGATATATTACGGGTTCCCGGGCTAATGTATATGTTTAGCTATAAGTTTGTGCTATTTACTAGATCAATATTTTCTAACTAGATCTCATACCAAGAATTATAATAATGATAAAGCAAATCAATATTCTACGCACTTTAAAAATATAGTTTAAATACTCAGAATTATAATAGAAATTTATGTGTTTAAATGTTCTACGCATTTTGTTACAACAGAAATATGTGTGTAATATATACATATACATATATATATATATAAATATATATGTATATTGTGTAGTTAGTTGAAATCGTGTCCTACATTTGGTCTGCAAACTACGCAATTTGCAGTTGCAGTCGAGAGAGCTCAGCTCTGAAAGCTCAGACATTGGACACACACAAATCAGAGATTAAAGCAAACAAAGTTGCCATTGCGAATAGCAAATAATTAAAAAAAAGCAATGCCAATTCGCACTATCGCTGTGTATATATATTTGAAAAGTAATATATTAACTATAAATGGGGCATGATTAAAAACAACCTTGGCGTTGGAAACCCATACGTTCATGCATAAACATATACATATATAAATATATATACATATATACAAATATAAATATATGAAAATATTGGCTTTAAAGCTAAGCAGTTTGTCAAGAAGACTTTTGAGTAGACAAAAGCCTGAAATTTCCCATAAATTAATGGGTTTTACTCTAGGAAATGTAAATGTAAACAAGTTTATAGCTAAGTTTTAACTATCTAATTTTTGTTGATTTTCCTGTGTTTTCCTTTTTGTAGCGTCTGCCGTAAGTAGGTTATTAGGTCAAGGTCACAGAAAGTCCATAAAACTGCGGGACATCTTATTTACTGGCTAGGCTTTTACAAATTTTAAATAGGCATATATATAAAAAAGCCTTTTTCTTAATATTTGGTAAGGGCGCGTCCGTTGGGCATTGTGTAGAAAACATAAAATGCAAATGAAATCTATAAATACTCAACTGAAAGCGAGGCAATCTCTGGAAATGGAAAACAATAAACAATAATAAAGAGAAGAGCCAGTGCATATATACATATATATATATGTATATGATAAACCCGCCTGACCGGAAAGTCATCTTTGCTAACCGTCCAGACTGTGCAACAAAACAAAACAAAAACACAGTTAAGCGAAAGATATAAAAAGATGGTTGCGTTTTGTTTGATCAGACAGTAAAAGCATATTTTAGGAAATTTACCTAGAGATATTTGTGATATTCATAAAAACACGTTTATATATTTAAACAAACTAAATAGACTCAACCCAGCGCATATAAAGTCTATCAGCTCAAGTCTGAAATTATTTAAATAAGCAATGATTGATAATTATTTGCCATTAATTCATAACAGAGAGCTGTGTGTGTCTTATATTCATTAATATATTGTCTTACTAGAGATTTGATAGCACAAGCACAAAGGAATGCACATGATCTTTGTGGAAATTGTTATAAATTCTCATCGGGTATGCTTCTCGAAAAACTTTCTAAAATGTTGTTTATGAATAAACATAAAATGTATTGTTCCATTGTAGACCTTAATCATGAGTAGATTATATTTATTTAGAAGTATTTTATATACTGATCTACAATCAGTTCGTAATATTCGTTTTTATACCCTTGTAGGGGGTAGATTTTTTCAAAGAAGGAAACATCTCCGATTTGATAATCTATATATATTCTAGATGTCCGTCAGTCCTGTCTATTTCTATGCAAACTAGTCTCTCAGTTTTAAAGCTACCGCCTTTAATCTTTGCATATACCCTTCATTCTGTTACAGACAGTACATATATAATCGAACTGGCCAGATCGGACCACTATATCATTTAGCTACCATTGGAACGATCGGTTGAAAAGTAGCTGCTTGGAAAAATATTCCGTTTTGTAAGATATTTTCATCAAACTCCGCATTGACGAGCTTCTCAGTTCTCAGATGTCCGTGCCAAAGATATCCTTACTATCTCTTAATACAAATACGGTAAACTTAAGTTTTGTTTTTCATGTTAGCGCTTGCCATAATGAGAATTTAATTCAGTTAAAGTCTAAAGTCTGTGTCTGAAGAATCTATTGTATTAGTACTCAAATTCGTAGTTCCCAACTAAAAATCGGATAGCCTTAGTTCGCTACAACTAGTTCCCATTTCACTTCCAAGATCCTATTCAAGTTGGCGTTTCTTATTGTTTAATGCAGTATTTGGATTAGTTCTTCGAACTGACGCTTATGAAAATAATGTTTTTTAGTGAGCTTTGGATACAAAAATATATATTTAGGCCTCCCTATAAACTCATTTAAATTTACGACAACGCTTCCTCTCATTTAAATAAGATATTCTAAATTGTGTCTTATTTATGTACGAAATCTATTGAGATCTAAAATTAGAATACAAACTAGCTTGGTATTCGAATCGAGTTGGAACTCATAAAGAAATGACCCAGAGATCTACTTTAAAGTTCTGATTGTAATATATAAACATAATGTAAGCTTAATATTAAATATTTAAATATATTAATAATGATTTTATGCTCTGGTTTAATCGTAAACAAATTCAATATCAGTTATAAAGGCAATCTAGCTATCAGATACGTCGAATCTACTTTAAGCAAAGATCTCGCCTACATAGATATATAAAACATCATAGTCAAGTTTTGAAGGTCTCGCTGACATAAACATAACAGAATGCGAGATGTAAATAAAATATGATTAGGCTTATATAGCTATAGCTATAGATAGATATACTTACCATAGGCTTGTTGCATAAATATATAACTGCTCATTATTGCGGCAGCAGCGACTCAGATTCAGAAAGATGATATCGAATTGCAGTGAAAAAATGTGGCAAAACAAAAGGCAGTAAAGAGAGGTTTGGAGTAATATAAAAAACTATATATAACTAATTATTAAGTGTAGATAAACGCTGAAAGCGTAAAGAAAAATCTACAAAAAAACTACGACGAGAACTAAACTAAAAACAAAACGTTTCAACTAATTGCTAAATTAACGAGATGCGCGTTTTAAAAAATATATTTTTAAAAATTATTAGAGAATTTGACAGGCAAAAGAAACCTGCTGAATAAAAATTAATAAAAGTGAGAGAAAAAAATCACAGCGAATTTTGAACGGGTATCAAAAACAAAGTTTGGCTCAAAGCAAACGAATGGGCCAAGTTAATAACAAGCGAAAGGTGTGGGGCGGATACACACGCTCACACACACGTACACACACTCACGCTGTGAAACACTTGGTAAATGTGTGCAGGAGTTAAGGGCTACTGGAGGGGAGGGGATTATAATAGGGATATGGGCTTTTATTTCTGGTCAACTGCTGCCGCAAATACTTCAAAGGCGTGGCAGCGGCAGTGCAGGTTTTTTTTATCTTTTTTATTTGTATTTTTTTTGTTGGGCTGCTTGTGGGGCGCTTGCTTGTTGTTTTTTCCCCTTGGGCCGTTTAGCGTCGCTTCACCAACTTTTGCGAATTGATCACAATTTCACGGTTCCACATGTAACGGTATCCACAGTGTGGTATCATGCTCACAAAGTCCTTTGCGCACACAAACGAATGCTGGCCGAAATGTTGCAACCGTTGCCCCAGCTTACGTATGGCCTTAACAGAGACAGCGCGTGCCGCTGACGCAGTTGGTACGCGCACAGAGGGAGCGAGAGCGACAGTGATAGAGAGGGGGAGAGAGAGAGGTGTGTTGCACGTTGATCAGCTACATATAGTTGGCTTTTGTGTGGAGCACCTCAGACGCACGCGTTTCGTATTGTTTGGCGCCGTCGTTGCGAATTTCGTGTGTGTGTGGCACAGGTTCGCACGCACAGTTTGAGAGTCTCGGCTACTTTTACAGTTTGAGAGCCAGCTGAACGCTGCTCAAATAAAAATATTTCCAATTCGATTTCGATTTCGAGCAAATTCCACGGTTTTTTCCGTTACGCTTTTTGTTTTGCGCGTTTCAAAACGCCAAGACGTGCGCTTTTTTGTTGTTTTTATTTTATTTTATTTAATTTTGTTTTGCTGTCTGTTTTTGCCTTGCTTCTTTTTTTGCTTGAAGGCAGTTTCTTTGTTTCCCAGTTGTTGTTGTTGTTGTTTTCGTTATTTTCGTAACTGAAACCAAAAGCCGTGTTTTAAGCCGAGCGCACGCGTCAGAGTAACGATTTGTACTGAGCACTGTGCGCGAAGCGCGCACGGTTTTTGCCCTGGCCAAGTCATCAATATACAAAGAGAGAGAGAGAGAGAACGGGAGAGAGTGGGCGCGTGTGTGTGTGTGTGTCTGTGGGAGACAACAGCCCTGCAATAAGATCAATCTCCGGCGCCGTCTCTCGATCAGCTGCCGAGCACAAAAACCCGAATGCGCGAAGCTTACAAATCAACAACTCTTGCACAGTGGGTCAGAAAACCAAACTCACTGTGAATATAATATGAGCTATATTCGAAAATATAATGTACAACAATACAGACAAATTATAAATCTGTAAAACTTAAGCCTTAACAAATAATATTTGATTGTTTCGAGCATAAATTACGAATCTTTCATTATAGATTTCACGTTTTTTCCGACTGAAGTCGACGTATCGCTTTTTGTTTCACCAAAATCCATCATCTTTCCAATTTTTGAGAACTATCTAAATTTAAGGGGGTTTTTTTTTTTAAATAAATTGTTTTTCTAGTTAAAATTGACTTTCTTTACATTCCTAGAGTGTCAATTAGTAAACGTATAGATACACTTGCAGTAGGTTATGGGAAATTAGCATGATAATGTAGCTTAAATTTCCAGTAGACACAAGAAAACCAAGTTTACTTTTTGGAAAGCACGCTTTCTGGAAGTTTTAAAATATTTACCCACTGTGCTTCGAACTCTGAACAGCGCTTCAATCCATATATTGAATATGTGCTTTGATGCACATTATCAATAATGTTTTTTATGAATATACGTAAGTGCGGCCAGCCGACAGGTCTCGGTGCACAACCGCAAACCCAAATCCCCCCATAGCAGTGATAGGCATCCAAAATTTAAGCTCCACATTTTGACGACATATTTATGACAAATAAAATCGGCCAGACGACTCGAGACCCCAGTGGAAACAAGGTGACGTTCAATGAACTTGACTCAAGACTCAACCCAGAATGCGATTCGAAGAGATAGAAGTGGCCTGTTTGGCTAGCTCAAGCAGGTTATCCATTTGAAAGAAACTGATCTTTAATAATAACAATAACATTTCTATAATACTATATACTTCCTCTCACGATAAGTTGAGCATGTGACAAGGCTGAAGAAGAAAATGAACAGCATTATAAAAGTCAGCGGCAGAGTTCAATGACAGCGCCCTATATAGAGATCGCTCTCTCCCTCGTCTATCTCTTTCTCCTTCGATCTCTCTCTTAGTCTCTGTCTTTCTGTTTCCTCGGAGATTAAGGCGGAATTTAGTCTAAAGAGCCTGTCATAAAGGCAGACCAAGCCCCAAAAAATTTCAGACGAAAATGGGGGGCACGTCCACCAGCAGAGCGAAAAGTTTAAATTTAAAACAAAGAAATTATAAACTTAAATTTCCTGTTGAAGTTCGAAAAAAAAATAAATTTTAATTTATGCCAAATCACAAAAAAATTTCCATCACAAATAAAGATCAACTGGTTCATTGATCTGTCAGCTGATAAGTCCTTGAACCTGCAAGAAGCTCTACTGCATTTTGTACAGGGTATTAAAAGCGGTTTCAAATCAATATCAATTTCTGGTTTACATTTTTCAAGCGTGCCGACCTTCAACTAAATTGCTACAAATCTGTATTTTTTCGAGTTCTTGAAAAACTTGTAATGAGCGGGCCTGAGAAAAGAAACTCGGTTGTTTGACTTAAGAGCGCCTTCAAATCTCTAAAATACAAACTAAACAATATCTAACAATCTCTCAGTTTTTGACAAAGCCCAAAAGTGATTTCACACTCGTGTTCATTCGAACCACATAACTTTGATTCAAAAAAAATAAATTCAAACAAAAAACATTTTTGCCTTTTCTTGTCAATAATATATAATATATATATAATATATATAATATATTCGATATCGAATATTGCAGTTTCTTTAAAATACTGTCCGACTTCCTAAAAACAAACAAATGTCGAACAGTTAAAAGAAATATTAGCGTGATTCAGTTTTAAGACCCAGAAACAGGTTTTAAGAGATCGTTTAAGGGTACTTCGTATTCAGACCACAACAAAACAAGCTCAGCTCGAACATTATTTGTCTACATTTTTCAGACGTTCAAAGTTCAACTGCGTTATAAAATGTTTGTTTTGGGTTTTGGTATATGAAATAAAATCCATATATATATATGAGGCTCTTAATTGTAAACATATCTGGAGACTAACGAAACAAAACAAAATGTTTTTCTATTCAATTATTGAAACAATTATAATTTTTAGTTTTATAGAAAAAATGCAATACAAATATAACGAACAAAATCGTTTATTTGTAATCTCCCCTCATATATAATATTGAATCATATTAAATTGCAGAATAATAATCAAATTAATTTTGGGTGTCTTAAAAAATTATATGATTGATTGGCAAGAAAATAATGATTAAAAAAATATGTATTGTTCGAATGTTCACAAATTATCAGCAAGATATAACTTATCAAGTGTTGTTTTTTTCTAAGAAATATCTTTGGCAAAAGCGATAATCATGCTGCTATCGCAGCCTAATTAAGCTCCAGTTAATGGAGAACGTTTCAAATAAATAGCGTCGACTTTTTTTGCACGTGTATTATTTGATTGAATTATTGCCGGACAAAGACCATTGTATACTTGTTTTTACTTAGAAAAACATTAAGTGTAACTCAACAACACTGCAAAGATACTTCTTATTTATTATTAGTTTGGATCGTTTTTTTTTTTCTGTTTACAAGACTTTTATGCCATCTAACAAGTTGGCCATTAAAAACTGAGTAAAAGCACACAAACATTTTAGACGTGCTGCTGGACGCGTTGTAATTCCCAACGAGTTTAATTTTTAAACGACTTTAAAGGGGGTTCAGCTTTTAATTTGGTCAATTCGATTGTGATTTGTTTGTAAATTATTAAAAGAAATAACTAATATTAACCTTGGGTCAGCCAGCTAAAATATTAGTTTTGAAAACTCGACTATAAGTAAACTAAAGTTAATATCGATTTTCGAACCATAAGCACTTTCAATATCACAATTAATTAATTAATTACATTGCGAAAATCTAATTACTTAGCATCGTTTTTATATGACAATTTACTTAATCTATTAAAAAATATTGGGACGGACTTAAATTAGTCTTCAAGATAAGAGTAGTCTAGACTCTAGCTAACCCAAATTAAATATATATATATATTTTTCATATCTTAGTTAAGCTCTCGTCTAACCCTGTTGACTTGTTTATCTAATATCCTAGCTAGGCTCTGAGCCAAACTTTGTTAACTTGCCTTCATCCTTGAGATCCGAAAATTCGACAACGAAATCCTCGTCGCTCAGCAATCCCATAGTTGCAGCCTTCTGCAAAATGTCCGCCTCGTCGACGCTCAAGAGCGTAATACCTACAAAGATCGAAAAGATATAATATAAATCAAATTCGATTGTATTTTATTCACTGACCGTTTGCAAAGTTATCGTCATAGAGAAAAGTAGTTGTTGGGTCGTCAAGCGAAAAGAGCTCGCTGGTCACTGCCGAAGGCGGCGAGGCTGGCTCCAGCTTCGGATCCCAGAACAACTCTTGGGGCAAATCTAAACTCTCCATTGTCATATGTGAAGTCAAAGGCGAAATCGGAATCTAAACTTGATGTGATATATGGTGAATATATTGAAGACGTTTCGTAGAATGTGATGAACGCTGGTTGTTGTTGTTGTGAGGACGCCATGGTGGCACTGCAATTGGGAGAAGCAAAAAAGCAAAATAGACAAATGTTTGATTAATATAAATTACTCGGCACTATTTGGCTGACCTGCACTGTATGGCGCGCTTGAATTGATAAACAAATTGAACAACTCATTCGAAACTGCAGCTAGACATAAACAAAACAAGTTGCCTGTTCAGACGACGTCAACAGCTGATAAGCCCTTAAGACCATGTCCAACCACATGTCAAGGGCTAAACTTTTTTTTTTTTTTTTGATTCTATTAAAATTTGCATAAGGCTTGAAGTTGAGCCAAAGGGTGCAAACTAGAGATGGGAGAGTGCCTGGCACGATCAGCTTTAATTTTTTGGGAATTATTGAACAAACTCTGATGATTTGCCGTATCCCACGTTAAGAAATACTAATTTATATTTTCTAAATATTCTATTAGTTTTCATTTTTATTCTTAGAACTCTTTTCTAATTGAATTTTATGCGATTCTTTAATTGCTGAACCAATTCGTATTTAATACGAACACGTCGTGTTAATGATAGATAACACGACGCGAACCCAGCTCTAGTTCGCATAGCCATAAAAAAACATTTCTCTTATCAACAAATAGCTGCCTGCTATGTGCACGGGCAGCGCAGTCGACGTCAAAATCGCATGCTTATGCATAGAGCGCAAGAGTAGCGCAGCGGTAAATTGAGTGAGTGAGCTAGGTAAATAAGATGATTCACGAGCCGCTGCACGTGCTGTAGCATGTGGCAAGGTGAAGAATCAAATGTCGCTTAAGTTTACGCAACTGACCAGTCGATTGCATCAGCCAATTTCAAAGATTCCGCTGTCTGGACTGCCTGGCTGTTGCATGCCACAAGCCATTGGTAAACAATTCTGCCACGTTACCATGAATCGACAAAACAAGCAACAAACACACTCGCACCTATAACTGTTTATATACAAGTCCGTGTGTGGCTGTCAGCGTGTATGTGTGCGCCATTGCGAAATTGTTGCACTCTTGCATTTTTAGCACTTGTTCAATATTGGTACTTACATCTTTTTTGTTAACATTTTCATAACTTTGTGTGTTGGGGCACTGTTCGTGCTTGTGTTTTGTTTGCGCGCAAACTATAAAGCCATTTTTATTTCCATATAAATGCAAAATACACGAGCGAAAATATTTGGACCTTTTTGCGTTTCATTTGGAACGATACTGAACTGGTGTTCAGTGTTTCGGAACTACTTGGACTCTATGGTTCCAATGAACGGATGTTAGTCAGTAACAGTGACTCATTTGCGCAAATTTCGTAAACAGTTTCGTGAACTGAAAAACAAATCAAATAACTTATTTTATATCATTATCACGAATAATAGAAGCTGATAGAATCAAATGTTTATAACAGAAGTATATCCAACAAGTCGAAATTGTATCTTTTTGGGCTTGCATATGTTGTCTCAAGGATTTTTTTCAATTGTACTCTCAAAACCAAAATTGTATAAAATAAGGTAATTTTTTATTTTTTTTAGTTTTACCAGCACTGCTATTTGTTAACATACTGTTAACGCTACCACTGACTACTTTCGTTGAGTAAATTTCGTTATGCCTGTCAGGTTTTGTCTTGCTGCTAGCGTACATCTGACGCTCACGCAGTTAGGTATTTTTTAGTCAATTTTAGTGTTGTGTAGTCGCAAAAGCAAATTAATTAATATGAGTGCTTAAATTACAATTAAATTACGTGAAAACACACGCTTGCGCGTTAAACTCGTATATTCGCTATATGTAAACTGAACGCCTGCTTGGCAATTGGAGACGCGCCCCCAACGCACAGCTCATGTGTGTGTGTGTGCACGATGTAACTACAAATGGATTAAAGCAGAGGTCAAAAGTGCACGCAGGCAAGAAAAAAGGGCAAACCCAGTGGTCAGCAAAAGCAAGTTGTGACGTAAATGGAAGACTGCGCTTTAAATTCGCATATTGGTTGTGGCCAATTGGGTGGAACATAAAACGGGACTCGGTGGCAATTGTTTTTGTTATGCTTAGCGTACGTATATCGATACGAGTATGTGTAAGTAAATATGTGCAGGCGCAGCCTACGCCATCGTCGCAGCCGAATGTTGTTGCTTCTTCTTGCTTGCCCAGGCAGTCACATTTAGCGCCAGATTCCTATGCTGATAAGGCGCGTGTGTGCGAGAGAGCAATAGTAAGTCAACCGCTAGAAAGAGCGAGAGCGGAAGAGTAATAGAGAGCGCAAGCTGCTGGCGTCAGCTGTTTTATGTTTTGATTGTGTGTGCTGGGCAATAATAAACGCAATCGCACAGGTTTTGTTCGTTCAGCCTGAGTTCTTGAGTTTCTGCGAGCCGCCGATCAGTACCGTTTGTGAAATTGAAAAGTCATCAACGGCTGTGCCGCCGCGTGCCATAAGAAGCAAACGAGCAAAATATTCACACAAGTTTTTCATTATCAGCGCCAATCAACTGACGTCGCATTTCTAATAGTTGCGCTCTATACAACTGCATGTGTGTTAGTTTGCAAGTGTGTGAAGGCGTTTGTGTGTGAATTGTGACGCGTTAAAATCGGGGCGTGTTCGCCATTAGAAAAGAAGAACGAGCTGTAAAGCAAACAACAATAACAAACGCAACAAGTGCATAGGCGCTAAACAAAAAGTGTTGAAAAATAAAAAGAAAACGTAATAAATGTTGATACAATTAAGAAAATTTGTTAATTAATAAATATCAACAAAATAGTAGAAAATGCAAACAGTACATAAATAAAAGTGCAAATTGACGAAACAACAATACAAAACAGGAGCAAAAAAGTTGTCGTAAATAAACCAAAGTGTTAATTAAAGATTTTCAAAGTTAAATAATTAAATTGTTAAGCTTTTATAGAAATAAGAAATATTCAAATGCGTTAACAATAATAAATATACAAATATTAATAGATATTAATACTAAAAAATGCCAGAAACGTGCCAAACTAATTAATTAACATTTGGCAGAGCTCAAAAATTGTTTCAATCGCATAATGACAAGCATAAACACGAGCTAAAAATCTGAAGCTCAAACCAAAATATTTGCACCTGGTCACACTACAAAGTAAATAAAAAAATAACAAAAAAACAAACAAACAAGCAAACGCAACAATAAAAAATGATGTTGAACAAATACGAAATCTATCAACGCACAAACAACATGTTTCCACACCAACAACAGCAACAACAGCAACAACAACAACAACATCATCAGCAGCCCCTACCACCGCAGCATCTACAGAATCTACAGTATCAGCTCTCCCATTCGCATCCCCACTCCCAGCCGCAGCTGCACTCGCTGCCCCATTCACTGTCCCCGCTGCAGTACATTGGCAGCGCTGCGGGCAGCACTGCAGCAGAGCTGGCCGCTGCCGCCGCAATGTTGGCCGCAACCAAAGCCGAACGCGAGTCCATACACTCGGGCCAGTTTATGGTCTCACACTTTGAGGCGGAGGAGGCGCAGGATGATCTCGAGGACGATGGCGAGGTCAAGATGTTGGACCCGGAGGATCCGAGCCTCGATAAAGCCGGCGAGGCGACCAACACCTGCCGCGATGTCCAGCTCTATGTGCCACAGACTGTAGCGCATTTTCCGCGCATGGATCTGGATCGCGAGTGCGATGAAAACAGCATGGGCATAATCACCTCCCACCTGGAGATCGAGACGTCACTGACCAAGCTCTTCAAGTGCATGAACCTGGCCTACAGGTGAGTCCAAACGGGAAAGCCACGCGTCACGCGCGTGATAATAGTCGCCCATTAATCTGGGTCTGGCCGAAAAGACTTGTCCGCACATGTCGCGGCGACGCTGGCGGCGACGTCGCCGCTCGGGTTACCTGGGCGCAACTTCGCTTTAATCGCTGTCTTTGTTTTCTGCTACGTCTTCTATTTCTGCAAACGTTCGCAAATGCAGGCGAACAAAAAAAAAATAAATAAATGAGAAAATCAGAAATCAAAAATATGAAATATCAATGCAATGCAAACTGGAACTGCAGCATTTCTGAACACATAATCAACGACTTTTACATACTCTGTAAATATAATAACCATGTTTATGGGGACCAATGAACATATGTATGGTAAAAGCTTTCTCTTGCAAACAGCAAAAGTCTCAGGCTTTAGTCGTGCTTAAAGATTTTTCCGCTCGAAGAAATAACAAAAACACAGCAAAACATTCAAAACTACACTTTTTCCAATATTTATTTATTTAAATTGAACAAAATATTTTTCTAATGAGAGTCTCTATAATTTTAAAAAAGATAGCTCGCCTGACTGAGAAATGGGTCAAAATTGTGGTATATTTATGTTTAAAAAAGATGAAAATAACAATTTAGATGGGCATAGTTTAGAGGACTAAGCGTTGAACTAACAAGAGAGAGGTCGTTTGTTCAAACTCAGCTGAGATTTTTTAAATTTGTTTTAATTCACAAAAAAAAACATTAGTTACTATATTTAAAATTTCTAAAATTTGGCAATTTTCGACTTGTGACTGCCATTTCATTGTTTAGTTCCAATTTTCATACAATTTCTGTTAGTAGGTTTTTTGTCCGCTTAATGAAAAAATTTTCAACGTTTGAAAAAGTTGGGAAATATATTGAAACTAAGCATTATATTGTATTACGATCGACCAATGTAGACATCTACGATCTTAGGGCATATATTCCAGTATTCTTAATCAGTGTCAGCAGGTGAATTGGTCTATCCGAATTTTATCTACTTATTCATATGAACCGCCAGACATCGGAACTCAAAGTCAACAATGCCTAGATAAAGCTTATTTGCCAATTTCGGTAAACCCAGGTGTGCTATGAATAGAATTTTGTTCTTTGAAAATGTGTATTGTACAAATTGTTTACTCAAATTACAATTTTAATACATATATGGACCAATAAAAATGCTTACAGAACTATGGAAACATCAAAATTTGATATAATATTTGCTTAGGTTCCTGTAAGGCACGTAGCCCGAGATTTACGCTTTGTTTTCATTTGTTTTGTTATTATTATTTTTATTTTTTGCTCCAACTTTTGACAAAGTCAGCAAGTTTGTTTATAATGGCGTATTTGCTTTTGGTTGCGAGCAGAAGGCTCGTTGATGCTACCCGGCTTTACACGGTACTTAAATATGTTTACTTTGTTATTGCATATTCCGTATTTAGTTTAAAATGTATCAATATTCTTGCCGTTGAAATCTTTAAAATCCACCCTGTGGGTGGGTCAGCATTAACATTTGTAATGACAACTTTATTACAATATATTTTCCACTTTATGTTATTTTAATGATCACAATGAACGATAAAATGGTAAAAGCCTACGTAAGAGTATACTTATCGCACATGCCCTGTTCTTATGTTTGTACACAGGTAACAATATATGTATGAGTATATGTGGACTTTATAACGCATCTCTAATTCATATTGGGCACGTACAAACTTTTTTTTTTTTGGCCCGCTTCTCGTCCTTACCCCGCCATATCTACCATAGTGCTAGAGTTCAAAGTTTTGGGTTCATTCAGTTTTAAGTCATCGAAGATCGTATGTTGCGTATTTTGTGCTTTTTTTCGTACCGATCTATTTTTGACGTCGTGTCGCGCAGTTTTTTTTTACAGTCTGCTTGTCGGTGTGGGGTTTAGCATACTCGTATTTTATGACCAGGCCTTATCAGTTTGAGAGTTAGATAGACGTTGGGCTTTATTTATGTTTGCATTCTCTTATCAGCCAGAGGCATTTTTGCAGGTCTCCCATTCAGTTTTCTGCCCACCTCGCCGTGGGGTTGCTTTTAGATAATATGCGCCGTGGGCGCGAACCCACGTGGATTAACTGTTCAGTTGTTGCATGTGGGAGTTGTACACACGAATGGGTTTTTTGGGCGTAAACAAATCGATATTAATTTGTATACCCCTGCAGGGGTATTTTGATAATGTAACGAAATGAAGAAGTTAGCTAAGATACCATTAAGGTATTTACATATATTCCTGACAACCAGATCAGTTTATTATTTATCTTGGTTGTCTGGCTAAGTATAGAAATAAATCTCAAGTTGTATGAATGCTTGAAAGGGTATTTAAAATTCGGCAGACCAAAACTAACAATACATTCTGTTTTGTTTTTATTTACCAAGTGTTTCTCTGTATAACAAGAGAGTATTTATATTAAATTTGAAATGTTTTTAATAACATATATTTTAGTTTTGAAATGACTTCTCTATGGCTTAACCCAGCTACAAATCGAAATGCATAATAGAACAAAAACGTATACCTATTTGCTTAATAGTCAATGATGACGGCTGCCTTCTATTTGGGGTATTCCCCTGCGAAAACAAATAATTTAGAAAAGGAAACTAAACTGGATTAGTGCCAATTTGTTGTACTATAACAGGAAATTAAACACAACGTCAACTTAATTAGTAGGTGTTCAGGAATGTGGCGGTGCGTTTGTGGCGCTTGGTATTCCGAGTGGTTCCATGAATGCAGCCAACTGTTGATGCCAGCGCTTCGAGTAGCTTGTTATGCAATTTGTTTTTGCCATATAACTATTTGTTAGTGTGAGTCAACGATAACAACAGGTCGTGTGTCGTCCGCGTATTGATTAGTTAAGCATTGTTTATTATGTACTATATGCATTGATATTGATATAGATATAGATATTGAAATTGATATAGTACGTATTTTGATTAATCAGAGTAATTGTTTTTGACAACCTTCCTCTTTCCCCCAATTGCCATGTTCCTGTCAATGGTTGGATATTAGTTTTGATAGCCGCGCAGATTTACAACTGTTTTTCCTCTAATGGAAACTAATCGATAGTTGACATTTTCATTTTCAGCTGCGCACAAAATATAGAAGAAGAAGAAGAGGGAAAAATAAAAAAATTACTCAGATTTTATTTTGAGATTGTCGCCCAGGCGGGTTATGGGGCAAGCTATTTATAGCCCGCAATCTGTCCATTTCTATACCTTATATTATTTATAAACAAATTATGCATTCTATTATTGTAAACTACATATATTTAGTATATATACTATAGTTTTATATATTCAATAATTCTTTCTCTTTTAGTCAAAAGCTCACATCGCCCAAATGGAATCACTTTAAAGGCGTGCGATTGCGCTGGAAGGATAAAATACGTCTTAACAATGTCATCTGGCGATGTTGGCATATGCAATGTGAGTAGAAATTATAGAACTAAAAAAAACAATAATGTTTAAAGTAACACCATAATAAAAAAAAGAAATAACAGTGAACACTCTGCTAACGGACACTTCTGTTAGACCAACTCCTATCTTGGCTGAAGATTTTCTCTTAAACCATTTCTGTGTACATGCATAGTTAATAAATCTGGCTAGGCGAATACTTCTCTTAAGCGGACAGAAGTCGCTGTCAGCACAAGAGAATTATACTGTACTTGCAGATAATTTATAATTATTTGGAGTCATCCAATCGAATCTGTTAATTAGCTTTGACTGTCAAAGTTATTCTTATTCTTATTTACATTTATAAATGTTCTTTAAATCACAAGTAGAAAGATAAAATATATGAATTTTCTTAAAATATATGTATATCTAGGTCAAGGGAATCCAATGGGGGTCCAGAAACGTATTTGATTAGCTCCCGTTTTTAAACCGGACTGTATTTTCATTGAATATTACTTTGGAAAAACGTTGACTGTCCATTATTGCATATTATGCATAAAAACGAGAAATTCTTCAATTGCTAATTTTAAAATACTTTGTATAACCTTGCTGGTCATTAGATAGACTTCTAAAGCTACCATTAAAAAAACAATTGAAAGTCAGGCTGAACTCTTAGAAAAGCTGTATGATTTTCATAATGAAGAAAATATTTGGTTAAATTCCGATTCATTTATCAAAGACCTTGATAGTTACATAGTTAATGACGACAATATTTATGACAGCGTTATAAAAACTGTTAAACAAACTTTTCACATAGCTTTTGATTAGGACTAGATAACTACAACCCAAGGGGCTTAAATCTGGAGCAGCCCGGAAACAGTAGCTCTTCCTTTCTTTCTCTTATTTGACAGAAGTGAAACGAGAATTAAGTTTTGCATGAACTGAAAAATGTTGTGATTATAATTTAACAAATCATTAAATTCTATACCCAAATTGATTCAATTTTTAAATAGAGCTGAACCAAATCTAAATTAAAATTTTCCACCCGTGTCGGCATTGAAGCCGCCCGGCACGTGTCAGGGGCGTAAATAAATTACAAATCATTTAGAAAATGAAAAAAGAAAAAACAAATGTTTAATGAGTATTTCCTTGAGCGCGAAATGCTACACGTGCTAAGCTAATAGCAAACACAATTCGGGAGCTGAGAAAAAAAAAAAAAAAGCTAAAAGCTGGAAAAAAGCTTTCAAAGCACAGACACAAACGCTCTTGATTACGCTCTATCGGAGATGAGTCGCATTTGCTTGTAGTTTTTCAACTGGTTTCTAATTATTATTATTACTTTTTTTTTTTTTGGTTATTTTGTTTTTTGGCAGTCTCTCAAAATCGCAGTTGTAGTTGTAGTTGCCATAGCAGACGCGTTTATACTCTGCACTGGCCGTTGTCAAGCGTCTGGCAACACGACGCGCTCTTTTTACGCTTCTTATCAGTCGTCGGCTGGGCTTATCAGAGATGCCTGTCTGGCGTTTTGATCGTTTGCTCGCTTTGTTAAATACGTTTAAAATAATTTCGTTTGCATCAACTAGAACACATAAAGCCAGCGAAAAGCCTAATATTTATATATGCAAAGTTGCCACATCTACTAAAAAAATTTTAGATTAAATACGAAAAGGTGGCAACGCTAAAATGTTTACCTTGTTTCCTGCCAAAGTTCTATTTAATACAAAACCGCTGTAAATCCAACTATAAAAACATAAAACATAGAAAATCGGATTTGTGTTGTTTAAGGGTTTCTCTATTTGAAATATTTTCATAAACTTTCCATTCTGTTACGTCACAAATGCGAGAGCGAGATGGTTGCCAAGATGTTACAAACTCGTCAACGGACGATTATCTCTAGAAATTGACGACAAACCGGCGACAACAGCAACTGCGACAAAGGCAAATGGAAAATTTTAGGTCTATTTATAAAGTGTTGTACTTGTAAACCCACCTACCTACATATGCACATAATACTTCTTGTCTCGCATTTAGCACTTAATACTCTACTCTACATATATGCTAAATGTTTATTCATGAGTTTAAACTAATACTAGATTAACTGCATACCTAGCCCAAATGCGTAATGGCTCGATCATTAGGCTGTAGAGTATAGCCATCTGACAATTTCACCAAAATTAATAATATTCATCTATTCATGTTAGTTTTTAGTTTTTTCTCGTATCTCATCTTGGGTTAGACTAATAGATTGATCCCGAGATTTGGCTTGCAAACGGAATATTCAGAAATTTGAACGAAATAAAAAGGTTCCTCCTAGTCTAGTTTAATTTAATTTCAATATAAACACACATCCTTAGAAAATATATTAAAGAAAAGTTGCATTACCTTTATTTTATGTGCGTATGTCAAAAATCGAAAACTTAATGCATCTTTTATAATCAATATCAATTTTTAGCAATTATGATTAATTAGAAAGAGACTTCGGCAGATTTTTATTACTGAATGAGACGAAATGCTTAACGCATCCATAACACAAATTCTATTATCAGCTAAAAGAAATTGAAATGACGTTAATAATGTATACTTACTTTAAATATAGTAAAGTATAAAATGCCTACATATATTATATGACAAAGTTCAAATAATCAATCCATATTTTGCAAATAAACAAATCGTATATATATCGAGAGTTTGGTTAGGGAGGCGCCTACAAGGCCTTCTATGATTCAGTACTATTTTCAGAAGCCTTTATAAAACAGTTGTGCCCTTAAATATATATATTAGGAAATCGAAATGAAATATATTTATACCAACCACGGAGTACAATAATTTCATTGTGAAACTCATTTACATTTCATCATGCCTCAATTCATAGGCATTGTTTAGATGTACTCCAAAGTGTATATGCTTTGTAGATAATTGTGAATATCAGTCTCTTGACTTTGTTGTATATAATAAAAAATTATAAAAAAAATAATAAAACGTCATTCTCCCGCGATTTATACACGTGTGGGTCGTTGTCATTGTCATCTCTGTTTTGGAGGCAGCTGAAAGCAGTTTGGCATCCCTCCGGAGCTATCTGGCAATGTTGCTAATCTCGCGTCGAAATCTTATCTATACCTTTTGACGAGCTCTCTTCGTACATAGTACACTAACTAACCTGTATGTATTTTTTATTTTCTCCCTTTTTGCAGTTATACAAAAGCGCAGAACGCCGGTGTGTCAATTCGCATCGCCGCTGGACGTTGACATACATAGTAATCCCCAAGTAAGTAGCAACAAGTGGAACGTAATAGTTAAGTGTCTAAAATGTGCGCGGTAAGATAATGATTATGATGTATATATATATATGTATATATATATGTATATATATATATACTATGTAAATAAATACAGACATCGTATCAAAGTATGTGATCAGTTGGAAAAAAGGACGAAATTTGGTATAAAAAAGTTGTAGAGATCATGTTAAAATTATATATTAAAAAGATTTATAGTTGCATAGATGGAGGACTAAGATATCTATCGATAACTTGTGAAATTTATACGAAAGTTGGAAATTTAAAAATTAAAACCAAATGAAACAAAGTAGGCATATTATTTCCTATGAGCTTTGCTTAAAGATTTCAAAAGTATTCCTCCAAAATCATTTATTTAGTGTTCCTATTTGAACTAATTATCAATTTTCTTAAAACACAACAATACAAAAAGTTGAGCTAAAGTTAAAAATCATGTGTTCATAGCCCAACTTGTAATAAATTTGACCTACTCATTACTGTCCAGTGGACATTGAACTTTCCCTCAACTGAGTTTCAGTTGTTTATTAGAGCTTCACAAGAACTGATGACGTATTAACCTGCCCATATTTGGAATGAACTCTCCTCAATGAATGCTATCGCAATGTACTCAAACAACCCCCACATGGAGCAGTACACATATTTTCAAAATATTGGTCGATTTGCCCAACATCATCTGCTATACGCGTGATCAGCGCGTCGCGCGTCGTTAACTCACCGGGAGATAGTACTCATAGCCCCCAGATATATGGGTTCCCCTTTGCTCTGCTCCGAATTGCAGCACGTGATAAGAACGCGCGTTTATATTTTTGGCTATCGTCGCATTTTATTTATAGAACGAGATTAATGTTATAATCGAAATGGGATTCGCGATTCTATATGCATAATTATGTAGTAAGTTTTACAGATTCAACGAATGTTACTAAGCATTTTACAGAGTGCAAAAAATTTGTTGCAGCACTTAAATAATTAGTTTTAAATATATATCTGAGTTTTAAATATTTTAATTTCAAAGCTTTTGGGAACCTGATATCCTAGTAAGAGCCTAAATGAGTTGTATTATATGGCATCTAATGTTAGCCCTCTGTTGACGCAAGTATTAAACAGTTAGTATATCTATCTAGTATTCAATGACATACTGTAAATGTTATTAGCAACCAGATAACCTGAAGCAAAAGAAGTTAAGGCATCGCGCGATACTGATTTAATTTAAATTGACAGCAATTAGGTATTTCCCCTGATTACACGTGATAATACAGACTCATTTAATATCGACGTTAGAATGTTTCTAGTCAATAAATAACTAACGCGACAATATTAACAAACAATCTACAAAACAATAAAAACAACCTGTTAAGATTAAAAAGTAATTAGATTAAAACTACGAATGTAAAGAGAAGATATATATATATATCTATTATTATTAGTATGTTTCTATCTTCGATTTATATAATCATATAGAACAGCTTGTCCTGACTGACTGACTGGTGATCAACGCACAGCCCAAATTGATAAGAAGGTTGAACTAACAAGCGAAAGCTCGCCGGTTCAAACTCAGCAGCAATTTTACTTTCTTCGCCTTCTGCTCGCGTGACTTGACATTAAAACGACTCTTTTTATCTTTGATTCCTTATAGATTAGCACATTTTCAGCTTATTTAGTGCATTGTTGGGCAAATAGCGTGTACACATTGCACAAATACGACTGCGAACACCGCCCACACCTTTTACAATAACTGCTAATTAGCTTATAACAACAAACTGGTGATCATGCACCACCCCCTCACCCGCTGGCCATCAGGCGGCAGAGTGTTGGGGGCAGAGCCTCAAAAGCCACACCCATATTATAGCCAGTGTCTGGCACATCTGTCAACTACCGCCAGTGCTTAATCCACATCGTAGTACAGCCAAAGCAGTCGCTTATCTTAGCTGCTCGTCTGGGTCGAAACGTTACTCGCGCGCATAAAAGATTTATCTTATCGAGCTAACAATTTGTTTTCATTTGGCAAAGTTGGTTAAATGGCAAGAGAGGCCCGTATACTTGAATTTATTTAGTGGGCTTTAAAAATTTCATAAATTTTGATTAACGCAACGCTTAGTTATTGACTTTGCTTTTTTCGGGATTCTTGAATCAGTTGTCTGGAGAGCTTGACGCGAGTGGGAGCCTAGAAAAAATGTGCAAGGTATAGTCTCTAGCATTTGGGCAGTGATTACGTTAGCAAATAATAAAAAACAACTGATTATATATTCATTTACTATATTCACGTATATTTATTCTCCTTCCCACAGACCGTTGTGCTTGAGGGAAAATACTGGAAACGTCATGCAGCTGTCATCAAAGCGGAATACAGGAAATGGCGCAAAAATTATAAATCAAAAGCAACTGGCTGCTTGACTTATGATTCGGTAAGTCGAAAAACCTGCTTCGTTCTTTAGATTATAGACAATAAGACAAATGAACAGCCTGAAAAGTTAAATTATGATTTCTGCAATGATTTAGTAGAGTTCTCCATTTCCTTGAATTGCACCAATATCACCATATAAGTGAATATGGCTGTAAAGAGCTGTGGAATATAGAATTCATACATTAATATTTATAATGAAATGAAATTTAATTTCTATTTATACCTTGAATAGTGTACTCTTATCTAGTGCGAAAAAACCGTAGGCTGTCAGTATAGGCTGCTGACGCAGGTTTTTAAGCAAAAACTTTTCGACCTATGCGGAATGTGTCGTATAACTTAGTATACAATCAAAATAAAAAACGAGTGTAATAAACACATACCATTCTGTCCAGACCAGAGCCAGTCCTAGGTATTTTTGCAAGTATTTTGGCTGTTTTGTTGGCCTGCGAAAAGAATATACGATAAGCCATTCGAAATATTTGGATAGTACAATTATTAAATCAGCCAATAATAAAATACCAAAATCTGTTAGACTTAATTCAAATTATGAGGATCACTTAGAAAGGCGGAATCAACAATTAACCATTTAAAATATAACGTATTCACTTAATTAACGCATCAATAATAAAAAAACAATTTTTTTACGAGTTATTTCAAGCAATGAAAATCGCATAGAAAGGCGAACATATTTTGCTTTTTATGAATTAATTTATATAGCTAAACTACTTATATTAGGGAGGAAGTTATAGATCGTGACGGTAAACCTTTTGCATAAAAGACTAATGGGAGCAAATATTAAATCGAGTTACTTACTTCCTCTGTGATGACATTAGAGCGCAATATGAATGTCATCATAGCCAGCCAGGGAACATTCCACAGGCTGGCGGTGAAGCAAAAAATGGCATATTGAAAAAAGCCCGAAAGCTTGCCCTCCATCACGGTGCTAACCAGAAATAGGGGCCCAGTTGGTGCCAAGAACAACACGAGTGGCACAATCGGCAGCATAAGGAGTCCAAAGCATGCAACCAGCTCAACAGCAACCGTGTCCAGTAGGCGATACCTTTGGTAGAGCAAATGTCTACGATATGCCACGGAGTAACTTTTCGCCAACTGGATGTTATATTTTGCTAGGCCGGCTGCCACAATATGTTGCAAGCAGACAAAAAACGCAAGCAGCAGGCACATCACCACAAAGCTATACAGATAGACAAATATATAGACAAGCGCGGCAATTTGGGACAAGCCCGCCCTCGCATAGCCATTTAAATAGTTCATCAGACAGATGAGTGCCAGGACCACATAGCATATAAAGATGCGTCGAAAGTAACGTTCGTTAGCTTTATTTGAGCACAAACGATTGAGCTGAAGTAGTTTCTGCACCAACCCTATATGACGACGACGTCTTATGTAGAGGCATATATGAAGCAACCAGAGACCCACACAAAAGCCGCGTATATTGATTGTCTCATAGAAGTTGCCCGTCTCGTTGTATACTCCCATGTACAGATCTTGCGGCCACAGATAGGCAAACGCAAAGCAGCCGAGTGCTGCGGCCAGTATGGCAAGCATATAAAACAGCGCATAGCGCTCACTGCTGGGTGTTGACTGTAGCAGGCAATCTCTATCATCGAACTGGGCACACATCATGCCCAGCCGGTAAAGGACAAGCCGAAATAGACGCAGGTCGCGACTGCCAGACATGCTGGCGTTGACTAACTAGCCAGAACGCAGCGGGCCAATTAACTAAGTGCGTTAACAAAATATATTTGATTTGGATATTACGTACTTATTGATTGATCACCCAAGGCTGTAATTAGCTGTGCCAACAAGTCGCATCAATTTTAACTTGTTGGCAAGGCCGACAAAGAACTTGTGCACGAACGGGCGTAGACTTACTAACTTCTTAACATAAAATATAAATTAAATTAGCAAACGTTTTTAAAATGTGGCGCTCAATAAATTAAAAAATTATTTCACAATAATTGTGCTCAAGTAGGGACTGCCCGACTAGAAGATACCCTGAACTCTGCGTCGAGCTGCCTTTGCAATCCACCTTGTTTCTTTCTATACATACGTCCCTAATACACGATGCGATATGCATGCTTCAATATCTTCGGTGTTTATTTTCGGATCTTTCTGAAATTATCGGAGTTATGTATGCTATTTTTGATTCAATACAATAAAAATGTATAAAAAAAAATTATCGGAGTATGTATAAGCACGAGGATCTATTTTTAACATAGAGCTTTTCTCATTTTGTGTAGTAGAATGGAGAAAAGTATTCAAATAGTGAATTTTATTTCAATATTTGAACTCTGCTTAATAAATCAAAAAATCCATTTTTAACATTATAATAATGTTGTAATAATATATATGATAAGACCGCTCTACGTATGGCATGGGAAAATATATGTTTGTAATTTCAAGCTTCCAACTTTCGTAGTTTTCGAGATCGGCTCCTTTTTATAGCTGTATATGGTTAAATTATTTCAGATCAACTGGTCGTCGTGAGCGGGAATAGATATATATTCGGAAATGCCTTCTCCTTATTACATACATTTGTACAAATCACTAAAGAGTTTTTACCCGTTATCACTGTGTTCAGGTTTTGCTAAAAAAAACTCCAGTCTTATTTTTCTTAGTCAAAAGTAAAAAATGATCAAAACCCTTGGTACACACCTCTTGCCAGACGGCATCTCTTTGGAATATGATCAGCATGGCGACTAGCCAGGGTATATTCCACATTATGCATATGAGCAATGAACGAATTACCGTATTTAATCCAACCTGATTTATATCCAGCTCAAAGACAATGGTGGTCATAATGAAGGGAGCAGCCGGTGCCGAGATGAGCGCAAATGCCGTAATTAGCGCCATGACAAGACCGAAGCCAGAGTTCAGCTGTTCGTGGCAAACGATGAGCATCTGATTACGTTTCCATAAGCCGCAGCGCCCAATCTTAGTTGTTTTTGTGGCGGCCAGCAAGTCGCGATTATAAAGGTGCAAAAGGGCAGCCAAGACTTGCGCCAGGCAGCTATAGAGTATTATGATAAGCCCTATCAGCACGTAGCTATAGGTATAAATGAAGCTCAATAGTATACACGGCACTACGGGTATTCCAGAGAACACAAAGGCGCTGGTGTACGTAATGGCACCCATACCCGAGAGACCAGCATAGATGCAAAAGCGGCCCAGAAAACGTTTCGCATAGCAATTATTCAGATCCTTGCGATTGCAATAGATCAGCAATGAGAGGAGCTCCAATAAACGGCGACGTTTCACAAAGAACCCGAAATAAACGAGTGCCATAACTATGCAGGCAATGCCGTAATTGATCAATAAATACGCATTACCCACGCGTGAATATAGGGGCAACATAAAGCTATCCGGTGTTAACAAAACATGCGCAAATGCAATCCACATGCCAATTTGGGCCACCAACAAGCCGATCACGGCCAAGGTCTGGTCCATTTCGCTCTCATAGGTCTGATGGGTCCGAGCATCGTGTGTTATACAAAGTAAACCGATACACTTTAGACTGATCAAATAGATGCGCAACTCCGTTCCGGAAAACATGACGAAAAAGGTGCAACTGACACGAGGAAGCTTAACTGCTGAACGCACGCAAATCAATCAATAATTAGTAGGACAAAGGGGTTGTGGTCGTTCTATATAACAATCAAATTGAACACGAGCTAACAATCAAATCAATTGATGTTTACATTTCATGACTATCTGATGTTGCAATTGACTGCACCCAATGGACTGAGGGCTTTAATCCTACCTCAGGAAATCAATTCAATTTAATTTATAGAAGAAAGTCAATACTAGCTATAAGCTTTATAAGGGATAATTTGTACAGTTCATTGCAACTACCAGGTACATCGATTAATAATATCTGCGAATTTAAACGCACCTGATGTACTTTTCTGATAATAACAATGCAGTCGACGTTCACAACTTTCGAAAATTGGAATCAGCTAGCTAACATTATAATATATGAGTAAAATTTTTTTGTTGATTTCCCGCAATCTCATGTATAAGAAATTTGCAGAAATTTTTGTGTGGACATATAGGACTGCTAGATATAAATTATAATGAAATTTTTCGTATCAATATAATATATAAAAAATATTACTTCCCCAATTGTCTGACAAGAAGCTAGTTGGTATTTATAAATGGGCTATGGAAAAGCCAAACTGGGAAATACATACAAAGTGGAATTTCCAACAGAAACAACTTGTATTAATCCAATTGGCATGTCCGGAAGTTAGAAATCAAGCTTTAATGTATTCAATACAATAATTGCCTTAAGTAAAACTTATGATGTTGGTAAAAAGAGATTTAGTATACCTCCGGCGATATAAAAATGCCGGAATGAATAGGCCTTACAAACTGTAATTTCTCATTCAGACCAGTTTGTCAAATTCAAATAGGATTTATTTACCAAATCAGAAATTGACCTAATGATTGAACGACAAAAATCTTTTTATACCCTGAACCCATTGAAAACGGATATTATGTATTTGTGCAAATGTATGTATCAGGCAGAAGGAAGAATCTCCGACCCCATAAAGTATTATTGATCAGCATCAACAGCCGAGTCGATCTAGCCATGTATGTCCGTCCGTCCGTCCGTCTGTCCGTATGTATCAACGCAAGGATCTCAGAACCTATAAGAGCTAGAGAAATTTTAGCTGTAGGTCCTCGATAACTTGCCCCGTTTCCAAGTAATCGATAAAAATCAATATCAAAATCTTGTTTTTTGAGCAATTTTAGTAAATAATATGAGCTAGAGTCACCAAACTTGACATGTAGCTTCGAATAATATATATGTATATATCAAGTATCTTTCATTTTGTACCTATCGCCTGTTGGAAGAAGAGTCGGGAGCTCCCGACTAGAACCTCTTACTTGCACTTAATGCGATATGCAAATGCCACAATGGGCTATACTTAAAAAGTGAATTTCCAATTGTAAGTTTCTAGAGTACTTCCAATTGGAACTACTTCCAACTAGACTTGTTTGACTAAAGCAACAATTGCAATTATTATGAACGACCAAAATGTGGTAGGTATACCTTCTTGGTTAATCTTGCACTTGATGCGATATAAAAGTGCGAAATTCGAATAACTGAAATTTTCAATTTGGCCGTATTTATTATTTGTGTGTGTTAGCTAATTTATTTGGAATATAACAAATTGGCTGCCATTTGTAAAATGGTCAGAAAAAATATTTTTGGTGGGAATTATTTCTTAAATTTTCTTGCACATACCTGTACATGAACTGTGTCGCTCATTAAAGCCGTCGCCGAGGTCACAAATGTGGGTGAGAGCCATATAGCGATCAAAATAATACGCTTCAACACAGTTTTGTCCGACTTGCTAACCATTATGATATAAAGAATACTAGTCGCGTCCAGTGAGGAAAATAGCACACAGAGCCAAATGCTGAAGCCATAGACCAGGCTGATCTCATCGGTGCACAAGTAGAGCAGACGATCGTGCAGATCGAGGCAGGCGCGCAGGCGCAGGATATCGTTGCAGCTTCGCTTGGGCCGCTGCAACTGATGGACCAGAGCCGTCAGCTGGTTCTGATTGCTAAGCAGCAAATGTCGCGCGACATGTATGAGGCACACATAGGTGCCCTGTATGAAGCTGCTGATGAGGGCACGCAAGGGAAAGCCCAGCGTGCTAAGGGTGAACCAGCCCGATATATTGACAAACCAATCTGTCACACAGAATTTCAAAAAGTTGCCAAAGTAGATGATATTGAAAATCACAAGGAAAACTAGCAGCCGTTTAGGCAGTAGCAGGTGCACAGTCAACAAATATTTTCTCTTATAAAACTCAAGTTGTCGCACAATGCGCATCTGTAGGTCCTGCAGCCATATAAGCCAGGCATTCTGCACGAACTGTATAAGCAGGGCCGAGAAGAGCACAAAGCGCTCGTAATGATTGCCCGTTGCGGTCATTTCGCTCTTGAAGCAGAAGGTCCAAAAGGTGACCAATGATACCATGCAGGCGACCAAATAGATTTGCATGGCCAGGTGCACCACATAACAGATGAGGCTGCGCCGCAGTCGAAAGCGATCCTTACTGCTGATATATTGTATGCAGAAGATGCCTATATAACGGCAAATACGATAGTACGGATATAGCTCGCTTTGCTCATACTTTATCATGGCTCAAGCTCAACAAACACTCAACAGAAACTGATTGAAATTTTATAATTTCAAGGTGTATTTATGTCATTTCTCGCCAACCATTAGCCTAATTGTATTTTCTTACGGCTCCGGTTTGCTTTGCGGCAGTTTGCTTACAACTTTTACGGTTCAGCAGTGGAGCAAAAATAGAAATCATTAATTGAACTATAGTGAAAAATTTATATCGAAAATATTTTCATTGTCACTCACTAATTTGGGATACAATTTCAATTCGCTTCAATGATTCCTTCCATTTGAATTTCCCTAAGAGTTCCGTAAGTTTCATTAAATTTTCCTGATTAATTTTGGTTTCTTTACATTTGAATCCACAATTAGATACTTTAACTTCTTTTCGTATTTAAAAAGTTGTTAATTATCATTAAGTAATTTTTTGTTTGACTACAATAAAAATTTCGCATCGTGCCTTTCGAATTCCCCCATTTCAATTTCTAATTTATTTTGTTAGGAAATATCTTTATAAATTGAAATTTAGTTTGGATTCATCTAGCTTCATATATGCAAATATTGAAGTTTTCTTCGGATTTTCCCACAATTATTAAAAATGTCGCCGAACCTAAGCAAAAATTGGTTGATGTAATCCTATTTATTAACAAGCAGATAACTTCTTTACGTAAAATCTTGCTAAAAATCGAGAAGGGAGGGATGTTCTATTTCCTTTTGTTGCATTACTGCCTTTCATATAAACTAACTAACTCACCTGCTTGGCTACGTCGTTAATCATCAAGGGCATGACCATGTAGAAGAACAGGGGTGTCAACCAACTAAGCACCATCAGCACTTCCTTATATGAGAAACGATCCTCGAATGTAGCTATATAGCATATGAATGTCGCATCCAGCACACAGTAGAGAAAGGGAAATATCAAAGCACCGCCGAAGACTTGCAGCATCTCCTCGTGGCAGAGCAGCAGTAGCTCATCGTGAATGCACAAGCTGTTGGTCAGCTCCTCCAGCGTAAGCAGGGCTCCCAAACGCAACAGATTGGCCTGTGCCTGAAGCAGGATCATCACGACATAAACTAGGGCTGTGTAGCACGTGATGACATAGTTGATGCGCACGAGGTGCATGCACAGACATAACAGGCTGGGCAACTGCCTCAGCTGTTTGCTCGCATTCCAGGTGTCGATCGTATAAATAATGAAATTCCATGAATACATCAGACTGATGACCAACCAGATGCGATAAAGCCAGCGAGGGCAACTCAAGGTCGTGGTGTCCACTTGCAAGCGCACAGCCAAATCTGATAGTCGATTCAGCAGAGTCTGTTGCACGTGTTGCTGCAGGTGCAGCCAAATTTGCAGCAGCAGCTCTGTTGTGGGTGATGCAAATACTACAATTTGATAAAAGGCTTTGCCCACACTCGACTCTATGCCCACGTAATCCACGCGTGTGGCTAACAACGGCTCTAAGAGTGCGACAATTATGAGGCACAATGTCAACAGCTGTGCATTGCGTGAGCAGCAGGTTGCATGCACCACGTAGCGTTGCAAGCAGCTTGAGTAATCGATATTGGTCAGGCCCAAATAGCGCTGGTAGTGCAAATATGCAGGCAGCCTTTTTGCTCGCATTTTTATTTCTTTTTTTTCTTTGGTCGAAATACTTTCGGTGTGTTGTGGCACAAGTTGCCTAGCGTACTGAATGAGGTACAAGGTACTTAGAGCTAAGCATCTGATAATGAAAATATCTAGAATCCTGATGCACAATAAATATGTGTTCTACGAATTTAATTAGCTTAATGCGTGCGACATGTGGGTGTAAGTGTTATCTTCTATATTTTATAGAAAGCAAAATACGCAAAATATAAACGAGAAAGAAGGGCTATCTTCCGAAAATTTAATACCCTTACAGACCCAACCTTTTCATAATGCTTATGGTGCTTTGCCCGTATCTAAAGAGCACAGGGAAAATAGTTAATGCCGAGTATGGTTAAGATATCTTGAAAAACAAAAAAGTTTTCCATACAACAACTCAATTTTCGACCGATCTTTCCTATGGCATCTATATGATATAGTGGTCCGATGTTGATAGAATTTTGCATATATTTGAGGAACATGCCGAGTTTGGTCAAGATATCTTGATAAGCAAAAAAGTTTTTCATACAGAAACTTAATTTTCGACCGATCGTTCCTATGGCAGCTATATGATATAGTATTCCGATGTTGATAGGATTTTGGATACATATGAGGAGCATAGTAAAACCAATAAATTCCGAGTTTGGTCAAGATAAAAAGAGGCATTTCTGCAAAGGTTTTATGACGATAGCTTAAAAACTGAGAGACTGACTAGTCCACATAGAAACAGACAGACGGACATGGCTATATCGACTCGGTTGTTGATACTGATCAAAAATATATATACTTTAGGGGGTCGGAGAAGTGTCCTCTTATGCGTTCCATATTTCGAGACAAACTTATAATATACTCTGCAAGGGTATAAAAAATGGGGATTGGGTTTTTCGAAATTTAAATGGTTCAAAGTGGCAAAATAAGGGTAATAACTGATATTTAATAGGTTTAAAAATATTACCAGAAGTGTTTCAATTTTGGAGATCTTTACATCGATATTTATTCATGATATATTGATTTCTATACAGAATGATTGTCTATATATTATTATATATACAAAATTCTATATTAATGAAATTTGTTATAAGGTGTTGCAGAATATATATAAGAGACAGGTTTAAGTATTCTAAAACCCAGTTCATAGCTGCTTAATATTTATGCCGACTTCCGACGTCCAGGTATAGTTCGCTAGTCAACTACTTTTAGTCAGGTCTTCAAAGGTTTTTAAATATGTGCACATATCAAAAATCGAACATTCCTCTTAAAATTATTTTCATTTTGATAGAAGTTGGGTTGAAAGGGTATCGATCGAGAACCCAGCTAATAAATAAACAAGTTGTCAATCGAAAGTTATCGATTTTTAAATGATTGGTAGAGTTACGAAAAGATAAATAAATATAAACATAAATTAAAAAATCAAATTTATTCATAGAAGCGTTATGATACATAGCTATATCGACTTGGCTGTTGTTGCTGAATATAAGTACCTTATTTCGCAATTTTTGTTACATCTTTTTATCCAAAAATATTCTGTAATACTCACCTCGATAGACAAATTGTTAATTGTTAACGGCATGTACATATATAAAACGGTTACTGACATCCAAGAAACTATAGCTAAAACTTCCCCATAAGAGAAACGGTTCTCCAGAGTGGCCAGATAGGTGACAAATATGGAATTCTGACCAAGATATAGAAAACTCAACAGCATTGCGGCGCCAAAAACCTTAACGAGTTCTTCGTGACACAGCAATAACAATTGATCGTAAAGGCACAAACTGTTGGCCAACTGCTCCAGAGTAAGTCGAGATTCTGTCAGGATCAGCTGTGCGGAATGTGCTTGCAACATACTCGAGACAACACTAACCAGCGATGTGTAGCAAGTGATGACAAAAAAGATTCGCATGAAGTTCAAAAAGAAGCACATATAATAGAATATTTGCTCGATCTGCGGACAAAGGTTCCAACATATCACGCCAAATATGCTTATGTGCAAGGCATAGAAGGTGCAGCTGCCTAGCCAAAATCGATAAAGCCAACGGGGAAGTGGCAATGCCTGCGTGTCCAACTGTAGGCGCTGGGCCAGTTGGGACAATCTCTGTAGAAGCAACTGCTGTGTTTGCTGCCGCATGCGCAGATAAAAGTTGAGCAATATCTGAATCATTGGTGCCATCAAAAGATGGAGAAAGTAAAATGCTTTAACCGGCCTAGAAACCATCTCCACATTATTAACACACTGTCCACTTAGAGTTCCATACAGGGAAAGGCTGACAATGCACAGTGCCAGCATTTGGTTTGTGTAGGAACACCAATTGGCTTGGATTATATAGTTCCTAGAGTCCTGCGAGTAGGCAATATCGTTCAGTCCCAAATAACGTTGATAGTGTATGAATATTAAAAGTTTTCGCTGCGTAGCTTCTATAATCATTTTGTTTTGTTAAAAATCAACACTTGCGTTTTGGTAAACGTTGTCAGGATAACTGAATGCAACAAAATTGTACACCCCCATTTTGATGACTCTAGTAAAAATATGAAATCTAATAACAGATCTTTAATTTCAATTAGTGAAATTAAATGGCAAATGTTGTGTGCTTGACTGGATTATTATCTGGCTATAATTTTATTGACCAGGTGTAGTCAATAGGTCAAAAGCAATCCAAATTTTATTAAACTACCGTGCTTTATTCCAATGGACGTAAAATTGCGTGAAACAATTACCAAAAACATTTGTCATATAATAAACGGCAGACACAAAGTATGTTCGAAAAAATATTAAATTAACATAGCGAAAAAAACCTTTTTTGCAAGCATAGTGTGTCATTTTACTTGCTTATAATTCCCAAGTGCTTACGGTACTGTTGATAATTAAATTGGGAGATTCTTGAAATAGCTATACTGAAAACCTGCTCACTCTTGGTGTTTATTTCTTACTTTTGTTAGGGATTCTGGCCAACATCGAGCTCGAGCCGACCAGCTCTACATTTTCTTATTATTTTTATTATTATTTGTTTCCAAGTTTTACTGTCTTTTCAAAATTTGCGGATGTGTGTTTAGAAATAAACTAAATATGAAGAAAACTTGATAATTTAGTTAACCATGATTTATAAATAAATATAAAAATCAACAAATGTGAGATTGAGTATATGAAATTTATCTTACAAATAGGAGCTGCACTATAATTTATCAGCATTCCCTTCGGCTGTAAGTCGGCACACACCGAGTAAACTGCGCCTTGTTTGATCATGAGACAAATATGCAAAGTTATTTAATCCTTTTTAAATAATTTTAAACGATTGAAACCTAATAATTACAACTGAAACAATTGAAAAACTCGCCTGCTTAGCCAGGTTGTTGATTATCAATGGCATTCCCAGATATAAACCAAATGGTATCAGCCAACAGAGACAAACAGCACTTCCGTTAAGGAGAATCGCTCCGTCAATGTGGAAACATCACAAACGCAGGTAGCATCCGTTACATAGTATAGAAGACAAATTATGACAGCGCCACCGAAAACTTTTATTATTCCCTCTTGGCATAGCAACAGCAGCTCATCATGTGTACTCAAGCTGTTGGCCAGCTCCTCAAGAGATATCTGTGAACTGATTAGTAATTGATCCGCCTGCGCTTCCAGCAAGACCAAATTCTCTGTAAGATACTAGACTTGCTTTTGACTAAGGCTCCCACGAATAACTGAATGTTAAAATGATGGGTTCGCCTCAAGGAAATCCATATATACAAATTTTAATTAATTAAAATTGTAGACAGCTGTGTCAAAGCAAATGGTTACGAGTAGTGGGCAATGCTCGACTCGAAGGTACACTTAACATTCCAAGCATCCAAAAAATAATTAAACGGTCGTCAAGCAATATTGAACTTTAGCAGCAAATAACTATACTTCCATTTGGATCGAAAGTATGGATTAAGATAAGGTTTTGAATAACTCGAACTACGAGTAGGGGAAATCAGTAGTCAAAATTTGTATGAAATGGATCAAAAGCAACGCTGCCATATAAATGTCGCAGACATGAGTCTGCGTGCCTTAACGTGCCTAAGCAGCAATAGTACATTTTTAAATTATTTCTCTGGACAATGTGAAGAACCAGTTTAAGGTCCCGGTGAGCATGACATTTTTTAAAAGGAGAATTTCACAAGCTCTAGTATGTGTGAAATTTTCAGAATATTAATATTAGCAAGTAAAAGGTTCTAGTCGGGAGCTCCCGACTGGGGGATACCCTGAACCCTCTTATTCTTATATACACCCAAATAAATAAAATGCAGCTCGCTCTACGCGCTCGTTTGCTTTAGTAGTAATAAAGATAAATTAAAAAACCGATCTTAACCGATATTGATGAAATTTTCAGTAGTAGATCTTATTGTACTATAAAATATTCGTGTATTCTCAAAATGACATTTGCATTTAAATTGTGGCTTATTTAGATAGGCAATACAAGTTGGTTTACTAACATGATTAATAGCTTTTAGGTGGCAGCGGGGAGGTGGCGATAGCTATAAAATGAAAGATACTTGATATATATATACCATTTTAGAAGCTACATGTCAAGTTTGGTGACTCTAGCTCTTATTATTTACCAAAATTGCTCAAAAAACAGGATTTCGATATCGATTTTTATCGATTACTGGAAACGGGGCAAGTTATCGATTATAGGAAACAAACTCAATCTGCGCATGGACTAGGAGGACCTACAGCTAAAATTTCTCTAGCTCCTATAGGTTCTGAGATCCTTGCGTTCATACATACGGACAGACGGATGATTGATTCGATCGACAAAATTATGTGATCACAGTTAAATGATAAAATGCAACAATATTTAATTAGTTCGTGTCACTCACCTGTCTAGCCAGGTTGTTGATTATCAGCGGCATACTTAGATAAAAACAAAGTTGTAGAAGCCAGCATAATATGAATGTTACTTTCACAACTGAGAATCTATCTTCTAATGCAGATATGTAACAAATGCATGTAGCATCCAGTACACTGCATAGAATTATGAATACTAAAGTACCGCCAAATACTTGAACAATCTCCTTGCGGCATAGCAAATGTAGCTGGTCGTGAATGCAAAATTTGTTGACCAATTTCACCAGTGAAATCCGAGTTCCAACTTCGATGGCATTCAACTGCTCTGCCTGCGCCGCGAAGAGGACCATCGCCACATAAACTAAGGATGTGTAGCACGTAATGATGTAATTGACGCGCACAAAATGCAGACAGAAGGCCACGACAGACAATTTATAGCCTAGGTGTAGATTTTTGTTCCAGTGAAAATTATAAAAAATTACTATATTGCCGGCATAGAAAATAGTAAAGCCAATCCATAAGCGAAAAAGGCAACGAGGCAAGGATAGCTCCAATGTCTTTACGTTTAATCGCTCGGCTAATTGAGTTAACAACCGCAGCAAAACCCGTTGCGATTCTTGCTGAGAACGAAGCCAGATATATATCAATATCTGAATAATTGGAACGCTCAAGACAAGAATGTGGTGGTATTTATTACCAGTTCTTGATTGCATGTCCACATAAAAGATAGATTCCTCAGCCAGTGTACCGAGCAGAGCGACCATAAAAATAATTAGCATCAAGAACTGAATGCTAAAGGACCAGCAATTTCCACTGATCTCATAGCAATTGAAAATGTTAGAGTAGTCGATGTCGGTTAGTCCCATATAACGTTGGTAGTGTATAAAACTAAAAAGTTTTCCTTGTTGAAGTTTTACAAGCATTCTGTTTACAAATTACACCAGCGTTTGGCTTAAAGTCGTTGGCAAAACTGAATGACTTTTGGGATAACTCAAGGAAATATGAAATCGGTTGGATGATCTAAATGTAATTAAATTAATTACTTTGCTAATTTTTTGAAAATTATCTTTCACATTTGCCATTTTCATCGCAAAGAATAATTAAACAAGAAGGAGTGCTTTAGGCGGTTATTCCCGACTCAGAGATACCCTTCATTTTATATAGGAATACATGCACTTCCCTCTTCTTCCATTTTGCCACACTAAGGAAAATGTGTTCTTCAATAGCTTCGGTGTTTATAGTCCGATCGTTATGACTCTTTCAGAGGTTAATATGAAATCCAATCCTTTAAAAATTTAAACTATTTGAATATAGGGGAGAATGTCCTAAAGAAGATAAATATTCTTAATCTGTGTATACTATATACCAATAAGTAAATATATTTATAACTCAATGACTATATACCAAAATCCATTTTTATCGATATTATGATAATGACAGAATTTATCGGAAAGAATTTATAGAAGAATACATTTTTTAACTGTCAAGTCTCTAGTATTCATAGTTTCCGAGACAGACGCATACAAACAAGCAATACACAAAACTTTTTTATATTCAGAATATAAGAAGCCCGACTAATCATACCTTCAAATGAATAATCGTAAATTTAAAATATTAAAATGCAAATAGAGCTAAGTCTCTTCCTTCCATATAAACAACAAAACGCAATTTGAAATTAACCCAACAACTCGGGCCTAGTTGGGGGAAGACTACCCAATAGTACTCACCTGTCTGGCCAGGTTATTAACGACCAAAGGCATACACAGATACCAAAATATTGGTAGCATCCAAATGAGCACGAAGAGCACTTCTACAACTGAAGAGAGATCCTCCAAGGTGGCTAAATAGCATATACATACAGCTTCCAAAAAGGAATACAGAGAGATTAACACAAAAGCGCCACCAAAAACCAGGACTATCTTTTCGTGGCACAGCAACAAGAGCTCATCATGAATGCCCAAGTTTCTGGTCAGCTTTTCCAGAGTCAAATGGGTCTCGGCTCGCAGCTGGTATGCCTGTGCCTGCAGCAGTACCATCATGAGATAAACTAGGGATGTATAGTAGAAGGTGATGTAGTTGATCCGAACGAGATGCACATAAAAGCTGAGTTGCAAGAGCATGCACAGGGCGTCCGTTTCAGCACAAGCGGAATAAGCAAGTGCGAGATTGCAGGCATAGAAAACAGAGAGACCCATCCAGAGGTGGAATAGCCAACGAGGTAGGGTTAGCTCTAAGGTGTCCACTTTTAGACGCCTGGCTAGCTGTGTCAACATCTGCAGTAGCACCCGTTGCGATTCCTGGTGTGTACGTAGCCAGATATATACGAATAACTGACTGATCGGCATGGCAAGCACATATATGTGTTGGAACTCCTTGCCTGTCTCGGATTGCAGGTTTATATATCTCCTGGCCAAAGCAACGAGGAGAGACGCTGTAAATATAAGCTGCGTGAGCAACTGAATGCTATATGACCAAAAATTTCCATTGAGCACATAGGATTGAAGAGTGCTAGAGTAATCGATGTCGGTCAGGCCCAAATAACGTTGGTAGTGTATAAAGGTGAAAAGCTTTCGCTGTTGTGGTCTAATGTGCATTCTTTGTGCAAACAACACTTGCGTTAGGTTAAAAGCCGTCAGGATAACTAACTGCCATGGAATATTGGATTCGCCCAAGGAAATGAGTTCGATATCAATCATAAATATATACACTTTAATTAATTAGTATTGTAAAAAGCGCAAAAATGGAGAAAGCTCGACTAAAACATAATGTATTGTAATGAAAAGCACAACAAATATATTTGGTAGTTCCGTTTACGGTTTGATACAATGCCTTGCCATACATTTTCATGTTACTTAAAAAAAAAAAAATAACGCTGGTAATATATAAAGCTAAAAAGCTTATGTCCCTGTGGTTTCGCCCACTTGTTCAAACTAAGCAGCAATAGTACATTTTTAAATTATTTTCCTGCACAATTTGAAGAACCAGTTCAAGGTCCCGGTGGGCATGACATTTTTTAAAAATAGAATTTTAGAATTTCTAGTATGTGTGAAATTTTCAGGAAACTAATATTAAACATTACGATGTGTAGATTCCAATGCGCAAACCTCTAACATCCCAGTACACACTTTAAAAAGTAAAACTAAATAAATAAAAAACTAGTTTGTTGATTCGATCGAAAAAATAAAGATCACAGATAAATGATTAAATGCAACAATATTTAAGCAGCTCGTGTCACTCACCTGTTTGGCCAGGTTGTTGATTATCAGCGGCATACTTAGATAAAAACAAAGTGGTAGAAGCCAGCTCAATATAAAAATTACTTCCAGAACTGAGAATCTATCTTCCAATGCGGATATATAACAAATGCTTGTAGCATCTAGTACACTGTATAGTATTATGAATACTAAAGTACCGCCAAATACTTGAACAATCTCCTCGCGACATAGCAAATGTAGCTGGTCGTGAATGCACAAGATGTTGGCCAATTTCACCAGGGAAATCCGAGTTCCAACTTCGATGGCATTCAACTGCTCTGCCTGCGCCGCGAAGAGGACCATCGCCACATAAACTAAGGATGTGTAGCACGTAATGATATAATTGACTCGCACAAGATGCAAATAGAAGGCCACAATAGACAATTTATAGCCTAGGTGTAGATTTTTGTTCCAGTAAAAATTATATAACATGACTGTATTGCCGGCATAGAAAATAGTAAAGCCAATCCATAAGCGAAAAAGGCAACGAGGCAAGGATAGCTCCAATGTCTTTACGTTTAATCGCTCGGCTAATTGAGTTAACGACCGCAGCAAAACCCGTTGCGATTCTTGCTGAGAACGAAGCCAGATAAATATAAATATCTGAATAATAGGTACGCTCAAGACAAGAATTTGGTGGTATTTATTTGCAGTTTTTGATTTCATGTCCACATGAAAGCTGGGTTCCTCAGCCGGTGTACCGAGCAGAGCGAACATAAAAATAATTAACATCAAGAACTGAATGCTAAAGGACCAGCAATTTCCACTGATTTCATAGCAATTGAAAATGTTAGAGTAGTCGATGTCGGTTAGTCCCATGTAACGTTGGTAGTGTATAAAACTAAAAAGTTTTCCTTGTTGAAGTTTTACAAACATTCTGCTTACAAATTACACCAGCGTTTGGCTTAAAGTCGTTGGCAAAACTGAATGACTTTTGGGCTAACCCAAGCAAACATGAAATCATTTGGATGATCTATATTTTTTTAAATTAATTTATTAGCTTATTTTGTGAAATTTATCTTTCACTCTAGCATTTTGCATCGCAAAGAATAATTAAACAAGAAGGAGTGGTTTACGCGGTTATTCCCGACTCAGAGATACCCTGAACCCAGAGTCAATTTGTCGCTACAAGTATTCAAGCTAAAATGCGTTCTTCCATAGCTTCTGTGTTTATAGTCCGATCGTTATGATTCTTTCAGGGCTTAATATGAATCCTTACAAATGAAGTATTTTAATATAGGGGAGAACGGCCTAAAAAAAGATAAATTTTCTGTGTATACTATATACCGAAATCGATTTTTATCGATGTTATGATAATGAGAGAATTTATCAGATAGAAAAAAACCGTTCTATTTATACTATAGAAGAATATATATTTTAACTTTCAAGTTTCTAGTTCTCATAACAGTTCACAATGTTCATACACGGGTTATAAGTAGCTTGAATTATCATACCCTCAAGTGAATAATCGTAAATTTAAAATATTAAAATGCAAAATAGAAATAAGTCTCTTCCTTCCATTAAAAATACAAAACAAAATACAATTTCAAAATAACCCGAAGACTGCCCAATAGTACTCACCTGTCTGGCCAAGTTATTAACGATCAAAGGCATACATATATACCAAAATATTGGTATCATCCAGCTGATCACGAAAAGGACTTCTACAACTGAAGAGCGATCCTCCAATGTGGCTAAATAGCATAGACATACTGCTTCCAAAAAGGAATACAGAGAAATAAACACGAAAGCGCCACCAAAAACCAGGACTATCTTTTCGTGGCACAGCAACAAGAGCTCATCATGAATGCCCAAGTTTCTGGTCAGCTTCTCCAGAGTCAAGTGGGTCTCGGCTCGCAGCTGGTATGCCTGTGCCTGCAGCAGAATCATCATGAGATAAACTAGGGATGTGTAGTAGAAGGTGATGTAGTTGATCCGAACGAGATGCACATAAAAGCTTAGGGGTAAGAGTACGCACAGGGTGTCCGTTGCATTACAAGCGGAATAACCAAGTGCCAGATTGCAGGCATAGAAAACAGAGAAACCCATCCAGAGGCGGCAAAGCCAAAGAGGTGGGGTTAGCTCTAAGGTGTCCACTTTTAGACGCCTGGCTAGCTGTGTCAACATCTGCAGTAGCACCCGCTGCGATTCCTGGTGTGTACGTAGCCAGATATATACGAATAACTGACTGATCGGCATGGCAAGCACATATATGTGATGGAACTCGTTGCCTGTCTCGGATTGCAGATTTACATATCTCCTGGCCAAAGCATCGAGGAGAGACGCCGTAAATATAAGCTGTGTGAGCAACTGAATGCTATATGACCAAAAATTTCCATTGAGCACATAGGATTGAAGAGTGCTAGAGTAATCGATGTCGGTCAGGCCCAAATAACGTTGGTAGTGTATAAAGGTGAAAAGCTTTCGCTGTTGTGGTCTAATGTGCATTCTGTGTGCAAACAACACTTGCGTTAGGTTAAAAGCCGTCAGGATAACTAACTGCCATGGAATATGGGATGCGCCCAAGGAAATGAGTTCGATATCAATCATAAATATATACACTTTAATTAATTAGTATTGTGAAATGCGCAAAAATTGAGAAAGCTCGACTAAAACATACTATTTTGCCCAACAAATATATTTGGTAGTTCGGTTTACGGTTAGAAACAATGCCTCGCCATAAATTTTCATTTTATTTATAAAAAATTAAATTGTTTTTTTCTAAAAACTTTGTTTCATCAAAATTTGTTAGTTTGTATACCCTTGCAACGCATAGAAAGAGACATCTCCGACCCCATAAAGTATATATATTCTTGATCAACATCATCAGCCAAGTAAATATAGCCATGTCCGTCTGTCTGTTTCTATGCGAACTAGTCTCTCCGTTTTAAAGCTTTCTTTATGAAGCTTTGCAGAAGTGCCTCTTTCTGTTGCACGCAGTACACATATCGCAGCCAGCTGGATCGGACCACTATATCATATAGCTGCCATAATCGGTCGAAAAGTAGGTTCTTGTATGAAAAACTTTTTGCTTTTTTTTGATATCTTGACCAAACTCGACATTTATTAGTTTTACTATGCTCCCTTTTATTATGCAAAATCTTATTTACATCGGACTACTATATCATATAGCTGCCATAGGAACGATCGGTCGAAAAGTAAGTTGTATGTTGTTGTATGGAAAACTTTTTTGTTTTTCAAGATATCTTAACCATACTTTAACTACATTAACTATACGGGCAAATCACAATGGGTATTATGAAAAGGTAGGGTCTGCAAGGGTATTACATCTTCGGAGTGCCGAAGATGCCCCTTCTTTCTCATTTATGTTCCCAGTCATTTATGTTCCCAATTTAAGCAAGGCTTGCAGCAGGTCTTATTGACTACAGTAAACGCTCACAAGATGAATTTGTAAACAATATTGTTATAATGTGCATTATCTATTTATGCTTCCCGCTTACGCGATTGTTTTTAACTAATCATCGCTTATATTGGTATTTTAACCCCAGTAGAAAATATGACATTATGCAAAAAACCTAGCACATTGAAGCAGGCTTGAAGATTATGCACAGCCGCAATTTGTTTATTACGGGTCAAGTTAGAATGCGAAGCATGTTAAACGACCAGGTCTTACTGGGCATATTAAAATAAACAAAAATAACCGCGTGAAGGAGGTGATCAACGTCGTCAAAGTCCTTCCCAGGGCTAAAGCACCGGGCCATTATGGAATATGCCACACCACTCTGAAGGCCCTACCAATTCGCGCGCTCCTTTTTATAACGTTGATCTTCAACGCCATATTAAGGACGCAACACTTCCCTGCCCAGTGGAAGTTGGCGAGGATCCATATGATCCATAAGTCGGGCAAGCCGGAATATGACCCTGGGTCATATCGGCCGATCAGTCTCCTGCCTTCCTTGTCGAAGGTCTGGGTAAGACTGATTGTCGCCCGAATTTCAAGGCTTATGGATCACATGGCCATCCTTCCTGATCACCAATTTGGATTCAGGGGAGGGCATGGCGCTGTTGAACAGGTTCACAGAGTGATTACGACGACAAAGACTACTGCTATGGAGTCTTTTTAGACGTTAAGCAGGCCTTCGGCCGAGTCTGGATTGATGGATTGCTCCAGAAAATCAAGATGAGTCTTCCCGCCGCCTTCTTTCTACTTCTGCGCTCTTATCTAATGGAGCGAAAGTTCGAAGTCAAAGTTAGAGCAGCAATCTCTCCTGCCCGCAAAATGAAGGCGGGTGTCCCCCAAGGCAGCGTACTGGGCCCCTTTCTCTACAACTTGTACACGGCAGACATCCCCACTCCGGATGAACTAGACGAGTTTGCCACCCCAGGCAAATACTTGATGGCCACATTTGCCGATGACGTGGCAATATTTTACTCCGCCCACTGCGAGTATGAAGCCACTGACGGTGCCCAGGAATACATCCACTTGGTTGTGAGCTGGACACGCAGATGGAACATCAAGCTCAATGCCTCGAAGTGCCAGGCGGTCAACTACACACTGAGGCGTTGCAAGGCTCCAGCAGTATGGATAGACGGAAGCCCCCTTCACCCTGGCAGAAGCGCCAAGTGTCTTGGAATTGTACTGGATAAGAGGCTTAGTTTTCGGGCGCACCTCGACGGTCAGCAATTCTACCTTGCACAGAGACCTCAAAATGGAGACCATAGACAGCCAAGTCGAAGAATTCGCCAACCGGTACAACGAACGCTTGCAGCGACACTGCAGCCGGGTAGCAAGAGACCTCGCTGGGATGTGTGTAGTCAGGAGGCTCAAGAGAAGATCGTTCAAGGACCTCCTCCAACCACGACATAGGAGACGCCCCAGAGTCCCCCGACTACCTACGTGACGATGCAGCCTTACTCAAAATGCCGCCTTTGACGTTTGTCCACGATAAAGCCTGAGGACTCAACCAGGCTTGGCGTAATATCACCTAAGCCAACTGTGTTGTAATAAACATGTATGCTATTTTTCATTCAATACAATAAACAAACAAAAAAAAAATACTTCATAGTTTGAAGTAGCCGCATTTGCCCGAATAATTACCATTTAGAGGTTTTAAATAATAATTTATTTTAATGTCTGGTGTAAATACGATCTTTTTTTCGAGTATACTCACACGGATCATGTCATATTGGGCACTGGGATCAAACTAACACGAAATTAAGTTGTGGGGGTGCAAATCGGACGAAAAAAACCGTCGCACAGAAAATAGGCAGATGAACGATCAGAAATTGAGCAAGAAGAGCGATAAGCAACAAAATTAGTGAAACCCACATATGCATAGGTAGATAACTCACAAATAAGTACACACCCAAGTAAGTGCATATCAGGGTGAAGGGTGAAAAGAACTGATGCGAAAGCTTGGCAACGCTTACATTGCATTTTGTGTTCTGTGTAAAAGCTGCCTATCTCAAGACTACGCCCTCCTTCTGCCCACGCATTTATTGTCAAAGTAAAATGAATTTGAAGATAAAACTATTCAGCAGTTGCCGACTGTGCGCGCCTTGTACTCAGAAATGGCTTTTTAAGTTAACTTGATCCCTTTTGGGCTCTGACATCGTCAATATTAAATGTAATTTTCATGTCCTGTGCGGAGAAATAAAAAAAAATTGCATTGCAGGATTGGTTGTTATTTATATTATATGCAGCTTTTGTTCATAAAATATAAAGAACCCGTTTTATTTGCAAGCAGTGTCAGCTGTCATTAAATTAAACTCGACTTTAATTCTGTCGATGGCAGAGCCTCCACGGTTTATAGTAAACATAAAATGCCATCTCCAATTACCGAGGCACATAAATTGCAACTGTTGATCGATGTTAACTGCAAACTTCACACGGAGAGCGCGAAATTCTTGTGAGAGGCGGCGACCGTTGCGCCAGGAGCACAGCACATGTGTCTGTGCCTACGTTCATTAGCTTTCGATTTTGTTCCCAATTTAACTATTATAACACCGATTAGTTAATTTTCCTCTTATTCACTCTGTTATTGTTTCTTCTTCTACCAACGATAAGTACAAGTAAACTCTTGCCTTCAGAAATCCGCACTAGTGTTTGTGCGCATATGTGAACAGCTACCAAAACAGTTATTTGTACTGCTTGTATACCCCTTGTGTGAAACATGTTGATTTAAAATTATAGAATTAGTGAAGAATTAGTGAGTAAGTTATTAAACCCTTTTTAAATAATTTGAAACGATTGAAGCCTAATAAATAACAACTTAAGCAATTAAAAAACTCACCTGCTTCGCCAGGTTGTTGATTATCAATGGCATTCCCAGATATAAACCAAATGGTATCAGCCAACAGAGCACAAACAGCACTTCCGTAAAGGAGAATCGCTCCGTCAATGTGGAAACATAACAAACGCAGGTAGCATCCGCTACATAGTATAGAAGACAAATTATGACAGCGCCACCGAAAACTTTTATTATCCCCTCTTGGCATAGCAACAGCAGCTCATCATGTGTACTCAAGCTGTTGGCCAGCTCCTCAAGAGATATCTGTGAACCGATTAGTAATTGATCTGCCTGGGCTTCCAGCAAGACCAAAACCAAGTGAACTAGGGACGTGTACAGGGTGATGATATAGTTGATGCGTAAAAGAACAATATAGTAGTTTACAAAAAAGAATATATATGTCCTTTGGCGATTTGCGTTCCAATATAAGTGAGAAAATATCATATTAATGAAATAGAAAGCGCATATGCCCAACCAAATGCGGTAAAGCCAACGAGGTAGGGTCAGCTCTAAGGTGCTCACTTTTAGACGGCAGGCTAGCTGAGTCAACATCTGCAGGAGCACGCGTTGCGATTCTTGGTGTGTACGTAGCCAGATATATATTAATAGCTGAGCAATCGGCATGGCCAGGCTAATTATTTGCTGAACCAAGTTTCCTATCTTTGAGCGCATATCCACGTGTACCTCGCCCAGGGCATCGATGAAAGCCGCAATGAGAACCAGCATCATCAGAAACTGAATGCTGTAAGAGCACAAATTTCCACTGAGCACATAGCAATTAAAAACGATAGAGTAATCGATATCGGTTAGTCCCAAATAACGCTGGTAATGTATAAAGCTAAAAAGCTTATGTCCCTGTGGTTTCGCCCACATTCTCTGTAAGATACTAGACTTGCTTTTGACTAAGGCTCCCACGAATAACTGAATGTAAAAATGATGGGTTCGCCTCAAGGAAATCCATATATACAAATTTTAATTAATTAAAATTGTAGACAGCTGTGTCAAAGCAAATGGTTACGAGTAGTGGGCAATGCTCGACGCGAAGGTACCTTTAACATTGCCAAGCATCCAAAAAATATTGAACATTCGTCAAGCAGTATTGAACATTAACAGCAAATAACTTTACTTACATTTGGTTCGAAAGTAAGGATTAAGATGGGGTTTTGAATAACTCGACCTACAAGTAGGGGAAATCAGTAGTCAAAGTTTGTATGAAATGCATCAAAAACAACGCTGACATATAAAAAGGGACATCATGAGTCTGCGTGCCTTAGGTATCTGAGCGTCAAGCGAGAGGTCACTGGTTCAATTTGAAGAACCAGTTTAAGGTCCCGGTGGCCATGACATTTTTTAAAAGTAGAATTTTATAAGCTCTAGTATGTGTGAAATTTTCAGGAAACTAATATTAAACATTACGATGTGTAGATTAAACTGCGCAAACCTCTAACATCCCAATACACACTTTAAAAAGTAAAACTAAATAAATAAAAAAAACTAGTTTGTTGATTCGTTCGAAAAAATAAAGATCACAGTTATATGATTAAATGCAACAATATTTAAGCAGCTCGTGTCACTCACCTGTCTGGCCAGATTATTGATTATCAGCGGCATACTTAAATAAAAACAAAGTGGCAGAAGCCAGCTAAATATGAAAATTACTTCCACAACTGAGAATCGCTCTTTCAATGCTGATACATAACAAATGCATGTAGCATCCAGTATGCTGTATAGAATTATGAATACTAAAGTACCGCCAAATACTTGAACAATCTCCTCGCGACATAGCAAATGTAGCTGGTCGTGAATGCACAAGATGTTGGCCAATTTTACCAGGGAAATCCGAGTTCCAACTTCGATGGCATTCAACTGCTCTGCCTGCGCCGCGAAGAGGACCATCGCCACATAAACTAAGGATGTGTAGCACGTAATGATGTAATTGACGCGCACAAAATGCAGACAGAAGGCCACGACAGACAATTTATAGCCTAGGTGTAGATTTTTGTTCCAGTGAAAATTATAAAAAATTACTATATTGCCGGCATAGAAAATAGTAAAGCCAATCCATAAGCGAAAAAGGCAACGAGGCAAGGATAGCTCCAATGTCTTTACGTTTAATCGCTCGGCTAATTGAGTTAACAACCGCAGCAAAACCCGTTGCGATTCTTGCTGAGAACGAAGCCAGATATATATCAATATCTGAATAATTGGAACGCTCAAGACAAGAATGTGGTGGTATTTATTACCAGTTCTTGATTGCATGTCCACATAAAAGATAGATTCCTCAGCCAGTGTACCGAGCAGAGCGACCATAAAAATAATTAGCATCAAGAACTGAATGCTAAAGGACCAGCAATTTCCACTGATTTCATAGCAATTGAAAATGTTAGAGTAGTCGATGTCGGTTAGTCCCATATAACGTTGGTAGTGTATAAAACTAAAAAGTTTTCCTTGTTGAAGTTTTACAAACATTCTGCTTACAAATTACACCAGCGTTTGGCTTAAAGTCGTTGGCAAAACTAAATGACTTATGGGCTAACCCAAGCTAACATGAAATCAGTTGGATGATCTAAATGTAGTTAAATTAATTAATTAGCTAATTTTGTGAAACTTATCTTTCACATTAGCCATTTGCATTGCAAAGAATAATTAATCAAGTAGGAGTGCTTTCGGCACTTCCTTCTTTTTCCATTGTGACACACCATGGAAAAACGGACTTCAATAGTTTCGGTGGTTTTAGTCCGATCCTTGAAAAATTAAGTATTTTAAAATTGATTTTTATCGATGTTATAATGATGAGAGAATTTATCATAATGAAAAAACCGCTCTACTTATAATATAGAAGAAAATACTTTTATACCCTGAACCCAAAAAGGGTATAATGTATTTGTGCAAATGTGTGTAACAGGCAGAAGGATGCATCTCCGACCCCGTAAAGTATATATATTCTTGAACACCATCAATAGCCCAGTTGATTTAGCCATGTCCGTCTGTCTGTCCGTCCGTCCGTCCGTCCGTCCGTCCGTCCGTGCGTCCGTATGTAACGCAAGGATCTCAGAGCTTATAAGAGCTAGAGACTTGAGATTTTAGTTGTAGGTCCTCCTAGTGCCCGCGTAGATCGAGTTTGTTTCCGATTTTCGATAACATGACCGTTTCCAAGTAATCGACAAAAATCGATATCGAAATCCTGTTTTCACCAAACTTGACATGGAGCAATCGACTTTTTGAAAATACACAAATATTCTATATCACAATAAGATATACTGTAGAAAATTTCATCAAGATCGTTTATTAAAGAAAGCGTGCTTTGGCTGGCAAGCGCAAGTTCCATGAAATTCTGTATACATGTACACACACACATTCGTACGCGTCTGCTTTGAATTCTATCAACAGCATTGCAATTGCGATTGTATTGTTTTCTGTGCTGCTTTTTTTATTTCGTTTTTTTCTCATTAAGATTGTGGCTCAATTATTGGTGTAGCTGTTGAGCAAAGGCGGCAGCAAGTAATGCGGCTAGTTGCGAGTTAGAACCTTGCCAATGGAATTTTTTTTTTTAATTTATCTTTATTACTACTTTAGCAAACGAGCGCGTAGCGCGATCTGCAGTTGGTGTTGAAATAAGAGGGTTCAGGGTATCCCCTAGTCGGGTGCTGCCGACTAGAACCTCTTACTTGTTTAACTTTCAAGTCTCTAGTACTCATAGTTTCCTAAACGCATTCATGAAAATAACAATTCACAATTCTTATACACGGGTTATAAGTAGCTCGACTAATCAAACCCCCAAATGAATAATCGTAAATTTAAAATATTAAAATGCAAAATAGAGATAAGTCTCGTCCTTCCATTCAAACAAGAAAACACAATTTCAAATTAACTCAACAACTCGGGCCTAGTTGGTCGAAGACTACCCAATAGTACTCACCTGTCTGGCCAAGTTATTTACAACCAAAGGCATACATAGATGCCAAAATATGGGTATCATCCAGCTGAGCACGAAGAGGACTTCTATAACTGAATAGCGCTCTTCCAATGCGGCTAAATAACATGCACATACTGCTTCCAAAAAGGAAAACAGAGAAATAAACACGAAAGCCCCACCAAAAACCAGGACTATCTTTTCGTGGCACAGCAACAAGAGCTCATCATGAATGCCCAAGTTTTTGGTCAGCTTCTCCAGATTCATATGGATCTCGGCTTGCAGCTGGTATGCCTGTGCCTGCAGCAGAATCATCATGAGATAAACTAGGGATGTGTAGTAGAAGGTGAAGTAGTTAATCCGAACGACATGAACATAATAGCTGAGGGAAAAGAGTATACACAGAGTGTCCGTTGCATCACAACCAGAATAACCAAGTGCCATACTGCAGACATAGAAAACAGAGAGGCCTATCCAGAGGCGGAAAAGCCAACGAGGTGGGGTTAGCTCTAAGGTGTCCACTTTTAGACGCCTGGCTAGCTGAGTCAACATCTGCAGTAGCACCCGCTGCGATTCCTGGTGTGTACGTAGCCAGATATATACGAATAACTGACTGATCGGCATGGCAAGCACATATATGTGATGGAACTCGTTGCCTGTCTCGGATTGCAGATTTACATATCTCCTGGCCAAAGCATCGAGGAGAGACGCCGTAAATATAAGCTGCGTGAGCAACTGAATGATATATGACCATAAATTTCCATTGAGCACATAGGATTGAAGAGTGCTAGAGTAATCGATGTCGGTCAGGCCCAAATAACGTTGGTAGTGTATAAAGGTGAAAAGCTTTCGCTGTTGTGGTCTAATGTGCATTCTGTGTGCAAACAACACTTGCGTTAGGTTAAAAGCCGTCAGGATAACTAACTACCATGGAATATTGGATTCGCCCAAGGAAATGAGTTCGATATCGATATCGAATCATAAATATATACACTTTAATTAATTAGTATTTTGAAATGCGCAAAAATGGAGAAAGCTCGACTAAAACATACTATTTTGCAATGTTCCCAACAAATATATTTGGTAGTTTGGTTTACGGTTAGAAACAATGCCTCGCCATACATTTTCATGCTATTTATAAAAAATTAAATTGTTTTTTTCTACAAAATCAAAATTAGTTAATTTTTTATGTACCCAGTACTGCAACAAAAATTAAAAAGTATTGCAATTACATTTAATATTTAAAATATTTAAATTTGAGTAAGGCTTGCAGGAGGTCCTATTGACTACAGTAAACGCTCACAGGATGAATTTTCACACAAGATTATTATCTTGTTCCTAATCTATCTGTGCATCGCACTCACGCGAGTTTTTGTTATTACTAATAGCTTGTATTGTAAATTTAACCCTAGCAGAAAATATAACATATTGCAAAAAAAAACCTAGCATATTAAAGCAGGTCTGAAAATTTTGCCGAAACTTGTCAAGTTAGAATGCGATGCGTGTTAAGAGTGCAGGTCTTACTGGGCGTATTAAATAAAGACAAAAATTGATGCAAATTTTAATACTACATAGCTTGGAGTAGCCGCATTTGGCCGAATAATAACCATTTAGAGTTTTTAAATAAGAATTAATAGCTCGTATTAATACGATCTTGTTTTGAAGTATACTCATACGGATCGTACCATATTGGGCACTGGGATCAAACTAGCACAGAATTATGTTTGGGAGGCACACCGGCACACAGAAAATAGGCAGATAAACGATCAGAAATTGAGCAAGATGAGCGAAAGGCAACAAAATTAGTGAGAGCGATTCATATGCGGATAACGCACAATTAAACACATTTGCATAGGTAGATAACTCACAAATTTGCACACACCCAAACAAGTGAATAGTAAACGGAAGGTCATTAGAAGAGATCAGGTTCGAAAGCTTAGCAACGTTTACATTGCATTTTGTATTCTGTGAAAAAGCGGGCTCTCTCCTTCTGCCCACGCATTTATTGTCAAAGTAAAATGAATTTGAAGATAAAAACATTCGGCAGTTGCGGACTGTGTGCGCCTGGTATTCAGAGATAACTCTTTAAGTTAACTTGATCGTCAATATTAAATGTAATTTTCATGCGAATCGAAAGTCCTGCGCGGAGAAATAGAAAACATTTGCATTGCAGAATTGGTTGTTATTTATATTATATGCAGCTTTTGTTTATAAAATATATAAAACCCGTTTTATTTACAAGCAGTGTCAAAGCTGTCATTAAATTAAACTCGACTTTAATTCTGTCGATGGCAGAGCCTCCACGGTTTATAGTAAACATAAAATGCCATCTCCAATTAACAGGGGCACATAAATTGCAGCTGTTGATCGATGTTAACTACAAATTTCCCACGGAGAGCGCAAACTTATGAGCGGACGTGTGTCGTCATGACGTATTTACATTCTTGATCAACAGCTAAGTCGATATACATAGCTTTGCCCAGTTTTATTAACTCGTCATCTAAAATAGGTAGATTCACCGAGCACAAGTTTTTTATTCTTTATAATGTATCTCTCACTTTTCTATCTGTATCCTTAGACCTCAATTCCATTCGGTGTGTGAAATTTTTAATATTTTGCATTCGGTTATCACAACGTTTTCTCTCTAAATCCCATCTGGAAAAAACTTAGCTTCTTATTTTGGATGCTTCGGAAATTGCGTTTTTTATCAATCAATCAATCAATCAATCAGTCATTCAGTCAGGTCAAACAGTTAAATTAGTGTGTTTTCCAAAATGGATTTTGATAGATTTTATTTGCGACACACGTTTACTTGAACCGAGTCAAACTATAAATCCAGGGCTATATATATTTTTTCTATTTACACTGGGCATTTCCTAGTCAATGACTCTAGTTAAAAGTACTTCATTTTGATTAAATTTGAATAGATAATTGATTAGATTCTGGCAATCTGTTTGTTATCAAGCTAAAAGCTGTTTCGCTTACCTCATCCGCCAAATCGTTGATTAGCATGGGCATGCTCAAATAGATGGCCACTGGTATCAACCATCTGAGGATCAGTAGCATTTCCGTATAGGAGAATCCGTCCATGGGCAGAGCCAAATAGCAATCCTCAATGGCATCGAGCGTTGCATATAGATAGGGCAGGACCAAAGCGCCGCCAAAGACGCTCACCATCTCGTTCTGGCACAACAGCATCAGCTCATCGTTCAGATGCAAATTGTGGGCTATGCCCTGCAGAGATATCCGATTGGCAAGCAGTTGGTGCTGCAGTTGGGCTGCCTGTACCCGAAACAGATGCTTCATCACGGACACCAGGGAACAGTAGCAGGTGAATATGAAATTCGCACACACGAGACGCACATAGAAGCCCAGCAGAAATATCAAATGATCCAGCTGTGAATTCAAATCTACTATCACAAACACAACAATGTCTACGGCATAGTAGAGGCACATGAGGAGCCAAAAGAAATAAAACCAGCGGGCGTGCAGCTTCTCCAGGTTGAAAGCTCGCAGAGCCGCAGCCACACGGCCTAATCTCTGCAGCAGCTGCAGCTGGGATTGCTGATGCAAACGCATCCACGCATTGGCAAACAATTGGGTAAACGATGCAGACAGTATAACCAAATGATCGAAGGTATCGCCCGATCTCGAATCGGTGTCCTGGTAATTGAGGGACCATTTCAAGAACGTGTCCACAATGCAATAGATCAAAATACCCTGCACCGCCAGGTGTACGAAATTTGCGCCACAGCTCCCCCCCAGCACATAACAGTTCAGGACTTTCGAATAGCCCAGATTGCCGAGGCCCAGGAAACGCTGATAATGCAAAAACTTTAAAATACGCATGTTCTCAATGGATCTCGCACACTTTTTGTTCAATTTCACTTTGCAAACTGAATGAAAGTTGCTTAGTTATTTGTTAAAACCCCATTTTAATTAGTTTATGAGTTTGGAATTCAATTGCAACAGTTGCATCTGTTAAGTGAAGAGTTTTATAATATTATAGTATTTAACTAAATGACATCAGTTAAGAATTCGAATTAATCAATTTGAGTGTTCATTTCTCTCTGAAACTCTCTCATCAGATAACAACATACAACTACATTTCGTGTCCAAATCAATGAAATAGTTCAAATTAAAAGAGATAGAGTCAAATTTGTGATACAAAATTCCTGAGAGTAAAAATTATTTATAGGTTTTGGACTATCAAATTACATTAGTAAATTATTTAAGAATTGTTTTTTGTTAATTTTTTTTTTTTTAATTTAATTTAAGATATGTGACTATTAGATGGACTCTGAGTTTTTATGTTAACCGATTTAATGAAAATTTGGGGTTGGGTTATAAGTACAGACAATTTGATTAAGATTACAAATATAAAATGTTTACCAACACTAAATGATTTCTGATGTTCTTTTTAACTTAACTTTCAGAAAAGTGAATTGGACTTTTTGGAATGGTCACCGCTGAACGATAGAAACTTAATGCCAGACGACTGGACAACGGACACATTGTTCTCGGCAATAAATGGACCATTTCCCTTTCCAGATTCAAGAGAGATCGGTAAGTGTCATTAAAAAAAAAAAGACCTGGGCAATTAAAAGTAGCTATTTATTTTTGTACTACCCACAGCACGCGGTGCAGGCATTGCGGACTTTATACAGCCAAGTCTGGGGCCGCTGCAGCCGAATTTAGATGATATCGACATTACCTTCTCAGGTATATTTACCACATATTAATGATGACGTGTATGTTTATGCTAAAGCCTTTTGATTAACATAGATTTGCTCACCAACACCGGCTCGCGCCTGCCACCCGTGCCCGAGGAGGGCACCGATGCGGAGATGCTCAAGAACGATGACTATTGCCTGCAGGCAATTGTTGGTGCTCCGCACACGCTCTACAGCAGCGACAATATGATGGAAGTGGTGGGCAGCAGCAGTGGCGGCAATGCTCAAGTGGACGCCAACATGCTGGAGCTGAATACGCCCATTAGCAACATGCCCTACGGCGACATCGAGCAACAGTTTGTGGCGGCGCGGCAACAGGCAGTCAGCGATTCACAACAGCAACAGCAGCAGCAGCAACAGTTGCTGGGCGAGAGTCAATCGCCACGTCTGCATACAGTAAAACATTTTGGGGCCATCAGCAGCAATGACAGCAGCAATCGCTGTTCCGCCAGCGAGAGTTTCTCGAGCAAGAGCGTCATCAATGGACGCATTGCCAAGAATACGCAGCGTTTAATTCGACGCGAGCCGCACAACTACGACAAGGCGCAACCGACGCTGCATCAGACGACCATCTATCAGCAGATGCTGGCCGAGCAGCAAAAGAATCAGCAGCAGCATCTCAGCGCGGGCGCTGTCTTGCAGGCGTTTCAGACACCACAACAACAGCAGCAGCAGCAGCAGCAACAACAACAGCAACAGCAGTTGCAGCAGCAACAACAACAACAGCAGCCGCGTTTGCATTTTCCCACGCAGCAACAGCAGCAGCAGCAACAAAATGCTTACAATACGCAAAGTTTCTTGAGCAACTATGCGGACAGCTATCAGCAACAGCAGCAACAGTTGCCACCACAGCAGCAGCAACAGCAGCAGCAGCAGCAACAACAGCAACAGCAACTTAGCGTCAAGGTGGAGCCGCACCAGGCGGATGTGTTGTCGTTGCTTAGCGATGGGCCCTACAACTCCATCAGCTACAAACCCTATCCGCAGTTCAAGAAATCCGCATCCACAGGCACCTTCTTGAATGTGCCGCGCGTCCCGCAGCAGCAACAGCAGCCGCAGCAACAACAAAGCTATTTGCAACAAGAGCAACAGCAGCCGCAGCTGCAGCTGCAACAGTCGCTGCCTTTGGGTCTTGGTCTAAGCACACAGCAGCTCATGCAACTGACACGCCAGCAACAGGCAGCCAATACACAGCAACAACAACAACAGCAGCAGCAGCAGCAGCAGCAACATATGCAGCTGCAACAGCAAACGGTTGCTAGTCTGCTGCTACCCCGACAACAACAACAACAACAACAACAACAACAACAACAACAACAACAACAGCAGCAGCAGCAAGCTGCTGTCAGCGTTGCCTCCTGGGCCACGCCCAACACGAGCATCTTGCCCAAGGAGATGCATCGCTCCAACAGTCTCCCCCTAAACGTGTCGCTGCCCAAGCTCATCCATCACGAACAGCAGCAACAGCAGCAGCAACAGTTCGCGGTGCCCAAGTACCATGCCAAGGGCAAGTCCCGCGTGCGCAGCAATTCCATGCACCAGCAGCACACGGTTGTTGCCGCCGGCGGTGGCTCGCCCGTCAACAATGGACACGGCAACAGCAACAGCAGCACCAGCAGCGGCAACCTGCTTGTCACCCAACAAATGCAACAGGCAACCAGCGATCCCATGCTCAACAGCACGCTAGCCCAGCTGCTAACGTCGAGTAAGTTGACTAAAATCATATGCATATAATTTTTGATGTACATATTTATAAGATTTATTAGAAAATGCATGTCATTGCCAACAAGAGAGAACGACTATCTTAGGCACGCCGAAGATTGAACACCCTTCCAGAAATATGGCTTATGTTTATGCTGAAATCTTTGGCGAACAGTCAGGCTCGTAATCGCTGAGTTTGGTGAAGATTTGTTGAAGAACACCACCTTTTTCGATACAAAAATTCATTTTACGAATAATTCTTCTTTTAAGTTTATAACGCTAACTTATATAAGGGACTGATATTAGTTTTGCTTACGTATAAGGATCACAGAAAAACGAAAAACTTCTCAGCTTGGTCGCTATTTTGATAAGGCCGCTCATTGCTATATGGTTGCTATATGATATAGTGATCCGATCCGGCTGGTTCCGACATGTTCACTGCAAGCAGCAGATAAACGGGCACATGCAAAGTTTCATGCCGATAGTTTCACTGAGAGATTACTTCCATAGAAGCAGACAAACGGATATGGATTATTAACTCGTCGATTGATACTGATCAAGAATTTATACTTTGTGGGTAACTTTTGCCTCCTTTCCACATTCCATGACAAAATTATAATACTCTCGAGCGGGGTATAAAAAAGGCGCACAGAAAATAGGCAGGCAAAATTTATTAATTATTAATTTTCCCTTTCTACACATCAGGTCAGATAACTTATTAATTTTTCCCTACTTCACATCAGATACACGCCTGCAGGCAGCCGTGGCCAACAAAACGCAGCAGTCAAATTCTTCCGCCAATGCCATAGCCAGCGGCAGCAGCAACAGCAACAACCATCAGCAGCAGCAGCAGCAATCGCTGTACGCCAGCAATGCCTCAACGTCGCCGCTGTCGGTGCCGGTGCCGACGCAGCAGCATTCACCAAAGAAGTCCGCCTCGTTGCCTGTCGCGATTGCTGCACCGGCGCTGCACAGTCCGCCTGGAGCGAAGATGCTCGGCTTTGGGCAGGCCAATAATCCCAATTTGGGCAGCAGTCTGAGCTTGTCGCCGGAATCGCCGTTCCACGACTCGCAGGACTCGCCGCTGCCGCTGTCGCCGACGACCAGCCTCAAGTATCTGCCACGGGATACACAGCGTCGCGCCGGCCACATCCATGCGGAGCAGAAGCGACGCTATAATATTAAGAATGGATTTGATACCCTGCACGCGCTCATACCCCAGCTGCAGCAGAATCCCAATGCGAAGCTAAGCAAAGCGGCGATGCTCCAGAAGGGCGCCGATCACATCAAACAGCTGCGCCAGGAGCGCAATGTACTCAAGGACAAGATCGAAGCGTTACGAATGGAGCGCGATGCTTTAAACAACTCCCTCATGTAGGTCACGACATATATATATATATATTTACCAGGATTCAACTGATCACTAATCCTTATTCTATTTCTTTCTGCAGGCACCTACACTCGGTGCTGCCTGCGAACGGTGCACCCGTTACACGGCAGGGCACGGAGCATGTGCGTCAGCTATATGAGGTCTATGTGCGCTACAATACGATGAACGATTGGAAGTTTTGGATTGTAAGCTGCACCTACAGATTCTGATATTTTGTATATTTATATATACATTTATTTTCTCGACAGCTGGGTCTCATTCTGGAGCCCTTATTGGCCTCTTACACGTCGACCGTTTCCAGCGCCAGTTTGGATGAACTGCGTCGCACCGCCTTTCTCTGGGTGGATCAGCACTGCTCGCTCATAGATCTGCGACCTGGTAAGTATGCCTTAGCATGCTCCCGCAGGAAGCCCTAAATAACTTATCTCTCTCTCTGTCTTTTCTCTCTTCAGCTGTTACGAACAAATTAAAGTACCTATCGATGCACACGGATATTGTATCGGAGCCGCCCAGCACACTGCAGGAGGAGGTGGCCAAGGCTCTGCAGAACACCAGTGGACAGCATCCGAATCTGCATGGCTCCTAACCGTTGTTGCTGCTCGTGATATGAATTTAAACCAATTGCTACAACAAATCCAATGTCAATGCAAACTGTTCGCCCTGCTGGCAGCTACTGTTGCAGCTACACATTGTACAAATTGCCCCGCGCGGGGGCAGATTAATTATATATGCAACAAATGCCACAACAGCCACCAGCAGATGCCGTTGCAACTGCGACTGCAGCTGGCGCTAAGCTAAGCAGCATATAGTGCCTATAATACTATGACTTAAGCGTAAAATAAACGTAACGATTTTACAATTTTTTCAAAAAATATCCTGCGTTTTTCCTTGTATGGACTGAAGGACTATTTCGAGGTCCTTGAGCCGGCAAACAGCTTTTATGAACCAGGACTATCAACTGGCAAAAGGACATCGAAATCGTCCTTCAGGTTTCCTATATATAGCTGTTTTTTTAAAAAGGACATTCTATTTATAGCCATAACTCAGCCAAATCCTTAAGGATATCGAAAGGATATACCTGTTTGAGCTCGTAGGGAGCAGGACTATCGATTGGCATCCAAGAATTTCCAGGATTCCACAAAAAAAATGATCTCATTTTCTGCAAGGGGTTTAGTCAAAAAATCGAAAATTGCCGGACTAACTTTGCCATTTGAAGGATGATCGGGATGTCCTTTGGGCAGTAGATAGTCCTTGTCCTACCATTTACGAATATGCAACCCGAAGGACGATAGTCCTTCAAACAGCTGAGAAAACAGGACTTTTAAAACTTTTTTCAAGCACTAAATCGGCTATAACTCGGCTGTATCCTTGCGTATCCTGACGAGTCCTGTGGCAAATAAATTGTATTGATCACGGCTACCATCTGGCCAAAGGGCATCGAGATCGTCCTTGTAGTTTCGGAGATATTAAGGATTTTGTGTTTTTTGCCCATTTTCTTGCGCCCCGCGACTGAAAAAATGATCAAGTGCTCGATTCTTAGATGAACCCCCAATATTTTGATGCAGATCGACGCGGCTGGTCCTCACGATCCTAACGCACCATGATCTTTGAAAATCCGCAAGGATATGGCCGAGTTATAGGCATTTCAAAATCAGCATATCAGCATATCGAAAATTTTCGTCTGCTTGCTGGGCATTTCTGTTCGCCTGTTATTTTAGTGAAATGTTAGTAAAAAATCTTCTGACCCGCCGCCGACGTGCGCGCCCCTTTCGGGTATGCAACGATATTTTTGGCCGACCAAAATGATCAGCATATCAGCATACCGAAAATTTTCGTCTGCTTGCTGGGCATTTCTGTTCGCCTGGTATTTTAGTGAAATTTTAGCAAAAATATCTTCTGACCCGCCGCCGACGTGCGCGCCCCTTTCGGGTATGCAACGATATTTTTGGCCGACCAAAATGATATGCGATCTCGATGCCCTTTGGCCAGATGGTAGCCGTGATCAATACAATTTATTTGCCACAGGACTCGTCAGGATACGCAAGGATACAGCCGAGCTATAGCCGATTTAGTGCTTGAAAAAAGTTTTAAAAAAGTCCTGTTTTCTCAGCTGTTGAAGGACTATCGTCCTTGGGGTTGCATATTCGTAAATGGTAGGACAAGGACTATCTTCTGCCCAAAGGACATCCCGATCGTCCTTCAAATGGCAAAGTTAGTCCGGCAATTTTCGATTTTCTGACTAACCCCCTTGCAGAAATTGAGAACATTTTTTTTGTGAAATCCTGGAAATCCTTGGATGCCAATCGATAGTCCTGCTCCCCACGAGCTCAAACAGGTATATCCTTTCGATATCCTTAAGGATTTGGCTGAGTTATGGCTATAAATAGAATGTCCTTTTCAAAAAAACAGCTTTATTTAGGAAACCTGAAGTACGCGTTTATTTTTATTTCTGTCAATATTTATACAATTTTTTACTTAATATTATTTATTATTTATTTCTATTTAAATTATACAAATATTGAAGAATTCATCCGTTTATCTTATTTAAATTTAAAAAGCCGTTAATAAAGTCCGATCATGGCAGGAATACCCTTGTTGGATTTGTATATATCCTGAGCATCGAAGTCCTTGAAGTCTTCAATCTGAAAAGATAAAAGCACATTAAATTAAATTAATTTTTTTTAAGGTCATGGTGTATTCGGTTCTTAAGAAGCAGTCGCATCGACCTTCATCAAAACATTATATTATCTAAGAAAATTTGGTAAAATTTGAGCCACGCGTTACACGGATGTGGGCTTAAAGTGCAATATCCTTGATATATTTTTTGTATATTATTGTATATTATGAATTGAAAGGATTAGGACTATATGTGCCACCAAAGGACATTGTCATAGTCTTTAGAGTGTGAGAGATTGAGATTTGGGTCAAATTTTTTGATTCCTAGATTCACTGAAAACTGGAAGAACGATTTAATTGTACTTTGGTCAACGGATATTCTTCGCCTCAATACGAGACCTTCGACATGTGCTTCGCCAAGATCCTAATAAGACTAAGTTATCAGAATTAATGTAGCATATATAAAAAAATGTCGTTTTATCATGGATGCTTCTTAAAATTAAATTATTGTTGGTTTGACAAAATACAGTATATATAGAAAGACTAGATATGACATACTTAGCAGCAATACTGAAGAGCGCGGCAGCAGCAGAGATGTCGCACGTGATACTCAACATAGGCTTGACGTGGCTTTCACTATGCCGGGAAGGTGGGCGGAGATGAGGAAATAGCCTTACACCGAGATCATTGGAAGATGTACTCAGATCAAAGCTCGAGACTCGAGTTTGACCCCAGTAGTCAATTGCACAGACTTCAGGCTTATTGCAGAACTGTCCCTTTCTATTGTAATATAAATTATGTGAAATTATAGTTTTGGTTCGTACATGTCATTTAAATATCGGACATGATAAAATTAATATATATTTTATTTTCAATATCATTTAGTGGATTTAGCTCCGATATTGTAAAAGCTTTAAATGGCTACTGCTTGAGCCCAATTGACTACTATCTTCAAACAAAAAGAGGCGAACGCAAAGCAGACGAAATAAACGGCGCACAGAAAAAAGAGCTGGCAATTTTAGGAGAAACGGAAAATGTAAGTACATACATATATGACTCATTGGTGTAACTCCCCCTTTGGTTTGGTGCCTGAACACATGAATCAATACCTGCTTATTTTCAAGACAAAAACAGTTAATATCTATCGTTTATGTGCACCTAGTAGTTAGAGATGTCATCCTACGTTTACTTGAATGTGTGGCAGTGCTGATGCAATCGTCATGTTGAGTTATTTTTTAATATGTTAAGTCTTACTTTAAATTCATTATTATTTAAACACATTCATTAAAACGCATCTATAAAATAAGCTAACTAGATTATCAATAAATAAATAAAAATGCAACCATAATATAAGGTAACAATATTATCAACATATTCAATTTTTGTTATTCGCGTAATCGCCGGTAATTCTAATCTGAATGTTTGTAAATGATTTACAGCTAAAGCTTCTGGTCCGAGAAATTACAAAGGTATATTCCAGGATCGATCATTATTTATTTTTATGTTTGTTAATTTTATAATTGCATTTTCTTTTACTTTATGTAAACATGTATAAGGCACAAAAAACTTATATCAAATCTGTCATACCTCTTAACAAAAGGCATGAAAATAAAAAATAAACTCGGCATAATTAAATCGACGACAGGCAGACACGCAACGTATTCAAGTAAACATAAGGTGCCATCTCTCATTACCGGGCGCACATAAGCGACACTTGTGCTTGAATTAATGTTCAAATTCCTTTTACTTCGACCAAGAATGCGTGGGCACACAGCAAGTGCAAGCTTGAGAGAGCTGACTTCTGCGCTCAGAGCACAGAAACACAAACTTGCGCACATACGATTATGGTCTCTTCTCTCTACAAAAAATTGTTTTGTGTGTGTACTTACTTGTTATCTTGGTTATCAACTTGTGCATAGTGTGTATACTTGTGCGTTATCTACCTCGCTCACCAATTTTTGCTTTTGCTTCTCGTTCCAATTAATGATTTCTCGTGAGATCATTTGCCTTTTCTGTTTGCGCCTTTTTTTCGACTGCTTTGCGCTCTCGCAACTTTATTTTGTGTTAATTTGAGGCCAGCAGTCAATTGCACATTAAATCTGTTTAAAGATTCTGTTGATAGGCGTAATTACAACAAACTTGAACAATTATCGTTAACTTTTCAAATAATAACAATATTTAAGCTTTTTAAATAACAATTATGTTTGAATATCCCGGTTCTGATTTTCAAGTGCACTCATTCGGCTCATGCTATATTGATCACTGGAGCTAATATGACACAGAAATAAGATGCGGGAGCGCAAAGCAGACGAAATAAAACCGGTGCACAGAAAATAGGCAAGCAAACGATCACAAGATGAGCGATAATCAACAACAAAATTCCAGAGAGCGATGCATAAGAAGATAACGCACAAGCAAGCACACATATGCATGAGCAGATAACGCACAAGTACACACACACACACACACACACACAGACTCACACAAACAAGTGTATGGGAGGAGGAAGCGACACTAGAAGAGAGCAACACGTGTGTGTCGCTGTACTCTGAGTGCAATTTAGCTCTCTCAAGCGTACGCTCTCCGCATGTTATTCTTAAGCGAAGTAAAAGTAATTTGCAGTTAAAATCAATCAACAGCTGCCCATTTTGAGCGCCTGGTAATTAGAGATGGCATTTTACGTTTACTTGATTCCGTGTGGGTGCTGGCTGCTGCCATCGTTATATTTGGAGCTGACTTTAGTTTTATTTTTATGATTTCTTTGAGAAGACCCTTATGTAGTTTTGATTTTGCTTATAAAAAGATTTTAATAGATTTTTGATGCATTTAAAATGATCATGTGTACTCGCCAATTTAATTAAGAGCTAAAGATTTTTCCAATTTGCCATGATTCCTGTCCGAAAGGCAGCTCATCAGTAGGCTAGATAATAATGTTTGTCACGCCCCAAAGGAGTGTAACCAGATAATCTTCACACAATCTGACGTATATATATACATGTATCGAATTTCGCGACTCACGCTGTTACATATAGATGAACATTTTCCCGCTTTGTCACGCCCTAAGTGGGCGTAGCCATATGGCTTCACAGTTTATCCGCCGCGGGCACACGAAACTATAGATTTCAAATTAAATAAGAACGACTGGACAGAATCGGACAGAAACCTTATTGCACGCTTACAGATGTTGTCACATTTACCACTGAGATCAAACTAAGCGAATTAGGTTGATAGAGGGCACGCAAAAAAAAACCTGCGCTCAGAAAATAGGCAGGCACATCATAACAAGATGAACATTGATTAACAAATTTATTTTTATCTTTTTGGCTCGTGTGCGATAATAATTAATTCTAGAGAATTTGACGCACTCAAAAATGTATATGATTCCAAAGTCGGACATGATTTGCCCAAAATATAATGGCCATATAGAAGAAAAAAACTTTTAAAAAATATTTTAATTGAATCTTGGTATGTTCAGTCAAAAAAAGTTGAAAAATGTTGATACTCACCGATCCTAAAGACTTTCCCGAATCCAAAAAGATATATCGGTTTCAAATAACCCGCTGTGGATATGTTGTATAAGTCGAATGCGACGCATTTGTCGGGTGTTTGCTCACCAAAAGAATGAGAGCGAGGCAGTCAGACTGATAGAGCGTAATTTGATAAAGCTACTGCACTGCACTCTCTTATCTATTGATCGCTCTCTATCTCTCACTTTCGCTCTCTCTGGCTTAAGTCACATTCCAACCGCAATTAGCCTACACAAAAAGAAAATGTACAAATTATTAGAGTACAGTTCAGTTGACTAGTTATTGTTGCAGAATGATCACCTTCGGCTTGCTGGCGGTGCTGTTGCTGTTGGCTTGGCTCTGGCAGCGTTGGCACTTTGGCCACTGGCAGCGGCTGGGCGTGCCGCATGCACCCGGCGCGCCCTTTGTGGGCAACGTGTGGCGCCTGCTGCGCGGCTGGTGCTGCTTTGGCGACCAGTTCCGCGAGCTCTATGAGTGCCCCAGTGCCAAGGGGCAGGCGTACGTGGGCATACACGTGCTGCACAATCATGCGCTGCTGCTGCGCGAGCCGGCGCTGATCAAGCGTATTCTCGTCGAGGATTTTGGGCAGTTCTCCAGTCGCTTTGAGACTACAGATGCCATTGGAGACACGATGGGCGCACAGAATTTGTTCTTCTCCAAGTACGAGATGTGGCGCGAGACGCACAAGATATTTGCGCCCTTCTTTGCCGCCGGCAAGGTGCGTCATATGTTTGGGCTCCTGCAGCAGATTGGCCAGCAGCTGGAGCAGCATATGGCCAGGCAGCTGGCTGCCTGCGGCACGCCGGAGGGCACACTGGAGCTGGAGGTCAAGCAGCTGAGCGCGTTGTTTAGCACAGATATTATTGCCTCTCTGGCCTTTGGCCTGGAGGCCAATTGTCTTCAGCAGCCAGACGCAGAGTTTCGGCGCATGTGCATTGAGGTGAATGAGCCGCGTCCCAAGCGTCTGTTGCACCTCTTCACCATGTTCTTCTTTCCGCGCTTCTCGCGCCAGCTGCGCACCCATCTCTACTCGGAGGAGTACGAGCGCTTCATGCGGCAATCCATGAACTGGGTGATGGAACAGCGTGCGGCCAGCGGGGAGCAGCGTCACGATCTGATTGACATATTTCTGCAGCTGCAGCGCACGCAGCCGCCGGAGAGCGTGGTGCACCGACGTGACTTTTTTGTGGCACAGGCAGCATTTCTGTTGCTCGCTGGCTTTGACACCTCCTCCTCGACGATTACCTTTGCGCTGTACGAGCTGGCCAAGCAGCCGGCCATACAGCAGCGCCTCAGGCAGGAGTTGGCGACGGCGCTGCTGGGCAGCGGAGCCGCGGACGGACAGTTGGACTACGAGACACTCAGCGGACTGCCCTATTTGCGGCAGGTGGTGGATGAAGTGCTGCGTTTGTATCCGCCGACTGCATTTCTGGATCGCTGCTGCAATGCCAAGGCTGGCTATGATTTGTCCGCCTGGAGCTGTGGTTCCGCCTTGCGGTTGCCGCCTGGCACGCCCGTCTACATCTCTGTGCTGGGACTGCATCGCGATGAGCAGGTAACAATTGGGCTCAGCCCCTTCGCCAGTTTTATGCACGTTCATCAATGTTTTTGCTTCCGCAGTACTGGCCTCAGCCTTTGAAGTTTGATCCGGAACGTTTCTCGCCGGAGCAACGGGTGCAGCATCAACCCATGACATATTTGCCGTTTGGCGCCGGTCCGCGCGGATGTCTGGGCACGCTGCTGGGTCTCCTGGAGATCAAGGTGTGTTTCCTTAGTTCCTCGCGTTGCCATTTTATTGAAAGCACCTTCGCCTTTTATCCAGGTGGGTCTCGTCTACATACTGAAGAACTATCGCGTAGAGACCTGTGCAAGAACCCTGCCGGAGATGAAATTCGATGCCAAAGCCTTTGTGCTAACAGCTGCGGGAGGCACCTATTTGCGGTTCGTCCAGGATCCGCTGTGAGCAAAAAACTGGACACATGTGTTGCAGTTTTTTAAATTTTCACTTTATTGGGGTAATTGTTCACATATGTAGGTTCTGCTTTTTATTTTATTTTAATTTATTTTTTTGTTGGTTTTTAGCTTAAGATCAGCTCAAAAATGTTCACAAAATTTGCCAGTTGTGCTAGCCAAATACTGCTGGCCATATAAATGGCTAATCAGTTGTTATCTGCGCAGACCGTGGACTGTATTTATTGACTTGTAAGCTGGCTTATCAAAAAGTAATTGAACAAAGTGCATGTTAACAAATTATAAAAACTTAAAACCTATAAAACAAGAAATTTCAATTTTCAGTGTCGCGTTACTTTAAGTGCAAATAAAATTTGATAAGGGATTTAAGCCATGTATTTTGCCAACAATATTTAGCTAGCTTGACAATCAACCATATGTATGTTGTGTATTTTTTGTGTTTTTCTGTTTTTCATTTTTTTTATTTTTTACCATATACAATTTAAAAAACTAGCTCTCGAGCTACCTGGCTTATATCTTCACTTTTTACAAATTATCAAAAAAATAACTAAAGCAATTTTACACACTCGTCATTAAAGAACTAAGCTAACAACTAATTGCATTTTATTTTTAATATTATAGTAGTAAATTGTATATTAACACAAAAATTGTATTTGTATTTAGCTTTTTTTTTTATACATAAAGGTATTCAGTTACAGAATTGAAATGTTATAATAGTATACAAATATATGTTTGCACATTTATTTTGCTAGCTACGAATCGAATTTAGCAAAAATCAAGAACTATTTTGAACAAATTGTTGTTTCAAAAGCAAAATGCAAAGTTTACTGTAAAGATTATTTTTAAAAAATGTGCTGTAATAGAATTTGTGAATTTCTGTCTGCAGCAAACTAATTGCTTAATTTGAATTTGAATATTTAGCTATGGGCTTGTTTTTAATTAATTTTTCAATATATATATATATATATGTGTATATATATATTTGTAGCAGTTTTCAAGAGGAAGTAGCATTTATTATGGCATATGTATATAGCTCAGCGGAAGGTTTTTTCTGCAGTTCTAACTCCCCATCAATGTAATACATGTGTGTATATTTATATATATATATATATATGTGTGTGTGTGTGTGTGTGGCAAGCAAATTTGCATTTTGTTTTGTTGCAATGACAGCTTTTGATTTTGTTTTATTAAGTTTTTATTTATTTATGTTGGAAGCAATAAATTAAATATTGTTGCAATTATTTTGCTAAATTTTGAAAGTTTCTTTGTATCAATATGAATATTTCTATGTACATTGAAAGTGCAAGCATTTAAGTGTTTAGTTTTCCTGTTTCTTTTTTTGAGTAAGTTTCAAAATTGTAATTTTTGGTTTTTCACAATACACGGTAAATTTGTGTTAATATTTTATTTTTGACTGACTGGAAGTGTGTTGGACGTTTGAACTAAACTAAACTGGTAAATAAAAATAAATAAAGTGTGCAAGTTAAAATCAATGTAAATATATTTGTAAGATATTTGTAGATATTTTAAAAAGCCCAAACACTCCCAGAAGCGCGAGTAACTACGCTTTGCATTAAATGTTAATTAACAGTGCGAGCACTGTTTGTTAACATAATTAGATGCTCAGGCTTTTGTTTTGTTTAATATAACGCTTAACACACACATTATTTCTCATATCGTTATATAGGCATACATACATATATAGATATATATAGCTAGTTACATGTATAGTAGTGTACTTTTGACATGACATACATTTATATATACTCATACTCATATTTATAGGTCATATACGTGTACATATACTCTCACTTTTTGCTTGCAAGTAAATATTATGTAAAAATTAAATCATTACATTTATATACTTCAAAAACTCTTGTTTTCTTCTTTCTATTATATTTTGTTGTTGTTGTGGGTTTGTTTTAGTCTTCTAAATACATTTTACGAAACATACACACAAGAATCGCTACTATCTTCGATCTTGCATGACCACCTGCTTGAAGGCACCCGCCCGCACGCTTGACTTGACCTCGTGACCGCCCAGAGAGGCAGTGCCATCGCGCGCTATGTAGAGCTGCAGGCCAGACGCTAAATTGAAAGATGGTGTGCATTTTAGACATATATATATATAAGCCCCAATAGTAGAAAAATTAATACTCACTCTCAGCAGACTCGCCTAGCTGATCCAGCTTGGTATCCTTCAAAATCTCATCGATTAAAGAGTTGGGATTCACGCGCGTCTCTTCGACACGATCCGAAACACGCGGCCCATCATCGAGGGCGCCCTTTTTGCGCTTCTCACCGCTGCTTTTCGTGCGATCTAGAGATCCTGTTTCACTTATAACTAACGAGCCGGAACTGGGATTCCTGTGAAAGCAAAACAAAACAGCACGATGAGTAAATATCTTAAAAACAATAATTAATTTTATATTGTGTATATATATAGAATATAAGTTAAAGAATATACGCGGTGCTCTTTGCTTATGTGAACCCATTTGCTAAGTAATAAATGTGAATAAGCAGCGGTATACAAAAAAACACACGATATATATAAAGGGGGCGTGCCACTTGCGGCAAGTCGAGGGGGCGGGGGGAAGGGCAATTAAATCTGGCCATGCCATGCAAAACATACATATATGTGTGTGTATGTGTACTATGATTACAAATATTTGAATAATGCGGACAAAAACTTTTGCGACGTGAACCAATGAAACGCTTATAAATAGAACAAGTTCCAAAAAACTTCACACAATAAAAAACTAGACATTAAAACAGTTTTGATAGGCTTAAAAACAAAATAAAATATATAAGTAAATTAATATAACAATTTGACATTCTGCATTGCCCGATCTTTAGTTATGGAATCGAAGTACACACATATTATAAGAAAATAAATTCGTAAATTAAATTTACATATTGATCATAAGCACAGTCTTTTGTACATCCAATTAATTGAGTTTTTAACAAAAACATATTTGATAAATAATACATCTAGCATACTCATAAGAGCTGGAAAATATGTCAAATATACTTGAACATAGTAATATGCCCCAATTTCTTTACTATTTTTCTTTCACTAATTTTCCTTGAACTCAATTTTTTCAATTTTGATTATTTAATCATATATAATTTGGACTTTAAATAAAAAATAATATCAAAGAACAAATTTTTTCGTTATACCGAATTTTTAATTTAAAAAATATTGAATTAATCTTTATAGTTTGAATATATATTAACTTTTGCCCTTAACAAATTGATTATCTAAAAAATATTTTTAAATTATTCATAAAACGGCAGATCTTTATAAATATAAACGATAAATTTGTTCCAAAGCTATTCTTCGCTACTTTAATCCTTTTTATGTAAATCATTCGTATTTAAATAAGTACTTGTACTTAAAGATCATATTTTCTAATGCTTGAACTATATAACACTTGATCTTAATACAAACTCTGAGATTTTCTATATAATTTATACGGACAGACAAAATAACGAATCTATATTGAATTTAGTTTAGTTTTCCAGCTCTATTGAATATCATAAAGTATAGTGTGGACAATCACGTGTCAAAGATTTACGAACACAACAAAAACAATAATAATAACAGCCAAAACTTAAGAGCTAACAAACGGATACAAAGAGGCAGGCAACTAAGTAGAAAATTCGTTGTGTGGAATATGCAACCCACATCATGGTGATGCTAGGCCGGCGTATGATCTGTGTGGTAGCCAACGGTGAGAGCGTTGCGCCCGACACGGACGTCGTGGTGGCCGAGGTCATGGCCGATGCCTCCGCTGCCGCAGCGGACGTGGAGAGCAGCAAGGAGGCAGCCGAAGGATTCGAGCGTATGCTGCACGCATCGGTTGGACTCGCTGCCAGCGAGCTGAGCGCATCTCCGGACATGACATTGCCCAGCCGTGGACTGCTGCCATGTCCATTGGGCGAACCCAACACCGTCTGCTGCGACGGAACACCGTCCACGGTGTCCTGGTGGCTGCAGCTGCCCGGATTGCACTGGAAGGTGATGAGGGCGCCGCTGCTGCTGCTGTTGCTGCCGTTCGACGAGGACGCCGAGTGATTCGAGTGGATGCTGGCCAGAGTGCCGCACGGTGAGCCGCTGCTGCCCATCGCATAGCCGCCAGAGTTTGCAGTCGCTGCCGCTCCTCCTGCTGCTGCCGCTGCCGCTGCCTGTTGTCGACTGCAGCTGCTGCTGCTGTTGGCGCTGCTGTTGTTGCAATTGTTGCTGCCGCTGTCGAAGAGGCGACGTGGCACACCGCTGAAGCTTCTGCTTGTTGCGCGTTTCGTTTTGGATTTGGATTAATTCATAGACACAGTTACAGACCAAAGCGTTATGTTCGGTTTGGATATATCGGAAGACATAAGAAACAAAAAACATTTGCAAAATATGCACAATAAACATGAGTAAATAGTATTCCAAACGAAATTCGGGTATTAGAGAGTAATATTTATAAATATATATATAAATATATTTTGGTATTCAATTTCAAATCAAGAAATTCCTCTGACAGGCACTTTAAAGCACTCAAGCCAAGAAGCTTTTGAATTTTAGATTTATGCACTTTATATGATAAGATACGATTATTTTTAAACATTGTATATAAAATATGTATAGATTGGGATATTTATCAGTGTCAGTGTGTGTGCGTGTTTAATGTTATTAAACAAATTATAAATGTAATAAAATAAATAAAAAAACAAAATGCATTTGTAGTCTGAATCCCTAGACACAATTAATCTTTTCCCACATTTTTTTACTCTTATATCTATCAGATTAGAATCTCGACTGGCTTATAATTTTTTTAAAGTTTTTACCGGGCGGAAAATATGCATTAGCATGAGAAAATATATATGCCAAATGAGTCAGATTTCTAAAAATGTATTTTCCAATGCAGTCTTTCCGGATTTATTGTTTGTTTGGGTTGCTATTTTAATTGATGTATTTGTTAAGTAGACAAATATAGGCTGACGCCAGAGGTAATAAGAGATAAATCTTATAATATATTGTGTAAATAATTTTTTTTTTAAATGAATATTCTTGATAAATTTCCTTCTGTAGGCACTTATAATTTGTTTTTTGAAATAAATTCTAGTCAACAATTATGGGTTATTTATTTTGTATGTCATATTTTTCCGAATTGATGGAATATCGTTATTTGCAGCCTAAATTTTGAGTTAACCCTGACCTTTCTCATATTTATAGTTCGTTTTTAGTCATATCTTCAATCTAAATTGTCAGTTTCTGCTTTAAAAATTTATCGCACACTCGACTCTAATAAAAATTCCAGTGAGTGCTTGCAGCTATTGTAAAATTCATAAGGCAGCAGACAAAAACAGTTTCAACAGTTGTTTTTTTAGCCCAGCCAAATGGAGGCCAAGGTAAGAGTTTAGAAGGCCAAGTGGCGGACACGAGGTTGACAGACATTGGCCGGGTGAAGCGAGGAGTTTCGGAGGACACATCCTTGCCCCAGTTTAAGTTAGAGTTGACCCGCAAGGACAATTTTACAGGGGGAGGAGAGGTTGTGGGAGCAGGAGGAAGCACAAACAGAATTCATAGAAAATTGAAGGTATCAAAGTGCAAACTTTTAAGTGCTGCCCAAATGAAATTATTTTATTTTAAAAGGTATATCATAATAAAAACTTCTGACGAAGGCCTCTTAATTTATCGACATGTTAAAGTAGAGATGGGTGAGTGCTTAGTAACTGTAGAACCAGTAGCTACTTAACTGTACAATAAGTTGACCAATCCCAGTGATAAACCCCTTGGGATATAGCAATAGTAATTACATATTTGATAAGATTAGCTTACAACTAAACTTAGGTCTAACTTAGGCACCCTGCGAAAATGTGCGCAGGGCCAAACCGGGCATATTGATTAGTAAAAAAATAATAAATAAACTTGAACGAGATAAAAACAAAACAGAACGCAAAAAACATAGCCAGAAACAATAACATAATTTTGAACGGGCAAAACAAAACGAATGAGCGATTATATTTAATGAGAGACAACAAGCGATTTTCAGGGAACAGAACGCGACAGAAGCGAACGTGTGAATGAATAACTGAACAGCAGTCTAAAGCCTGAATGCAAACGAATCAGGCTCAACGAGTAAATTTAACGAGCAACGAGTAACGACTCGCTGCTGAACGAACTAGTTAAATATTTAGTTTGATCAGCAGACTGAAGCCTGAACGCAAACGAGTCAGGCTCAACGAGTAAGGCTCAACGAGTAAAGCTTAACGAGTAACGAGTAAAGATTCGCTACTGAACGAACTAGTTAAATATTGAGTTTGATTGTTTTTCTTTTTTTTTTTTGTTTTGTATGATATTCAAATGAAAAACGCGACGCACCTCATGAGCTCGTAGGCGGCATTCGTGGAATGTGGCCGCACCAAATGTGGGGGCTCCTGTGTGGCCAGCGGCGTGGATGAGCTGCCCTGCAGCATGGTGCGACGATAGGCACGCTCGAAGGGTGTGCGCGACATAAAGGAAACGGCATTTGTAAAACTCTCAGCCGGCGAATCGACCACATCGTAGGTGAGCAAGCGATTCACATAGCTGCTGTTGCCGCTGTTGCTGCTCAGCGCCGGCTTATCCGCCGATTGTATGAGCCGATTAAAGCTGGGCCGACGTTCGCTGGTGGGCGTGAGAAAGGGATCCGCTTCGATGCGCTCGCTAACGACATCGGGTATGGTGCCCATCGAGCGCATTTTCTGTATGGGATGATGTGATGGCTGCGGACTATCATTGCCGCTATCTTGTCCTATGAACTTGGCATTGCCCACCTTCGACTGATGCGACTGATGCTTCACGAAGAGCTTGCCCGAGGAGCCATTCGATGTAGTTGAATTCTTGCGCAGCCCATAGCTGTGGAGATGATGATGATGATAATTGTGTGTATAGTTGTTCTGCTGGACACGCAGACGTTCCTCCAGAGATTGGTCGCGTATACGCTGGAATTCCTCGCGCACCGCCTCCTCGGAGTAGTCGTCGAAGCAGAGATTATTGAGCGACTTCATCTTGGGTATTTGTGCACGCTCCGCTAGCTGTTTTAGACGTCGCGGTGAATTTCGATCCAGCTCCATGGAGGCCTTGTGAAATTCCATTTCGAGTATGGACAGATTCTCCATAGACTTGATTTTGGCCACGCGCGGCGTATGATAGTTCTCCTCCAGGCCGGAGTCATTGTCACCCGAATCCTCATTGGGATATTCATCGGATTCGCTCGTCTCTCCGCTATCATAATACTGTGTGGCCTGCAGCAGCAGCGGCAGCGGCATCTCAGCCAGGGGCGTGCGAAAATCCTCATAGCCCGCAAGCTGCTCGCTGGGATTCATTGTGGCATTGGGCGTCTGATAGAGCATCTCCTCGCTCACATATTCGATGGTGGTGCTCAGGCTAACGATTGCCTGATGATTGGGTGGTGTTGCTTGGCTCCTTGGCGCAGCCGGGCCCACTTGATGCTCCTGCACCAGACCCAAGCCGAGGCCCTGTGGCTGTGCCTGCTCCGCTTTGTGCTGATGCCGCATCGCTGGTATATTCAATTTCATGGCATTTATAGCTCTCTGATTGAGTCTATTGAGTAGAGAAACGGATTTTCTAAAACGACTGAAGTATGTTTTTTTTTTGATGGTTTTTTTTTTTTTTTTGCGACGTTCGTTGAGATATTTTTTTTGTTGTTGCAGATTTGAAATTGTGGTTAATATGTTTTATTTTACAGTTGGTTAGTTGGCCACATACCCGATTGTTTTTTTGTATTTTATTTAAATTATATACAGTACATATGTTGGTTATAAAAGAAGAAGAAAACAAAAAGTGTTAAACAAAATTAGCCAAAGCAAAATTATGATTAACCATAAAACTAAGTTGAGAAAAACGTAAAAGCTACCATAAAACCAGATTAGAAAAGCCCATAAGTCCATAGTTAATTATTATGATAGCTACCACGTATATACTTAGTGCTAGATTAACTATTTTAATTAGTTAAATGAATTAAATTTAGAAAATGAAAACAAATAAAAACCAATTCCATTAAAATGCGTTGAGTGGAAAGTTAGTTGGGAACTAGACACGCCGTATATAAAAGGTAAATAAATATACAAATTGCTTCTTGAAATATTCTAAACATCATTTAATATATATATATTTTTTTGTTTTACCCCAAGGATCAATTGTTAGAATGAAGTGGATCAATCTTTTTCGAACTATCTATTAATTTCGGCAACCTAGTTTAATAATTTGTCTGTTAATGAGTTCTGAGCGTGTTGCATTAATAAAAACATTTCCCTTTTCTTAATGTATCATTTACTGGAAGTCGAGCCCATTCAACTTTATGTCTAATTTTGCTTCTTGCAATTATTCCTTTCTAAAAGTTGAGGGCAGTAATTATTTTCAACATTTTCACAAGGGTTCACTATTTCATGTAACTAACTAGACTGCTTTAAATATAATATAATTATTTGCTGTATATTTCTTATATTATTATTTTCAACGATGCCAAACAAATGCTTGATATCAAATAATTGTATATCAGTTTATCAAATTTGTTAAATTTCCGCAACCCCTTATCAACTTTGCTGCTTCTGCTTGTGCCCAATACTTTGTTTGGGTTTCTAAAGTTCGTGCAGAATTATTGTGCTAAGTAAATTCGTGCAAATGCCAGATGCAAAACGTGACCTTTGCAGCGCCCCATGACGTCAACCGATGAGATCACCGGCTGCGCGTTTTTATTTTTATTTTAAGTAAACAATTCTCTAAGCTCAACAATATTCATATTGTGCAGATGCACCCGGGCATATACCCACAGCCCATTGCACCAAATACACAAGAATCATTACAGGGCGACAGTCTGTCTGTGTGTGTTTGGGCAAGGATATTGGAATGTAAATGTGTGTGTGTGCGTGTGTGTGTGGGCGTACATTGTCTGCATTTGACCTTAGACTTAACAATGAAAATTGTTGGAGTTAGGAAGAAACTTGTTCAGACTACATTTATAAAGCTAATAAATAGGTTTAAGCTAATTTTATTATATGTTATATATTTATACTAAAAGTGCCTAAGTGACCTATTTATAACTGGTAACTAGTATTTAAATAATACTTATAATTATGGTATTTTTCAAAACTTGTAGCAGTTTTAAAGTGGAACTTATCTAAGAAATATATATATATATGTAAAAGAACACAAAAATAATTAAGAAAAATGAAGGAAATTGAATAATGTGTTGTGTAGTGTATGTATGTGTTAACAGTGTTGTATAATAATACTGTTTGAATTAAGTTTTAGTAAACATCAAGGGCGAATATGTGTGTATCTATGGATATAGAGAACGTGTGTGTGTGTCTTTTGTCGAGGTTAGACACGACTGTTGTTTAGGTAGGTAAAAAAAAGTATGTATATAGAGCTTTAGCATATATAGCGCATATAGTATAGAGGAGCATAACAAAGATTATAATAGTTATAATAGATTATTTATGTAAATTAAAAATTTGGCGCGAATTGTGGGCAAAAAAGTCAAGTTCAAAGTCAAGGCTTTATACATATTTGAAGCTATACGTAATGACTAAATGATATGTGGTTTTTTTTTTGTTGTTGTGGTGAACTACTTACCTAGCGTGCCCCGAGTCGCCCTCGGAACTTTGCCTCGAATGTTGACTGTGCGAAAAACTACTATAACCCGAACCTTTTGACATCTGAGTAGAGAGGGAAAATTATTAGCAAAGGTTTTCTCTATATTAAGACTTATTTTTAAAGAATTGTTAGATGTGCTCACTTGACTAGTATTACTGGAATTTCTGGAGTGTCCCATTTCCATAAGCGCAGCTGTATTAACAGTAACGCCCACATTAACACCACCCACACCACCGCCAGCACCGCTGATGCTAACGCCAGTGGTGCCATAGTTATTGCTACCAATAACGCCCAAGCCGGGCAGCGTCTGTGTGACGGTGACGGGCGTGGTGGCACTGGATGAGGCAATCACATGCTGCTGCAGATTGTCCGTGGTCAGCGTAACCGCCGATTCCGAGGACTCGGACAGCCCGGAGTCTGTGACAATGGCCGCTATCACCGCCTGTGCGTCGAGATCTGCTGGAGAATAATATAAATCATGGTAATTAAGTTATATTCGTTTTGTTCTAGGTAATAGGGTTAACTCACCCTCCTCCCTTGTGGTGGAGACGGGGCGCGTGACCGACGCCGACATTGTGCTGGCCACACCGCCCAAGGTGGCGCCACTGCCGCCCAGAGGAATGGCTGAGCCGCCACTGCCGCTGCCCATGCTGGTGAGCGCCGTAGCCGTTGGCGTTTGCAGACCACTGCAGGCAACCTCATTAGCCAGATCATCTGCAGAAGGTTTGCTTGGTTTGCTCTTTAAACTGGGCGTGGGACTGCAAAAAATAGAATATAAATTATGTATTTTAAGCAGCTATAAACTACATGTATAGATTGTAGTCTACTCACGCCTTGAAAAGTATATCACCGCTTAGCATGTGCATTTTGATGCTAACTCTTAGCATGGAGTTGTCCAGGCGATGGCGCGAGTCGTAGCCCTCGAGCAGAAAGCGACGCGATGTTAAGCCCGCACCCGCAAATTCGGCAAGATTTAGATCGATAAAGCCGAGCTTGTAATAGCTGCGACCGCCCTTCATCTCCTTGCGTATGGAGATGCGCAAATGGCAGGGATCTAGAACACCAGTCGATGCATTGGCGCTCATCTTGCAGGGGAACTCAAAACTGCGATTCCACTCGACGCGATGATTACGCACCTCCTCGCTAGGAAAACAAATAAAAATATTTGTTTAACGTAAATAATAGTTAAAAAATCTTAAAAATAATAAAATCAATATGATTATCGATTGCCATTCCGACCGATTACAATCTACGGGGTTTGTCCCTATCGATAGTTTTCTATTGCATGATTGTGGTGTATTAATAGCTACTGAAAGTAGTTTAAGCTCCTTATAATACTTATAGGTATACCACAATTTACAAATAGGAAAATGAGAAAAAATATCGACCATCGAAATATTTTATTGTAGCAACTGTTGATAGTTTTGTAACAAGTGAATTGGTAGCAAGTTCTTCTTGAATTCCTTGATATACTTTTAGCTCCTGTCGAATATAGCGTTAATCGATTATCGAAACTATTGATAGTTCTTAAGGCTGTTTGCGTTTTCTATATTTATATTTTCAAGCAAGAAACTTTGTTTGCAATATATATCGTACTTTAAAAGAATTAAAAGAGGCAAGAGTTAAAATTTGATCTCATGTGTTTAGGCTATTAAATTAAGTTTGATAATTAAAAAAAAAAAAACTGATGGCTTTTATCGAATGTGGCCACTATTTAGTTTTTCAACATATTTTACATTTAACATATTTAACTAGTGTAAAACCGCATTGATATTATTATTTCAATATAATTCTTAGACTCACCGACTGCTGTACTCCTGAAAGGAGCCGCCGTCCAGAAGACGTATCTTGGCAAAGAGCACCTCATTGACCAGGGCCACCTCGACCAGATCCTGTAGTTGGACCTCCACATTGAACTTATACTTTTTCTTTTTCATCATAAAGGCCATGCCAGGGGCGCTAGGCCCGAGTAGTGTCATCAATTTCCTTGCCTACAATCCGTTGCTTTGCGGCGTTGCCACCCTGCAACAAGGAAACCGAACTAATGCCTGCGTTTAGGCGGTTGCCGGGCACCGCCTTGACCACTTCGTTAGCTGCTTAAGTTGGTTTTAGCTGCTGCTGGTCGGCAACTTGAGCTTTGAAATTTTCCACTCCACGTAGCTTGTAGTTGGCTTTGCCTTAGATCTGTTGGGCTTCTCAGTATATTTCTATATAGATTTTTCTATTTTTAGTTGGCTTTCTTATCAGTTGTTGTGTTGTGCTACTTGACAGCCATGTTTTTAGGGTTTGTGCATGGCTCTGGCCTTGAAGTCGTTCCACGTGTCCACCTGCGGAATGCAAAAAAATAATACGATGTCTATAAGCGGAGGCTTTATATATTATCAGTAGAAACTTACTACCTAATTGGGGGAAATGTGTGTGAGACTTCAATAGATATAAAACAACCGTAAGAAAACTCGTGTGAAATGAACTGAAAATCAGTCACTACGTACTCACATTGTTTTCGGTGTGTCAAAGCATTCAACTTAAATGGATTGAGTGTTATCTTTTCAACGGGTATGCAAAAAGCGATTTACAAGTAAGTTAAAGACATTTTGTTCGAAACCAATTGCAAAATAAACTAATATCTAGAAACTAACTTGATTATTAAGGAAATGATACAGTGTTGACTTTTCATGGGGCATGTTGAAACTATTCGATAATTTAAATTATTCTCGTATAAATCAATGCAATTTCAGGAATCAAGATTTCACAATGCACACACGAAGCTTTTGGACTCCCTCCAAATGCTTAAACCTCTAAAGTTAAACAATGGCCTGTTTTAAAACAGCAGACAAATATAAGAAAAAATACATATGCCAAATGACTTTATCTCATTTAAAACATAGAATTATTAATTCATATAAATTCTTAGTGGAAAAATGCATTTATTTCACTTTAAATTAATTAAAATAAAATCATCTCCGGAACCAAAGTATTCTAATTAGCGGGCGACCAAAAATACCTAATAAGAACTTGTTCTACCGAATTCGGAATTTAATTTCCTGTATACACATCCCGCATACTCGCAACCCGAAGAGGAAAGGCAAATCAATATCTTTAGAAAATATTAATGTATTTAATACGTTCTTGATTTTATCACATCATTCATGTATTTTTTTCACTTCCACTTCTTTCTTTAAGTTAATCATTCTCAACTATTCTAATTGTATTTGTACTATTTTCCTTTCTGATATTTAATATAGTTTTCTCGGCGCCTAATCGCAATTCTAGAGCATTCAATCAAATCGCTAAGAGGCGCATAGAATTTATCGTATAATAATTAAAAGGGCTAACACGCAAGACACTAAAACAATGTGCTAGAGTTATTTTATGGTGTGTTCTGTTTAGTGTCGACTTTGGCTTGATTTAGCGTGCCTTCGTGAATTATTAAAATTTGTGGGGTTGTTGATTTTTAGCAAATTGATGACGCATTAGTCAGCGTCGCACTTGCTGTCGTCTTAATGTTTGCCGGCTAAAATCAACAAGAAAAAAGGAAAAGGAAAATAAATAAACATAATATTTATAATAATAGAAGAAACACGCACAAAAAATTTCGTATACGCCTACGTTGATATCGTCTGGGTCTTTTGGGTTTGCCACTCGACAATTGTTGTTGCGGCGCATTAACAAAATTTTTAGACTGGTGACTAATTTTCAATGTATCTGATCTTTTCTGCGAATTTATACAATGTTTCTAAATTAAACTGCGTGCCTTTCTGTTGGCAGTTAATCTATGAAGAAACACAAAAGAGTTCTTGAGAAAAACACAAATTATCATTATTGTCAGCACGTAAAAATAGGAGAGCGTGGTCTAGATTAGACTGTAACAAAAAGATTTGTATCTTTCACTTAGTTTCGCTTTTAAGTGCACAAAAAATGAAAATTCATGGAGATGAAATACGCATTGAAGTATGGAAAAATTTTATAGCTGGGTTATATAGAACTATAATAATATAAATTATTGAATAAATTATTTATAGATAAATTCCTACCTACCTATTGTACAAATAAAGATAAGCGATATATAAATTAATTAAGTTTAGGTGAATGGAATAATTTTTGCTTAAGTCGTTATTTTTTAATAAATTGTTTAACACTAAGAGAGACTATTTTGTAGCGATAAAAATAGCGCCCAAAACCAGAGGACAACCTACCGAAACATCATATGTTAAGAATGTGAACGCGTCTTATGCTAATTTTGTCTCTGTTTAACAGGTTAAACGGGCAAGAAATGATTTTCTGTACTATATACAGCCTAAAGTCTCCAGTTCACTCCAGTTTCAATCAAAGTCAAGCTTTAAGTCTTCGCCCTAAACTCACACAGTTATGATTGGCAAAACAAATCCGAAGCACGCCAATTACGCCCATTATGCCCACTAGCCATGCCAATGAGCTGGATAAACATTGCAAGACCAATCATAACCAAAGTCCATTAACCCAGTTACCACCGCAAGAAAAGTGGGTCCTGAGAGCAGACACACCCCAAAGTAAAATATTGCACCCCAAATCACATGCAGCGTTTGTTTAGCTCAGCTGCGGTTAACTACGCTACGGATTTGCTTTACCACGCACATGTGACCGCACCCAAAATAAACCTTGGCGAGTTGCAAAGTCCTTAAAACGAAACGTTTGGGCAGAGCTTGGCATGGCCAACTGACACGGAAACATGGAAAAAGCGAGCGTATGAAATAATTGACTGACTGACTACTTGATTGCCCACAATTTAATGTTGAATATACCCAGTAAGTCCAAGAAAAACTGGCTCTATAGCACATATCTGCCAATTGTTTTAGTCATATGTAATACGATTTTTGAAATGAAAAATTACTATTTATATTTACAACTAACAAAATAAGGGAAGTGGATCCCGTTCCGTATTTAAATAAAGTATAATATGTAGGTGCAAATCGAATTCAATTGTTATTATTAAAACCATTTACCATATAAAAAAATTACATTAATTTCACTTTTCAGTTTTGGGCTATATACAATGATTTCTTTTGACTTGAAACGGCAGAGTATAATCCAAGATTTTGGAAGCAGTTCATTTTACCAGCATCCTTGGCAAAAGAGTAGAAAATCAAACGGGATTAAAATTGATTTTATAGTTAAAAGACATTGATGAAATTCGTGTATATACTTCCTTTTGTAAGATTTTCTCATCGGACATATGGCATAATCTCTAGGATATATATTTACTAGATAAAAAACTTAATTTTAAAAACGATTTCAGATATGTTTTAAAATCTATAAGGGTGCTCAGCTTCCCATCTGTTGAGCGGAGTAAACCCTAATTATATATATAAAATGCAAGTGGTATCGATTCGTTGTCTTCCGTTTTCAGCGAGGTTCGATTCCTTCACTTCGTGCTCAGTTGGAAAATGATAAGCCCACACTGAAGTACGCAAGCGATTGCACAATTTAACAACCTATTTCCAACTCATTTTATATTTATATTCGATTAATATTTATCGTTCGTAACATTTGATTTCTATTTTCTACATCGATGCAGCTCATTTTACAACTGTCTTACAGAGTATCGCAGATTTGAGTATCCTTTTTAGTTGGGATTTAAGTGTGTTTTACGTCAATTTTCTGATGGCTTTTTAATGAGGTCGCTTGAGCTGATATTAGGGCTCACTTAGGGAGATATTTTTCCACTTAGCTGACAAATGCAAAGCAAGTGCGTTTGCACTCAGGCAACTTGTGAATTGATTGCTTTTCGCTAACCAGTCCAATCAGTGTGATGGACCTTTTGGTCCAGAAGTCAATTAACGAGCGTACACAAATTTGCCGTTGATTAGGTCAATTTGACCTTTACCTTGCCGCATCATCCGTTTATTTATTAACAATGACGCAGCAGCAGCAGCCGCAGCCGCAAAAATCGAGAAAGAGAAGAGTGTGCACAGCACAAGAAATCAAAATTCATTGCTAAACATGCCACAGAGTGCACAATAACAAATATTGATGTATGTATATTGTATGTGTACATAGATACATATACATATCTTTATCTGCATCTGCGGACTTGCCCACATCGCGTATCTTGGCCAACAAAGTCGCCACAGCAAAAGCAAAAAACAAAGCATCATATGGCGCCGGCTGATGACAAGCGAACTGTAAACGAGTCGCCAGTGCAAAATTGTTGAAAGAAATCAGGCGATCCAAGAGTTCGGTGAAATGGGGAATCTCAAACTTATAGCTAGACGATGTGACGCAGTACGCCCACTAGTGCATGCAATAAAGATCCGGGTTTGATTCCCACATGGGGAAAAATATGCTAGAGATATGGGAAAAATTTGTGAGGTATAAAAATATATAATACAAGAGAGAGAGGTAGAAGCAAAAGAAGAATAAAATAGTGTGCTGAATAAAAAAAGTACAAGAGTATTGCGATATAGATTGAAAAAATGCAAGAAAAATAATAAATAAGACAAAAAGGATTTAAAAGAGACAGAAAAAACGAGAGACAATGAAACAAGAAAAGAGAAAAAGAAGGATTATTGTAGCAAAAGAAAGAAATCCATAAGAAAATATTGATATCTGCAGAGTTTTTTTCATTATCTGTAGCAGAATTTTAGTCCTAAATATCCTAAAGAACATTAGATTCATAATTAATTAAGTTTTTCAAGAAATTCGACAAATGGCAAATTTTTGTATAACATTGCACCGAACGGTTATGCGAACCCCTACTATAATGCCTTCTTAGTTTCAAATCCATCTATCTATCTGGCATCATCCAATGTCTTTGATATTATCAACAGTATATTCATATTGAACTGTGACTTGTCAATGCGAAATAAGAAAACATGAGTGCAATTGTTCAATTTGTGCAATGATATTGCACATTACATAATCCCTGACCAGTGAGTAAACAATTCTGGGTGGGATTTGCATTCCACTTTGCACTGTTTGCTTTGCCCATGGCATTTGTCATCAGGATGTCTTGCTCGAACGTGGACACCGTGTCATGGCCAAGTTCTCACAGTAAATGTTAAATACAGTCGAATATATTTTCGTCTTCTTGTGCAAATTAGCTGATTGAATTAGCTTGCGTTTAGTTGCCCCCAAAAGTTGTTTTCATCACGCATCTCTCACAGATACAAAAGTATCTGCTTATTGTCAAAGAAACGACGGTTCGAAGAAAGCACCGACAAAGTGACAAATGAGCTCGTTGAACAGATGATGGTGCATTACCGAGGGGCAGCTAAATAGTTTACCAAACTTAAGGGAAAAATCCCAAAGATCCGATCTGAAAAAAGTGTCTCTGAAAGAATTCATGTTAGGAAGTATCTTAAATAATATACTCATTCCGTCTTGCAAATTATCTTATAGAAACACCTGCACCAAAATCTACACCTGCATTCAAGCAGTTTGTATGAATAGAGATAGACTAAGAATATTTTTCAAGATATAACATTCAAGAATCAGCTGATCAACTGTCTTACGTGTTCTGTTAAAAGAAATGGCAATCATATGAATAGAGAAATATTCTTTTGAGAGCTAGGATTTCTTGTAAGTTCAATAAAGTGAAATTCTTTCGTTAGTTTTAAAGAGAACAACTTATACAATTTTATGAAAAATCGCTACAAAGTTTTATCATTATAACTTTAAACTGGCTTGTTATAATAGGAACTGACAAACTTTTTATATTAGGGGAGGTAGCTGTTGCGACTATAAATTCCACAAACTTCTCGATCCACTCAAGCGACGACTGTTTACAGAACTTGCCACCCATTCAATAGCTGCAGCTGTTGCACACATGTTCGAATGATTTGCATTCACTTGGCTTCGCGCTTAATGCTCGATGATATGTTTGTGGATTCCAGTGCCCTTTTGCCCCCTTTCGTTTAGACATCCAAAAAAAATATTCGAGTGCTAATGATGTGTAAAACAGAACACATAACGAGCATTCTTTGGAGGGCATATGCTCGCATATGTCAGGCAGGCTCCAAGTCGACCCGAGTGCCGGTTGAGTGAGAGAAGTGCTGGTCATTAAGATAAGCACGGAAGCGCAAATGATAAGAACTTTTGTTTATACTCAGAATAAACAGCAAACAAGATCAACGTTAATTGGCAACAAAATGGTGTGCGAGCTAAATTGATGCACAGGATAAATGGTAACCATAAAAAGCGGTGATTCGTGAAACTGACAAAAAAGTTTAACGAGGCAAGAACTTATTTTTGAAAGTTAAAAGTAGATGCATATAAACTGAAAGATACACAAAGAACCATTGGTAAGGAAATTAAGCTGGACACAAATTAAATCTTTTAAGTTATTTGAATAAATTCTTTAAAAATTAAACTTTTATAAAAGAATGTAAAGTATTAAGAAATTGGTAAGGAAACAAGGATAAATTAACAAAACACGTTGAATCAGCGGAAAAATAAAAAAAACTCTTGGAATTACATATATATGTATATATATATAATATATATAATATCAAAAATAAAAAAACTGTTTTGTTGCCTAAGACCCCGTTGTTTGGCAAACATAATGTATGCCGTAGGGATAAGCATATAAGAGTTGGCTTAATTTTTGTTAGCTTTGTCGCCTTTTCGCTGCTTATAATTCTCAAGTGGTTATAGTTCAATCTGAGGTTAAGGCCTTCGTGTCGGTAGCAAAGTTTGCTAATGAAAGAACTGTGAGGTTTTTGCAATAGCTAAACAGACAACCTGCTCACTCTAGGTGTTCATTCCTTGTTGTTGTTAGTCGTTATGACTAACATTGACCTCGAACCGGCCAGCTTAATATTTAGTAAAAAGTAGTTTTATGTATGTGAGTGAGTAACTTGTCTGCCAATTCTAATATATCTATTTAGCTAGCACTTTGAGTAGTACTAAGCAGCTTTGAGATACGTCTTACATTTCGCTCTAAACGTTGAGCTTAGCCCTGCAATGAGCTTATTATTTGGCTCGACTTACATAAAGTGCTCAAGTTGGCCGCAACGACACGTACTGAAAGTTCAGAAGAGGCCATAACGTGTCTTGATTGAAATAGAAAAAAAAAATTAACTGGATGCTTGAGTGATTTCTCTTTTGTGCGGGGGGCAAAGCGTGAACGCAGAGATGTCCCAGAGCGAGAGAAAGAGAGACACAGACAATAGAGATATCTTAGAGACGCTGAGTCATACAGACAACTAGAGAGACATTGACCTTGACAAAGCGAAGCGTTAATGGATTCGACTTTGAATGGGCAGGCAGGGCAGAGCGAAACAAGACATGGAAAAACATTGCAGGCATTGCTTCCAACTAGGTGGGCTTTGATTTTGCATGCCAAAGCAGTTGATTTACTTGCACTTTTGACCTTTAAGGCGAATTTTGGTGGACTTGTGTGGCGAAAACTTTTATGTTTTCCTAACTAAATGCTAAACTTTCAACCGCCACTGTGCTGTGCAATGGATTGGCACTAAGTGCACCACATTTATTAGTTTTCCCAGCAGTTTCCCTGGCAAGTTGACCTTCATGGGTGGCAACTCCCACAGCTTCTTGGTGGTATTTTTTTATAGCATGCGTTTATGGTCGTCCTAGCACATATAAAAGTACTTAGAAACAAGCTCTCCCTCTCTTTCTCTCTCTCTCTCTAAACAGCTTCTAGTCATTAAGAGTGCAAACTCAATTTAAGCTTTATCTTACTTTATACCCTGTACCCATTAAATGAGTAAAATGGTTTAATTAGAGTTTTAATATGAAAATAAAGTGTTAAAGAGGTTTACGCAATACTTTACGAGGATATATAATGTCTAGCATATACATTTTTTATATTTGAGTGCATTCGTAAAAATATCAAGTATGCTCCTTCAGGCTAATTTGATTCCTTTAGCAACATTTGCCTCATTAAAATTCAGCCATATTCAGAACTTATTCAATTGCAAGCTGTTGACACAACTTTTCTTCTTGCATTTATTTTTTTCCAAGTTTTAGACAGCTCTTCAAAGGTACATTTAAAACGCAGAAATAATTAGGACACGAATCATTTGAGAGTTAGAAAAACAGACAAATTGCAAAACTAGAGCAGTTGCTGCTTTCGCATACAAGCAAGGTGTTTTTTTTTTTAGAGGGTATCTAATAGTAGTCTCATTTGTTAGTCTCTGCTCTAAGGATGTCACCTGTCGTGTGGTGCTGAAGTGTTAATGAGGCTCGCTCTAATGAATGCCACTGCCAACTGGGCGACCAACTTGTCTTGTCGCCTGGGGCAGAGAGTGCGTTTAATTGTGTCAACTTACCCGCATTATCTGCACCTCACAAGTGGAGGGGGAGGGCTGCACCGCAGCTGGCCTGCAAGACAGGTAGAGAAATCCTTGTAAATTACTGTCATCACTTCGAAAAATCTTTTACTTAAATGTGCCCGCCCTCCGCTCTGGCTTGACCTACTTTATCGCAGCAAGTGGCTGCACAAATTGCGCAACAAATGCCCCGAGGAGCCGGCGAAAACATGAAAAATGCGCAGCTCTTGGGGATGCGAGGGGCCCAAAGGCACCTCAGCGCCCAGTGGTGCGCCCAGAGTGGTATGTGCCATAAACTACGAATGTGTGCTTTACAAGCACGTAAACTGAGTACGTAGTATAGTACAGTTAATGGTATACGGGTCCTTAACTACTTTTAATGCTGGCTTTAAGGGTAATGTGGAATTGTGCAATATGAAGAAATATCTACTCCCTACAGCGACTGCATAAAGTGTAATAAAAGTAAACCTACCGACTAGCAGCTGCTTTAGTGCTTAACTATAGTTAGATACATTTTAATACTTGGAATAAAAATCGTTCAACTTCATTTTTAAACAGATGATTTTTTTTTTTACATTTTAAGATATGTATTTCCTATTATCAAGAGTTCGGTCCCGTTTTACATACATTATTATTTTGCAAATAATGATGCAAAACTTAGGTCCGGTCAAAGTTTACAAAATGTGGAAATTATTATTATTTTACTCCATGAGAAATAAGCACAGGTGTCGACCCACTAAGTCTTCCAAAATCAGATGAGATCCTGAATTCTGATATCAAAACAGATTTTTATAACAAAATTGTGGTTATTTTGAACACTGGGACAAATTTCATTTCATCCTCTTCTTTGTGCTTGTACATTTTTTTTTAGATTTGACATGAGTCTGAATTGATATTAAAAATAAACTCACAATAATACACTTTTTACCAGCATTGAAAATACATTTCATACACTTGTTCAAAATACGGTAAGGCGATTAAAATCAGCGCTAAGTACTTCAGGCTTATCGGTGCTCACTGGTCGCAAGATCAATGCAAAATGTTATTTTCAGAATATTTATTGTATTTATTTAATTTTGATAATTATTTAATAAATGCGTGTTGTCGCTGCGAGGAGTAAAACTAAACTAAGCGCCTTGCTGTTCTTATCAAAAAAATATGTTATAAATGAGGTTCCGTTTATGCCGCCCCCGGGGCATAGAAACAACAATTTCAACTTATCGGACCGACGGCGACAGCGACGCCGATGGCAACTACGACTGCGACGCTGGCGTTGACGCAGACAGAGCTGACAGGCAACACCAGCGACAACGACGACACACAAAACGAAAGTGTTTCACTGTCAAATGTCAGGCCCAATGCGATAAACGACAATTTCTGGAGAGGAAACGCAAATGGACGCGAAAATGTGCGATGACATCATCTCTTCGAAAACGAGAGCAAGTGGAAATGCGTTTAAAGTGCGCACAAATGACCCGAGCTTGACTTTAAAAGCTCAAGCTCTTTTTATAGCTTCAAGTATTACAATATTTTCGAAATGATGAAGTTATTTCCGATCCCAAAGATATACAGTGTAACTTGAACTCGCAATACGCTATTAAAGGCTTTGGAGAAGTTACTTAAGGTTTTACTATTTTGTCAATTTGAAGAACTTCATCTTATATTATTAAAATTTTTATAAAACATGCAATAGTTTATTTGATTAAAGTTGTAAAAACTTATTCGAAATACCCTACTTGGAAAAATTAGTGGGAAAAAGTCTAAAAGTTTTTATGCCATATTGTTGCTGCGGTGCCGCCCGGATCGCTTTACTTTGTTGTAAAGTATGTGGTACGTGTGCTTTAACGGCAATAACTTTTTGAAAAACATTTTTGTTTTCTTAAAATAGTAAAACATTTCGCTCTGATACATGTCAGAATTGATTGAATGCTCTGACCATATCTTAAATGGCTGTCGTAGAAAAAATATTATGTTGTAAAAAACGGACTTATGTCAATGGAGATTTCAATATTATTGAAATCTTCAAATTCCTATACATCAGTATCGCTTGGATCGAAACAACATATTATGAATAGTTGAACACATGTATGTATATTTTAACACAGTTTCTAGATCGTGCGGTTTTAAGATTGAACAGCAACTAATGCAACCACTGAGGGAATTTTATCATCCTACGACAAAAACCAATTACCTATTTAATGCAAAATAAAAAAAATCACCCTCTCTACTTAATCATATTCAGAATTGGCGATGAGCTAAGAGCTCATCTGACTTCAAATATGGTTGGGCATTGTTTAGCAACTATCCCGCCACCTACTTACAAAATCCCCCCCACAAGCAATATAATCGATAAGTATTTGGTTTTTATGGCACACTAATCAAAACAAATAAACACGACGAGAAATCGCGCAGTTGTTTATGTGAAAATAACGACAATTGCAGCGCCTGCTTATGGATTCGCGACTAGCAACAGCTATATGTATCTGATGGATGTGCACCTAGCCGCAGATAGGCAGATAATCAGACAGCTAGATAAACAATAGAGACCGAGATTGCCAGACGGCTGACAACGTCATCATCATTGTCAACGTCAGGAGTTTAATTTATGCCATTTGCCAGATTTATGACGTGGTTCCAGCTAACCCACAACAACTGCACACGTCATTCACTCTTAACATGGCCCAAAACGTTGGCCCCGAATGGCAACTGTAGAAATTGATTTTGACGGGACCTGCTCGTACACACCTGATATTATCTGGCGTGTTGTGGGTAGGCATTTACTATATTTTCAGGGACATGAAAAATCGATGCCTAACAATCTAAATGAACATTTCTCATGCTAATGGATAATTTGGCTTAGTTTCCGTTTTACGATTAAAGGACAACAAAATTGCTTTCGTGTACAGGGTATAATATGCTGGGTATTTAGGCGAGCCCTGACACCAGGCTACAAATAATATGTGAATGCTTTCTAGGTTGTGCTTCGAAATATAAGGAATTATATTCTACTTTAATTTTCTGATATTTCACCTAACTATGCGATTCTCATGATATCAAAAATTCCGATTGCACTCTTTTAGTTGTTTCTTCTTATTTCCGATGCGTACCTTACTGCCCTTCTATGTGATTTTCATGCTTTTAGATTCTTACGGTTTATATTAATATATACATTATATTTACTCGTATTTTTAGTCAAATTGATTAAATTATTTTTAGCCAAATTTATTATATAAGGTTACGGTTCCGTATATTATATTAGTTATGTTATATAGATGTGCTACAGGGTATAATTATATCGGTGCACGGTTCAACCAAATTGACCACCTTATTATGTTCTTGTTATGGAATGTTTACTTGGCACAGTGACACAGACCATTTGCGAGCTGGCATTGAGCCAAAAACTAAAAAAAGGAAAAATAACAAACGACTTAAACCCTAAAAAGAAACCCCTGCACAATATGAATAAAAAACAAGTATATGGTTGAGAAACTGATGCAATTTACAGTGCTGGCTAATTGCAAAGGCCAAGTGGCTAAGGCTTTAATACAATAAGAAAATGTATACATAGCATTCACAAAAATAAATGACTAAATAAATGTGTTAAGTAGTCAAAAGCCATAAACAAATCTGGTGCGAATTTTCATTGCTTTTCATACGCAACGTTGACGCTGACGCAATGCCAACCTCCTTCCCCCCCAACACAGTGTGGAGAGACAGCTGGCTTCCGTTGACCCTGGTCAATAAACTACCGAGCAAATGGGTAGCCAAAAGTAAACATCATAAACGAGAATATGTGTCAATAACGTGTAAGAGGCGTATTTAATGAAAAGCACAAGCAACTCATTAAAAAAATATATACTTAATGCGAGGATACAAAAGATACTCAAATGCCAGTCCACTGGCAACAGTAATTTTGGTATATATCCTTTATCTATTGTGCGCCTGATTAATGACACATAATAAACTTGTGTAGTTCTAATGGATGTGTTTTTTTTTTGCCAAAAGACAACATGAAATACGAACAAAGAAGGATCTAACAAATAAATAATGGCCAGGAAAGCACTTTGAATATAAATGGCCAAACCAAAAATTGCGCTTTAGGAAAACTAAACGAAACTAAATGATGATAAGAAAGATTATCCGTAGATAACGTTGTCTAAAACTATAGCTATTGTATTATATTATATAAGATATTTATAAATAAAATAATATATCTATAACCGTGGTTATTTAGGAACTTTACAGTAGATACTTGTAGATTCTTGTCTCCAAATGTTCATTACCTAGTGGAAACCTTTTGAAAACCAACCCTTTGTACCCAGTATCAGATAATGCTGCCTGTGTTTCACTTCCATCGCGGAAATTGCAAAAGATATAAATTATTGATAGCAAAAGCCAAGCGTACTAAATATTTTGTTTACATTAAATGAATTAAATGTTTGCCGCTTTTATGAATATGAGCAGTGGGTATGAACTTTAGATTGCCTACGCTACAAATTCTCGAGCTTTGTTTACATTTCTCGCTGATAAGTTAGCCTTTGGCTCCCCCACAACCACTGAGGATGGAGGTATTAGTCTGATAAGCGTTCGGCTTTCTGTTTATGTGGGTTTAATTATAGTCGACAGTGGCATAATGAAAGTGTACAAAGTGGCTGTGTGGTTGGTTTGTCAGGTTATCAGTGGTTGCGTACACGGAACCCATAAAAATAATAAAAAATATATAAATATAATGTAGTGGGTGCACAATGATTGATTTTACCAATGTACGCTCATGGCATTGAGGTTCAAGTTTAATGACTTGGGAACAGCACATGGGCATTGTACTAACAAGTTGTTGCGATTAGATATTGTAAATATTATCTATGATTTGATATGATAGCTCTTGTCTCCTCACACCCACAATTAAATTAATTTCCAAAGGTTTGGTAATTTGAATTCTACATTGATAACTAATGTGCGTGTGAAATGTCCCTTAGCACTTGGTTTGGCCTCCTGTTAAATTTATCATTTAGTTTGTAAGTTATAATTTGAAATTTATTGCATTCGCATTAAGTTGAATGTGGAATGTCCCTTAGCACTTGGTTTGGCTTCCTGTTAAATTTCACATTTAGTTTGTAAGTTCTAATTTAAAATTTATTGCATTCGCATTAATACCGTGACTTTCGAAATTTTACAACTTAGTCTAATAGTGTTTGATTTATCCTCCAATTAAATTTAACATATGAATTTTATTTTCATCACGTTCTTATTAAATATATAGACTATATGCTTGAAAAATCGTATTTGCTTTATCCTCCGGTTAAATTTTACATTTGCAAACAAGTTCATTGTAATTTTATAACACCTTCATTTAAAAAGAAAAACTGTGGAAACTAATATACGTATATATATATTTAACAACTAGCTACCGCGCAAAGTGTCCACTCGTAGACAATAAATGTGAAAAAAAAACAGAAACAAACATTTGCCGCATACATTGCGCCATGTATTATTAACGTCCTCTGACGTTGTCGAGCCAACTGCTGCTCCTATAATTGCCCGCTTGTCCTGGTCTAAATAAAGAATGCATATTGCGTGACCGAGAGCGCGGGTCCAGAGAGCTGGGGTTAACTGTGCTTTAATTGACACGACATTTTGAAATTTTTCATTGTTGGGCGTAGAACGCCCACACGCGACTGGTCAGAGCTAACAACAACTGTAAAATGAACACGAAATGGCAACTATTTATACATAAATGTGGAAAAATCGATAAATTACGGAGTAGCATTAGATAAACTTGAAATGACTGACTGAAAATAAAAATTAAAAACGTTATTTCCGCCTGAGATTCCGCCCAAAAAGGTCACACATAGACGCAGCGCTGCCCCTTTCGAGGTTGCATAAACATCCGCCCCGGGAGACGCGCTCAATCGGCTGACCAGTGCCTCGCATACATGCAACAAATTAAAATGGAAATCTTGAGTGGGTGGAGGTGGCTAATGGCTGGGCTAGGGGCAGGCGGTAGGGTGCTCTCTTGGAGCTGTCGTAGTCGGCTTTAATATCTTTCTGTATTTTGTTGTCTCGCTGTTGTCATGTGTACGTGACATGAAATAAAAATTGCTTTCCCGTATTTTTTTTTTTCGTTTTTCGCTTTTTTTTTTATTTGTTTCAATTTTTTACTTTTGATTTTCATTTCGATTGCAGCTGAGAAACGCGCAGGCACGTCTGCAATTTAATGTGCTGCTCTGCGCATTGTCTGGCCCTTTTGCTGTATGCTTCTCGAGCCACGCCCTCTAATGGCTAGAAACGAGCTGAACAGATGCCCGGGAATAAAGGATTGCGGCATATGTGTATCATGTAAACTAATACCTGTAGAGTGTGTTCTTTGCTTTTACAGGAAAAGCGGGAACGTTATAAAAAACTATTAACAGGCACTGGGAAATGTAAAGCTGTTTCCACAATGGCCGCCACAAGTAAGACTTTTTCGATGGAATGGTTGACAATGTAGCAGAAAATTAATTTCAAAGGTGATGGAAAATGTGTGGTAAATTCAAATGAAGATTATGTGAGTTTAATTTTTTAATTTAAAAATTAAATTGTGTTTAAATAGGTTAATTCTGAACTCTTGTTTTATAAATCAATATCATTTTATTTCAAATAATTATCAAATCATCAAGTCATTAGCCAAATTGATTAATTAATATTATAAAACGCAACGCTCTATACTCGATAAATTCAACACCCGAATTCGCGATCTTCCCGCTGTGCAAAAAAATATACTCTGTAGTGAAATGCAGAATAAAAAATAAAATTAGATTTGTTGCGTGGAGCGGGCGAGAACTGTATTTCAAAAAGCATATTCAATTTTCGTCACCGAAAGAGTTAACTAATTTCACCTGAACTAACTGCCTTTAACTAATTGATTATTGAGTGCAAACTGTCCCCCATAAATTCAATCTAGATATTGTCCAACCGGGTACAAACACATGTTTGTATGTATATATAGATATGGTATTATTTATATATAAGCCTTGCACAGTGTGCTTTTGCGGGACTGAATCATTATGAGTTTATGATAGCATTTTTAAAGCTATCGTTTAGATTTGCGTGGTACAGAGCAGACATGGAGTTCTACAATTCTTGTGAATCATGGTCTATGTATAGTCATCATAAGATGATTGCAGCAGCCGCCAAATGAACGATGCCGCATCTTGCTTCTAAACAACAATGTTAAAATCTATGTGAACTATAAGTAAAATGCAAAAAAATTAGTCATCTTAAGTATTTTAGTTAGAACCGAAGAACGAATGTTTTTGTGGGATGCAGAATTTCAGATAAACATTTTATCAACTTAAGCAAATAACTAAAGAATATATAAAGAGTATATAAAAGATTAAATAAGTCATATTGTTATCCCAATCCAATGGGAAGCAAGATAAAGATTATTGCAGTCGCATACAATCGACTGCACAATACTCTGTTCACACAAACCGATTGAAAGGAGTTTTCATTGTAGGCATAGTCGAAAGTGACTTTAAAACTGTAAAATGTTGTGGGAGCAAGAGTGGGTGTGGCAAAAATAATTGCAATCTTCAAAGAAGATTGTCATATCCAACTACAAAACTGTAGAAGCAGCCAGCCACACAGTCTGATTTTGTATACCCTAGTACTCATCCGAGGTTTGGTGTCTCTTGTTTCAATAAAAACGGTAAATATATTGACAACTTTGTAGACAGAGTTTAATGAACCCAATTAGTCATTTATTAAATGATATAGCAATTAAATCTGAGAATATTATTTCTTATATGACGGATCTAATAGCTTTGAAGAACTATTTTCTAACGCTACATATCCACATATATCTTTCTCCTCCAAAAGTAATTTCAGTTATATTTCGAATTCATATATAACACATTTTGGTTATCATATGTTATTAATCGATACGAAAGAAACTCTTTCGCATAATATCCGTCTATTTGTTTTCTTTTAAGACTATCTAGCATAGTCTGCACCTAAAATACTATCTTATCTCAGAGGAAATACGCTACTACGTTGTTTTTCAATACCTATAACCGATGATGTGTGAGGTAAGGGTATATTGATATATTAAAGGGTATATCACATTGAGTTCATTAAAAGAAATTCCTCAGAAACGCTCGATTTAATTCACGCTGGCGCTTCCAGTCACGGGTTTATCTCTTCTTTGTTTAGCTTTTCGAAAGGAATGTGTGCGCGCTTTTTCATGGGAAATTCCCCGCTGCGGCATTTTCCAGGCGAGCGCAAAAATGTAAATATTGCAATTATTTATGTGATATTTCTCTTTTCATATACATACGTATGTTTCTACTATATGTCGAGTAGCTACTTTTTTCTCTTTTCCCTTCAATGATTCAATCGTGCGGCCGTAAATGTCAGAAATTCTTACGCTCGGCATGCGGAAACGTGTTGGGGCAAACGCGTCGTATGCGCAATATATTTGGGTCAGCATGCAAATAGATCACCCACAGAGACAAACATCGAAATAGAAACTGCGCTAAATTGCGGCTAAGATTCGAGTTTTCTCTTGCCTAGTTGATTTTCGAATTCGAAATTTATGCACATTCCATGGCCGCCAGCTGTGCAAAACAAATAACATAACAAATTAATATTTGTGTAGCGCATAAAACAATTACCGAAAAGATTTTAATGAGTGCGACTTGTTAATTAACAGATGCCAGGCGAAGCATGAAGGTTTCTCGTCCACAGCCCCTTTAAGAAATTTCTCAATAGCAAAAGTGTCTCAAGTGTAACCGCATTTCGAAAATGTCTTTTGTAAAACATCGTCGAGCAAGAAAGTAAACACCTTTCAAAACAAAAGCAACCGCCATTAAACAAGTCGCTGCTATAGATATGAACAGGTACAAATGAGTTTTGTGTAAATACTCGTACTTAATATTAATTAGCTTGGCTGAGTCATCTGACCGATACGTAGACGTGTGTATAGCCCGTGCTCTAGCTGATTTCTGCAAAAATAATATCGCATTTTGAAAGGGGGCTCCGCAATATAATTAATGTCTTGTCAATGCGTCACCCATCCACAAGTATTACAGGTCAAAATTCTTATCAACCCAAAAAATTTTACCCTTGCCCAAAATATGTTATTGGATCCGTATCTATTTGTTGTTCAAGTCAAATATTTAATGTTTTTTGGTGCAAATATAATCTCTTCTTTTTGTTGCAAACCTTATCAAGTTATAAAATATTATTATACAAATAATCTACAATTTACAACCAAAACATGTCGCAGAAAATTTGACATTTTATGATGAAAAAGGTTCGAAATTAAATATATTATCAGGGAATTTAAGCAAGAATGCTCTTAGAAGTTCTTACTTAATTTTATGAATTAGGTAAAAACTGAATGAGGAAAAAACTTTAACCACGGTATATAACAATGATGTAATAACAAGAACAAGTGGAAAACTTTACAGCAAACAACAAAAGTACTTAAAGTTAATTGAATATCGATCTGAAACGAAATCGATGTATACATTTTTAAGCAAACATCTATTAGGTTTAAGCCCTGCATTTTTTATGTAGAAAAAAAGGAAACTTTGGAAAATAGAAAACAAAAAAGGAAGTGGAAAAAAATCACAACAAACTTGCAATCAAAAATATTGCTTGAATCAACAAAATTGAATGGAACAATAATTATCTAAGCCCTTAAAGAATAATATTAAAAATTCAGAAACTTTGTTAGTTTATCGTATGATAGGCTTATCAAATTTTTTAAATGGAACGGTGATTCCGTATATGTTTAATTTTCTATAAACAAAAATCCCAGTAGCTTTAAATTTACATGTACAATTTATCTTGCCAACATTTTGAACCCAAGGCATGCACTTACAGTCGTTATGCAGAGCGTCAAACGGCGTGTGGCGATAAAAAGTGAAAGAAAAAAAAACTAACAACAGCCCCACACAATCAAATAGCAAACAAAAGCCCCAAAAGGCCTTGAACGACCTTGGGCTTGGAGAGGAAGTGAGCGGATAAAGAGAAACACGACGGAAACTAGTTGCTGGGTGCGTTTTTAATGATGAAATACGAGACTTACATGGCGCAGTTTAACAAAAGAGAATCGCATTCTAAATTCTTACCTGCAATGAGAAAAACATAAGGAAAAAGCACTTTAATAATTTTGTTAGGTTTTTGTATAAATATACTTAAAGTACAGGTGAATTTATGTGACGCGGCTTTAATTGAGCCATGTAAAGTGCTTGAAAAACCGCGACCGCAGCTTTTCCCCCACACGAGTCACAGTTGCAGGCCACAAATCATGTGAGTGCCAGGGCCAGGGGCAGTGTGTGGAGGTGTCTTTATAGTATGCGTAACTAAATAAATTTGTCTTGTGCACAGACAACAACAACAGTAGCAACAATAACAACAACAACAGTAGCACACAGTGGCTGTTGGTGCAATGCATTTAGCTCGTGTGCTCATAAATTGTACTTGAATCGCCTTTGTTGTCGCTCGCAACGTGTTGCAAATGCACATAAAGCGGACTTGTAGTGCTTATGAGCAATGAGCAATGACTGCGACTTCAACTGCAAACTGCGACTCTGTCACTGTAACTGCGACTGCCAGCGAGTACCCGAGTGCAAACAAAGCGATGTGTGAGTGAGAGAATTAATGGGCGAGTGCTTTTGATGGGTTCATCGATCTAAAATATATTTGCATGCAAATTGATCAAAGTAAGTGACAGCTATTGCTATTTATATAGAATAAAATGTAGCATATGAGAAACTAGAAGACCTTAACAGCAATTTAAAATTACATTTGTGTTGGCGAAGTTTAAATACCCTTGTAATATATAAGCTGTTTGTACAAAGTATAAATATTTCCCATAATGCAAACTCTGAGAAAACGCGACTAGGTGTTCCGATTTAACCAACTGCGAAGTTATATAAGCCTCTGCAGGGGAGGGGCATAAAACTACATCAGAGGCAATTATATTAATACTTTCGAAAGAAATACAAAGCTGTTCCCTCTAGACGCAACTCGAAAATAAATATTTTGACCTTTTCGGCGAAGTTAACAACGACTTGCGCATGAGTCAGACGTCATTTGTGTATAAATGGCTCCTGCTAATTCCCTGGATGTTCTATTAATTAAAGCACTGGCCGCAAAAGCCCACAACAAAACCATAAAAACTAACCACATATACTATATTGTAAATAGTTCGCGTCTAGACAAATAAAAAAAAAGCTGCTGACTGCAAAACGTGCAAAAACACGCAAAAAAAAAATACAACAAAACAAAGAAAAAAGAAATTAACGCAACATGCGATAATTAATAATAAAAAATAAGCAGGCAAATGTCTTATAGTTAAAGCAAACACTCCGCTCAAAAAATGAGGCTAATTCGACTGCGCTGAGGCAGCATAATATTTAAAAGTTTATAAATCTACATTTAAGTACACGCTTTTTACAATTGTTCACTTAATATTTTATTTATAAGTGAATTTTGGAAATGCAGCAGCAGCAGCTATATTATCGAGGGCTTTTACATATGCATCTGTACGCTCACACATGCCATTTAAAAAAAACACAGAAAAAACATTAAATATAATTAAAACAAAAGCAACTCCCCAGAGTCAGGGAAAATAAATGAAAATGAAATGTGGCATCAACACGCGAATTTCGGTGCAATGTGCGTGCAGCATTTTTAATACTCTTGCTTTCATGTGAGCTTCAGCCTATTAAAAACTAGCCCAAATTGCAGACTGTACAAATAATTATACAGCTGGCGCCAAATGAAACATGTACTTTTTTAAAATTACTTTTGTTTTTTTTTTTAAATAAAATAAAAATTGTTTAAAATAATTGTTTTGTGAAATTTTCTGTAATTGCCGTATATTTCTGAAACATTAAAATTAGCTCTCTTGCAATTTTAAATCTGTCTGAAATACGAGTTAGAATTTGAAGCAGAAATTTTCTATAATTGCCATATATTTCTAAACCTAGCTCTTTTGCAATTTTAAATCTGTCTGAAATACGAGTTAGAATTTGTAGCACCAGGCAGTCTGTATTCCAGATATAATAAACAGATTTTTAAATCTAATAAACGTTTGATTTTAAAAATTCTTATAATTGGTTAAATTAATTTAAAATTTATATCTTTTTGAAGCTGAAGAGTCCTGTTTAGCGAGTGTGTACTATAAAAAGTACCTATAATTGTGAATTGTAAGTTGCTTCAGCTGTGTTAAAACTCAATCAGTATTTCTCCTGTTAATTGAAGTCTTTTTGAAACACGCAGCACAAACGAAACTTTAGAGCAGTTCCTATGAAAACACGAATTATGACAAGTATTTGTAAAGCTCAATTAAGCTAAGCCTGTTGCTGCGCCAGTTCCAGGTGAACCTATTCTGGATCAAATCGAAGCATTCATGAATAAATGAACAGCCAGGCAGACAAGCATCCAATTCAAAAAAAAAAAAGTTATTGAAAGGAATCTATCGAACTGGAAATATGTAGCTACAGCACTTGGTGTGGCATTTGAGCAGCGGCTGTTGCAGATACAAATAGTCAGCTGTCAGCTTCGCTGATGATGAAGTCATTTGCACTGACGTTCAATGACTCGAGCTGAGTGTGGCGCACATGTGCGTCGAATATATATATATATATATATATATATATATATGCATACATACATCTGAACCGACTTTTGCCTTATGTTTAATTCTGCTTTTATTGCTAGGCACTTTTGCAAGTTCCACATATTTGGCAAAAACCCATTTGATTTGCGCAGAGAGCAAATAATAAAATTGAATTTGCATTTAGCCAAATGGCAATTTGAATTTCCGCTTTGTTTGCTTTTCACGTTGAGAAAAAGAAAACAACAAAGTTATATGTTGATTATGAATTATTATTTTTTGTGAGTAGCATGTAGCATTTAAGGAGCCCATAAATTATACGGACATCAATGGAATTTTCTTTGTTTAAATTCGATTCCGTGGAAATTCGAATGATCAACATTTTCCTTTCAAGCATTCTGTTTGCTTTTCATACAAATCCCATTAAAATTTAATTAGACATGCGCAATACCTGAAATTTATTACATTTATTACTGCTTATTACCTGAAATGTTCGTTCAATTCAGAGTTTTTGTTTTGATATGGCAAGTCAATTATACGTGTAATTGCGATTGTATTGTTAAAAGGAATTTCAATAAGAAGTACATTAAACGAAATTAAAAGTTAATATAATTTTGAGCAAAATATTGAAACACCGACAGGCGTAAGCTTCAAACAGAGTAATTACATTTTGTGCTCAAATTAAGATTTAAATTTGAGTCAGTTTGAAGCCCAACAATATTTCACAGTGAACTTAATTATTCACATATATGATCTTTTAAAGTACTTGAATTTTATTTGCTTAGCTTTAAGCGTTTGAATTGAACAGCAGCAGATTTTTCATATCTGAAGTAGCCCTTCAAATGTGTCAAAGCAACAGAATATTGTTCGTGATTCGTCTGGCGTCAAGTGCAATTAAAAAATGATCAAAAACAATTGTGTATACAGAGAAAAAAAATTGAACAAGCAACAAAACAAAAAACCTCGACAACTAATGATTAAATAAAAAAAAAATGGACTCAAATGTTTTACTAATAAATAATCGAATGGTATATACCCTGTAGACAGCTATAAATGCAGTTATATATTGCGCTTAACTTTGCTTTAATATTTATATACAGATGATAAATAAAATGTAAGATAAATGCTCAAATGTAAGTTAAATAAAGCTATAATCAGTTTTTTGAAAATATTAGCTCAATTATGCTTTTAACGTATGAAATAAATATATTTTATGGTAACCATACATTTGTTGTTGTTGATATATTACAGGGTATATTTAATATACAAACATATACTAAAATAAAAACATGCGCAACTTGTGTGTCGTAATGTTTAATCGAACACATACACACACACGCACACGGTTACATCCGTATACTATATAGTATTTAGTATATGGCTGACTTATGCAAGCCACATATATATATATATATATAACTCAATAAAACCGAGTTTTAAACACGGCGTCAGCTTGGCAACACGACACAAAACGCGATAAATTCTAATTGCGTCACGAGCCAGCCTCGAGCCAAAGTTGAGTTTTGTTGTTGTTGTTGTTGGCAGTTCCAATGGCAGCAGGCGACGCACATGGCGTATGCTTAATCTCGGCTCGTGTCCAGGCTAATTGTGGCTGTATCTAAGCAAACTAGCCGGCACTTTGGGTGGCTTTTCGGAGCGAGCGAGAGAGAGAGAGAGAGGGAGAGAAAGATACTTGAGCTGCCCCACTTGACATATATATGCCCAATATGACATAACCAGTTACAGTCTGTTTGTTGTCAATCATTTGCTGCATTTCGCAATAGTTTTTGCTTGATTTCAATTTTTTTTCTCATTTTTTTCTACTTTGCAATTGAATTTGATATAAAAGCTGAAATTTGTGATATCAAGTGATGCGACTAAAATGATTTTGATTGGACTGTTGTAAATGTGTGATGTGTATGTGAGTGTGAGTGTGTGTGTGTGTGTGTGTGTGTGTGTGTGGGCGACTTTTCAGGCACAGTAAGTGTGTCAAGATTTCGCCATAAATCAGTCGCAGACGTTTTGGTTTGCATCGCATCGCAATGGGTTTATTAATGATCTATTGTGCAGTCTTTTGTAGCACGAGTAAAAGTTTTGTTTTTTTTATTTTTATTTCTGTTTTAGCTAAACGCCCAGTAATTAGACAAAGGCCTCTGGAGGCTGTCTAACCCCTCAAGGCAGTCGTGATTTATTTTTTTGTAATACTTGCATTTCGTATTTGTTTTACATTCGAAAGTTACGTTATGCTTTTTTCTTAATGTTATTATTTCGTTATGTAATTTTTGGAAATTGTGCAATCGAGTTTAGCTAATGTTAAATTGGGGAAAAGGCGAAAAAGCATTTAGAATTAACATGGAGACGAACAAAATGATTTCAATTGGGAATTATGAAGTGGCAAAATGCAAAGAATTATAAATTGAAAATGTTTTAGATTACAATAGAAAAAGGTTATTAATAGCTAGGTCTAAATATGATAAAACATTTGATTGCTACAGAACTTCGCTTTGGTTTGACAATTGAACTGATTCCAACATCAGCCCATTGTAATTTAAGTGGAATAAATTCGTGTTGATTATAAGGTTTTTTTTTAATAAAGGAGGTAGATTACCTCAATCTTTTAGATTTAAATTAATATACTCGCGTATTATATACAGCTTTGCCAGATGTTCGTTTTTTCCTTTAGCTTTCCACCAATTGAAAATGAATTTAAAGTCAAATTTTCCGTCCATTTTGCTCATTTAAAGCCAAAGATAAGTTTCGCTTGTATAACCTTTGAACTCTGTTTTCCTTTTGAGAAAAAATTGAATTTTCAAAGAAATATTCATAAATATACCTAAAAATATGAAACTGTCAGCTTAATATATAAACATATATCTTTAAAATAGCAGGTACATCTACTTTGTTTCAATTTTTCTTTTGTTTTATGACAAAAAACCAATTGATTAATAATCATTGACAAGCGACTTATCTAAAGTACTTCTCACACAGACACATTCATAACTATTTAATAGGTACAAATGGACTGAAGAAAATTTTCAAATAATTTATATTTATGACGCTGTCTTCAACTTGCACTTGAAAATGGGCAACAGTAAAAACAAAACTAAAAAAAAAAAGTAGATAAAGCATAACACAAAACACAGTGTACAATAGGTAAAGACAAGAAACAAAATGAAGACGTAATGCAAGCACCTTGATAATGAACGATAATGAATATATTACATGGCCCATGGCCACGGAATTTACTTGGGACAGCAAAAGAAATCCAACTGAAGTGGGATATGGACATGGACATGATTGATGCACAACATAGGCTCCAAAAATAATAACAAAAAAATATATATAAAAAAAAAAAAAAAACAGCGGAAAGATAATTGAGCCGAGGAGCAGTCAAATTGAACTGAACTAATGGGCACTTGAGTGCCGCGGAAGTCGTGGAGCGCTACTTTGCCAAGTTATTGAACTTTGCTTTTAAAATTAACAGTCTGCTGGGCTTTAATGCTAAAAGAAACACAAAAAAATAATAACTAAATATAAAGTTAACGCGCAATAAACAAATATTTATTAGCAACTGTGCAAATATGCTGCAGCTTGCCTGCCTAAACGATCGCACGCATCGAAAATGTGAAGGGTGCACAGGAAATTCCACGAACTTGCGTTCACAAACATTGATTTTTAACCGTTTACGCAAATCAAACAAAGGCTTTCAGCGAAACATCTTTCGATCTGAAGATTACCTTGTAGAGAATATAATAATTCTGGCATGATATGAGTAACGTATAAAAGGAGACATCTCCGACCCCATAAAGTATATATATTTAAGATCAGCATCAACTGTCGAGTTGATATAGCCATGCCAGTCTGTTCGTCTGTTTTTATGCGGATCGGACCGCTATATCATAGGTTCTTGTACAGAAAAAAATTGAACATAATTCTGCAAATTCAACATCGAATCACTATATTTATACAGCTGCCTATATAGCTGTCATAGGAACGATTGGTTTACGAGCTTCACTGTTCTTTTATATATGCAAAACCGTAAAGTAAATGTCTACAAGGGTATTAAGTTTTTGACATGTTGAAGATATACGTACTATATTGGTAATAAAATATTTTGCGAAAAAAGTTAAGCTCATTAAAATAAATATAAGCTTTAATACAAAGTCCAAAAAGTTGGTGTTAATAAAAAGCCGTTTTGATCTTTTTATAAACAGTTTCATATTATTTTTTCTATCATTTTAATTTATTTGTGTATTCATGAATTGGTTGGCTTCCCTTAAACAATGTGATAAAAAAAAACTACATTAATTTATAAAATGATATGGAACTGGAATCGTTTTGGGGGTTTGTCGCTTTTAATTTATTTAATCCAAAGAGCCTGCAGGCAAAGAAACTTTTCATATACAATTGTGAGTGCGCATTTTAGTTAAGTTACAAAAAGTTGCCTGGATTTAATAAATAATAAATTTTCAGATTCAACCAATATTTAATAATATTAAACTCCAAAAAATGAATTTGCGTAATTTAATAACATGAAAGTAAATGTAAATATGGAAATGTAAATTAAGTAGTACAAGAAATTAAATTTTAATTGAAGCCCGACACTTGTTTCATTAAATATTAAGTTGTCACAATTTGTGTTTCCTTTGTTTTCTTTTCAGTCAATAAAAAAATTACCTTTAACATTGTTTTCTACTCAATACCTTTGGGAGCCACCCTTAAAGCTATTATATTTCAGGAATGTGAACTCAAAACCCAATTTCGCTACACTTATTATCAACATTGTTGTTAAGTTCGCTTTAGTTGAAAAATTGCACAATTCGCTGTCTCAACATTTTGTAGTTACAATTTTTTTGCGCAAATTGCATTGAACGAAAAAATACTGTGAAGACATGCAAAAAATTGTATCATTAGCTCAGCAAATATTTGCGATTACAGTTTATGAGGTCGCGAGTAGAGCGGAGACGGGGGCGGGTAATTGTAAAAATGTTTTGCACTAAAATCGGTGCCAGAAATCGACGCTGACATAAAAAATATAAAAAAAAACGGCAAACAAACAAGCGGCTGAATACAACAATATAAAAATTTCAAAATATATTATTGGACAGATAATAATAACAAAGATAATAATAACCATAAGGAAATACAACAATAGTAACATTATTGTGGGCTTTGAGTATTGTGCGATTGAACAATAGAATTGGGCGGTAAAATTTAGTGCAAGGCAATTTTTGACTGTCATTCACAAAGGTAATGTAAAAATAGAATAATAAAAAGAAAAATAAACACAAAAAATTATGATCTTGATACATGCTAAAAATGTACTTTTAGAAAATTGAGGTGTGAAGTAAAGTGGGGATAATATGTTCAGGCAGAGAGCTGGTCTCTAAAAGTATGTATGTGTTTTATCCTACTATGTACACTTTGGAATGCCTAAAAGTTATGAGCTTTAAATAACGCAAATCTCTTGCTCAAATGAAAGTATTTCAAATTAATTTTACCACACTCTGCTGCCCCTGCGAGGCAGACAACACATTGATACGTTCAAAATGAAATTGTCTTGTCGGCTTTTAATCTGCCACAAATTAATTGCCATTTTTGCCATTTGGCTGACAATTGTTTCAAGTTTATTTCTTTTTTGTACTTCAGCTTTCTACAATTTTCACTTCAAGAAGAGCAGAAGAAATCAGCTCACATTTACAGACACAAAACTTGTTCTGCCTTCAGATTTCGCTAATGAAAATGAAACCCACACACACATCGATTCCACATTCTCTGCACTTAACTGGCACGTGATTAAACCAGACGCTGGAAAAATCATCTTAATTTCTGGAAAAGTAATGCCTCAAAAGATGCGCCGCGTGTAAATTTAGAAACTCTGACATCATAATAAATTTCACAAAGAAAAAAACACAAAATGAAACGACAAAGTTCGAAATTGAATTTATGACACAGTTGCAAGAATTTCCATTCCCCATTCCCCATGCAACAGGAACTGGGGGCGGGGGGAATGTGCTCGGATTTGGGTCTTAATTGTTTGTGTGTGGGTTGTGTGCGCGTGTGTGTGTGCTTATTGAAAGCCAATATCAATTAAAGGCGCTGGAATTTTGGATTGCCTCCATGTAAGCCACACGGAAGTCAACAACGAATGCATTAGGCAGTCGCAGTCGCCTAATGTTCTATTTTTGCTGTTTACTCAGTGACAAATCGTCTGCGCAAGAGAATCAAATTTGTCTACAAATATTTATTTAAGTAAAGTCAAGTTTATTTGTTGGACAATATACTTTGAAGATGATGTCGAAATTATATTAGTGTCATAACTATGTGAACATAAGAGCCTAAAGAGAATAGATATAATACAAATATAATAGCTATTTTCCAATAATTATAAAAATTTATACCTTAAATATATATATTTTTTTAATTGTATAAACAATAAAGAAAAAATATAAAAATAGAAGAAAATTCTATGTATATATTATTTTGTATAGCCTGAGCCCATTGCAAATGTGTATAAAGGGTATAATGGTTTTTAGCAAATGTATGTAACAGGCAGAAGGAAGCATATCCGAGCCCATAAGGTATATATATTATAGATCAGCATCAATATTTGAGTCAATCTAACCAAATCCGCCTATCCGTCCGTCCGTATGTATGAATGCAAGGCCTTGCATGTAGGTCCTCCCAGTGCCCGTTGGCCCGCGAAGTACGAGTTTGTTTCCCATAGTCGATAATTTGCCTCATTTCCAAGCAGTCGATAAAAATCAATATCGAATTCGTATTTTTTGAGCAAATTTCCTTGAATTTGATTGCTTGAAACCCAAATTTTACATGTAGCTTCTAAAATAGTATATAAAACCCATTGCTCTATGGGCTGCATTGCTGCAGTTGGTGTTGGTAGAAGAAGGTTCAGGGTATCTTCTAGTCGATCACTAACGACTAGAGCTCCTTTACTTGCTTTAATAATAAAAGTGTGTGGTTAATATGTAGACACAATATCTAGTTAAGAGATGTATATTTCTGGTAATTATAATGGAGCATTCAAAGCAAAAGACCTATAACTCAAACCTAAAAAACACCCAAAACTAGTCGGTTTTCAAATACCTGTTGATTAATAGACATTTAGCTATGCTTGCACTCAAAATGTACCAATTTATGTTGATTTAATTTATGCCAAATTATTTATGCTGCATTGTAAAAAGTCAGCGCCTGCACTTGAAGCGTCTCTCAAGCGTTAATATAATTTTCTATTTTTTTTTTCAATTCCTGTAACCATTGGAACAGCTTTGAGTTGGGCTGACAGGTTGTTGCCTGGCATATTAAAACGCTGTCATTTGCGATTGTTGAGTGACGAGGTGATTGGACGAGTGTTAAGGCGAGTAATTATCAATGTAAATTACATGTAATATTGATGAGCATATTGGCATTTTAATTGGTATTTGTCACAAACATTTGATTTGGATGTAAGAATGAAATTTAAGCAAAAATATTCTAAGAAGCGAAAATAATTTTTTTTCTCAATAAATCTTTAGATAATCAGCTAAGCAAGAAACCAGTTAAAAATTGAAAACCAGTTCGTTTTTATTTCGCTTTATCAGCAAAGATGTAAATGAAATTCGGCTCTCAAAAAGACCAAAAAATGTTAAGTTATATTATCTAATCAAATCTAAATATTTAAGAGATAAACAGTTTTATTTTTATTCTTTATAAATGTTAAAAAAAAAATTTTTTTCAAAACCTGTTCGTCATATTTAGAACGTAGCCAACTTTTCAGCTGTAAGTCGAAATTCGGCTTTATTTAAATTTAGATATGCCAAGTCTACAATGCTTTTAAAAGTAATAGATATGTTTACATAAAAATCTGAGAATTGGACAATCCAATACTAAATACTAAATACTACGTAGTTTCTATATAAAAACTATATTTTCAAAATTTTTTTATATATTCATAAGGGGTTTCGAAAGATTAAAATGTATAATTTTTTAGACGATAGTTTAATTTGTCATTTGTCAATTCGACTTTTTCCATCTTATTTTTTAATTTTTAAAATTTAAGATAGGTCACATATGTACCTTCATACAGTGTACATTTATTAAACCCTTCCGCTCACTCCTTTTGCACTCCACAGTTGCATATTTTCTCATATTAGCATATTTTCCTTCGAACTGTGGAAAAGCTGATAAAGCACCTCATTAATTGAACTGTCTGTTTCAGGCCAGGAAACTTTTTCAGTAAAACTGACATCATAATAAATTATAAGCAAATATGTGAAATGCCTGAAACTAATTCACCTAACACTTTAGCTACCCTGTCAGGCTGTCAGGTTTTGGGCGCCGCCATTAGGCCAACTCGCGACGTGGGCGGGGGGCGGGGCGGCCACAAACTTGGCTTTTGCCGAGTCGCTTCTCGTTTTCGGCGTTAATTTCTGTAATTTTGTTGACAATTCTGTCATTTTGCGCCAAATTGTTGTGTCTCTGGCTCAGCTCGTTTGTTTATATTTGTGCTAAAAGTTTGTCGTCAACTTGTTTGCTGCACTCGTTTGATTAATTTGCCTAAACAGTTATCGTTGTTGTTTTTGTTGTTGTTGTTGTTGTTGTTGTTGTTGTTGTTGCCGTTCTTGTGTCTGTATTTGGGGCGTTGGCTATCATGGGGCGCGTGTGTTGGGCCAAATAACAACTCGTACACTTGGCCATTTAATTTCATTTATTTGAATGCGAATTGGTGCTGAGAGATGTGTTTTTTTTTGTTTTTTGGATGGGGTATTTTTTTTCTCTTTTCTGGTTTTGGTTAGCGCAAGGTCATTGCAGTAACTAATGGATTTATTTACGACCCTCGGAGGGGATAGTAAGAGTTGGGGCAGACATCCGCTTGAATTGCCTAATTTACACAGAAGCTAAACAATTTGAAATCAAAAAGAATCTCTTTGAAAGTCGAATAAACACTATAAAAATACTATATTCATCAGATTTAAAAGATAACTTGAGCAAAGTAAAAAAGAATTCTTTGAATATTTAGCTGTAGTTTATTTACGACATAAATTATAAAAGAATTCGTTTTATTTATAATTTTTTTATGTTTTTAATATTTATTTGACTATTCTTCTATTTATCTTAAAACAATATATCAATTGTTTTTATATTTAATTTCAATAAAATTGTTAATTTACTGTCATTTAAGTTATTTAATTAAGGTATCAATATGTTTATTGTATTAAAATGTTTTTATTTTAGTCAAACCATATTTATTAATAATGACTTTATATATTAATTTAAATTAAACTTTGTTTCTATTTAGTTTTGTTGTATTTTTTATTTGATGTTTTTTGATTTTTCATTATAATTGCAATATGTTTAGAAATAATTAATATTTCATATTTCAACAAAACTGAATTCATTTGAAATCTTGTTTTTTTCCCTGACTGCCGCAAGCTAAAATTAAATAATTAAATCTTTGCCTGGCCATTTTTGCAAGCCTCTTCGAAAAATTTTACCCTTTGCATTGACCGCCTGCCCGCGCCCGCAGGCTATACAAAACTGCTGCAATTATTTCTCAAGAACTCATATATAATGCAAGTGGCTAAAACTGACTCAACTTTTGATGAATGCCCATAACAGTTGGTCGCACCCCCGCCAGGCGGGCAAACAGTGGGTGGTTTCTATTTTTCAACTCCTATTCTATTCTGGGTTCAGCTGCAAATAATTAGCAGGAAAACTATGCAAAATGTGCATAAATAAATAATAACGCCAACGCGCAAATTGTGGGTTATAAGCGACTAATAATAATGCACAGCATGAGATACCCTGTAAATGCGGACCTTGGCGCTCTGAATACTTGTTGGGGAATATGTGAAAAATTTCTAAATAAATATATGAAAATTATAATTTTTAAAAATTCTATTTTCCAGATATAAGAAACGAATTACATATCATTTTTTTTTAACTCTTTGTTAATTGACTGTTAAACGATTTCAAATTAAATTGAATATTCACCAATTCCTTTTTCGCTAATTTACAGGGTATCTGCTAGTCCATAAGACAACTTTTAAAGATTTCACTCACTTAGTTTTCGATTTGTTTGCAGAGCAGCAACAACGAGCTGAACTGGCTCATCAGCAAATGTTTTCCGGCTTTGGAAATAAGCCCCCACTTAAACGTCGCCCCGGTCGGTCTAATCGTCTACTAGAAGTAGGGGCCCCCTTTTTTTTTAATATATATTTTATATCCGCCAGGCGTACAAAATGCGGAAGTGCTTTAATTTGAAAATTTGCCGATGACGGCGACAAGTTAAGTTTAGTTTTTGCTTTTAACCAATTTTTATTTTAGTTGAGCGACATTCCCACGTTAGACAATTGAAATCGGAATTGGAAGCGGTCTGGCGGGAGGGGGCGAGAGGCGACAGCTGTCGAAACTGGGTCGCAATTGCAACTGCAACTGGAACTGTTGACGGCATTGAAGCTGGACCCGGGCCTGAAGGTTACTGCAACTGCAATTGGAGGCTACAGAAAAACCCAGTTGTTGCTTTTTTCCGCCCCTCTTCTTCGCGCTCTGGGATACTCATGCGTTTATTTACCCGTCGAACTTGTCCAGCATTTTAAAATTTGTGCATTTTATATAGTGCTGCTTTTGAAAAGAAAAAAAAAGTGATTAAAGAATGTCGTCGGCTGACGGCTTGGCTTGGCGGTTCGGCTGCTCGGCATGCATACCAAGCGGAAACCTTGGCCCTGACTTGGATTTCTCGCACTGGTTACAAAAGGAGGCATTGTTCAGGTTTCCGTTCGTTTAAGTTTTTGTTTTGGGTAATTTTGTGTGTTTGGATTTCTATTTTAAGGAGTTTATCATTTCGACATATTTTAGTTTGAGTTAGTTTGTTTCAAGGGCGCTTCGAAAATAGCTGATAGAGAATTTCTGTTCATAATCTTGTATTTTACCTAATGCAATGATTAACACGTTATTTATGACTGTATAAATATAATCAAATATTTTAGAGTTGGGGGAGCTGTCATTGAGTACCTCAATGAAAATCTTCGATCGTAAAAATATTTCAATGCGTTATTCTTGGGGAGTATTTTCAATGCTGAGCTAAAGTATCTTAAGATTTAGGAAATATTTTTAAACAAATATTTTAAAAGTGTTTCAAATGGAAGAAACGAGAACATAACGAGTTTATTTTTCCTTTTATATGTTAACCCATTTTAGGTGTCGTTCTCGCATGTTTCCACAGAAATTAATAACATGTTTAAAGACACCTTTCGAGTAACAGTTTCGTGACAACTGAAACCCATGTGTAACCCAAATAGTCTGTCTTGCACAATTTTAAGTCGCAAAGCTAACACACTTTACATTCGCTCTATTTTCCTACTTCTTTTTTTTTGGCAAATTTATACGCGACCAGCATGGCAAATGACTTGACACGCAACTGAAATTGAGTTGAAAGTGTTGAGAGCAGCGAGTGCAGGCATTTTGCTTACCGGAAGGCCCTTAACCCCAGCCGTACATTAATTAATAACTTTTTATCCGAATTCGCAATAGCCCATAAGTCCATAAATTCCACAGTAGCCGCAGCTCGGAATTAACTTTGTATCTAATCAAAGTCCAAATGCGTTTAAATTACAAAAAGCACGAACAACTTTGGGTACAGGTAAAGCTCCAACTCCCAAACGAGTTGCGGATACTTGAGAGTGCTTCGAGTGCGGTGAGCGAGCGTGAAAAGTGATTGAATTACAGTAGCTGCGCCTCGGGCGGAAGGGGGCGGAGAGCGTGAAGCTGTAGACCAGCCAGTACGAAGACATCTTTCGCCTGGTCACTTAAGAACCGCAACAGGTTTTTAGTCTCTCGGGGGCGAGAAGAGAGAGAGAGGAGGAAGATGACTTGCAGAGTTGATTGTTGATTCATTATCATCACAATTAAGTTATGGTGGATATAATTAAGGGTATTCCCAGGGCTGGCCACAACAAGAAATTTTAATGTTGCTGCACTAGGGGAATTCCCCTAGCCCCTAATAACATTCATGGTATTCTGTACTGATCTACACTTTAAAATGAATCACAAGAGATTTGCTAAGTAAATTAGTTTTACATAATTTATATACAAATAAAACTTAAAAACCTAGTTTTATGACGTGTACTAACGGGAAAGTGTTTGCATCTATAGTATTAACATTAATAATATTATATCTTTTCACATCTGATTTAACTTAAGTCTCTTATTCATAGGATTTCTTTAGCACAAATATAAAATTACCAAGAGTATGTTGTATATTTACATCTTATATTAACTGATGTCCAAGTTAGTGTTAGATAAAGGGCATTCCCAGAAATTTTGATGAAATGGAATGCGCTAGAAAGCTTAAAAAGGCCTATTTTTTACTATTTTTTGTAACAATAACAAAAAACAGAGACGTAAATAGAAACTCTAGAATTTACTTAATACCAAAACTGGTCTCTTTAAGCAGTTAAGTCATTCTCTTAGCAAATGCATTGTTCTTTATTTCACAATTTAGGTTATACCCGTTTCAAAAACTCATTACTTTCAGCGCTGATTTCCGAATCAACAGCCACTTAAGCCCTTAAGCATAGCTAACAACTCGGCAGCACGCCCCAATGAGAACCAAATGCCCCACTCACTGTGGCAGTCAGTGGCAGAACTTAATTAAAAGACACAGAGCGAAGCAAAGTCCCTTCATAACCAACCAACCAACCAGCCAACCAAGCAACCAGTTTAAGTCAAGCAAACCAAGCAAATACTCGGAATATCAGCGTTGTGCACATACTTCTACGACACACTGTATATACTTATGTGTAGAATATGCAGCACAACGTCCTTGAGTTGCATAAAAGCTTATGAGCGAGGGGTGTTCCTTGAATTTCATTTGAACAAATTGCAAAACATAAATGTTTTTCATTATTTTATCTGTTATCAATAAGATGGATTACTTTTTACGAACATTAATAATTTTTAAAAATAAATGTCGATATTTTTGATCGATATTTCAATTTTAAATGGAAGACAGACTTCATTTTCATCAGATAATTATTTTTTTAATACGTTCAAAATAGATTTAAAGAATAACTAAAGAGGCTAAGAAAACAACCATTAATAATCCACGCATATTTTTAGGTTATTAATAACCTATTTATGAATCTAAGATTGAGAAAATGTGATTGGCCAGAGAGAGGCAAATCAATTAATTTCATAAATTTAATAAGAATTGAGTTGACCTGACTAAAATACTTGAATTTGCTTTTTAATAACCAATCTGGCAGCCCGTAATTAACTTTTTAATTAAAACCTAAAGAATGTGCTTGGAGAAAATAATAATGAGCATAGCAATTAATTGGGAACACAATTATTTAAAGTTTATTTTTAATTTTAAATGCTTTAAATATAAATTCAACTCTATTTTTCTAGCTACTTTATCTCACATAGTTCATGAGCAGCCCTATTTGAAAAGCGTATGTACTCTTATATACAAACTCTCATCTTTGCGCAAACTCTACTGCACTTGTCGTTGTCACGCCCCTTCGCTTTCCCTGCCCCTGCACCCTACACAACCACCTAAACTGGCAGTAGAAGAGGAGGAAGAAATACAACACGAAAATGTATGAAATGCATGCAATATCAGATGACAGCTCCACGACACTCACCTAGAGGGTCGCCCTCTCTCGCCCTCTTGGCAGCAACAGGCAGAATGTGCACAGAAAAAAATTTTAATTTCTATTTTAAGCCCATTTTAATCGTAAAAATAAGAAAATAATTATAAATGATATACAGTTTTGTAGAACCGAACCAGATTTTTCTCGTCAAGCGATTAGCCGAGTTTTTAATTGCGATTTCAACCGTAATTCCAAAACAAAGTTATTTTTAAGTAAAAGGGTTTTAAAGTTACTGAGTTTATAAATATGCAAATTTTTAAATGTTTATATTCGACACAGTTTTTTACTTTTTTTTTTTTATTTATTTAATTTTGCGGTCTGTTGACCGGTTGGGTAATTTTGATTAGCTGCCAGGTCAAAAATAAACGAATAAATAAATAAATAATAAAAAAACAGTCGCCGGAGCCAATTGGTCAAGTGAGGTTTTTTCTCTCTCAAAGATTAACCTCATCGCTGGCCGTCGATGATCGTATGTAAAATGTAAAGCAATTTACATGGGAATTTCCAACAACATAAATATGTTAAATACAGGAAAAGCCATTTGCGCAATTCAAATTGAAATAGCGCAAAAATTTGTTGCCGTGTTTACTTTTTAACGCTTCAAGAAATAATTATTGGGCAATAGAAGAATAACCTCCAAAACTAGAAGCAGCTGCTGCAACAAAGCGGAAAAAAGAACCGCTAAACATTTGCCACAGAAGCAACAACAAAAGCGCACCAAAAGGCAGCAGCAGGCGGAACTTGTTTCCGAGTGCCCCCAACAACAGCGAAATAGAAGACAAACGAATATTCTCTCACATTTAAAACGGCAAAAGTCTTATACACAGCGAGAGCGAGAGAAAGAGAGAGAGGGCAACAAGCAGCGCGGCTGCTTTGCTATTGTGTTTTGCCATACGTATTGTTGTTGTTGCTACAAGCGTCGCCTCATTAACGGCAAGCCCCAACAACTACACACACGCATACAGTTATATGGACATACTTATACAGCAAAGTCTGCGACCCAGTGACGTCTTCTAAATGACGTCGCAATGTCGCCAGCGCTCAGTTGTTGTATGTAAAATGTATGCATATAACTATTAACAACAACAGCAGCTACAGCAGCGCCGTGACCTCTGCACGTAGACAGCGAGCTTGAATGTTGTTAACAGCACACTGTTGGGTTTGCTGTTAGAATTACTGTGACAGTAACAGTTTTACGGGAATGTGACTTTTTCTCAGCGTGAACTCGGAAAAATTGAATTTCTTAAATATGTATATTGTTTATTACCTATATTTGAAATATTTCTATTAATAACTCTAGCAGTAGATACTTTATAGTATAAACCTTATCTAAGGAAAACTGTATGTCTTTCTCCCAGACTAATTATAATGGATGGGACTTAGGCACAGCAGGTTGTACGATTAATTCCTAAGCACAAAGTTCACAAGCCTTCACTATTTTCCTAATATCGTATGTTGATAATCTTTCATTCATTTCAACTGCTTACTTCCCATCAATCTGAATTTCCACACATATTTTGCTTGCCTCTGTCAACATCATCATCATCATCATTAACTCACACACACTTTTCGTATAACGCATACTTGGGCCCAGTTTACATCATCTTTGGCATGTGAAAAGCGTTTCCGACTTCCGCATGAGCGTTATATTTTTGCTGGAGGTACTTTTGGCCGGGACAAGTCACTGGTTTTCTACCAGCTCGCTGGCGGAGGACGGGGTGGAAAATATTGATTTTACAGTTACTTTTCAATGTTCAAAACAAAAAAGATTTCATTAGGCGGCAGACTAAAGGATACCCTATAATCAAGTTCAAGTGAAACATATCTTTGTTTAATTTACTAATTTGTATATTGAGTTTTTAGTATCGTGCATTTACAGGTTCAAAATTAAAATCTTAAATATTTCTGAACTATTTAAACTAAACGATTTTTATTGAATCAGAGCAAACAACAAATTGTTGCAGACTTAAATAGGTTTAAGTCCTTTAGATTAAGAATAAATACGCTCTATCACTCCTCCAACTAGCTGTAACATATACCCGCACATATCGCGTATACACCTTTAGCCCATTTCAAATGGCTACAGGGTATGGAAAAAACAAATTAGTTTGTTTTGGACGCGTGCCGTGCACGCGTCCACCGTAATTTTCTCGGAACCAGAGTCGTGTCTCGCTTTCCATATTCCCAAATACATTTGAAGGGGGTAGGGGCGACATGCATCGCTTGTTTCCCCCTGTCGGACAGGTGTTACCTATGGACCCGTGTGTGTTCTGTTCCTCTTCTTCACGGGGCACGCGTCATGTGTGTGACCGAGCATTGGGCTAGGGCTTAGGGCTTAGGGCTTAGGGCTACGGGCTACAAAAAATCAATTGGGCCTGCTTTGTGGGTCAAATTTTAGTTGCAACAGCTTTTCGTAACACGTCTTAAAATCTACATCATGGCACGCGCACATTTGCCCCAGCCCAGGCTTCAGGGGCGCTGAACTTTGAAAGGCAGCTGTGGGGTGAGGTGAGGTGCGGCGCTTAATCTAAAGCATTTACACAGCACTACAAGGCGTGGGCTCAAACAGTCTCCATTCTCCACTCTCCACTTTAGTCACCATTCTCTCCGGCGAGTCGTTTACTTGACAGCCGCCTTCGCTGTATGTCATCCCTCTCTCCCTCGCTCTCTTTCTCTTTTCCACCCTTCTGCCTTTCTCTTTCGCTTTGCCCATTCCTTTTACGATGCCTGCTTTTCATTCATTTTTTCGTATGATGACAACTTTACGTTGTTGTTGTTGTTGTTTTTAATTTTTAGCCCCTTGCTGATAAAAAAAAGTAAAGCGAATTCTTTGGCCTGTTTGTTGGTGCTTTACGCTTGACTGATAGTGTGTGCGTGTGTGTGTGTGTGTGTGTGAGTGAGGGGGAGTGACAGAGTGTGTGTGTGTGTGTCTTCTTTGACTGTCATACATTGATATATGGGGGCATATTCACATAAAGTACCATGAGGAAAATTAAAAGTAATATACTTATGTATATCTATTTTTTTTGCCCTTTATATACTTAAGTATATTTTCCTTTACTTATTAGAAGTTATTAAATGTAATAAACTTAAAATCATCTTTTTAGTTTAATCAAATAATATTCAAATATTATGAATAAATATATAATAATCTTTTAATCAAATTTTTTTAATACAGAATTTGTTTTTACTATGTAAGACAATTATGTGACATATAATAGAACACTTAAAATTAATCTTTGTTCTTCAATGAATTGAAAGAAAGTAAAGACGTGTCCCGTGATATTTGAAATACAAGCATATTCATTATATTATTAATATTATTATTTGAAGCTTGCAATTAATGTCAGAAATACTTTTTATAACAAATGTAAATACCCCATTTACGATAGTATCATTTAGTAAGCCTTGCTAAAAATACCTTATCTCCAAGTTCTTGTCATTAAAAACAATTTGCCATTAAACAATTTCCAAGAACCAATTGCCGTTTGAAGAGGAGGCCCTCCCCTTCTCCGACGCTTTTCCACTATGTGGTACAAGCCGATAAGAGTTTGCCTGGAAAATGGCATTAGAGAACTTGAAATCGAACAAGTGCAATAAAAAAGGCCCTGAAACCAATTAGACCATTAAATTTATTGCAGTTCCCCTGTGATAAAGACGAACAATAGATAACGCGACGTGTTGATAATTGTTCCTAAAACAATTTCAAACAAACATAAAAAGTTACACACACTATTCAACAATTTGAAGCTATCCACCGAATAGAAAGTAGACCGTAGATAAGGCGCCTCCACAGCGATAAGAGCCGCCCAGCTGGCTGATAAGCCACGCATCCCAAAAACGACCTTGGCTAATAAAAATCAACAAATGATATTTAGTAAATCTTTGTTTATGCACCACAACAAATGTGTTTCGCATGCAAATTAGCTTCGGTTGCTAATGAAAATAAATATATATGTACAAAAAAGAAACAAAAGATAGCAAACAAAGTTAATAAATGGGCTTGAAAAACCCTCAACTTAAATAGAGCAAAGGCGCTTTAAATAAACCTGTTTTTTTTTTATCGGGCTGCTCAAGCATCAAAGCAAAAAGTAACAAAAACAACAAAAAACAAATTAATTGGAATTTTAAATTTTAACGAAAAAGCAAATAAGGGAAAAGATAAATAAAACTATAAATAAAATAAACGCAAAAGAAAACTAATTAAAATCAAAATAAAAAGAGTTTTTAAAGGGAGTCAAAGTTGTTGTGTCAAATACATAAATATTGTTTTAATATTTTGAGAAAATTATTTAATATTTAGAGCAAACGACGGATTTAGGTTTAGTTTTACAATTTTAGTTTAAGTTATATGGTTATTATTTAAGATAATTATTTTATATTTATATATTTTGAATATTTGAAAGGTTTTAAATAATTTCGAACTGCTTAACAGTTCAATGTGAAGATATTATATAGGAGATACAGTAGTCTCTCGCAAATTAGAAACTTTCGATTACAGCGTTGATTTTCAAGGGCGAAATTTCTAATTTACTTATTGTTAAGAGAAAGATTAAAAAAAAAATAGAAAATATAATAATTTAGATATTCTTTTTTAATTATATAATTTTTATGGGTCAGTTTTTGGGGTTTATAAAAAACTTTGTTTATTTTTGTTTTTTAGTATTTTTGTTTTTAAATAATGCATTTTCAGTGTTATTTTTTCTGAACAATTTCCAAGGATCTAGTAAAATAATTCAAATTATTATTACAGTGAACGTTTGCAGGAATTACTTCAATAGATTTCTAATTAAATCTAAATTTCAGTTACGAATGTCGCTTAGCTAATAATTTGATTGAATAAAATAATTTTACCAGTAACAACTGTGCAAGTTTTTTGTTTTTTTAGTTTATTAATTAATTTTTAAGAGCACTAAGTTTTATTTAAAGCAGACACTTATTATTTTTAGCTAAACCATACTGCAGTTAAATATTTAAACAGATTTTTTTTGAGGCGTTTGCTTGTTATTAAAAAAAAACAGCTGCTTAAGCATAATATTGTTTTCTTCGTGGAAATAATGACAAAATAAATAGAATATAATGCATTGCCAAGACAGACTAACAAGAATTTATTCACATAGAACGCTTCGATTCCAGTTTTTATTGGTAAAAGCCTTTTAAAATGGGCTTGATAATCAATTTTTTATTTATTAAAATAAATATAAATGCAGAAAGTAAATATTAATAAAATGTGAAGTCTTTAAATGCATATTCAAAGTTCTGATCAATTTAAAGATCTGAAAGTTCCCATTAACGAAAGACTACTGTACCCACCCTGTAATAAATTGCTATTTTTGAGCCTCCCTCCCACACACACACACACACACACACACACACACACACACAGCCAGGCTGACATTTTTACCCTGGCTTTTGGGCCAATGTAAAGTATGCTGTCTGCCTTCAGTTTAGAACCACATAAAAATAAGTGGCTGGAAAAATAACAAATAAGAAAAGCGCCCCCTCACAGAGCTGGCCTCCAACCCGAATTGTTGCTGCAGGCTGCGCAGCTGAGCTCGAAATGAGCATTCAATTGTTGACAATGTTGACAATGAATGTACATATATATATATATTTAGAAATATGCATATACATATGTCTATCTATGTATTTTTCAATTTGAAACTGTCGCCAAGTGCGGAAGGTAATCAAATCAGTGTGAATGAGTTTAATGCGAGCTGCGCGCCCGAATGGGTTTTTTTTTTGTTGGTATAAATGGAATATTTTGAGCTTGAATTTAATGAGGATACATTCAATTGAATAAAAACATTTGCACTTGGAAAGAGAGAGAGATAGAGACTCTGAGATCCTGAGTGACCTGGACAACGAGAGAGCGAGAGAGAGAGTTGAACTTTGACAGGTGCTTAGCTAATGGGTTGGCCTTTAGTCTGAGATTTACCTTTGTACCGTTACGTGCAGCTCGTCGCTTTTTTACGGCCGGAAGAGATCAATTTGTAGGCCTGGCCGGCAGCTTGCGCAATTTATTTGCCTAATTGCAGTCACAGATACAGATACAGACACACGGCTAGAAATACAGATACAGATACATTTGCGAGTACAAAGCTCAGTTCTCTCTATGCAGATAGCGGAGAGAGAGAGAGAGAGAGGGGGGTCGGGGGGGATAGGCAAGGGACGGGGTTCTGTTAGGCAGACAGCCCAATTCTCAGGGCAGATGCCAGGAATGAGATGTGAAAAGAAAAAGAGTGAGGAGGGGACTGAAAAGAGCACTGAACTTGCGGAACGAGTTCAACAAGGTTTTGCTTAAAAAACATGTAAGAACGTAACAGCAGAGTGCGCCACACTACAAAATACCCTGTAGGCTAACTATAAAAGCTATAGTTCGTACCCAGGAGGAAATTCTTTCGAAATAAATGCACTTTTCTATTATTAAGTTCAGATTGACGTGCATAAATTTGTTAAATACTTTTCTAGCCTGTACAACAAACAAAAGATAAATTAAAGTGGACTGATTTGATTCGCCTTTGCCTAACTTTTGTATAGACCTACCTATTATGATTATTTTTTCGAAACACAGCTAGACTGAAAACTTTCGGGGCCTTTCAGCCAAATCGCCAAACTGAAAGCCACTCATTCACTCGATACAAAGCAATTATCATAAGACTGAAATAATTATAACCCACGCATTTAGCTCGCACTTTAGATTTTGTTTGTCTGAAACAAATGCGAAAGAAATAAATTGCAAATTTTTGTGTTTTTTCTTCTTCTTTTTAACCATTTCTAAATAAAAAGGCAAAAAATGTGTAGAAAGCAAAATCTCAAATCAATTTCACTCGAATTGAATAGATTGTAGATACATCTCCATATAAAACGCATAAGTTTATGCTAAATTTCTTTGCTCGGAATATTTTTTAGTTATTTACGTAGTTTTCATAAACAGTAAATCGAATGCTGAAAACTTCTGTCAGCGGTTGAACGGAATGCTTTGAACTTGAATTGCGCAGAATGTGGATACAAAAAATAAAAGCAAAATTATAATCAACAAAATACAGACACATATACAACCACATTTGCAGACACAGATACATACACCTTTGGCATAGCTAACAGAACATTCGCTCGTCTCTTAAGCGCCATTCAAATCATGTTTATGCCCAATACCCATTACAAACGGGTTAAAGGGGCATGACAAAGTTGCGCTAGTCTACGTAACAGGCTGGCGTAGACATTCATACACACGTATACACATATTATTGTAGAGTATATTCTCCATGTGCATCCATGCACTTTTACAGAGAGGAAGACTATGATAAAAATCAAAATTAAAATATCATAGCAAATAAATGGTCAGATTCGATATTTAAACATTTGTCGAAAATAACTGTTCAATATTCTCGTAAATATTATGAATGAATATCTTCCATTTAGAATACCTTAAATTGCAAGCCAACATTTTGCTAGCAAAAATATTTGTTTGCCTTTGAACAATTTCCAAGAATCAGCTATCGTCAGCGAGGAAAGTATGCAGCTAATCTGCAAACGTTTGTTTCTTTCACCTTAATTCTGTTTAAAAAGTTTTTAATTCTTACACCTGCAGATTAAACAGCTGTTCGCAGCAGCTGTTAAGTGAGATTTGCACAAATGTTAGTTGCAGCAGCACATTTATCGATAATCGATGACTGCACAGCACCCGGAACAATCAAGTTTTCGTTAAAATCGGATAAAAGAAAGTAACATCTTTTACAATACAGCAATAAATGAAACTCACCTCGCGAAATGTTATAATTGCAAATTTATTACAATTTACGTTGTGGATGTTGTTGTCGACGTCACGAGCAGCTGTTGGCGTGCGGCAAAGAAACAAAAAACTTTTTTTTTAATATTAAAACACGCGCGCAAACACAAACTAAAGAAATTTTCTTCTGAGCGAAGCAACAAAAATAAAATAAGATAAGAAGTACCAACAACAACAGCAGCGACAACAGCAGAACGAATTTTCTCTCAATGAGCACAAAAAAAAAAATCGAACATCAACGGCGCCGTCACTCACCAATACATAGATAAACGAGAGGGCGTCGTATTATTGTTGTAGTTGTTGTTGCTGTTGCGTTTTGTTTTCTAAATTTTCATTGTTTTAATTAAAAGCACAAGAATTTTGCAAATTTAGTATACATTTGTTTTAATCTGTCACTGTTTCACTGAGAACAAGCATTAAAGCACTTCTCACCGCGCTCTCAACACAGTTTCTGCAGCCTTTGAATTGTTATAGCAAGCTTTTTGTTATTGTAAAATTTTCTCTCAAAATTTCAGCACTTTTATTAACATTTTTGTGGTGAAAAGACGCATCACACACACGCATGCATTAAAAGACCCAAGCACACACGCACACATAGGCACAAACACATGTACACACGATGCTACTGCTTCTGAGAGCAGTTGTTTTTGTTATTGCGACGCTTGCGTCGCTTTCATACATTTATATTAAAATATGTTTCAGCTACTTTTATTAAATTAAACGCGTTTCGCGTTGGTTTCAATCGCACACGAAATATAAATGTATTGTACAATAGAGCCACGAAAAGTGCCACCCACGACCGAACGCAGCAACCAATCAGCGAGTGATTTCAGTATTTTGACTGATGCAAATATTAGCGTATTTTCGGATTGTTTTAAGTTGTATCGTATTTATGCTTATTATTTAAAACTTTTAAGCATCAACACACACACAAACATTATGCAAATTAAAACGCACCCAAAACGCGACTTCACCGTCCGCTTGTAAGATTGTTAATGCTAACACGTTATGTTAATGTGCTTAGACATGAGGGCATTATGTTATACTCAACTGGGCCTGTTACAACTGACTCTGTTAAGATTGTAATTAAACTGTGAGAATGTACCATAGGCCCCATTTAAAAATACACGGGATGCAGAAGTAAACAGATTAATCTCATAAAATTTTACTTCTATAGAGAACACCTGAAGATTTACTTTAATCGGTTTGTGATTTAATAGAAAATTCGCAATGTAACTCATGCGCTGCATACTGGGCTTAATCAAATGCTGACCAGCAGGCTGTTAGGCTTAAATTTAACATTTTCTGTTAGAATGCTGATTATACTCAAAATGGCACTGTCGTGCTCAGAATGGCACTGTTACGCTTGGCATTAAGTTGGCTGGCAAAGTGCAATAAAGTAAGGTGAAAAGCAAAACGTGGTTGCCAAAAATCATTTGCTAAAGGAAACTAGAAGTGCGCTTAATGTGAAATTGTTAGTATCGATTTGTTTTAACACTATTACACTCGGGTGTCTGGTCGCGGGACCATGTAAATATTCGCCACCTACAGTATAATTTTTGAAGCGGCGCGTGTGCAACCCCAGACAAACACCATTTCGTAAGTACGTATTTTAAGTTGAACGGTAAAACCAAGATGGCGCCAAAACCGAATATTATTGCAGACGTTACTCCATATATTTATACATATGTAGTTATCATATGCATGTGTAGGAATACATGAATTTACATTGGTTATGTTGGTTACTTTGTACAATGAGATTGTGTAGGACCTAAGTTTCGTTCTGAAGAAGTTCTAACAGCAGGGTCCACATCCACCACAACATGGTCCACAACCACTACAGCACGACCAGCATGGTTGGCAAGAGGGATAGCAGCATCCGCCGCAGCATGGGGAACAGCAGCCGCCGCAAGGGCCGCATCACGGATAGCACGGATAGCACATGTTAAAAATGAGAGTCTGCGGAGAGTGCGGGCCAAGGGCCCGTCAGTTCCACTGGAAGAACCGTTAGAAAGAATTTACTTACCTTTATTTGAACTTCTTCACGAACATAGGTATTGTTTGGGGGTTAAGCGAACGTTCATTGGCTTTCAAAGATCTTTTTCTCAAATTCTCCAAAACCAATGAAATCTTCGTCGTCTTATTACAGAAATAACATCAACCTGTAGTTTTATTTAAAGAATTGAATACCTTTTCTTTTAAAATATTTGTACAACTCACATTCCCGTAAAATTCACAACAATGCACATAAAAAGCAAATATGTTTACTAGACAAACCTAAAAGCAAGATTGAGATTTTCTAGTATTGGGTCTGGTAGCTAGGCCTAATCGTTGTAATTAATATATCAGAGCCTGCTTTAATTCTTATTTTTCAAAGCTCTATAATTTTATTAACATTTTCAATCGATCTTTTTGAAGAATTTCTACGATATAGAATATTCTTAAGCTTTAGATGTATAGCGAAGATTATTATTAACAAGCTTATAAAAACTCATATTTTCACCGATTATAGCAGCTAATAACGTGACCTTGCCTTGGATCCAGCTCTATTTTCCATATTTGCTCCTCGTGTATATGCAAAATCCTATCAACAACGAACTGCTATATCACATAGCTGCCATATGAAAAGTAGGTTCTATAAAAGTAGGCTCTTGTTTGAAAATAAAAATTTCAATATTCTCACATATCTGGGTATCGACGTGCCGAAGATACTCTTACTTTCCTGTAATTTAAATTTAAATACAGAAAAACAAAACGATAAAAAACGCGACTTCTCCGCAAAGGCTCATTATGTCACTTGAGCTCCTAATACATGTTGCAGCTTCCTAGGACAATCTCTTTTAATAAATAATTTTTTTTTTATTCATTACTGAGAATTTACAAACACATTTACGGGAGGCATTTTGTACTGAATGTGGTGCACCTAGATTTCGTTCTGAAGACGCTTTCTAACAGCAGGGGCCGCAGCCACCACAGCAGGGTCCGCAGCCCCCGCAACAGGAGCCACAGCAAGGTCCCGATCCACTGCAAGGGCCACATCCGCCGCAACATAGGCGCGGGGGGTAGCAGCACGGAGAGGCGCCGCCGCCGCAGCACGGGTAGAGTTTGTAGCACATGTTGATAGAATAGGCTGTAGAAGGAAGGAAGGCTTTTAATGAGATCTCCTATGGAACGAGCTCTGCTAGGAATATTTCTACCCTGAATAAAACTTCACAGAAATAGGTGTTTTTTGGGAATTAAGCGACCGTCAATTGGCATTCAGAATTCTTATCGAGCTAATTTCTTTGCTACGGGTCTTCACGCACGGTTGCCGTTTTCCTGTTACGGAAAAAACTTCAACCTATTTTAGTAAACAAAATTTTTTTTAAAACTAATAAAAGAAAATATATTTTCTTTGTTGTAAACTTACATTCCCAAAAACTTCACATTAAAGTACAGAAAGAAAGCTGAGATATTAACTGGACAAGCCTCAAAAATTGAATGAGCTCCGAGCTGTACCAGGAGCATAATCCAAATTATTAGAGTTGGGAGGCTCTAAGGCTACTTTGCTTCTAATACATATCAAATCGAAAGGATTTTTCTTATCCAAAAAATGTATAACTATCATGTCTGCAGGCCCAAAAAAAATTGTCAGCGGTGCGATGCGAGGCATCAATTCCAACCCAGGTTTTCTATATCCACTAAACCGATTATAGCTTTATCATGCAATGTGTAATAGGACCTTATAAAGTGTATATATTCTTAATCTGTATCAACAGTCTAGTTTATGTAGTCAGACCCGTCTGTTTCAATACAAACTAGTCTCCCTGTTTGATAACTTTCCAATTGTAACTTTGCATATCCGGTCGGATCGGACTAGTATATCAAGATATTTTGGTCAATCCCATTTACTATTTTACCTGCGCTGCTTTGATATGAGACTAACATATTTTATTGCTCTGCTGGAAAAATCTTATTAAAATTTATCATTTACGAATAATAATAGGAATAATCTACAAGCTCAGCAATTACGAGCATCCAAATTTCGTTCCCAGTACGTAATTAAAAATATACATTTCGCAGACTTTCCCATTTATTGATGCGCATACATTTGATTTATATACAAACATTTTAGTACATATACATCAAATGTATATAAAATGTGTGTTACATGTTGTACTTTATGTGTAGATTTCGTTCTTAAAGAGGTTCTAAGAGCAGGGTTCTCAGTAGCACGAGTAGCAGGGGCTGCAGCACATCTTGAGAAAGACTGTTAAAGGATGAATAAAGTAGTTCTAATTTAGTTGATGGGAGTATTCAATAATCTTGCGATCTGATTTTTAAGTTCCAGTTCCAAACACTTTCAATGTTTTCTTTTTACATTAAATACTTCAACCTATTTATAAAAATATAATACAATTCATTCCAACTCAATTTTCCTTTTTCAGATTGCTTTCAACTCACCAAAAACTGCACAAAAAATACAAAAAAAATTGCAGAGATATTAACTGGACAAGCCCGGAAGCTTGAATTAATGCTAGGTAAGTAGCCAAACCAAAATTGTTGAAGTTTAAATTTAAGAGATTACTTTGCTTATAATTTAAATAAGATTAAACTGAATTACGCTGAACATTTTGATATTATATAAACTTATCGTGCAATTGGCAATTGGTTCTATAAAGTTCCATCCGATCAGCTAAACCCATTAAAAATGGAGAAAAAGGATTAAAGGCTCCTCCCAACAATTTTTTTTGACCAAGCTGCATTTAATCTAAAGACTCCCTTTATCTTTAAGTCTTTATTACCGATTCAATGTCATCTGGCAAAAAGGCATTGAATGTAGTCTCTAATATGGCTCACATACATATTTCTTTCATGAGTCTCGACTATAAATATCTCGGTTTATGTTGACCGAGAGATTATCCTTGCAAATTTGCAGGTAATGCAATATAAATTCTTATTGTTTCGAATGGGAAACATACGATATATTTGTCGGCGCATACGGAAGGTGTGTAGTGGTACAATGATTGGGAATGTTAGAGCGAGGCGACAATGTCGCCGATTGTGGTTCGATGGGATACGAAGGGAAAAGGAAGTAAGCTTCCTAAGACGCCTAGTATACGCATCAAAAATCGCTGCGCTCCGAAATATTATTCCGACATATTTTTAAAATTTTCTGTATTTTTCAAATAAATACCTAAAAAGCCAAAATGGAGCGAGAGGTATCAATAATAGTTACCAGGCACGTATATAAATGCATTCAAGCTATGCAGATAGGCAGATAAGAGAATGAAACGATACAAGAACAAAGATAATTTGCAGTACTGGATAGACCAATCACTGGTAAATCTGATGAGCTCAGGAATATTGGAGGATGTATAAGACCTTTAAGCGAAATGTGGCGTGAACTTGGTAGGTCGTTAATAGGATAGTTCACCGGCCAATTTTGGTATTAGAAGCTATTATAATATAATGTAGTACAAAGTCATTTATCAACTAGAAACAAACTTGATTTGTGCAAAACCTGCTTAGCTCCCGATCGAGGCGCTCATAAAGACAGATGCCCATGGCTCTGCTTGTTTTTCTGATCAAGAATCTATTATTGGGTCGAATATGCCTTCTTAACCCATTTGCAATAAAAACTGATTATAAATCAATATAATCAACGTAATTAACTACAGATTTTATTATAAATAGCACCAAAATTTCTTTCTGAGTAGGTTCTTAACAGCAGGGTCCACATCCGCCACAGTTAGGGTAGCAGAAGCAGGCGGCGGAGCAGCCTCCGCCCCCGCAGTTGCCGTTGCAGCCGCAACATCCAGAGCAGCAACCATTGCAGGGCGTGGTGCAGGAATAGTTGCACGAGTAGCACGGCGAGCACATCCTGACCTTAGAGTAGGTCGTAGATTATATCAGGCGAAATTCCCCAACCTTAAAATTGAACTTCTTCACGGAAATAGGCACTGAGATGGTAAATATCGACCGCTGATTGGCTTTCAGAAAACAGATTTCAAGATCCTGAAATCCAAAGCAGTCGATGTTTTCTTTTTATAGGAAAAGTTTCAACCTGTATTTGAAAAAAATATATTATTTTTCTAAAATTTTCTGCATTCAACACTTACATTCCCGTAAATTGGGAAAAAAAATTACAACAATAAAATATAAATGTTAAGTAGACAAGGCCAAAAAGGGAAATGAATGCTGTCTAACTAAAATCGTAAGAAGTTAAATTATCAAAGCCTACTGTGATTCGTATAACAAGACCTATAATACATATTAGTGGGCAAATCTAAAAAAAAATATAGTTTATATAGTTCTAAGCAATGATGTTCGTTTTGTGAACCATGTCTTCCACATTCATGAAAATGGGAAATGTTCTTGAGCAAATACATATAAATCGATCAGTCTGTTTATACTCTACGATTCCGATACTAATTCGATGTCAAACTCAAAATGTATACTCTGGATATCTTGCTTCATATTTATATATTTTAAGCATCTCAGAATCTACATTATATGAAGTAAATTGAGCGGAATTTCTGGCTGCGTTTTTTGATCTAGTGAGATATTTAATTGGTTATCGATGTAAGCTTCTTAATTTAATAAGAATTTCTATGGGCTACAGATTGCCTGTCTGTACATTTATTTCATTTGCAAGGATACGAGCGATTAACAGCAAATCTACGGCGTTTCTTATTTTAATAAATCATCCATTTTATTTATATACTTTGAAAGAAAAACAATACAATGGGATTGCTGTAGCTTTTTGTACCGAATGTTTGCTAGTACCTAGGTTTCCTTCCGAAGATGGTTCTAACAGCAGGGACCACAGCCACCAAAGCAGCCTCCGGATCATCCTCCGCAAGGTCCGCAACATCCTCCGCACGGTCCGCAGCACGAGTAGCAAGGTCCGCAGCACATTCTGATAGGGTCTGCAGAATAGAATTGTTCAAATAGTAAAGAATAGAGAGTAACGTCGGGTACTCACGTTTAGTTGAACTTCTTCACGGAAAAAGGTACTATGATGGTTGAGTCCGACAGCTGATTGGCTTTCAGTAAACTATTTAGTTCAGTTGTCAAACTGAAATCCAATGCAGTCAGTGCTTTTTGCTACAATATTTTCAACCTGTGTATGAATAACAAAAATATTTTTTAATTGTAAATCCAAGTTTTTTCGTCGTTTCTCAAGACTTACATTCCCCAAGAATTTACAAAAAATGACACAAATAAAATCTAGAGCTGTTGACTGGACAAAATTGGGAAGCTGAATGAGGTTTATTTCTATTGCGTCTGCTAACAAGGCCAGAATCATTGACTTTCAATTGTCAGAGCCTACTGTGGTCTTTATTTTGTAACATAATTATTTTTGTGGCCAAAACCCTTCGAATCATCTACTGAAGAGCTCTCCTAAAGATAAAACCGTATATCCGGTTTACGGCTAATTGATGTCTTTTAGGTCTAATTTTTATTTTACGCTCTGCTTAGTAAAATATATTATTTTTCAATTTGATCCAATTCGAATTATTTACGATTGAATTATGCACAATGAAAATCCGGTTTACGACTAATATACTATACTAACCCTAAACGGGGTAAATTCTATTTTTGGTTCTGCTCAGTAAAAGATATTTTTATTTTAAAAAGGCTCCACTCTATTTATATATTTCCATTACTATATGATTTGAGAAACAAATATGTACATAGGGTTTGCAGTCACTTTTTGTAACAAAAGTTAGTACCTAGATTTCGTTCTGATTTCGTTCGGGTCTAACAGCAGGGACCACAGCCACCACAGCAGCCTCCGCAGCACCCTCCGCAAGGTCCACAACAGCTACTATAGCACCCCCCGTAGCAACCACCGCAGGGTCCGCAGCAACCCCCGCAAGGTCCGCAGCAGCTCCCGCAGGGTCCGCAACACGAGTAGCAAGGTCCGCAGCACATTTTGACAGACTGCAATGCAAAAGATAGATATATTAGTTCAAATAGTTGGACATATTTGAGTACTCACGGTTATTTGAACTTCTTCACAGAAATAGGTACTAGAATGGCAAATATCGACCGCTGATTGGCTTTCAGAAAACTAGTCCGGATATCCAGTTCCTGGAACCCAAAGCAGTCGATGTGTTCTGTTACAGGAAAGACTTCAACCTGTTGCATTAGATAATTATTATTTAATTTTTTACTTTAAAAATTCAGAATATCTAAGCTTACATCCCAAAAAATTTACAAAAAATCTAGTTACACAAAAATCTAGTTTTCAACTGGAAAAGTACTAGAAGCTGAATGAGGTTTATTTGTATTAAGTCTGTTAGCTAGGCCAGAATCGTTGTCAGAGCCTACTTTGATTAGTCCTCGTCTAATTTGTATTCCTACACGACTCTGCCAAGTCATTAAATTTTATATATATTCTAGATCAGAATCAATAGTCGATATAGCCATATCCTTATGTCCGTCCGTCCATCTGTTGCTTTCTATACGAAGTAGCTCCTCAGTTTTAAAGCTAGGTCCGTCTTTCTGTTGCAGGCAGGTTATGTGTCGGAACCGGTCGGATCGGACAACTTTATCATATAGCTACCATAGGAACAATCAGTCAAAAGTTAAGTTCTTGGGTGGAAAACTTTTTTGTTTATCAAGATATTTTGACTAAACTATGATCCTCATATATATGCATAATCTTTTTAATATCGGACCAATCATTTAGCCGACATAGAAGAGATCGGTCGAATAGTGGGTTCTTATATTTCAAAATATTCAAAGATATTTTTGTCAAACTTCATTATTCTCACAAATCTGCAAAAGGCCAATGTCTACAAGGGTATTTTACAATGTTTTGTAGCTTAAGGGGAATTAACATTGAAGTATATAAAAATTAGGGGATTGAGGACACAGTCTAATACTGATACGGCTTATAACTCGACTCATTGGAAGGTCGCAGCGGCTGCTGAAAAATGAAAAGGTTGCAATTGGTACTTACGCAAATGGAGGGTAAAAAATAGGAAGCCTACTGGAGTAGGATGGCTACCGAAGATTGGGGGCCCCTATTTAAACCTCGTAAAGCAAAAAGCAGAAATTGCTTCTGAACTGACAATGCGATCCTGGCTATAATACTGTGAAGACCAGATGCAAGAGCAGTATTCGAGGATAGGTCGAAGGAGTTTCGTTATGAAAGGATCCATGTTAAACAGGGGAGAAAGCGGACCGTTTTAAATGTTTCAACCCTATTTTCTCAGTAGATAAAATTAGTTAAGCATCAAATACAATTTAACTTGTTCCCATTTTATTTATATACCATTACTATATAAATCTAGTTACCAAAAATTTACATATGGTTTGCTGTTGCTTTTTGTAGCAAGTGTTGGTTAGTACCTAGGTTTCTTTCTGAAGATAGATCTAACAGCAGGGTCCACAGCCACCACAGCAGCCTCCGCAAGGTCCGCAAGGTCCGCAAGGTCCGCAAGGTCCGCAAGGTCCGCAAGGTCCGCAAGGTCCGCAGCAGCTACCGCAAGGTCCGCAGCAGCTACCGCAAGGTCCGCAGCATCCTCCGCAAGGTCCGCAGCACGAGTAGCAAGGTCCGCAGCACATTTTGACAGGCACTGCAGATTAGAAAGATATTAGTCCAATTATAGAGGAAGATTTTAGTACTCACGCTTAGTTGAACTTCTTCACGGAAATAGGTACTAAGTTGGGAATTTACAACTGCAGATTGGCTTACAGAAAACTCTAGTCCGGATTTCAAGATTCTGGAATCCAATGCAGTATCTGTTCTTAGTTACAATAAACCTGTGGTTATATAAAAAAAAATATATAATTTTCAATTTAAAAAAAAAAACATATAATATTTAATTTTTTACTAAATACAAACTCAACTCACAATAACACAAAAAATTCTGTAGCCGTTCACTGGACAAGTTTAGAAGTTGAATGAGGTTTATTTGTATTGGATCTGGTAGCTGGGCCAGAATCGTTTGAAATGAATTTTCGTAGCCTACTTTGGTTCTGATTATTGGGGAAATTATTTGCGTAAGTTAAGAGCACCTTTTAAATATACTAAGCATAATTCAGACAAATTTCGTAGTCACCTTAAAGTATTTCAAGCACAACTCTGTGAACATTTTAGCATTGCACTTCAAACTTTGACTAAGAGTTGTAACATAAGCCCAGAGCCTGAGAACATTTCTTCCAAGTTTGCGCCGAAGTGCGAGGAAAATGTGAGGCAGGCACTTTAAACCTAACTCAAAGGCAAAGAGCTGCATTCTGTTTTCAGTTTCCAGTTTCCAGTTCAAATATCAACGGAAGATGGCAATGAAAAGTGCCAAGTGCTTGAGCTCATCTATCAATATATTTGCCGGATAAAAGGGGCCACTTATATCGGGGGTTGACGACAATTAAATACTCTCGGTTACCAAAAACTGTATAATATTTTATAATGACAAGTTACAAATAAAATATTCGCTGAACATATGACATATTTATTGTCTGCATTACGAACAATTTTTGTTTGGAAATGTTCCATTCATATTTTTAAATTATTATTATCAATTAATTTTAAAATAGTTTGATAGACAAGGTCAAATAAAGCAACTCTATATAACATTTATTGCAGAAAAGCAAAAATTGATACATAAAAAGTTAGTCTTTTTATTAAGTTTATTTTGCTATACTTATATTTATAATTATAAGTTTTGCTATTTTTTATTATTAATCAATTTTTTATTTACTTTGATGTTTTTATATGATATTTAAATTATTATTGATTTTTTTTAAATTTTATCAGTAAAAAATTAATAATTAAATATTTGTAGATTATTGAACATAAGGCTATTTTTTATAGCTTTAACTAAATTATTATAATTGTAGCTTACTTTGAGATCATAAATATGACATATGTTAGGCACTTAGAGTAAATATACAAGTAGCTAGAAGAAGAAGAACAAGCAGATGAGAATTGTTAATCAGCAGCTGACCAGGATGATGTTCAAGACTGAATATGTCCGAGGAAAATTTACGACTAGTCGCAGGATTCACACTGCTAGCCAACAAGTAAGAATGCCTCTGTATATTCATGTACGTGTGTAACAATGCGGAATGCGGAACGGGCAAGTGGAAGTGAAAATGGCACACACACAACTACACCCACACCCACACCCACACACACGCACAATGTCCTTCTACTAGCTTCACGTCACTTGGCCGCTTGCCAGCCTCATGACGAGGACAACCCTGACACTTGAGTGGAGACAGACAACCACTTGACTGTGACCCGCTCGCTCACACAACAGCAACAATGCGTACAATATATACTATAGAGATATATATATATATGTATATATATATATATGTATATACACAGAGCCCGTTGTCCTGACATTAATGTGCGTAACTTGGACAATTACGGCAAAGCAAACAAATGAAAATCCATCTTAATGTGAGTTGTTAGAGATTAAATACCCTAATATAATATGTTTAAATTCTCAGTAGTTCTTTTATAGTTAACTAATCTTAGTTCAAATCCAATTGCATATTGCGTTGTTTGAACAAAACTAGGCAAACTTTTAGTTAATTTATAGTTATATATTATTATATATTTTTTTATTTTACTCCATTTAGGACCCAATTATTTTATTTTTATTAAATAGTTAACCAATTGGAAACTTTGATCTCTTTTAAATTGTTGGATAAAAAATCGATCATTCTGTTTACATTTACCTCCTACTAAGTAGTTCGACCTGAAAGTTGCTGTAAAACCTGAAATATAAAACAACTGTTCAAAGTTTCAAGAAAACCAACTTAAAATAATACTCGACAGAGCTCATTGTGTTTTACAGGCTTAAATAGTTTGTATGCGATGCAATATTCCCCACATTTAATTTATAATACCCCGTAAATAAGAAACAAATTTTAAGGAAATCTTATTTGTTATAAACGAGCAGCCAATAAAGAAAGGTAAATATAAGAGCAATTGAGAGTATTGAAAGTCTGTAATTACAGGAGTCTTACTCTGTTCAAAAGGTAAAGCTGTTCTCTTTGTATGCGACTTGGGTTTGTTGTTGCAGTCCTGGTAACAATGGCACAAATGCAGCGAAAAGTGCGAAAGTAAAGGTATATAAATACAATGAAAAGTAATTAAATAAAGTAAAGGTGTTTGATATTTAATTGAACATTTTAATGCCATATAAGTGAGCGTGTGAGAGGGAGAGTGTTTTATGTTTGTTATTTTGAGCATTAAACGCTTGCAGCTAAATAAAATTTCGAAAACCTAATGAACTTGAGCCAATTAAAGAGTTTTAAGAAGTATTTGAAGTTTGCATTGTTAAATATGAGTTTGTGTATAATATCTGGTTTATAGGCAAGAAGGCGTAAAGCATTAAATTTAATTAGCTATTCTTTGCTTACCCTTCATATTTACTACAATTATACTTTTTACAGTGTCTGCAAATTAAAATGCCTTAACAATTTAATTTTGGAGGCATTTAACTCTTTCAAATTTTAATTTTTTTTTCACTTCCTTTAAAAACGCGTTATTCACCCATTTTACACATTTTTAGCGCCCAATTTTTTTCCCTTCTGGTTTTATCTGCTTGAGGGTATCTGCAACAGCTTGTGTTAATCACTGTTGCCCAAAGCGCTTAATGAGCCCAAGAACCTACCAAATAAAAAATAGCACTGCCTCAACTAGCAGATACCCAGTTTTGTGTTGTTAGGCATCCGAAATCTTAGGTTTCCTTAGAGTAAATATACTCAAAAGTACCCAAACAATATCTATATATTTAAAACAAACCTTCAATTAAAAAGACATAAAGTATATATTCTCCTACTCATACTCTATTTTTCACATTGTGTGCATGCATACTCAAAAGTACTCACTCCATATGACATCTATACTCATGCGTACCTAGAATCAACTGTATCATTACTCATAAGTATTTATTAATTGTTATTTATATTTTTTAACTAAACTATACTCGCTTTTGTATTACAGGGTATGCGAGAAAAAACCAGCTACAACCGCCTTACATTATCATTAAAAAAATCAATTTGTAATTATGGGCGGCAAAAACTGCATGCGGGCTTTATAAAAAAAAAATACCCTAGCAGAAAATGTGAATACGAGTATTCATATAAATTTTCCAGCATAAGTGAAAAATGTGTTAAGTGCATTAAAATTAAATTTCATTTTCGCCCGAACATATGCCGGGATGTATGTATATATATGTATATGGGTGTGTGCCCGTGGGCGTGTTGCAGTTTTTCAAGCAACGACAACGTTAACAACAAAAATTGCCGTTAAGGCCGGCGGATTAATGCGACAAGATTTACATGCGAAATCTACGCGTGACAGGCGAACGCTTCGATAGGCGTTGGAGCGTGGCACAAACATGGACAAGAACTGTTGTAAAAGCAACAATTATCCCCTCGAATTGAACTTTTCATGGTCCACCTTATCGCTGTTTTGGGCTAAGCTCTGGATTTGAAGACGTTGTCTGTGAAGCTTAGCATACATATGTTTTGGACTTAAAGTTGGCAACGTTTTTCGTTACCTAGGAAGTCGGGTAAGCCTAACAGCAACTATTATAATTCTCAATCGCAATTTTGTGTCCCAAACCTTCCCTGCCCTTACATAATTCAGGCAGTACAATTGGCATTCGACCTGAACCCTTAAACTCAGGTCAGCTGTTGTGCAACAGAAGCTTTTATAAAAAATAGAGGGAGGTATTCCCTTTCTATCTGAGGATACTTTGTCCACTTTCATAATCACAATAAGCAAATGCTGACGGCATGAGGTACACAAAGCAAAATCAGGGATTAAATAAAGCAATAAAGTGTAAAAGCTGAAAAATTAATGACAAGCAATTAAATGTCAAAAGCGGCTCTTAATACATTTATTCAAGAGGCTTAAGTTAAGTTATTGTGGATTTTCCTTCCTTTGAAGTCCTGTTCTTATTTTTAAAAGTTGGCAGAAATGGGAAGATTGCAGCTGAGCAAATATTAGTGGCAGGCCGGGCAGATCCTATCTTAATATTAATAACTCTTCCTATTACCTCAAAATCGATAAATATCGATTTGAGCTTGTAATTCGCAGCATTTCTCTGAAAGTTATGAGTTTTTCATTGTATATTTATGTATATAAATATCAAGCGATAATGAATGCGAAAAAAATGAAATTTAACAGTTTGTATAGGATTATATTAAATATTTACACTCTTAGGTCAAAAGCAAAATTTAATGAAAATTTGCACACTTTTAAAAATGATCTAATGTATTTTATTAATACAAATAAATTACAATGGAATAAATATAAAAAAAAACATCACAAAAACGTTTGGGAAAATACTTTTGAAAAGAAGGTAAAAAAAAAAACGTACAGAGCCATGAAAATCAGCTTAGAATGCACTTACAAAAAAACACACTCACACAAGCTTAAAAATGTATAAAAGAAAATATACATGCAAGTGAATAATATTTACACATGTGTTGGTAAATCCTGTGGAGAAAATTGTATGTTTCGATTTATAAAAATGCTATAGCGTGGAAATGAAAAATCCGATTTGTAAATAAAATATACAAAATACAAGTGAATACAAATACAAATACAAATGCAATTACAGTTGACTGTGTTTTCCCCTCTTACTCTACCCCTGTTTCTCACTCCATCGTACGCTCTGTTGAACTGTGGGTATTTTTGGGGTATTTTGTATTGCCTACTTTTGGGCTGGCGACTTAATTATACACATTTTCCACTTAATTTTTTTCGGGCTGTATTGTTATACCCTGTTTTCAAAATGGAGTTTAAGAAAGGGTTTATTGTGTAAACATCGAGTCGATCTATCTGTCTGTCTTTCCCTTCGTTTGTCTGTACGGATTTATAGAAACAAAATTTCGCTTACGCGTTCTATTTTGTAAAATCGATATAAATCGATATTCCGTCCTCAACTTTTGAGCATATCTAAAAGATAAGATATGGTATAAACAGATCTAAATTATTATCGATACTGCGTTTGTTGTTTCTTAAAAGCGAAAAATATCGATTTTTAGTCGTGATAACGCCATCTTCATTCCCAAAATCGACAAAAATCTATATGCTTTTAGAGTTTATTTAAGCAATAATTATATAAAGGTGTTTGTAAAGTACAAGCAGGTCAAAAATAATTTCGATACCGATTCTTTTTATGTCCATAAATCGATAAATATCGATTATCAGTCCTGGTTTTTAAAGTATGTAAGAGAGATTATCGTATATGACCCTCATTCCCTAAACTGATAAATATCGATGTTCAATTTTGGCTTTTCGATGTCAGCGATGTCAAATTTAGCTTGTCTTGTTGCCTAAGAGGTATCACCCAGTCGATCACTATCGCTAACTGGCAGCACGTGCTTAAATTTCGCGCGAACTGTTGTTGTTTTTGCCCACTTTATAATTATAGACGTCAGTCAGGCATTTAACTCGTTTGTTGTTGTTGTCGTCCAACAGCAGCAAATTGTTGCCAGCCTCGTCGCGTTTCAATTTGTGTGGATCGCACGTAGAAACCCCAACAACACTTATTGCCTTCTGTCTGCCTCTGTGTGTGTGTGTGTGTGTGTGTGTGTGCGTGTGTGTGTGAGTTTGTTGTTGTTGCTTTCCTTTTTTGTTGATGCTGTTGCTGGACATGCGAAATAATTGCTTCATACATAATTATCGCGAGATGCGACCGTCGCGTTGCTCATTACAATTCTTGTTTTTGTTGTTATTTTGTTTATTTTGGCTGCTTATTGTTGTTAATGGGAGCCTTGTGGTGCGGCTAGCGTTTAAAACAAACCCCGTAAAATACAGGATTATGTGCATAGGTATATGGTATTAGAGCATTTCTTATTATTTCTGTTTTAAGCCCCACAGAGGGTATTACAATTATTTAATCAAGTGTCCAACACATTGTGGCATCATTTCTGATATTAAATTGATTGAGCTTCTGTCTATCCGTTTATCCAACCGGCAATGAACCCATCTGTTTATCCGTTTATTCTGCCGTCTGTCAACTCGTTTGCTCCTCTGCTTATCCATTTGTCTAGTTCGTTAATTTATCTATTTATCCTTTTGAATGCCTACTAAGGCGAAGCTTGGACGAATAGATAAGTCGTTTTATGCAGACGTTGTCTAATATGTATGATTTAAAACGTTTATTTGTTCATCTGCTTATCATTTTAATCAACTATTATTTTATCCGACTGTCTAAACGTTGTGCTAAATAATAGTTTATCCGCCGCTTATCAATTTATAAGCTTATCCGCCTGTCCTGCAATTCATCCGTGTATATAATAAGTATATACTTTTCCATGTTTTCATCATTATCTTAATGTAGCCGCATATCATTACCCTCATTCCATTTGTCTGCATTTCTGTTTATCCGCCTATATTTGCAAATATATACCAAATTAATTTAATTCACGTGGCCCTAATTTGGCGTTTATCTAAAGTTTTAACTTCTCCCCCATAAATATAGCTCAGAAATTCCTAAAATTGTTTTAAATTCTAGTGGAACTTTTATTTTTAATAGTGAATCAATTTAAACTTGGAGTAATATATTTGTTTTGGCATGTAACATAGATAGGTTAACAAATGACTATTTGTTTTTATATCGATTTAAAATAATATATATATAGCTCCAGATATTGATATTAATTAAATTTAACAATGCCTAAAACAACTAATTACAAAAGTAGGAAATTTATTTACAAATCAAATAATTTACAAAATAATTGTTAAGTAATATTCAGTTTATTATTACTATTATTGTTATCATATAGAGATTTTTTCAGAATTAAATTCTTATAAGTAGACAAAATGACTTTTTATAAAGTTAAACGAAGCTAAATAAAAGATGATTCTCAGTATGCATTATCAGGGCTGCGTTTACCAACTCCTAAGCTTGTTATATTTTGTTGTTAAATCAAGAAATCAATGCAAATGACTTACTCTATACTCAGTTAAAGGTCGCTTCTTCTTTCACTGCTAACTACAATGTACACGGACATTAAATTTAAAATACATTTACGAGCATTTCCCGTAACCAGATGCGCATTTCATGCCAATAACTGGATGCATTTTATTTTTTTCAATGCCAGACAAACGCAGGCAGCCAGGCAGCAGGGTAGGTTTGAGGGTGAGGCCTGCAGAGGGTGCGGGTGGAGCAGGTGGTGCGGGTGATGTGGTTGCTGCAGGCGGAAGTGAACCGTTTAAATGTGTAATGATGCCATGGGTCAGCTCCTGGGGTTTGTTTCCAGCTGCAGCTCTGTCAAGGTGATGGCACACACACGCACGCACACACACACGCACACACACACACGCACAGACAAAAGACTAATTAAGCTATTTATTAGGTTTGAGGTTAAGTTCAGCGGCAGTTTCTAGCAGTCGTCGGTTGGCGGAGAGTTGGGAGTTGCCATTAGCAGCTAGCTGGAGGCGGATTCGAATTCAACCTGCAACTGGCCACTGGCTGCAGTTGACTTTGTGGGTTTGTCAGTTGGCCAAAAGGTCATCATCATGTCGGAAAGCTAGCCAAGAGTCAAAAATGTTCAAGCTCGCTTTTGGCCGCTTTTCCTTACACATTTAACCTTAACTTGTTTGTCATCCGTCAGTTTCTGTGGCTGCCCTTGCTCTTCTTCTTCCATTTTTTCACCCATTGCCGTTGCTCGAAGTTCATTAAAGTTAAATAAATCAAGTCAAGAGTAAAAATTAAAAAACAAATAAAATAAAATATATATATATACTGCGATTGAGCACGATTGATTTTTGCTGTTTGTGGTTTGGTTGCCGGTCTATCGAGGTGTTGATTACCTGGGGGCACACAACGATTTCGTTGGGGATAAGTCGAGTAGATAATTTGTAATGAAGCTGCACATGCGATAAGAGCAGCATCTGGGGTTAGCAACTGTGCAGCTTTCGGGGTGAGTTTAAATAAATTGATTACAGATAATAAAGAAAAACTAGGTGTTATCAGAACAGCAAAAATTAAAAATCCTTACACGTATCTAAGTATCTCTATGTATAATTAAATGATCTTAGCCTTAATAGCTAGAGAGCGACTCGACCGATTTGTATGTTTTTTTCTATGGAAAACCCAAAAGAAAAGCTGGACTAAGGCAATTAGATTTGCTTGAGTTGGATTAAACATTCATAAAGCTTAACGGGAATAGCCAAGCCATGCTATTTGGAGACCTTTTACAGTCATTGTCTTGATATATGTATATCCCACATGGCCGCAGAAATCAGAAAATCCTTGCGTAGCGCTGAAAGACACCGCAATTTGAGTTCTAACTCTAGCTAAGATTCTATTAGAGACTTTAACGCCATTTCCCCCTCGTAGAGTAACACTTAACGGTCGTTCCGCGAGAGGGAAACGAAGAGATACTTTTCGACTTTAAATGCTTTCCCCCCTATATAGAAAAAATTGCAGAAATATATAACTATAAACATATGCATAGTTACGTGTTAAGCCTCAAATTTTTGTTCTATAACCTATAATCAATTCTTAAAGTCGGTCATAGAAATGTTTTTAATAATTTCAAAACCAATTAGACATAGAATATGACTTTCAGATAGTTTTATTTATATTATTACACAACCAAATGTGCATTTTATTAGCTGTTGTTCTCACTGTGTCAAATGTTGTCCTCTTTCACAATTTTTTACACTATTCAAAAACTGATTGTCAGAGAGAGCGAGAAAAGGCTGTGTTTCGTAGACATGCGTCTTTGATTCCCATCTTGACACATTAACTTTGAATTTATTATGCAACAGTTATATTTTTAATGTTGTTCGCCTGCCAAAAAATATATCAATAAATATATACTGCATGCAAATATTGCAAAGAATTTCCCCTAAACGAATTGCCTATTACACTTTGGTTGTACTTAATTTTCAAACATTTGTGCCTCAGCCTCTGGCTCACAGTTTCTAATATTTCTGTGGTAATATTTTTTGTGTTGGCAGAGCTGATCTGAGGCCTGCGGCCTGAGGCCTGGTGTAATACCGAATCCGTTAGTGGCGATGCAGGCAAATGCAAATGTAATTAGTTGCATGACCAAAACCATAGAGCAATATTTATGGCACACACTGTAGCAGCGAGAAGCGGCCAGTGAGAAGTGTGTTGCGGCAACTGTTGTATCTGCGAGATACTTTTAATTTTTTACGATTTTTGCGGGCGAGAGCTTTATGCTACCCTTTTTTGTTCTGCTGCCCGTTTAGAATATTTCTCATTCTCTCTCTCTCTCTCTCTCTATCCGTTTTTTATTTGTTGTTTTGTGTTTCATTTTTTGTTTATTTATTTTGTTAATTTTTTATGGTCGCCAGGGCTGGTCGAAATGGGTGTTGCGGCTTTTGGGCTCGAGTTTGGGTTTTGGGGGCCAATTTTATGGCGGAAATGGCAACGCTTGCCACAAAATAAAAGAAAAGATATGGCCAGAACGGTGCAGCGATAAAGTAGACTAGGTCGAAATAAAGATAAAACTGGCAAACGCTTTACTGAGGACCTGGGCGGGGGGGCGGATGCGAGCCCCAACCGTCTCTTTGTAATTGCTGTGCACTGAGCAATTCTAAATTTAACATTTTTGTTGCCTGCAGCTGCGCGTATGCTTTAAAAAATAGTATAAAAAATAGAAGAAAAACAAAAAGAAAACATGTGCAACAGCAACTTTTGCCAGTCATTGGCGCTGAAAATTGAGATTTATGAGTGCACCTGCCAGGGGAGTGCAGTCGGTGGTAAGGGGATGGAAGGAAGTCTGAAAGTAACTTGTCTGGCTTTTGTTTTTTGCCAAGAGTTGAAACTTGGCATATTTCTCCATTACGAGTGAAGCTTGCAAATTGATTTGATTTGATTCGATTTTGAATCGATAAGTAATCCCTATCTCTGAGCCAAAAGGGCAAATTGCTGAAGCCAAAGTAAAGCTGTGTGTTTGTGTATTCACACATTTAAAATATTTAAATAAAACATATTTTTATTTATTCCATCTTTTGCAATTCCCTTAGGTATGTATGATCAAGCAATCTAATAGATTGAACTTACAATTCACTTGATGTAATTAAATGTAATGAATTGAAGTTTTTTAACAGAAAACATATATGTTTACAAACTGTGTCATTCATCATTCAAGTCGCTGTAAGTGTGTGTTACAACAAGATCGTTCAAACATTTACGAATATGTCTATTATATGTCACGGAGGATTCTGGTTGGAGTGTCTATATATTTATAAAGTCTACAGATATATATAGTCTATACTAATATCTATATCTATACCTATTATTATTGTTAACGAATTTAAAATATCGGTTCTTTATCTAATAATCTATAATCATTTAAATACATAACTTTTCTATCTAAGCTGCCTCACGATAAAGATTTATACTTTCTTCCGACCTTCTTAATAATCTAGATGTTTGGTGTGCTTGCTTTTAGGCATATTCTTTTTCCATATCAAAAGTCTTAAATTTGGTTCACAATATCCTTTATGATTATCATATTATTTTCATATCACCTTCTTTTCACAATGCAACCGTCTTTCTGTTGATTTATAACATTTTTTAGCTGCTGCACTCACTCTTCCACTTTTTGACACCTTGATTGCTTACATGGGCGAAACCCGTTGACTCCAACTTATTGTTCATTATTCAATGGGCTTTCAACATATTTTCAAATTGACATAGAGTTCAAGATAGAATAGACAGATTTAACATTTTTGCGGGTGTGAATTGTGTGAAATAGGAATATCTAAAATTGTAAGCACAAAACTTGCCGCGTGCAAGGACGGGGAATACCCGCTGGTTGTATTTAAAGATATGACACCTTGAACGGGATGTAGTTTCATTATTCATCATTCATTTATCCAATATATCGATTTTCCGTTTTGGTTTTTTAATCATAGCTCAAAAACTTTAAGAGCTAGATACGCCATGTTTGGTATTTATGCTCCGTTGTTAAGCCCATTAATGCCTTTCGTAAAATTACTTAATAATATATAGGAAATATTTATAGGAAATATTTAATTTAATTTAAATAGTTAACCCTATTTACTTTGAATGAGAACCGAATATGTGAAGACGTATTTAAAATAGATTTCCTTTAAGCGCAGAGTATAATTCCCTAAATAACACAAAAACTAGTTATTTGCGGCTCAACTTTTAGGAATTATTCGTTCCAGATTTGTCTTAAGTTAAGCATAAAGTTCTTCAAATAAGTAAACAGTTATTGACTCAAGCATTCGAAACTATTTCGAAACTTAAACGAGCAGAGCAAATAACTCTAATTATAACTGAGTTATGATTGGAGGATATTTGTCTGCACACATTGTTTCAGACAACATTTAAATTGCATAGAATCGCTTATTCACTTAGTCTGTGATCTGGAACCGACAATTTCCGCTGCCAATAATATGGGCAAACATTTTGGCAGAGTGTCAATTAATTTGCCACACAGCAGCCACTCAACAACTAAACTGGCAAAATTAAGTTGACGTTGTTGTTGTTGTGGTCGTGGTTGTTGCTGTTGTTGTTGTTGTTGTTGTTGTTGCTGCTGCTGCTGGCATCAACAGTCGGAGGTGTCGCAGGTGTCGATGGCAGCAGTTGGCATGGGGAATGCAGCTTTCCAGCAGCTCTCAGCGTCTTCCTCAAACAACGCCGGCGCCAGACAGCGATTGCTATTTAGCTGATTGTGTGGTTTTGGCTTTAGACCTTCTGTGCCCCGCCCCAAAAGCAGACATCGACCCAGCCAACTCCCAAACCCCGGGTTTTTTGGCCATAAACTGCATGCATTTAATTAATTGCGCCATTTTGTCTTACCCTTAAAGGCGGTCGAAGCGAACCTTGAGGTGGAACCCTTTACAGTTCGAGCTAGAGATTGGGCGAAAGCGAATCGTTTCAGTTTAAATGCAGAATTCGTTAAATAAATTTCGTTCGGCTTCGAAATGAGTTGCCTAAAAATGTTCTAAAAATTAAATTTTTTAAGAAAAATACTTTTTCTGAGTCCTTTTGTTCATCGGATATCTTTTAGTTTCTTTAAGCTTTAAAACGAATTTTTCGAAACATTTAATTGTGGCAGAAATTAGTTATTTGGGCTTAAAAGAAGATTGCAAGTTTAAAAGGTGGAATATGTAGCTCTCAGCATCATGATCTTTCGATTGTTAAAGGACTATTTTAGCTTTTATCGATAGATTTCTGCGCTTTACTGACTTTTGTCGCCAGATGCGATACAATTCGCAACAAGTTAAAGCGACGAGTGATAGAAAAGGTCTCTACCTTGAAATATTTGATTTTCACAGCTAAAAATATTCTAGGCATTTTAGTAAAATAATTTTGTAAAGCAGGGAAAAACAAACCGAAGGCAGCAAAACTAGCAATAATTTAAAGCGTGTTTTGTGTTTCTCTAAAATTTGTGAACTGAAAAAGGATGTTTTAAAAAAAGTGAAGAAGCGAGGGAGACGCAAAATATGCGCTGCAGTTAGTCAGCGTCTGTTTTTATCGATGCTCATGCAGGACATGGCCATTACCAGGTTGTCCACATGTTTGGTCGCCAGACGACTGCCAGTGCGACTACAAACGGGCCAACATGGCCAACATGGTCAGCCTTTAATCCAATGGCCAATAGACGCCAACACGCTACATCTGGCCATAGTCACCATGGCTATGGTGGCACCCATCCGCCCCACCGCCCCGCCGTCAACTGTGTCTCCTGGCTCCGCTCGATATTAACATGCGGCGGCTGCATCAGTTCAGTGCAGCTGACAAAACGGCCCGTTGGCTTATGCTCAGCTCCACTGAGCTCCCCGCCCGCACACTACAAACCGGCCCCGCTGGCATCCTGTAAGTGATCAATGTTTGTCTATGCTTTGCGGTGCTCCAAAGCACCAGCCGTTCAAAAGTATGCAACGCGCCCAGGGCATTGGTCATTTGTACAGCTCCCCCATCACACCCACACACACACACACACACTCACTCACTCACTCACACCTCACTTCTGGTGTGCAGTTGCATACACCCCTAAAATTGCCATTGTAAACATGCATAAATTGTTGCATACTTTTGGCCGTTTCGAGTTGCAATTGGAGCTGCTCGCCCATTGCTTAGCTCCTGATTATGTTTGCTGAGCCCACTTGGCTTGGCACCGAAGCGATTGCTCACGGCAGCAGCTCGTTAGACGCCAGTGAATTATTTGTCCCACTGTCACGTTTACGTGGACCCAACTCGTGTGGGACTCACACAAATTTCACTTGATACATTTTTTTGTTTGATTTCCAATTAGAAGTCCATTTCCATCGAATATGATATAATGTTGTTTTAGTTTCCCATGCATAGCATTCTTCTTCTCTATTTTGACCGCAGTTTTGAATATTGTCAGCGTATTTTAGTCTAGTTTCATTCAACACATAAAATATTTTTGCTACATATTTTCTATAAAAAACAGTTTTTATACTTTGTTCACAAAGTGAAAGAAATGTTTATTTAATTTAAAGATCAAGAATGATTAATATCTTAGGTAAGTTTAATACAGAAATAAATGAATATAATATATATATATAATATAATATATAACTGGGATATTTTCCTAGTCGTTAGTCTTTCTTTCGACTTTATCAAATGATTGATTCTTAAATATTTCTGCCACGCCCATTCCTCTCCACCTCAATTCTTCTGGCTACAGCTATGGAGTCCTATATTGGACCTATAATCAAAAACTTAAACCTCAGGTATTATTACTTAGGGAATTGACAAATAGACGATCTGATCTGTTATTATTTATTTGTATAATCACTTAGTAAACTTAAGTTTCTATTCTCATTGAAAAATATTTTATTTATCAGATCATTCGTCGCTTAATATCCCACAGTTTTCTTATGTTTCAGTTTCAGTATGCTAAAGACTCCTTTACTTTGTTCCTTATCTCGCTTCTTTTTCTTTTAAATTTTCTCTACTGCTCTTCTCCGTTTAGTTCTTTTCTTTTCCATACTATATCTCAAATTCCTCAGCTTTCAATGGCTCGTATTATGTTTAGTTTATTTATTTTACTTTCCTTTTCTCATTGGCATTCCCATTCCGGCTGCCTGTGGCTTTTCCTCAGCCACGTTTTCTCAGCAGGTTGTCGTTATAATTTTCTTACACCTGCTCCTTTCATCGCATTCTGTCGTTTACTTTTGCTGTAATATTTCCTTTACTTACTTCCGCCAGCTACTTTTATCATTAAAGTTTCCCTTGGCTCAATGCTCTGCCCCTCCTCCCCCGCTCGGCAGTCGGCACGAGATGCTGCTGTGGCTGGCTTTGCCTTTTATTCCCTACCCCCTGCCCCTTTATTAGCCACCTTTTGTGGGCGTGGCAGTACGTGGCAGCAGAAATGCACACGCTTTGCTCTTAATTTCTCAATAATGCCGGCAACACAAGTCGAAAAATTTGCCTGATAAGCACTTTTCATAGACCCCCCTGCGACAAACCTCAACGAAAGCGCCCCCCACAAACCAATAAAACGGAGCCCAAGTTCCGCCCATGGCTAGCCGGGTAGACCAGGCAGCCCAGTCATTTTATTTGCCTGGCCAAGAAGACGGGGGCTCCACGCCGCCGCATGCTATGCAATGAAAATAATAATGCCACCCTGCCTGGCGTGGCCTCCTGCTGCTTGTCTGCATTTAAAGTGTAAGTGTTGAGCAATTAAAGAAAACCCCAAACCCCAAACATGATTAAAAAAAGATGAAATTTCTCAACTGCATTTTAAAGGCCATTGCGGTGCCCATTGAAATTAAACTCAACTTTGCTCAGCTCAACTCAATGCCAATTCCCGAAAAGTTGTTCGCGCTGACGCCTGATTTCTTTCTATATAATAATTGCATACTTGGCGGGGCGCAAGAAGTGCAGAACTTAGATTGAATAGCTGGAAGAGGTAGGTGGAGGGGCCGGGGGCACACCCGCAGACAGCTGCCAATATTTACACTTAAAGTTTGCGTGTTAAGTGGATAAATTAATTGCTTGGAATTGTTTCTTCGAGACTTAAGATATTTGCCAGGGTTGCACGAATTGAGAAATCAATTGACGACTTGAGGGTTATTGATAAAAAAAATTGATAAAAAACTCGATTTTTAGTTTAATTTTTTGGAATTTACAAAATTGTCTCGTAGAATTGTAGGAGTCCGAAAGCGAAGGAGATTGCAGAGGTCTCTTCTAATCAATCTCTCAGATCAATTTTTATAACCATGTAAATTTTTAAATTTTTTTTATATAAGACTTCACTGTAGAATAAGTTGTATTGTAAATATAAATATAAGTTTAATTAAAATTTTTCTCATAATAAGTAAAATTAAAAAAAAAAAATAATATTTTGTGAATGCGATGCCAAACAAATATAAATAAAATCGTTTAATATTCATTAAGTTTAATTGTATAAGTTCCATATATTTAATGCGTCTTAAGTACAGATCGGTAGAAAATATTTATATATTTATATTAGGGAAACAAGTATACCAACTGCTGTAGTCAGAAATGTTCGACTAGGAGATACCCTGCTCCTTAAATAACGGCTATTCCTGCGAGCAATGCCGTTCGGTAAGGAAAATTCGATTGTTTATTATTTATAGATTCTATGAAATTCTCAAGGCTATAAAAATGTGCTAGGCTATACCCCTATTTGTCAATCTTGTTTATTTAATAATTGATTTCTGTTTTACTTTCGATGCAATATCACAGAAATGTGCATTTCTTTTAATATTGTTAGCTCCTTGGATGCTCCAATATTTATTTCTAACAATATTCATGACCAACTATGTTGGCTGGTATTTTATTATTAATTTTATTTACTAAATGTAAATTTTATTGCGAGCCTTTTAATTAATTTGTTTATTAAAATTTTAGCTGCTTTGTAAATTAAAATAAGCTAAACACACGAATCAGAAAAGAGCCATAACTGCATTTGTTTAAACAAATTGGGCGACGCATTAAATCGAATTGAGGTTTATGCACAAAATATCATATTGTGTATACGCCATGTATGCTCGGAAAATAATTAAATTTCTCGCTAGAATTTGCATCGCACAAAGTGTACAAACATTTTGTTATAATTAGATTTTGGATTCAGTTTTCATATTATTTTTTGTTTGTTGTATTTAAAATGCATGAAAGTCAGTAATGGAAAATTTTAAATACCTAGAAGCTAATTTTGGTTGTTGGTATAGATAAAGACGGGCAGCCCCAGCCAACAATAAAAAAAAACACAAAATAAATGTAAAGCTGCATTGCCCGTGGCGCTAAATGCGACACACGATACGTTACATGGATGAGGGGGCAAAGTGTGAGGGGAGGGGAGAGTTACGGAAAAAGAGATACTATGTGAGATGCACAACACGGCCGTAACAGCTGTTGACAGTTGCATTAACCTTAGCTGTCAGACAGCTAACCGGCTTCTGGTTAGTTAGGCTGCGGTTTTTCCTGCTTTCCGTTTAGATTCGCTTGCAAAGGCTTTTATCAATTTGTCGATATGTCCGGTTCCAGCTGTGCGACGGCCATTGAGATTTAAAGCTAGTTTAATAACATGTAGCAGATGTGAAGAAAATTTACATAGTAGGTAATATAATCCCATTTTAATTAAAAAATCCATTTTCCGAGCGATTGTTCCTACATATTTTCTATGCTGGTTTGAGATAAAGTAATATCTCTTATAAGGCTTATTTGAAACTAATTTGTTTGTGCTGTTTACGATCTGCATTAATTTCGCACAAGTAATCGAAGCACTATATAAGCAAAAACTCTATTTCAGAAGATATTTGATTCAAAATCAAATTATTAAATCATTATTATACTTGCGAATGAAACCTATTATGTTAATGAATATATTTTGTATAAATTCTTTTTGGAAAAATATTTAAAAAAAATATGTGCAAATATTAAATGATAATACATTTCTTACTCTTCTCTATTCAAATATACGTTAATAAGTGTATATTTTAATCAAGAACAGTGAAAAAATGTATTGAAAGTCATTTAATATATTATATTTAGTTGCAATATCTACTGCTTTCTTAACTAATAATGTTAATAATCGTATCGATTATTAAATTCAATTTAAATTTAATTAAACTATCACTCAATTTCGAAAATGGCTTCACGATTTAAATATCAAAAAAAAAAAACTTTTAATTAAGTTTTTTTTTGGCACAGTGGGATAAATTTCGGCTAAAAAGCGAGAAGCCCTACAACATTTGGGGTAAAAAGTTATTGTATACCTTATGAACTGTGGGGGAGGGTGGTGGCAGACGGTCTGTGTGTCTGATAGGGGGTGTTTGAATACATATTTTTATTCGCGAAATTGCTCGGAAGTAATTTTGTTTACCTTTTATTTTGCGCTTTTTGTTTGCATATGCAGCTGGCAAGATTGTCCCCCAACAAATAATAAATATGCATATATATATGTATATGTATATAGTACAGAACAAAGTTCCCTCTGCTAGCAGCTAACCAGACAGCCTTAAGCTGTCAATGCGGCTTGTAGGGGGAGTGGTTGCACAGAGACAACAAGAAGCGGAAGTGCGTGCGAGCTGAAAACCTTTTTAACTCCTACGCAAAGTGCAACGGCAGCTGATAGGTGTGCAGGGAAAATTGGTGGGTGCGGGCTGAATAAAAAACGCAACTGCACTCAGAGATAAGCGTTCTTATAACTTCTGGCATGATCGGAAAATACTCACGAAAACATTTTATTTTGTTTTTTAATTTTCATTTTAATCTTGATATTGTGTTTAAAATGATATAAAAAATTATATAAAAATAATGTTTTGAAAATTAAATAAATGATTTAAACAAGAATTCGCAAGAAAAAAGGAAACGTAAAGTGTTAAAAATTGAAGCACAAAGTTCTTAAAAAAAAGGCTATTGAATTTGTTTTCGTAGGGCCTTAAAATAGGAATTTGGTGTAGTATATTTTTTATTTTATTTGATAAATATTTAAGTCAAATAACCAAGAATTATTTATAAAGTAGTTTCTGGTCACAAAAGTTATAATAATTTTTCATTATTTGAATACTCAATACTTCCTTAACCCTAAGTATCTATAAATTAAGTACTAAGTAGTCAGATTTTTTAAATTGTTTTTAACCAATCTTTTAGCATAATTTGAGAGCGCAGATTTTGGTTTATTTCGCTGAGTGTGTTAAGTCAAAATGGCGTCGGCGACCGCAGTTTGTTTTTAGCATTCGCCGGCGCTTTGATAAAGTGCAGCCACGCAGCATAAACAAAGTGGATACTCGTATGTGCACGGCCAGACCTAGCCCAAGTTCCAGGCCCGCCCCTTCGCACCGGCACGCAAAACCAACAAAAAAACGCAGAGCTGGAGCCACAGCACGGCCAGCCTCTCTGTCAGGTGTGCCACTGCTGCACCTGCACCTGCACCTACAGCTGCAGCTGCTGTCACGACTCTTCCAGCTAGCGCCTATCAATGTGGTGGGCGTGCCCGGTGGTTGTAAGAGCGGTGCGTGTTTTTGCGCTTGAAGTGCTTTCGGTAGCCGTTAATTGAAATGCATGTGGTGCCGCAGCCGATGCCTGCAGACCGTAGGAGTCGCTGTTGGCTCCTGCTGTGCCAGACAATGCGGCAGCTGGGTAGGCAGGCGCCGGCATTGGCATCTATTGCCAAATAGACTAAAGGTGTTTGGCTAGTTTCTGCGTATACATGCCCTACAATTTGAAAGAATATACATATTTGTTACAGAGTAGGAAACAAGACAAAAAATGAAGAAAATGACTACTCTATGGATCATTTACCACAGTTAAGTGAGTGTAGAGAGAGGAGACTTAAAACCTGAAGGAAATCAGAAAAATATATAAATTTAATATTATTACATGAATAAATGGTTCTTAGGACAAATGTAGAATGATAAATATTAAAAATCATGAAAACTTAAAATTTTTTAATTGCTGCTTTACTTGATTGTAAATATATACATTCTATAACAAGCTTAAAAATTTCTAAACAATATAATTACAATAGTATAAGTTACGATTTTTCGGGCTACATTAAAAAATCATAAATACTTTTCATCTAATTTAAAGCAATTAATTTTAATAATTCACTTGTTAGAGTTTTGGAGTACTATAAAAGGTGTTTAAATTTTCATAATCCCATATAAAGATTTCAAGTTCTAAAAGAGACCACAAACTATATCGCTTGGCTATTGAAAACAATGTTCATCTACCTCAGAAATAAAATTTACAGACAGTTTCTAATCGATCACATATAGATTTTATGCGTATATATTATTCTAGAGATCATATACTAAATGAGTTTGACACTAGAATTTAAAATGTGCTTAATCCATATTGTTTAAAGAAATAGATTCAATTGTTTCTATTTATTTTATCAAGTTCCTCTTTGAATTTTCAATTGTTACAGGGTATCAGTACTATCGTCTGTATTTGGCATTCTCAGAAAGGGTAATTCGAATAGGGTGGTAAATAATATTTATTTATTTATTTGTTTTGTTGCCACTTCTGGCTGTTGCTATTTCGGCGACCTTTGCCTGGGCAGATTCTCATTTTAATTTCTGTAGCGTTCTTTACTTAAACACGCACATTTTGCTTTGGGCGCTGTGTGTGCGCACACCTGAGTAACTAACAAGTATCTTTGTGTGTGCGTGTGTGTGCGTGTGTTTGTGTGTTTGTGTGTGTGCTTGCATGTTTCTGTGTATGGTCGAAGTTATATCACGCACATTTCAAGAGGTTTCTAATTTGCTTGCCAGCGGCTGTGGCAAATTCTAATTTATTCGCAAAACTATGTAACTGGGTTTTGTTTTCTTATTGCTGCAGAGAGGGCTGGCAACCCTGCAGCGAGCTTAAATGTGTGTGTGTAAGTGTGTGTGTGAAGCGTTGATTAAAATTGCGCCATAACAAAACGTTTAATACATAAATAAAGCTGAATTGTTAGCGCCTGGGGTTATGATAAGGATAAATACGGCAAAGGGTGTTGAATATGGGTTGAAAATGAAATAAAAATTGATAGGAAATAATACGTAGTTGAGGTAAAGTTATGCCCATAAGGCGAAAAGACTAGTTAGAAAATTAAATGTAAATATTTTTTATAATGTATTTTTAAACATTTGTGTAATGTTGAGAAGTTAAATTGAATAAGTTTAACATGAAGAATTTTATGAATACAATTTAAATCATTCAATAAAATTAGATTTGCGTAAAGAATCACTATGAATATATCGGAATTTATACATGTATATATTTGATTCAACTTTTTTATAAAGTGTCTTCTCAATTGTGTATTTTTCATTGATTATTTTTTACGTATTTATTTTTGTATAGCAACAAAGTGTTTTTATTTTTTATGTTTGTATATTTTTGATACATTAAGTATACCAAAATTCAAAAAAAATATTATAATTTTCTAGTCCATTCAAAATATAACACATATGAAATTATTGACTTTTCCATACATCATCTTTAGTGGTCCAATTTTATTATATTTGTGCATTCTAAAAACTTATTTAATATTGATGTAATTTTGTATTATATTTTGATATAAATATATATTAAATATATACTTATTACAAATACAATTTTTTATGTAATGTAATAGTACCTATTAATTTTTAGTCTTATTTTTATATGATTTTTAATAATATTAAGCTTTAATTAAAAACTCTGTTTGGTTTATGTTCATTGAGTTTTCCATTATGTTGATTAATAATATGCTTGTTTTTATAGACTTTATAAATTTGCAACTTTAATCCGGCTTTTAATAATCGGAGCTTTATCTGAAAAAAAAAACACTTATAAATATTATTACAATGCATGTCAAAACAGATTCCGATTTCATTTTTGTAACTTGCATTCTAAGGAAATCTGCAGTAAGCCACTTGAATATGCACTTTGCCAAATGGAAAAGGGAGGCGGGCTACATAGTGAAGCATATTGTCAGGTTAAGACATGAAGCATGTCTATGACTTGATAATACTTACTGGTACTTTATGCCCGGGCTTACAATGGGCAAAAATGCCTATCTAGCCAAGCATTCAGTCAACATCATTCGGCTTATGGCATCAGCAGGCCACACAGAGAGCAGAGATGGAAAAACATTTTACAAAGACTTAAAAACTTCTGTACTAAAAGCCAAAAGCCAACGATGCTCGGGCAATGCAATCAATGGCTTAAACTATGAGCCAAAGCATGAGCCAAGGCCAGAGTGCGAGGGTAGAGGGGTGTTGCCGGGCTCGGCTCTGGTTAGGCAAAAAAGTCAAATGTCTAACAACTTGTCATACAAGGCGCACACACACAGGCCAGAATTTCATAACAATTTTTGCTGTTGCTGCAAACCGACAGCCTGGGTGATGAGGGTGGCGTGTGCGGCTGCGTCGGCTAAGTAAACAGCATAAAGCCCAACTGCATGCAAAAGTACGCCCCAAAAATGGGCGTGGCATTGATGTGTTTGCATTCGCATGCGTGTGCGCCTGGCTGCTGCTGTTTCAATTTAGCTGCCAACAAATTGATAAAAATTCAATAAAATAAAATTTCCAACAGAACCAAGTTGTAAGCAACTTTTCCTCGCTACCCTGTTGCCAAGGGTTCCGTGTACGTACACCAGGTGGCGCCGCTGTAGCCAAATGGAACTAGAATGCATAGTTTGCCGGGGGGCAGCCGAAGCAGAAATACGCTTCTTGAACAGGGTATACATGTTAAAAATTTTAAAAATGAGTGATCAAAAAAAAAGATAAATAAAAATTAAATTAGTTTTACTATGATTCAAGAAATATTTATTAATAATAAGTAATGATATTAAATTTAGTAACTTATATTAAGTGCTAAGGATTATATTAATCTTTCTTAAGCATTTTAAGAAAATTTTATAATGAATTACTTAAACAAATACATACATATCTATTTTTGTAAGCAAATTTGTATATGCCGATTTTCGACTAATATTTTCTATATATATTCAAGTTCAACAAACAGGCGGCATCGGTTTACACTTTAATTTCGGAACATGCCCATACTTTTAATTTCCCTTTCAACAAATCTTCGCCAAAAATCGTAATACCCTTTATTTAGGGTATTCAAAAATTAAGCTATATATGCCCTGTTGCTGGGCTGTGCTCTGGTCTCGTCTGCCTTTTAAGTAATATGGAAAAGTTGAAATGAATTTTTCATGGGCTAGAAAACTCAATTGCAACACTTACACAACGCATTCGCACACAAACACACACACACACACACACACGCATGCACACATATACATACATAAATACATGTATGCATTTTGTAATTTGTGTATATGAAAAACATTTGCGCCTACAAGTAGGCAATAGATTTACAAGTAGAACCAACTGCGTGTTTGTGCACATGTTGATTTTCACTCAATGCGTTAACGTTGGTTGCCTTTTAGTCTCCTCTGCATATTCTCATTATTTTATATACCCTATAATTGAGCTCGGAAAATGTGTTACACTCTTTGCACATATTATATAAATCATTTCGATATTATTCCATACTGGAAACTTAATAAAAATCAGTTTTTCATTTATAATACTAAATAATATTTAAACGGAATATATCTGTGTCTGTTTAATTCCCTTTAAGCAACCAATTGTAAATTACAAAATAAATTTTAATATTTATATGTATTTATTTTTACTGACTTTAAGGAATCGCAAAGATATCCTAAATTTGAAAATTAAAGTATGTTAGACGAAGAAATTTAAAAATTGGCAGAATAATATTTTTTCTGTTAACAAAAATCGTTTAGTTAATGTATTTAATAATTATTCTTATATTTAGATAGTGTGTATCAAGGTCGACATTTGATTGCTTGCTTATCTTTTCAGTTTTCGATATGAAAACATGTCCTCAGGTTGTATGTGCACCACGTTGCGTATGAGTGCGGCTCCATGTTTGTGTGTGTAAATGTGCATATGAAGTAAGGTAAACATTGTTCATGATGGCAACGACGAGTAGTGGTAGGGGTAGGGGCAGGGGCAGTAGCTGAGGCGGCCGCGGTTGGTTGGGGACATCGGCTCAGCTGGCGTGAACTGTGACATAGCAAAAAGCTTCAAGCTGCGTAGCATCATAATGCTAATGATATTTACTTTAAAGAATGACAACGGGGTGCGGAAGCCAGCAGCAGCTGTTGTGAATTTACATGATGGAAAACTCTTTAGAAATACATTAACCAAGCTGCGAAGCTTGTTGGCCACTTGGTATTGCTTACTCTTTTTACTTTTATGTACCTTTTCCATACTAAATATTTTACAGTCAACTGGTCAATATGTTTAAAAGCAAAGAAGCAAAAATTATCGAATGCTCTATAACCCTTTTCAGGGAACAAACACTTGGCCCGAGCAAAGCCTGGTTATCTCTGCTAATTATATAAAGCACGATAAAATTCGATATATTTTGTAATGTGCTAAGTAACAAGATTAACTTATCCAACAAATTTAATTGTCAATTATTTTATGAGATTTGATTTTTATGCTTTGTAATCTAATACAATGAAATATATAAATTGAGCTTCAATTTAATTTCCAAATGCTCGAATGCTGTTTGAATGACCGCTGAATATGCTCGTAAATCCATGCAATTCATATTGCAAATTAAATAGCCAAACCAAAAACAGGCCATAGTTAAATAACAGATTAAAATTAAATGTGCCCACCAAGGCAGCAGCAGCATGAGCAGAGAAAACAACAACAATGTCAGCCCAACTGTGGCAACAAAACAAATAACAATAATTGACAGCTCATTTGATTTGAATCATTTGAAAATAGTGTTTAAAACCCATTCATGCAGCACGCACATTCAACCGAGAGTCAGAGAGCCGTGAAATATGCAATGCATTTGTGAAATCAACATTTCCATCATTTAATACACATCTCACATGCTGCGACTGTCTGTCGTTAGCTAAATATTAAATATACTTATTTACTATAATTGCAGCATAATAATTGCGTTATCAGGGATAAGAGAAATTAAGAGTGATAAAGTGCAGATATGAATATTTCCCTGTGAGTGAATGTTATATGCAAATATATATTTGGACCTGGACTGAATGCCAGCCCTTGAGCTACCCTCATTCTTTTGGTCAAGTTACAGGGTATCTTTGAAGATACTAAAGCTTAACTTTTAGAGATAGCAAACTCTTTATTTGAATATGAGGTATTTCCTTATCAAGCATTTTTAATTTACCAAATTATGAGTTTTTATATATTCAAATAAATATGTAAATATGCCAGCGGTATATGCCTATTTAAAGAATATATATATATATATATATATATATATATATATATGTATATAATTGCGAAGTATCTTCCAGTCAAGCAGTAAGTAAAAGTATTTTATTAGAAGACACTGTTAGAAAAATATTGATATATTTTATTCAATATCTGTTGGGTAATATATTTTTTTACATATTTTTTCTCTAGTATAAATATTTAAAATATATTCCGTGTTTATGATTGGATAGCTGTTTTTTGAACTTGTGGGTTTCATAAGATTTATTCATTGAGGGCTTTTGTTTAGAAATTAAAATAAAGAAATTTGCCCAAGTCAAGTGTTTTTCCGGTGATAAAAATATAATTAATCCTAATAGTTGTCGTACTTCTACTTAAAATGATGGAATTTCCGCATTCTGTAAAACACATCTCCATTAAAATATCAACAAATGACTTTTAATTTAAATGTAAAAAGTTTCGCATATTAATATTTCGTTTAGTTCCCGACATGGCGCATGAAATTTCCCAAAATTTTTAAAAAACGTGCCTTTTAACTCTAACAGATATATCTTAATTGTATTTTTCTGTGTAAAAAAAACCCACTTGGAAATTATTGCAGAATTTTAGAAACATATTTGAAGAGCTAACCAGACACAGCATTTAATGCAGCGACCGCAGTTTTAGTATCCATATTAGTGAAAAGGCACACACAAAAATGTTTGCATGTGATTACAGTGACACTTGACACACACTTGACGCCTGTAATTAAATCATTATTAAGTTCGAGTGGTCCGTAAGACTCAACTGAATCTATGAATCCCCAGCACTTAACTTAATGTTTTGGAGTTGGCTGGGCGTCTCCAGTCGTGATGATATGGGGGGCGTCACAATTATCAGCGATGAGCCGGCGACACTTGACGATAACATGACGCCCGGCATAAGCCGGCCCACTGGGGGCGATAAAATTTTGTTGCCTAGTGTAATGCTTAACGATTGTGTTCATTGACTGGCTAACGATTTTGTTGAATAGGCTAATGTGCCAGCCGCGCAACGAGTGAATTGCTGATGGGTTGTGCGTGTGTATGACTGCCTGAGTGTATGCATGTGTTTGCGTGTGTGCGGGTGTGGGGGCGTGTGTGTGCGTTTGGTGCTTGTGTGCTTCGGCATATCATGCCTAGCGAGCAATATTCTTGATAGCACACATCGCACATTGAATCGTCATGAATCAAAAGCAGCAGCTCGGCCTCCTGTGCGTGATTTGATAAACAATTGTTTTACGGCTGCTCAACAATTGGCCAAAATGATTGACCAAACTATGGTGCAGGGTGTGTGGTCAGTGTTGTGTGGATACCAGCACTTTTTTTTAAAGGGGCGTTTCTATTTAGTGGCAGCATATGTGTACACCTCTAGCCGTTACTCTATACTTATAAGGTATTATACTTTTTTGAAGAAATTTTTAATACACATATATATCGTACATTTGTCTATATATACTTGACAAATTGTTATGTTCGTATATATTTTATTTTTTATTAGAAGCGGGAAAACTACAATTTCGTATTGATTCTATAAAATGATAAAATTATTACACTTTGCCAAAGTCTAGAGCCTCTCTATCGGTTATAAAAACTATTCTTTGTAAAACGATTCACTTGTACGGCTTGCTAAATTTTTCTATATTAGAGTATATCATATTGATGACACCTAAAATTATTTAAACAAATTTAAAAAGTATATTTAAATATTTAATATGTCGACGAGAAATCGTATGTTTGGTAAGGTTAAAAATATTTATATAAGGGGGTAGCGGAAGACTGAGCAGCGGATTTCGGCCAAACCGTTTCAAACCCTTAATTTCTATATACAAATTAATATGAACCGAACTTTAACCGCAACATATATATTTTAAAATGGTTTGGTTGAATACAAAAAATCCACCTTAACTACCTTAAACCTCAACTAATGCATTTGTGTAGCAATAGATATAGGCCAATTCTTGGTAGATGTGACATTTAGAGAACAACTTGAAATATATTCAGTTCAGTTCAATTGCAAGCTGCAATTATAAATTCAAAATAAAAGTGTTTTATTTAGTTTTTTTTTTTTAAATATATGTATAAAGGCTTAAAGTAAAACTCTGCTTCATAGATGCAATGATTGAAGATCGTAAAACTATCTAATATAAAGACAGGCTTTGCTAAAAGTATTAAGGTATAAATTATGGGCAATGTCTGGCTCTTGTTCTTTTAATAACTTTTAATACATATACATTTTATTGTTTTGAATTAATAACAACTCAATACTTGCATGTAAATATTATTATTATATTTTCGCAGTATAGGTCTAGTCGGTTATACATAGTAACATGGTTAGATTAAGCGTATAGAGTTGTATGCCATATATACTACGTCACCGTCTAGAGTCCACTGGTTTTGTTTCGGTAGCTTTTAGTAGCGTCAGGTACTGTTAATACCTACGTTGGCGACGCGCAATTTTCCATAGAGCTGGCTCACTACGAGTTATCAGGCCGGAATTTCCATAAAAAACTTTTTGTACATTTTATCAACTCGATGCTATATATAAAAACGCAAGCCGCCACACCCAACGGTTTAGTATTATAAAATAGACCGGGAGACTGCGAGACAAGTGCACAGAAGAACAACAACAAATAAAACTTAACAATAAAAATAAGAATTTTTTATAAATTACAAGTGAAGTGCACGAAGTGAAAAGAAACTTAAAGTAACAAAGATAAATATCAAAAAATGCCGAATGTTGCTGCCTTAAAGCTGGGGCCCAGTTTTCCCTTTAATCAAATGTCCTGGCCACCGAGCGGCCTCCTGGTGCTGGACCATTTGGCCCTGCAACAACAAATCAATGCAAATTTCATCTTACACGCGATTACCAACTATAGGAAATCACCGTTCGAGCGCAAGACTCTGGACTTTATTGACAAAAAGTGGCTGGCACTGCTTGGGCTGTGGCGCGAGTTCCGGTGTCGGGACAGGCAAATACGACGTGACTACATGAATTTCGAGCCGCAGCACGGATACTTTCAGCAGGAGCTGTACGCGCTCATTCATGAGAAATATATGGCGGCCCGCAGTCGCATGAGTCGCGACAAAAGAAATCTGCTCAAGTGCAAAGCTTCCCAGGCGTAGCATGTTTACCGAGGCCAAGGAGCGGAAGTGGAGGAACAACAGAACAGCCAACAGAGAGTGAGAGCACGTCAAGGATGCAACTACAAGATATCCTGGTTTCAATTACGTGGCGATACTTTAAATACGTCTATAGCTAGTCGATCTGACTTTGTGGAATTTAATTAACATATTTAACATTTAAGCATAATAGAATTAAAATCAGAAACGTCCTAATGTTTGGGCTCGAAACACTTATAAGCTAGTATAGTTTTATGAAACACAGAGAAGCTATTTCATAATAAAAAAAATTAATTTCCTCTAATGGCACTGTCCATAGTACAGTTGGTCGCTTTAGAGCTGTAACAATCGATTATTTTTTATTATCAATAAATTTGACCTCTTTAGTATTATAAACTATACTTTAAATTTATATTTAACAAATAATAAAATGCATTTACATTTTTATATACTAAATTAATTACTGTTTTTGTTACTATTTATTTTAAAGAATGTTTAAATCGATGTTGTCAAAGGTGCTAATATTTTTTTTTTTCGAAATTCCTTTCGATAGTTTTACAGCACTAGTTGTCAGTGCTCTGCATATAAAAAATACAAAAATATATAGCTTTTTAAGTATTGTCTAACCTTTCTGTAATATACTTACTTTGTATTATATTTAGGCAATATTTAAATAATAAAAAATAGAAAATTGAAAATATATTTCAACAACCCATGGCAGTCCTATACTGTACAGGGTATCGCAAGTGTGAAAACAGCGTGTGCTTTAAATATACATGTAGATATGCATATGTCTATCCATATCAGAGATACGCGACCAAACAGTGTTTAAGAATATCAAAAGCGCAATGGCTAAATGATATGTGTGTGCTTTAAGCACCAGCAAAAGGATATATCATTCCGCATATTTAAGTATTGTTTAATACACTTATCGTTAATCAATCAATCAGACGATTGTGCAATTTGATTGATGGCGCTGTCAGCTTCCATTTGTGTTTAAAGTAAAATTGGCTTATCATAATCGAATATTGCTGACTGTCTGATATGACGTGCATATGTACTTAAATGCTGAGTGTGTGTGCACACTCAACACCCACGACAACTGGCATAGACCTTGGCCAAAGGTCCTCGGTTGCACTCTAAGTAATGACATCGTACGTGGCAAATTCGTATTGTCATTTGGCGTCTCAGGTGCAAGGAGACGCGCCCCACGAAGTGGGTCAACCAGCGAGGAAAGTGATTGGTATCAAAATTCTATTGCAATATTTTTAGCATTTCTTACTTCGAAGCTTATTAAAGTTAGGCAATGCCAGAAGCAGTATTTTATTAATTATTTATTAAAAAACTTTAACTAAAAATCAAAATAATGAATTGTTATGCAAATTTCATTTAAACCTTATCCCAACCAAGAAATTACAAAAATAATTGTTTTTTGATTATATTAATAAAGCTTCAGTTAATCAAATATTGTCGCGGAAAAATATATTTCTGATTATAAATTTGATAAGCCGGCTACAAGCAATTCATAACTGGTTTATAGCCACTTTAAGACCGATTTATAACCGTCTCAATCGGGTTTGATTCATCTCTTGTTAAAAATTGTATACAACTTTTCATAGTAAATTGAAAACTCAATCTTAATATAGATATAAATTATTTTACTTTAAAATAAATATGATTAGATCTTAAGTGAAAACCGGTTTGATTTGATTATATAGATGTTTACCAACCCATTTTCGACTCAAGTGGATAAATTTGTGAGCACGCAATTGGGGAATACCTGAAATCACTTCAGACGCTTTTGGTTTTTTAGCTCTTTCACGTACGCGCCGATTAGATAGGGCACGTGGTATATATCAATATGCCGTTGTTTTGAGGTAATTTCCAGTCTGCAGAGTCTTGGGAAAAGCCCCCTATCGGTAATTGCGGCTAATCAAAGTTCGTTAATTTTAGAAACGGCCCCAGCATTAATTTATGCATTTCTTAACTCGCACTTAAGTTGTCCATTAAAAACAATTAATTCTTGTATGGTTTTTTTATTTTATTTTTCATATTTGTTTTTGGACCGCAAAACAATTGTCTTTGCCAAATAATGTGCTAAACAGCTAGTTAAAGTGGCCACAAAACAAACTAATTTGATAATTTGTTTTAGCTGCCACAGTACCAGAAGCAATCGCCAAGTTCGCCTTGTTTGCCCATCTCTTCTGGTATTGGCTATTGACCACAGTTTTGTCTGTTCACTGAACCCCGAACCTGGCTTCTACCACAGAAAGGCCAACGAAATCGAGCGCAAGGCACTAAATTGAATGGGGACCACAAATTTATGTGGCAGCTGAACGGTTTCACTCGTTGGAATGAGTTCCAAAGGAACTTTGAGGGTCCTTGCGTAGACAGAAACAAAAAGTTGCCATAATAAATGTCTCTATTTATTGTGTATGCCGCGAACTCCGAATAGGTTTCAATTAATAATTCGTCTTATGATTTACTGGATAAGGCTGCAAGGCAGTAGCCTTATTTTTATCTGGAAAATATCAATATTTTTATATATATTTTTAAAATATTTCTTTTTGCTTTTAAATCTAAAAGTATTTAACTAAACGATCATATCTTCAGTTTTAATGCCGGCATACTTTTGGGCATTTCTGTTAAGTATTGGAAATTCAGAATTAAGATAAGGCAATTCAGTTATTGAGGGTATCCCCTAAACTTCTAAGACCAAGCTAAACTACGACATAAATAATTTGTCCACTGCTAAAAGTGGAAAAAAATTATAGTTACAAATGTATAATTTATATTTCAATTAGAATTAGTCAAAAAAGAATTTTGTTATTTTGTTAGGTAAATTTTGTTGCAATTTATATTTATTTAAAATGTTATTATCTAGCATACCTTAGAGTTTTTTGGATGAGCTCTAAGCACGATAAATCAACTTGTATAAAATGTACATAATTTTAAAACAAATAAACAAATCCTGAAAAATGTTTGGGTTCATCCTTGAGGTTATTCAATCGATCGATTTTCGGATCAACTTAATGTTTGTTCAAGTGTACTTAGCTTGTCATTATTTTCATAAGCCCAAAATCCATATATTACCCAACGCGACGCTATTTACATGTTGTGGAAAGGAGAAGACATAAGCGTAAAATAAGAAATATATTTATGTAAAGCAAAAATGCGGTCGAATTGAGCAACATTGTTGCATTTTAGGTCCTTAAAATAAAGGGTCTAAACCAAAAAAAAAAAGGAAGCTTACTAAAATAAAATAACATATTTTAGAGCTGTGCGGCGCGTACTTTAATAAGATTTATTAAGTCGCGCTGGCGAAGGTCTTTCGCTGCGTAGCCAGGCCAACATTTACTCGCCGCTTGGCAGTGTCTTACCAAATGGCAAATAACAGCAGCCTAGATGTCGGACGGCTAGGGTGAAGTGGGGAAGTTGGGCTGTAAATATTTGTAACTTAACTCTTGCCGCCTTTGTTTGCGTTTTGTGTTGTGTTGCCTGTTTATTTTCGTGTTTCTCTCACTTTCTTCAACTTCCTGCCGCTCGCTCTGCCTGGTGCTCTGCTGTTTTCCGTGTTTATTTTCCAGCTAATAAAAAGTTGATGTGCCGCCTGTTTTTCTGCTTTCTTTCTCTGACTGAAAGTGAACTTAGGCAGACATTCGCGTCGGGCAAAAAACTGCCAATAAACATTTGCACTATGTTTCGGAATCAAACTCAACTGGCAAATACCAAAAATTATGTTAAAAGGAAAAACAAATAAAAGCAAAAATCATTTAAAAGGCATTTGTGATAGAATAGGCACCATCAGCGGGTGTTATATTGATTATAAGTATTTAAAGATAAATAGTATATGAAAAAACTATTGAGTGCGATAAAAAAAAAGTAAATAAAAAAAAACACAATTAAACCTAGAGGAAAACATAGCTTGAACGATACTGAGTCATATTTATTGATATTCAAATGTAAGTAATTGAATAAGTATATTGAATAATTTTTAAAATTAAATATAACCATTTCTAATTAGCGATAATATGTTAATATACATTTTCTCAACCGTATGTCTTCCCAGTAATACGAAGGTGTACATAAAATGGTGTACTGCGACTAGAATATTTCCGCTCACACATGTGTTTTTACAATCATTAAACTTAGGATATTTATATTTCAAATAAGGAACAAAAAAAACCGCGAACCTAAGTAATTTCGGGTTCAGCAGTATTTGTATTCTATCTTTCCGTATTTTGGCCTACCTAATAGCTATCTGATTTGAAACATTTTTGGGTTTTTATACAATAGGCCTGATAAAAACATCAGCTTCTGTTTATATAATATCCATAATTCCTATCAGGGCTTAGCAACCTCGTGGACTACCCCTGACAGCATTTAATAAGGGACATTGACTGCACACAATTGCCAACACTTTGGCAACATTTTGTGGAGCGCTTTGTTTTTTGTATGTGTGCGTGTGTTTGTGTCATAAAAAGTAAATTTAATAAATATATTTCGGCTTTCAGCGGCAGTCGGAGCCGCTCCGCAGGCAGCCAAGACCAATCCGTTGAATCGACCCAGCGAGCATCATATAAAATTGATGCCCTGTCGTCTGCCCAAACAACCTGGCCTATAGTCCCAGATCGCCTGGCCAACGTGCCATGTCCCCTCCTTACTCTAACCCAACCGTCTCCTAACCGTCTGCCCGCCGGCTCTGCACAGTAAATAATGTAATAATCTGCCCGGGTCGTGGTCTCCCAGCGTCCCATAAACCGAAATTTATGCACAAAATTCAATTATGCTTAAAATGTGGTTAATAGGCCGACTGGCTGTGTAGGCGGCCTGGCAACAATGGCCACCCCTGGGAGGGGATCTCCCCTTGGATCCTATTCTAACACACATACTATGCCCACACACACATACACATGCGACTTTACAATACGTGCCACGCCCCCGCATTTCGCTTTGAAATTAGATATTGTTATGTTTTAATTTAATAACAAATTAATCCGCTGTTGTTGTTCTTTTACGGCCACGTTTTTATGTTTTTCATGACAAAAAAAAAACCATGTAAATAAATATCCTTTTCAAAAGTCTTTTTTATGCGGCTTAACACTATGTCCACGTGATATGATCTACGCTCTGTTGCCATATAAATTGTTTACGCACATGGATGGGGCATAATTTTTTATGGTTTTAAAGAGTCCGCAGTTCAGTTAAGAGCTAACTCTTTTTATAGCTGTAGTTAAAAGTTGAGTGGACGATTAAAGTCACTTAGAAAATGACTACATTCTAAAACAAAGTCAGATTGCCAAAGAAACTTAAAAAATGTCTCTAAAAATAAATGAATAAATAAAATAGCATTATAGAAAATATATGAAAAAAAGCCTGTAATAATATAAATGTGCATCAGAGCAAAAAAATAAAATAAAAGAGAAATATAAATCTATATAGCCTGATTTTAGTTTACCAATAAACAGGTTAAGATTTCAATTTTGTTGTAAACTACTTTATTTTATCTAAAAAAAAAAATTGTTTTGGGTAACAATTTACGTAAACAATGACCCAAAAATATAACAAATACGCTTCAAACGTATATAAACACCAAATGTTACTTTTACTTTAGTTTACTTTACTTTTACTTTTGCTTTATCTCAAACAATCAAATGATCTATAACTAAATTCAAATGTACAAAAGTCGAATAAGTTTTTATACTTTTTGCATTTATATATATTAACTATATTTTGCATAACAAATTTGCTATAAATTCTTAAATAGCCCAACTTTGACTCACCGCATTATTGATATATCAATAATAAAATGTATTTATATACAAAATATCTGAAATATCTACTCTTCAATGCTTTATGAAAACAATAAGCCGATAAAATGCAAACGTTTCCATACTTATTTACAGCTCATGGACTTATCGCCAAATTAATCCCAGATTTCTGCAATGCTTATGCCAAGGCTTTTTCCGCTTAACCACTTGACATTCCGCTCCTTCTGGCTCCCATTGCTCTTCTTGGAGGAACTTTGGCGCGTGCAACTAAGACGCATGCCGCACGAAACCGATAAGAAAGCAAATCCGCACACATGAGACAGGACACAGAAACAAAACAAATACAAGAAATCCTTAAAGGGATGTGCGCGAGGCCAAAGGCGAAGCTCAGCTCAAACCTTGCAAAATGATTTTAAATGATATAGGAAATGGCAACCGGAATAGCATACAACAACAACATCAACAACAACAGCAGCACAAGAGCTCTTGGGTCCTGACTTGATCTTGTTAAGATAAAGTCGCCGTTTTTCGGTCTTGGAAATATTAACAAGAAGATGATGTAGGAAATATGCTCATTGTGAATCTTGTAGTCCCTTGCGGAGCTAATAAATGGTGAGTTTTCATTTTGTAGTTTTTATATTTGTCTGACTATGATTATGACTATATTATTAAATAGCAATCGATATTTGTCGGAAATTGAGTTGTTGATTGCCTGGTTTATTTTTACTTTTTTTTTAATGGTCTTACCCTATATTTATTAAATAATTGAAAACTGATCTCAATTTTCTCACGACTAGAAAATTGCTGGTAAACTATTAGCTTCAAAGTCACTTCCAGAGATATGTGCTTATTAATAGATATAATATATTGTTATTTAAAATTCTGATATAGAGTTAATTTTTATCTTCTCAAGAGCGAGAAATAAGTAAAACCAATTATAAGTAGATTATACAAGAACCAAAATTTAACAGGGTAAAACATTCTTTTATAAATTTACATTATTTATCAAAAGTTTTATGAATATTAATATATATTTCTAAAGCTAATTTTATAATAAACGAAGGTCTATAGGTATGTTTGTCTTTTTTTCTATGAAAACCATAATTTTTCTTAAAAAGTTATTCAAGGACCTTAAATTAATCGGACCATTAACTGAATGCTTTCTTGATATAATTTTGCTTATAGCTGCAACGACATACTCTCGCTCAACCGTTTTTTGGCTAGTGAAAAATTGTTGAATTCATTATTTTTTTAGTATGTAGTATACTCGAGTAATAATTGCTATCAAAGGTGCCGTTTTTGTGAAGAGTATCAAATTATTATAAGTCACAACGTCTTGACTATTCTGGTAAATAGTAAATAAAAGTAAATAGTAAAGAACAAAATGGCAAACACAGACGCAGCGCCCGCAGCTTGTCTAGCCCACACACATACATGCCTGTGCATACATACATATGCGTGTAGCCTTGGCCGGGCACCTGTCCCATAAACCCTACGCACATGCATAACACACACACACACACACACGTACATGCTGTGGCCCTTTTATTATAACGACAACGTGCGTCATTTCTTGCTTTGTGGGTGCTCGGTTTCTTTTCTGTTTCTCTCGAGCTGTGCGGTTTCTTCTGCTGCTGCTTCTTCTGCTGTTTTTTTCTGTTTAATCTACTCGGAGATATTGTTCCTGCTATGCTGGCGTCTTGTTGGGTTGTGCGGCGCCCGCTTTTCTATTTGTCACCCAGATAAGTGTTTTGTAGTTTTTTCCTTTGATATGCTCAGCCAGCGAGCTGGCAAAACCAAATCCAAATCTTAACTGCAATGCGCTACGTGCCTTGTGCCCCCGGTGGCAGCCACTCCTCCCCCTGTTCGTTGAAGCAGCCAAACCAACCAGCTGTCATGTCATGTGTGTGTGTGTGTGTGTGTGTGAGTGTGTGCACCTCTCCTTGCCCTGTCAATTCAAGCTGGAAGCTAGCTCGCACAGCTTGAAGTCAGTTCCATTCAACTGGCAACTGTCTTTAAGTCTCTCACTCCGCCAGCTCCGACGTGCGACGTCCTGCGAGTTAAGTGAGTTGAGACGCCGGCGAACAACTTCAAATCTGCAGTAATAGATATCAACAACTTTGAGCGCACAACTGCGAGTAGTATCCAGCTGCCCCCAATCCTTCCGCCCACTGCCTAGAAGGAGTAGAGCTCTTGTGTGCTGCGGGTTTATAGATTGTTCCGCTTCTTTTCTTTACTTTTTTCTTCTTCTGTGTGTTAAATTAAAAATGAACTTTGGCAGCTGAAATTCATGGTCATGTTCACTTTTTGCCACAATTCTTTACTTGGTCAGCTCAACTGGTCGACGTTTATCTTGTGGGGCAACTTCGACCCTCAGCTCAACTCTGGCATCGTCGCATGTCCAATATTTTGTGGCAAGTTACTCGCTGCTTTTGTCAGTCACTTGATAAGATAAAGCTCTGTGTTCTATGTGCACTGATTGCTGTTGTCCCTCAGAGATTTCATCAGAAACGCGTCCAGATAACAACATGAGCTACATATGCTGGTTACAGAGAATATATGTGTAACATATATCATTATGTATAGCATTAGCTCAATCAAATCAGTCGAATTTGAACTTGAAAATGTTAAAAGCAATTTCTGATAGAGTCAAAACAATTTTTTAAAGAGATTCTTGGACAAGGGCTCTTGGACAATAAATCAGTCAGCTTAAGTAGAATGCGAAATTCTGATAAATTTGCCCTGTATTTTTTAAAAGTGGATAAAAAAATTTATATAAATTAGTTGTGGAAATGTTGCAGAAGAAAAAAATGTACAATAAATATGTCAAAATAAAAAAGAAGCTTATATATTCTCGATGAAATTTACAGGTCAAATTCACTTAACCTAGCCAACTGCCTGTCCAATTATTTGCTTCTTGATACGTCCGTCGAATAGGAGCTTCAATGTCCCACATTCGCAAATTATCGTTTGTTTAAAATAAAGGAATTGTATTCTTTTTCTTACCACTCAGATACCCCAACGCAGCTGCAAGACAACTTAATGTAGATTTTAATGTAGAAGTTCTCGTAGTTTTGGACTATGGAGTGAGGGGCATACAATTTGTGTGTATATCTCACATTTTAAAATATTTCTTTTGTTGAAAATTTAAAAAATTCTTAAGATTACGGGTAAATTGGATACATTTCTTAATTAATATATAGCAAGTTTATAGTATTTGTTTTTCCCCACCATAGATAAATTAATAAAAAAAAAAAAAAAACAAAAATTTTTAAATTTTTAACAATGAATGAGCAATGAATGAATGCAGATTTATGGAGTATCTACTACTCAAACCTTTTCACCTGCAGCAGTGTTTCTTCGTTTTGATTAGCATTGACGTTTTCAAATGTGTTCTAAGGGTTACCCAATGCTGATAAGCATTTGCCTAATCATTCGCCAAATCTGTTTTTATTTTGATTAGCCTTTTGTGTTTTCTTTACTTGGGTTTTAATTATAGATCGCGATCGTAACTGATTAAGTGCGTAGTCCATAAAGATTTACTGTCCAGTCGCGCGATATTTTTGATATCTCTCGTGTTTTTAATTTATAATAATTAAGCTTGTTTTTGTACCCTGAACCCATTGAAAATGTGTAAAGAGGGTATAATGGTTTTGTCCAAATGTATGTAACAGGCAAAAGGAAGCATCTCCGACTACATAAAGTATATAAATTCATTGTCACCATCAATAGCTGAGGCAGTCTTTATGTATGAACGCGTGGATCTCAAAACTTATAAGACATGAAATTTTGAACGTACGTTCTCATAAAACTTTTGTGTTTCCGATAATCGATAACTTGCCTCGCTTCCAAGCAATGAATAAAAATCGAAACAGAATTGCAATTGGGATTGTATTTTTATCTGTGCTGTGTGTGTGCTGCTATCCTAATTGAGAATTCATTTTTGGTTCAGGGTATCCCCAAGCTGGGCACTCCCGACTAAAGCGATCTTACGTGTTTAGTTAGTGTCTTGGGCTAAATATAATAGCACGCGTGCTATCCCAAACTCTAATCAGTAGACCTGTGAAGCCTTCCGAGAATTTATGGGCTCCCAAAGCCGTGCGATAGATGGCCCGTGATTTACAGCATGACTGGCCAGAGCCGATAAGAATATTTGCCTTTGACCATCTACCGATGGTATAAAAGCAGTGTGGACCGAGTGCTGCTCAGTTTAGTAATTACTAACAAAATGAACCGATTGATTGTGAGTTTCGTTGGGGTGTTGGCGTGCATCGCCGCCTGCCAGGGCCTGCCGGACACGGAGTTTCCCTTTGGCCGCATCGTGAATGGCGAGCCAACGACCATTGAGGCCCATCCCTATCAGGTCTCCATTCAGACCACCAAGGGCTCCCATTTCTGCGGCGGCAGTTTGATCGATTCGGACACCGTTGTCACTGCTGCCCACTGCATGCAGTCCTACAAGGCCTCCGAGATCCAGGTGCGTCTGGGCGCCACCGAGCGCAACGAGGGCGGCGAGCTCGTCAGCGTTAAGTCATTCAAATACCACGAGGGCTACAACAGCAAACTCATGATTAACGATGTGGCCGTGATCAAGCTAAGCTCCCCTGTGCGCCAGACGGCCAAGCTGCGCGCCATTGAGCTGGCCAAGGTGACGCCTCCATCCGGCACACCCGCCGTTGTCACCGGTTGGGGCACCACCTGTTACCTGCTCTGCTCATCGACCACTACCCTGCAACAAGTGGAGGTCGATCTGCTGTCAGTCACTGACTGCGCTTCTGACACTTATTCCTACGGTCAGGATCAGATTTTGGACACAATGGTCTGTGCCTATACCGAGAAGAAGGACGCCTGCCAGGGTGACTCTGGCGGCCCACTGGTCGCCAATGGCGAGCTGGTCGGCATTGTGTCCTGGGGCAATGGCTGCGCCAAGACTGACTATCCTGGTGTCTATGCTGATGTTGCTTCTCTCAGGCAATGGATAGAGACCACCGCCGCGGAATTGTAAAGCACTTAAATAAAATTATCAAAACCTGATAAATTCATATGATATTACAAATATTATAGTGCTGCATGTTTTATTTGTCTCCCAATATTTGGGAATAATTAACAATAATTCCTATAAGTAATTTATCCGATTAAGCTCAGTAATTTACTTGTAAGCCTCGTCTTCCTAGATTTTAAGTCTTACGACATTTTGAATTTCCTCCTATTCCTTAAGGTTTTTGATCTATCTGACTGCCCCTTCGCCAATTTCCATACAAATGAAATATGTATATATATAGACCCTTAAAAATGCATCTGTATATATATTTAATGTAATATATATGTATATGAATATCAAATATGCAACATGGAATCAGATACATATCGATCTTGTTCGATGTATCTCCCATAGCATGGATCGGTGAAATACTTAACTTTTGTATAAACATTTTTTTAAATACCCTTTTAAAGGTATCTTATTCTTCATTCTATCAATATCTATTTTTAATCATGGCCTGAAAATAGAAAAAGTACACATATCGGCTAAATGTCCACGACGTAAATACATTTTCTTCCCCACGACTTCTTCTTCCCTAGCCCACATATCACTTACCTTAAAATAAACCTTAACTAATATTAATATTAATTGGAAGAAATATTTTTCGTATTTTTTATGTGGTCTCTTGTGGATGCAACCTGAGATGCTGGTAATAGGTTTTAATCCGCTTGGCCCAATGTCAATCTGTGAACATTATCATGCCATCAGTTAGCCACATGACAGCACCCAAGGCATAACACAACTTGTCTATAACTTGCTCATTTATTAACATCTAATAGACTCTGAGACCCACAGCTCAGCCACAAAACAAGCCACTTGAAACCAGCTGAAAATATGCAAAGAATTATTAGAAGTGAGTGTAGAACTTTTGACGAGGATGAGCAGGACGACAACGACGACAAGTTGACTAACTGCCTGCCTAGGTTTGGGGTCGGGACCTCAGACTACAACAATATTCTCTATGTGTGTGTTTGTGTTTGTGTCTGTGTGTGTGGGTGTGCGTATGTGTGTCTTGTGTGGCATAAGAAATTTTGTGTGTTGGCACAACGGCTTGAGTTTGCCATAATACGGAGTGTATCCTGCAGATACATCGAGTTCTTGTCGACTCGGTTTAAGTTTTTGGTTTAGTTTTTGCTTCGGCTTTGCGTCTGGGCATATGTAAAACTTTTAGCAAACATGACAGCACACCCAAATAATATCGCATGCCATAAATTACACTTAAGTATTTAACAGCTTTATAGAAAACAACAAACAGCCACGCCCACAAGCCGGCGTCTAGCAAGCAATAAAACAGTCGAGGCGGAGACAAAGACTGTGCGACTGTGACTGCGACTGCGACTGCTAACCGGATCCGGATTCGCAGCCAAAGTTGTGCGTGTGTGTCTGGCAAAAGTCGAGACTAAATGTTATCTTTTATCTAAAAACATTTTTAATCAAAATTCCGTTTGGGTGTTACCCAACTAAACTCAGTTCTGTCGTTGCTCAGGGAGCGGTCCAATGAAAAAGCCAAAGCAAATAATGAAAGGATTGTGGGAGAAATCCATTTCCCATTGGGAAACAGTTCAAAAAAGCTCAATAAAGCGTTATTTATTATGTTAGCTATTAATTGAAATTCAAATTATTTATCTTTTTTTTATCCACAAACAATATAATTCCGATGTGAAGTTATTTTGCATGGGACACCTTTAAGGTAATGCCAAAATCACAAAAGTTGAAGTTGGAAACTTACCAAGTCAAAGTTTCTATTTATTTTTTGCTTGTAAATAATTTTATTTAGTTTGGAAATGTGTAACGCATAGGAGGAAGCATGTCCGACCCCGGATTGTAATATTTCTATTAGTATTATAAGTATTATTATAATAATTATTAGTATATTTATTATCATTTATATTATTATAATTAGTATTATTATGATTATTGTTCTCATTATTATTATCATAATGCGAAGTGAAGATAGGCCAAATGAGGGGAGATTCACCACATTGATACGGCATTGTGAGGTGCAGAAGGCTAATTTCCTCCCTCAGACCAACAAAAACTGTTATTAAATGTTATTATTATTATTAGTATTATTATTACTGTCATCATTCCCGATGTGGAGATTGACTTGATGAGGAAAGGTTTTTAGTAGATGCAATCCCCTTTGCGACGGCAGGTTGAGATGCAGAAAATTCAATTTCGCCCTCCGCTAACAAATTTTTTTTGTATTATTCGTTCTATATTAAAACTGTTAAATATATTTATTTTCTTTCTCAAATTTACCAATTAAAAGTGTTGACCAATCTCAAAAAAACTTTAGTTTTGTACCTACAAGCGTACACCACACTTTATAGAATTCAATCGTAATCAAAATCAATCTAGAGTAATATAAACAAGTTTCATAGATTTTGATGAATATTAAATAAAAGTCAATAAATACGATTGTACACAATATTTTACAAACAGCTATCAATTTCCCATTTATGTAGTCTAGTATATATTACTAAAAAAAAAATGGGGGGGAAAAAATCAAACACTACAAATTCCTGGGGCCATTCGGCCGAGCTTCAGCTTGTGGCTGAATAGTTTGTATAGTAATCAACTCCCTGAAATGCTTTTCGGCACACAGCCGTCGCATCGGCGAGATTTAGTATCATATTTGCCCTAACAACCAACTACGAAAAAAAAATATGCCAGAAATGTGGAATATTTTTGCCCGGCTCAAATGGGCAGCAATTGACCCGGCAACATGCTGGCAACAACAATGCGAATTCTTTCCCTCTGTACCTCGGCCTCTCCACCTGGCAACGAAAATGATTTCCAATGTTTAAGCAACACGCTCGAGAGGTGCCACACAGGTCGGAATACGGCAGAGGCAGCATTGACATCGTCGTTCAGGCAGGTGTAAAATTATATGCCAGACGCGTGGCATAGCAGAAATAGCTGATGTGCTGCATGAATATCCGTTACAGGGTCGCCGAAACAGAAACAGGTGCACACCCGGTAGGTAACCCAGGGGGATAGTCATGCCAACTACTTTTATTTCAAAAGATAACTATTTTAATTATAGCATTTTGCGCTATATTACTTGAAATGTTCAGCTTGAATAGTTTGCACTGGGGAACTGGCATGCTTTTGTATTAAGCAAATATATTTGCTAAAATTTTCAACTGACGAAAATAACTCTGCGAATATTTAATTTTATGTTTTAAATATTTACGGATAACTAGGTAATATATAATGGGATAAGGGGTTTTTATTATATACTATGTTAAATACATCTTTTTCACAATTTATTGATTAGTCTTTGTTTCCTTTTTCTATTTAACAAAAAGTGTTCTTCCAAGTATATTTGTATTTAAATAATAATTTGAAAATGTTTATCCTGATACTGCAATCGGAATATATTTGATAGAGCATTTCCAAATCCCTTGTCATATATCCCTTTTTTAAATGCTGTTTGGAAATTCTAGTTTCCGATTTTCAATATTAAAATTGTTTTCGAGGGAAGCGAAAAGTGTACAAGCAGGTAAACTTTCAACGCGTTTGCTTGTCTCCAGCTCTTCCACAATGCATTTACATTAACTCAAATTTAAGCAGGGGGCAATGATAATGCCATGGGACTGGAGGCTGTTGCTGGTTGTTGGTTGAGGGAACAGTCCCGAAGTGGACCGGCAATTCTTGCCGTGTTGCCAACCACTGGCAGGCGGCGTTATTATGAGTGCATTTTAAGTATAAACCTCTCTCATATGTTTATGACATAATGACAGCCGACTTTTCCGCACACAGTCCATGCACACATTACACATACGCCATGTAGCCCCATCAATGGCAGTTGGTGGGGCATGTCAGCGCTGAGGGCACTGGTGAACTGAGACACTGTCTGACAGTTATGACTGGGATTCAAATGTAATCAACAATTTTTAACTCGCTTTAACTTTGCCCCAGCTTGAACTTCATATCCGTACAGGTTTAATGTCTCAATCTTCTGGCTGCGCTGCAATCAACTGTCAGATTTTGGGTTAGTCGCATAAAAATTCAGTCACTGGCGAAGGATGAAAATCACTTGATGCCATTGCCTTGCTCCATTATTTTTGTATTTTCTTCTTTTTCTTTGCATAATATAATAATAATTTATGCCCGTCTGGCTGGTAATATTTGGGCCTGACCGAGTGGCAACTCAAGTGGGGAACTGTGTCAATTTTATGAATGAGTGTTGTGTGTGTGTAAGGGTATGAGTATGTAAGTGTGCGTGGGTTGTTTAAAAAATTCATAAAAGTTCTCAGTGGATGTTAAATATCATTGATATGGTGAAAAAATGTTATAACACATGGAGTCTGAAGCTGAGATCAAAAATAAGATAAATTCCTAACTAACTATGTTTTATTATCTTACAATTAAATAAGCTTTTAATTTAAACTTAAGCATAAATAAATCAATATACAAGTTTTGAAAAATAAATAACTTTATAAAAGCAGCTTTATAATAATTTAACTCAAAGTTCTTAATTTTGTTAAAGTGCACTCAAAAGAAATTGGTGGGTTTGTGAGTGTTCATCAATCATATTTAATTCAATTAAGTCATTGATGTGCTGAAGCCTCGGCTGAGAGAATCAACGGACTTAACCAACACACATATTTAATTAATTATTGCTATGTATTGCTGCCACGCCCACTTACACACACATACACGCGCAGCAAATCATAAGCATTTAAAAACTATTCGAGTGCATGTCAGACTTTGTAAAAATTATACTAATTAAAAATGGATTTTATTTAATTATTTATTTTCATTCACTAGAAATTTGAGTACCTCAAGTAGGCAGCACACAAACATTTTACTAATTTTGTATTTTTTCCTTTTCTTCGAAATGAGTCGATTCTGAAATTAAAGGGCTAATGTAATTTTCAATAGTCAAGTCAATTTTCTTCAAGGATAAAGTTGTTGGTAATAGATAGATGACAAAGATTAAATATTTGAAAAAAATACTTATTGTGGCAGTATGTAACAAGTGCAATGCTATTTGTAAGAACAGTCATGGTAACAATGGATATTTTTTTTTATGTGTCTATCGATAGGCAAGAAAGCGAGCCACGATCTCGAGGAATCGATAAACAAGCTATATTGGAAAACAATAATTTAATAAAAAACCAATTCAGATATCTAAATATGATGTTGAAACTCACTGTTGGCCCTATTAAATAATTAATATCTTACCTAATACGCTTTAATTTATAACCATTCAAAAAATAATATTGAACAAACAAAATTTTTTAGTGTTTTCATGAACATTTTTGACGTGTAGCGGGACTCCAAACAAGATGCTCTTAACTGAAAGAAAATATTTAGCTATATATCGAGTTTTTTACTAAGCTATTGTAGCATAATATATTTTCATTAAATTAATGACTAACCATATCTCAAAAAACCATATTATCGATCGCAAATATTAAGGACCAAAATGTTGCACCATCAATTGAAGACATTTCCCTCAATAATTGTAACTATTTCTAGGGTATTTAAAGTTGTTTTTAAAACTTATTTGGGTCAAACACGATGCTCGTTGGCTTTGGCTTTGGTAGAAGTTGGCATTTGCCTGGCTGAGGCTGAAGCAGAGGCTGGCCATAATGTCAGCCAGTCAGGCCACTCATTACTCATTTACCGTAAACTTTTCTTGACTTTTCATATTTTCTAAAATGCACTGCACACACACACCAGCACACACAAACACAACATAGTAACATAAACTGGGGGAAGCTCTCATTGTATTGATTTTGCAGAACCATTAAGAACAAATTGTGGGCTGCCAAATGGGTTAGCGGCAAGGGGCTTTGGCGGCGGGGGGCGGGGTGGCTGAAAAGCCGGCCAGACAACAAATCGCCAGCTATAAATTCTGCACTTAAAAACTTTGCACAGTTTGAGCATTTTGTGGTTGTCGTTGTTGTTGTTATTGTTGTCGACTTTTTGCACAATAATTTTTGGGGTAGGCTTTTAGGGCGTAATCCTCTGTGCCATATTCCACGGTCTGCGATGTCTTTCTTTTTTTTTTTCTTTATGCTCGTTGGCATTTAAAATTTATTTTTATAATATCTGGCTTGCCTTATCTGCACACACAGTTCGCTTGACTTACATTCTACGAAAAACCGGCTACAGTTGTGGGCGTGGCTGGCCTTACATGTGTTTTGTCTGGCAATCGGCAACAAGTGGCTGCCAGGTCTTTGACCAATTGCCTTGTCTGTTGCCTCTGCCACTTTTGTGGTTTAAATGTAAGTTTTTAAAGCACAGTGTTGTGGTCAAGGATTTGAATGGGGCAAGTGCCTTACATTTTTAGCAAAATATAAGTTTTGCAGTTCGTCATTTTTCAATTATCTTTAGGCTCTCGATATCTTTCAATTATATTACTAACAAATACTTATATAGGTATTCGACTACATATACGGCAATTGAATTGCAAATTTAATCGTTTTATATACTTTCGCACATATATTGTATTACATATGAAGAACAGCTCATGATTCAAGCTTTTTATAACAACTTTTGCTATATACGAGCATTAAGCATCTATTTTATGACACTTTAATGGCGTTAATAGCCACATAAAAACAAACTTTAAAGCTCTCTGCCAGGCGACCAAAGCAAGAACTACAATTCCGCCCGTACGGACTTTAAAGTCGACAGCAAAGCTGACTGCGCCACAGGGGACGCGGCGCAACTTGAAACATGCCACAAAAGTTCGACACAGAGCAGCTGCCTGGCTGAAAAACATGTTGCGTGAAAAACTATTAACTTGTTTTGCTGGGCATTAGATAAGGTAGAGTGGACAGGGCCGCAGCAGGTCTCATAATTGTGCGCTGCAGCCACTCACAAAATAAGCAGCAATAAATAGATATCTCTTTATTTTCAAATATATGTATATAAATTGTAAATAAAACATTTTCTTTGGCTAATTAATTTTGAGCTTTGAACTTAAGACTTAGATTGAGATATCTAAACCTTACTCAAAGAGAAACCGAACTTATTTGTAAATTTTGTAATCGAAAATATGTCGATAAATATTCAGGCTTTGTGTCATTTCTAGCGCTTAAGCCATTTATCGATAATACTCAACGTTTATTAATTTACATGAATGAAGCCTAATTAAAATGGCTAATATGCGATGAAGTTCCAGACGCGAACTTAAGAATGATTAACATTTTTTGATACCTATTCTCAAAGCAATTAGTAGTCTTGAAGATTCTGTAACTAAAAATATGTCAATATTCAATATTCAACTTGACTCTCACCTCTAGCGCTTAAGCCATTTATCGATGGCATTCAAATTTAAGTATTTTACTAATATGCAATGAAGTTCTTGGCTCAATCTTATTTTTGAGATATAGAAGGACCTACTGAAGAGAAGCCTTAAGTTGGGTTGTAGATTTTGTCAGTCACATCGATAAATATTCGGGTTTGGTTTCATCTCTAGCCTTTACAATCAATCTATGATATTTAGCGTTCATTATTATAAAAAAAAGTTTACAATTCCAAATGTTGTATACAATTATTTCCCTTGATACGATTTTTCTGGTAATTATTTTAATGTGCAATGAAAATATTTTAGAATAATTACCAATGCTTAAGGAAAAGAAAACAAGGCTTGTGTCAAAAATTAAGGATTAAACATAAGCTGTAGTTTTAGTTCTTCTAAGTTGAGTCAAGTTTAAATTTTGTTTGCGGGTTTTTCTAAGCTCCAAACACGCACAAAGTATGAAATATGCCTGACATACGTCTGAGTAAAAGGTGCAGAGGGAGGAGCCGCAGGATGTGGAGCGGCTGTCGTAAGCAAAGTTTTACGAGTCCCGTACGTATGTATATGTTTTCCTTAACTGAAAGTTTTCGTGCAATTTTCTTGCTGCTGTTGTTGTTGCTGTTGCTGTTGCTGTTACTGCTGCTTCTTACACCTCATCAGCAGCGCTTTTTGCAGCTTTTCGCAATTGTTGAAAATTTTGCGCCGCTTAAGTGATTTTTGCTGTAGCACATTTTGGGGCGCATGTCTGAGTCGTATTTTGAATGCGCGGTCAAAAATTGAAGCCGTGAACACCGCGAACACCGTGAACACCGTGCACCCCGCTGTAGATTTACCTCACCGCCCACCTCGGTCTACCCCACCGAACCACTTTCGGCCCCAGTTAGGTGTCTGGCCCTAAATTGAAGTCGTTTAGTGTGGCAACCAAAGGATACTTAAATTGTTTTTTTTGTTTGTGAGTATCTTTTAAAGCGTTTTCTTTTGTGCAATTTGCTGTTTTGGTTTCATTTATAAAAAATGCATAGGCTCTCATATATTTTTCTCTTTGCTAGCATAAAGTGTGCTATTCATTTGCATAGAGCGTTGATTTGAATATACAAATGCCTTTCGTTGGTCTGAATTTTAAATGATGTGTAAGATAATTGGGTTCTTCTGTGCATGGGAATCATTATATCTTAAAAGTTTTCAGAAAAACAAGATATTGTTAATGAGTTGCTTCGTTTATTATTCAAATTTAGAGTTTTCGATTAAAAATGTGTTACTTGTTCTGGCCTAGTTCAGCTTTTAATATTTAATAAATTTGTTGGCTTTGTAGATGCATAGAAAATATTAATTAAATTTAAAAATTATATTACTCAAGTTTTTTAACATTGACTTCTGCTTTAAACTTTCTTTAATCATATAATTTTTTGTTTCTATTTACTTATTGATTTTAAGCCAAAACTATTTCAAACGCGAAGTTTTTTAGTTTGCGTGCGATTTTCTACGTAAGTTTCAAATTTCGAACATATTTAAAAACTAGTTTAATTGTTACTCTTTAAGTTGAAATTTGTACCTAAAGCATCGTTGAATTTTTTAAAATTTATTTTTAATATGTCCCATTCAGCCTCCCCCACAGCCACTCATGGTATGTGCATTTCCTTGGAAGCGTATTTTCTATAATTTAACCTAGATATCTGGCAGAAGTTGACTTTTCGAGCCGGCTTTTGTTTTTACTAGTCGAGCAGCTTCCGCTTGAACTTCCGTTCCCCCTCAACCATTTGCCAGACCCCCGCCCAACCAGACCCCGGCTGACACCCAGCACAGCAATCGGGGCTTAGAGTCTGTTGGTTCTGGTTCTGGTTGAAGTCGTCGGCTTTTAGGCCAGACGGTTCCAGCAGCATCGCTTTCGCTTTTCCTCTGCTCGTTTTGGCTTATTAAACATTTATTGTGTTTGCTGGCGTTTCCGCTACAATTTGTTTTAGGCTTCCTGCTGTATATTCGGCTTTTTTATGGCAACGCATTCCCCCGCGCCCCACGACCGTGTCGTGTTCACTCACGCCTACTTACTTTAAATCCGAAACCGTTTACACATCAACAACTTGGCACTCTCTTATCTTGACTGCATTTGATGTGTCCCATGTGTGCGACGCCGACGACGACGCCGACGACAACGCCGATACCGGCGACGTCCCTCCATCATCTCCACTAACACAAAGGGACACGAAGGATAATGGCATGGGCGTGATTACAGACTGAGCCTCACATTGAAACTGAGGCGGTGACTGAGCTTCTGACTGGGCACAGACATTGAATTATCACACGCTTTTGTTCGAGCTTACTTTAAGCGGAAGGACTAAGGTTACTTGGAGGAATGGTAAGTGGAAATAAGAGTGCGCACTTGTATTCTATTTATTTCCAGCTTTACTTAGGCTAAAAGAAATTTAAGGGAAGGTTGCTTAGATATAAAAGTGAACACTTGCATTCTACTCTCTTAAGATTTGCTATGGCCACAATCAGCATTTTGCATGGTAAAATTTGTACACATCTTATATATTGCCATGACTATATAATGTATCAAATTAAATATATGTTCTTTCATTCCCCTCACTCATTCATGCGTGCTCTTGGCTAAGTAATCCCTAAGTAAAATTGATTTTTAATGTACTAGCGAAAGGGAATTATCATTTTGTAAGGGAAAAACTGAGCATATTGCAGCATACTACATTTCTGCTTTTTTTCTCTTATTTTTTAAATTTTAGCTGGTATGTAGACAAAACTCTAAAGTAACTATTTTCATGAATTGGAATATGCATTTTGATGGGTCGTTGTAAGCAGATGTCACTTAATAATTATTAGAACGTGTTTATCAACACTATATATTGAAACAATTTGAGCTTTGTTAGACAGCATACTTACTTCGATAATAGTTGGTTTATTATATATTTATTTGTATAATTTAATTATAAAGTCAATCATAATTTGGACAGTATCAATTATACAAATAAAGTAGGATGAATATATGCAATACATTTATTCTGGCATATACTTAAAAAAACATTTTGTTTAAAAAATAGATTAAAAAAAAACGAATTACTTAAAAATGTGTGATAAATTTTGATAGATTTTAGCTAAGAGCACAAAACAATATTTTGCAATTAAAATCAAGTCAATAATTCTGTCTACTACAAGGGTATTTGGCTGTCGACAGGCAACAGCCAGCTGCCATTTGCTGCTCTGCCGCGCAGCACTTTATAAATTATGATTTGCCAGTTGTTGGGTGTTGCTCAAGTGTTACCAACAAGTTGTTGACTCGTTGTTGTTGTTTTAGGCGCCTCATTTGGTTTATAAATGGGTACAACAAAAAAAAGGACAAACTGGCAGCTCCATCGTATCTTGCAAAAATATCAATTACAATTAAATAGATTAAACCTTATCATGCAACAACTGTCGCACAAGTGTCCTGACAGTGAAGACGACGACAACGACAACGACGAAAGCGGCGCAGCTAAAACAACAACGAGGCAAACAAACTGCTACACACACACACACACACAGAGAGTTGCGAGACAGCTACACCCACACATACATACGTACAAGGACACCAAGTCTGACGCAACAGTAAAAACGCTCTACAAGATTAATGAACGTACAAAAGTTTAGAGACAATGACGACAACGACGACAACGACAACAACGAAGACAACAACATGACAAGCGGCTGCGACTGGCGCAAAATACAAAATGAGCACGAAAACTGTATCAAAACAATCAAATGCCGAAGATTGTATACCCTACAGTTTCTCTTCTAGACTACATAAATTACTGAAAAAAAAAACCCACAACAATAAAAGCTGGAATTGTACATAGAAAATTTATCAGCGAAATTTTACGTTATTTATTGCTGTTAACCTGAAATATCTGCATATATCATATATTGTCTTAAATATGCAATAACTTTCCCATTAGGGTATGTTCTTTAGCTTTTTTTCCCAGGCCAATGGTAAAGTGTTCGTTAAGTATATATGAACTATGTAGTTTGATCTAGTAGGATGTACTAATTATCAATTAATCTATTATAAAGTCTCGGCTTAGAATCATATTTTCTATGGTATCTGGTCAGCAGCGATAAGATTGAGCTGAGAAAAACTTACGTCTAAATTTGAAGTCCACGAATAGTAAAAAAATATAAATAAAATTATTACATATACTTTTAAATTTTTAATTATCTACAATGTCTAATGGTGTTACATATACCCCGACATCACACTAATACCCTCTCTTAGGGCATGGATATATATAGCATACACTTAGGCGCGCCAAGTCAGTAAGTTGTGCAAATTTATTTTGGCGTAAATTTCATTTTACTAATCGAATCGATTCTTATGCGTTTCATTTGATTTCGGCCTGTCTGGCTTTTCGCCTCTCTCACGCGCACAAATAATTCGTTCGCTTCGTTGTTTACTGACCGTCATTTGTTACTCGCTCTCTCTGCTTTCTTCTCCTTTTTGGCAGCGCCAAAATTGTTGGATAGGTCAGTTCTGTTTCGAAATTGTTTGCATGTATTTCTTGGTTAGATGCTCAGTTATCTCTGCTGTTCCCTGCGTGTTCCCAGTTGCGTTTTCACAGCTAGCTTTTAAAGTGTGAAACCGATTTTCTTTTAGTCAATCGGAAATAGTTGCTTGTTCTTTTTTGTTGGTATATTACATGCTGAAGGCAATGCAGATACACGCTGTTGGCTTTACCAATTAAAACGAACCGTAAGCAAACCTGATTTGAAAAAAGAGTTAAAGAGAGTGAGTAAGTAAATCACATTAACATCAACCTATTTAAATCCCTTTTTACTACCCAAATATAACAATATTGTAGAAATTGTTAATTCCCCGCTTCTGCCTTTCGCTGCCAGCCCGCATTAAATATAAAGAGAAAGCAAAGGAGAAGAGCATAAACTTTAAGTGCAGACATGTATTTAAAAGAAGGTTATATATTTTAACATTGGCTATAAATGTAAACAGTAGGGCAAGCTCAACTGTAAATCCGACCGTCCTCCGCTCCTGCCAAAAATCAGTAAATATAAATTGTAAATTATCTGTCTCTTTCTCTCTCCCTCTCCCTCCGTTTCTCTCGCTGCCGCAAACGACTTTGATTCCTGCTCAGTCTTCGACTTCCTCTTTGCGCTTTTGTTTATACTATATTGCTTCATTTTCGATTATCGCGCAGTGCACTTATTCCAGCCTGCGCCTCCGACGTTGTCAACGTCTTCGATCTATGTCTAAAAGTGGGATGGCAGGCGACGGGCGTGCGGGTTCTGTAATTGTAGAACTGGTTAGTAACAGGGCTCAATCACAGTTATTTTCTTTTTCTGGTTTCTCTCTCTCTCGCTCTCTCGCTTTGTTCCTTTGGCAATTGTTGCTTGTTGAATTCAGTTGGCAGCCCCTAGAAAGTCCGAGTTTTGTTCCCGCTTCTTGTACTGATTCTGTTCCATTTTATATACATTTGTTTGCTATTTTTATTTTTTATTTATTTGCGCCGGACATTTATTATGGCGCCTCCATTTTCTTATGTAACACCCCAGAACAGCCAAGCGGCCGAGTCTCGGCATCCAAATGGAGCAGCGCTCCTTGGGTGCTTCAGGCCCCTTAAAGTGCCAGCTGCCCAGTTGACCAGCGTCCAAGGCAAATGGCCCCCAAAAATGTAGTCAACGGCAGCGTGACAGTGACAAGTACAGTGAAGCTTGCTTAATGAAGTCTTGAGTCCAGTTGTTCAAGTGGATGCGGGCTTTAGGCAGTAGGGAAAAATGTAATTTAAAGATAGATGAGTAGTAGAAGTTAAGGGCATGAGAAGAGAGAGAACAAGAGGAAGAAATTGGCAAGACCAGCTGGGAAAAATGTAAGGAAAATATACATTGCAAATCAATAACTTCTTGATGAGTAATTAGTGCTGATAAGGAAATGTATAGGAGAGCGAAAGGGAAAGGGAGAAAGAGTTGTGGAAAAAGACAGAGAATGGAAACACAAGTAAAGAGAAAGAAAAAGACAGAGAGAAAAAGAATGGGAACAAATATAGAGATTTAAATAGCTTGGGAGAGAGATTTAAGTAAGAAAATAAAGAAAGTGGAAGACGTAGAAAGAAGAAGACCAGCAGGATTAGTTGTTAAATAACAATACTAAAAATCAGATGAAATAGAAACAGAGAAAGCGAGAAAGACTGTTTAAAAAAGTAAAGGAGCACGGAGAAAATATTAATATAAATAATATGCATAAAACAAAATTAAAAAAAAAGGAAATAAATAAATAAAATAGTTATATTATAATGGATTATAAGCACTGTAAAATTATGAAAATAGTCTAATATTTGGCTTTGGTTTTTCCGCTTTATTTAAGAAGAATAGAAATAAAAAATGTCTCCTATTGCATCCATGCAGGCACTATTTTTTTTAAGAGAATTAAAATAAAAAACATATTAGGGAAAACCCTCAAAACTATCAATAAATATATGTGACATGATTCTTAAAATGAAAGTTTTGAAAATACTCTAGCCAAAATTTCAAATTAATTTTATTGCATAAATTTATGAGGACTAAAAGTCTAATGTAAAATAATACAGTTTTTCTTTTTTAAATAAATAGAAAAATCAAAAATGTTTTTCCATGAGTTGATATTTCAAGTATTTTACTCAATAACTGTCTTGGACTAAGCTACCTTTGTCTACTTCTACTAGTTAGCCTAGAAACAAAATGAAGCTCGAAGTGCTTGGCAACATGATTCGACCCACATCCTGTTCAAAGCGCGCTGGAGACCTAACCTAACCTGCCATTGGGCAGGCAACGTTAGCGCCATTTGCCATTTGCCAATGCCAAAAATGTTTGGTAACAGGCGCTGCAATCGAAGGACCTGCAAAACGGCGGCTCCGGCTTGGCCAGAAAGTTTTGTGCACACTGAACGACAAATGCGACAGAAGAGCCTGGCTAAAACTGGCCCAAACTGAACTGGCTCTGCTGCTGACTGTCTCTCTGCTACCAGTAGGGCTTGGCCCGGTTCCCCGTACGATCCACCCAGTTCCCCCATTTGGCCTAGCCCCTTGCTCCTAATGCAGTCTGCTTGGCTGACTGGCCTTTTGTTTTAGTCAGGTCGAGCGCCATTTTCCAGCAATTTTTACTTTTTAATTGACATTTGTTTTTGTACTCTGCACTCGCTCTGAGTGTGCTCGTGTGTGTGCGTGTGTATGTGTTTGTGTTGGGGTGTATGTGTGTGTGTGTGTGTTTGTGTGTGTGTTTGTGTTGGGTAATATTCATGTGTGCATTTCACTGAGCACTTTACGACCGGCGGCAGACATTTCTGTAATTATAGCACAAAATTGATTTGATTTTTGATTTTAATAGGTATTGACAGTATTTTTAATGAAGCGGGCGGGCAACTTGACTAACCACGCCCACATGCGCAGCATCGATCCTTTATATACATATCTATATATATTAAATAAATACATATATATCTATTAATATATATTTGTACGTGCTCGAGTGTGTTTGCGCAAAATTTGACCAAAATGCTTTAACATTGAAATTTAATTGAATATTTAGTGCAGAGTCACTTTTAAGGTCGTTGCCATACATACGCATATATGTGTGTGTGTGCGTGTGTGTGCGTTTGTGTGGCCTGCATTTTGTTTGCCAGTGTCCCGAAACGCACTTAAATGCACCACAAAAGTGCATAAATTCTAATTTAAATTTACAGAAAAATGTTAAAATTTATTATAAAAATAATACCGAATACTAAAATAATAAAAATAGATTGTTGTTACAGATTCGATGTATTTAAAATACTTTTACCCCAAAGTTACGAGCTTTTTCGTTATGTGGTTTTATGGAAAGTAAACTTGCCTTAAGGGTCTTAGTTTTTATTATTGATTAAACTAATCAAATGTTTTTCAAAAACAAAAAGCCAGCGTCTCTAATAGAGATTTCTTTTAAAATATATTAAATATGTTAAATACCTTTTTAAATCTTTCAAGATAGGTTGATCACCAATTGTGATCTATAGCAAGCTATTTACTTTTTCATTCAAGTGGGCGACATATAAATAAAGGCTAAGATGCAATTTTTGACAATATCCTAAATATCCCATTTATTTAAATTTTGTTGTAATCGATTTAGAAGTAATTTAGTACCTAACTAAATATTTCTAAGCAGTAAAAAGTATACCACAGCCTTTTGAGAATTTTTATATTGTTATTTTTGGTATATGATAGATATAGTTCATTCTCCAGAAATGTTTATTTTGATACATTTGAGTAATATTGTTAATAGCATACTTTGGGCAGCTTTACTAATTATTAACAAAAGGTGCTTAGGACGCTGTTCGAACAGTTTCTAACTTGATGCAAAATCAAAATTTGGAGCATGTGCTGTTGCCGCTTGCAGTCGAACACTTTCATTAAGTGCCAGCCGACTTGCATATATAATTTTGTTGAATTTGATTCCAAAGATCAATTTGAGTCGGCTGACACTTTGGGATCAAACGGAGCGACTTGGGAACTGGGACTGTTATTGAAATGGTGTGTGGACCGGACGAAGGGTTTGTCTGAGGCTGACATAAATTTGCAAATCGACAAATATGTCATGCTCAATGCAATGAATGCACAAACACATGCGAGCTAGTGTGTGTGTGTGCGTAGAGTGTGTGTGTTTGCAGTTATGTAGGTGTGTTTTTGATGGACAATGTTTGCTTATCGCTGCACAGTGCCGTTCACTCTCCCCATCTCTGTCGCACGCCCTGAACGTGACTGACGCCTTAGTGGCAGCACCAAAAGACGACCCCGCTCCCAAACCCCTTACCATTACACACTTCCAGTCCAAGTCCCAGTCCCAGTCCCAGTCCCTGGCCCTGGCCCTGTGCTGTTGCTTGTGCGCCTAAATGTATGCAAGATAGCATCTGTTTTCGTCGTGTTACCGACTTACACATGTAAGTCACTCATATTGCCAAGTCTGTCTGTCTGCTTGTCTGTGTGTGTGTCTGTGTGTGTGTGTGTGCCTAAGCGCCTACATTCATTACACATGTATGCGTATTAGGCGCAAATATTGGGGCTTTACTTAAACAGCATTAAGTCGAAATTAACATGTCTGAACAGCAGCCAGCGCTGAGCGCCATAAAACCCATCGCACGCAGTTACACAAATACATAGACACGCAGTTGGGCAGATTGCGTAGATACAAGATACTATTGATACTGTCTTATCTTTCAATTTCTGCAAAATTCAATCTATCAAATGCAACTGCATAAAAAGTAAAAACCCAGCAAACAAAAACTGAAACAAAACTTTGCACCCCCCTCCCCCCCCCCCCCACACACACACACCAAAAATAAAAAAAAAACGCATAAAAAGTAAACTGCAAGCTTTGCAACAAGATACAACAACAAAAAACTACAAAAAAAAACACTCGATAAATAAATAAAATTTCACGTGCCACACACACGCACGCACACACACACACACCTTGGCCATGTGTGCTGGACGTGTACTAAATGTGCCAAAAATATTGCAATCGCCACGAAGCGCTGCGAGTCTTCGTTGCACGTTCGGCTGCGACCTCGGTTCTGCTGCTTTGGGAGGCGAGTCTAGTTCGTAAAGCTTTCGCTCTTTGAGTGAGTTTTGTCGGGAAAATAAAGAGCTATGGCTGGAGAGTGTATAGCGAGAAATATTCTCTTAAGTGGTGAATATAAAATGGCAGCCGAGTGAGCATTGCATGTAAAGGTGTGGATGAGTGAATATTTGGGTGCAATCATTTGAACTACTCTTGAGTGTTTCAAACTAGAGCACTTGCTGCTACTAACTGCAGCAGAGTGCATGAGCTGTAACTTAGTGAGCAAAAATGTGCTCAATTCAAAATAGTCACAGTTTTGACTGCTGCGCTAAAATACTCTTGAGTCTATGCTTTGTAAAGTAAAAGTATATTTTAGACTACTGAGTGAGTTATTTGTAAGCTGCCGGTAATTTCCAGCTCTCTTTCAGTTTTTACTCTTGAGTAAGTGGAGTAGCTAGTATTCTCATTGATTACGCTTTGAGTATATTAAATATAGAGCAAAGGCAGATGTGAGTGAAACTTCTGCAACTCGGGCTGACTGTGTTTGAAGTAGAGTTTCGCTTGGAAAGAGTATGTTGCGAGTGTTGTTCAACTGACTTGAGTGAGTAGCTCAGCAAATCAAGTGCCCTAACAGCTCTGAAGTGTCCTAGTAGCATGAGTGTATTCCCATTGAAATGAGCGCACTTTGTATATCGAGAAATAATTAACCTTATTTAATTGAACTTGTTAAGCATTTTAGTTCTTGATTCGAGAAATATTCCACCCTGATTTAAAAGCGATACTGTTTTAATTCCAGTCCCAGAGAAAATCCTTAGGCACTTTTATATCCGTAAATAAAACATATAAATATACAAATTTTAATAAATATTTATTTATTCCACACTATCAATTTAAAGTTTTATCTCCAAGCTGGTCAATCCGTTTAGTCACATTTATTTAAGCCAACTGCAACTGAGTTATTTTTTTGGCATTCAAACAACTTGCACTTGATCTCGTTCTTTTGTTTCAATTTGTATTCATTATTGATAACTTAAACAGCTTATGGATTATATTAAGGCTAATTGAATTCGTGCTCGTACTTATAGAGCAGCCATTTCCACAGCACATGCAACAGTCGTTCATCGTCGCAGATGAAGAGCAGCAGGGATCTCAATTGTTTAGCGATTAGCTGATTAGCGGCCGTTGCTTTTAAAAGGCACTGTGACCAGGTTAAACACTCAGCCGGATACATTATCGGTTCCAAACAAATATAACTCTCTCCCCCTCGCTGCGAACTCGAACTTTAAATGAGGCCACTTGTGAACCGATGGCTAGTATTTATAGGTAAACAGTGTAATACCCAAGTTAACACGAGCGGCTTATAAAGTTTAACGAGCAGCTGCCTTCCAAAACAAATTATCGGCCAATTAAATTTCTAGCATCTGAGCGGCTTTTACGATACATTGACGTCTTTGCAGTAGGCACGTGAAGTAGTTTAAATTGGCAGCTTGTATGCCACATTATGAATAATCGGCTGTTATCGATTAGAGCGCCTCCCCCCGCTTCCGGCCATTCTCTCGTGTGCATTATTGGAATATCAAATGCCACAAATTCTTGAAATTGCTGCGGTTAGAGGCCTCATAAAACGAAACAAATAATATGCATTATATATATATATATAGGTTTATATATAGGTTTATATAAATATGTACATATATGGATTTGCGGTGCTCAGAGCCAGTCATTAATAATTCATAAAATAAATTTTACAATAATTCAATTGATTGTGTAAATATTTTCCTTGGCCGCCAAGTTGCAAAAAGAAAAAACAAAAACAAAAGTGTGGCAGGCGAGTTATCAAACGATGAGAAATGAAAATGAAAATGAGAAAGTCGACCCGCTCAAACTCTTGATATCCTGTCGTAACATTGATAAATGTCCTCGTGCGTGTGCGTGTGTGTGCGTGTGTGTGTGTGTGTGTGTGTGCGTGTGTGTACGTGCTATGCAACAGATTAAAATCAACTGTAGCCATAGTACATTCCAGGAGTTTAAAAAAATATACTCGTAAGCCACGTGAAATTGGTTTTTCCCAACTGTTTTTTATTTATTTTTTTTATCCTTGTTTATTATTTTTTTGTTGCGCATAAATCAAAAATGCAATTGATGATGGAAGGTACTTTTTATTAGTAACCGAAGCCCTACAGCAGTATTTAAGACTTAAGCTTTCCTTTCAAGGCAGATATATATATTTTGTTGTTAAAGCTGCTATTGCTTTTGTTTTTAGGCTAATTCAATAGGAAATTAACTTTCAAGTTTAAGATCTTAAATAGGTGCAGTCTATGCATAGGGTAGTTAAAGTCGTCAGCATATTTTCTAATTTGCTTAATGAAGTCTTCTGTGGTTCTGCGTTAGCTCAAACTCAAGAGTTATCTCTTATGAACTTGCGGCAAACAGTGCGTATGAATATTACGTATACGCAACGCTGGCCATGCTGACAACTACACAGCAGCACATAACGTTTTCTACTGTACAACAAAACTGTGTTGCCAACTGTTCTTTATCTCAGCGCCCAGATTGTTATAAATATCTGGTGTGATATGTCTTGCGGCTAGATTTTTGGGGTACCGCCCCGCCACCCTTTCGGCAAGTAACGCCCCGCGAATCAGCCAGACAGACTAGGCAGCCACTTGTGCAATTTTAATTAACCACGAAATGTACAGACATCCAAGTAGAATATAAAACAGAATACAATACATATATATATATATATATGTATATATAAGTAAATGTGCAATGTACATAAACGAAACAACTTGTAAAAACAAAGCTGGCAGCCAACAACAACAAATACATTGTACAACCGAGCCTGAGCCTAGCCTCAGGTTAAATGTATGCAAATATAAACAGCGTGTGAATCCTTGAGCCTTGGGCCTGGCTACAGCATTGGGAGCCCCCCTCACCCGCGACCATGCCCACGTTACCGTGCACGCCCACTTGTAGCCGCCTGCAGCGCTACTTATGCCAATGTTTTAGATATAACTCTCTCTGTCTCCCGCTCTCCCTCTCCCTCTCACGAGTATTTGGCCCGAAGTGCTCGCACTTCATTGTTACACTTGTTACTTGGCTGCCTGCCTGCCCGCCTCTTCTCCACCTCCCGCATTCCCATACTGCCTGAGTTGGCCTGAAGTGTTTGTTGGCCCAAGCATTTTTGATTGCCTGCCACCTGAAAAATATGCACTGCTCATCTCTGCCCGCAGGCAGGGCTCTAGCTGCCAACCAATCGAGCGAGTAGCGCAAAAAATTAAAGAAAAACAAGTAGGATCGCCTAAATTCAGCACACCGACATTAAATACCCTTGTGGGCAAATAGTTTAAAAGTACCTTTTTTAGGTAAGCCTTATTTGCAACGATTATGCCTGATGGAACTATATGTTAAAGTCGGTTTTAAAGATATGTCAGAAGTAAACCTCAAGATATATTGAGACTTAACATAGAGGTCATATTCTTCCGGTAATGATATATGCATTGCCTGCAAGAGACAGACGGACTTGTCTATATCGCCTCGGCAGTTGAGACCGATCAAGAATACATATATACTTTATGGGGTTACCTTTATGCGTTACACATTTCAGGACAAATTTATAATACCCTCTACAAGGGTATAAGAATCAGCGAATTCGATTTTCCCCACCACCTGTGATTCAATTAGTATGCATGACTTATTTCCGTCGATGATGATTTTTTCGATTTGGCCTTTGGAAATTTAATTAGGGTTAAAATACTTAATCAGAAGTTAAGACCAGTTAGGGCATTCAGTTGCCCCGGTTTATGGCTTATGTAGCGAAAACTTTTTCGCTTCAAATTATTTACTTTTGTCAAGTTCTTCGAGACGGCGGCAGAATCGACCCACATTACAGAGAGGGTCATAAGGATTATGACTTTATAAACGTGAATTGTGTAATCGAAACTGAAAGCGAGGCTGACATTTACAGGGCAAATATTAATGAGAAATAAATTAAATCCGTCACAGTTTGTTTTTTTTTTTTCTTTAACAAATAATTGAAATGAATGTCTGAGTAAGAATTGATTTGGGATACTTATGAATAAATTATGACAGATATTCTTGAGCTCTCAACTTGTCAATCACTCAGACAATTAAACAAGCAAATTTCAAGTGAATATTAAGTAAATAATTAATTGAGTATATTTTGAAAACAATTGATGAAGATAATATTATAAAAATCATTTCGCGTATTGACGAGGGACTTAAACTATGCGAGAAAGTAAGGATATCTTCTGCACGACACTTTTACAATTTGTAACTGCTGAGTTCTATGAAAAAGTTTTTGAAAACAAAATATTTTAACTTATATAAACTCATTTTGCGACTGATTCTGCCTGAAGAGCTTTATAATATAGTAGTCCGATCTTGATAAGATTTGACTCATATTAAGTATAAAGTAAATGCCGGGCTTGGTCAAGAAATATTTATATTAGAACACAATTTTCGACTATCTTTCCTATGGCAGCTATATGATTAAGTGATCCGATTCGGACCAAGACGATAACGTTACAACTAAGAGACTAGCTCGCAGAGAAACAAACAGACGGACAGGACTATATTACCATGACTTTTAAGCCTGATCTAGAATATATATAGATGTCTCCATCTATGCGTTCCTCATTTCATGATAAAATTATAATACCTTCTACACATCAAATGTGGCATGGCAAAAAAATACATTTGGTAAATTCTTATTCAATTTGAAGTCCACAGATATGTTGTATACCTATATTAATATAATTATTATATAAACTTTATTTAGGATTTTATAGAATATTATAATTTAACTTAGTTTGTGAATTGCTTAAAACTAGTCAGGATCAGCTTATATTATTAAACAGCAAATAGAGGAATGTGTTAATATTTATTTGATTAAATCCTGAATTAATTTAAGTGGATTTCTATGTTCTTATGTGCACTCTGCTTGCATTCTATGCACATAAAAAGCAAAGATAGTTAAAATTAATTTACTTGCAACACATTTCAATTTGGCTGCTAAGCGGATTGACTTTTTCGAGTCATTTTTCGATCATTAATCAAGAGCTTTTGGAACACCTTTTTGTGTCCTTTGGCAATCCAATTCATGTGACATTCTCTAAGAGCAAAAAAATATAATTTAATCATTTGCATAATTTGACCATAAAACAAAACCCGAAAAAAATAAGCAAATCTAGAAAATCAGGAAAAAAAACACTTCATTTATCAAAGCGAAAATTTTGTTCCGGCTGCAACGGTTAATGATAAATTATCCTGGCTCTGCATAGGTGCGAGGCGCGGTGAGCGTGGGTTGTGTCCATCCTGGACCACATGTCGTATGATTGACGTGTGCGCTAAATGCCTAAAGTTTGCACTGGCGCGAACTATGCAAAATCACAGCGCACTATTTATAATATTTTGAGAACTCTGAGAATCTCTGCAGACCACCCAGCCCCCTCCCCCCCCCCCCTCCCCTCAGGCAAACAGGCCTGCCTACATCATATTAGTTATGCAGGCGGCTGCGTTGATGAGAAAATGCAAATTAGTTGGCAGACAAACTGCGAACTTTGCCCCAGCCGCTGCACCGAGTAAATAAATACAAAAAGAAAATAGTCACTTCATTGCATTTGGCGACAGAGTGGACATTTTCGGGTGATGGCGGGGGGGGCGTCATGAGGTTTACGGAATGTTGCATCACCTGCGCTTCATCAGTGTCAGCCGAAAAGTATGCAAACATTTTTCGCACTTTATAATTAAACAAGTGGCGCCGAAATGGCAAAAGACAAAGCAGACTTAAGGTCGCAAACCAACTCTCCAGTGTTAGCTCCTTACCACCCTGACACCCCTCCCCCCCCCCCCCTACCTCCTCCCCCGCCAACACCCAACCATCCCGTCAGGGGACAATATAGCAACATTTGCACTGTAATGAACTTTTGCAATAAACTGCGCCGCAATTTTTCGCTGACAAAGTTTTTCTCCTTTGCGCCCACGCCCCCAACTTTGAGGAGTGCGACGACTGAGGGGAGGTTGGAGACGAAGACGAAGGCCTTGCTTATTTGTTTTGTTGCGTCTCTCATTTCCGGCTAGCTGCGCTTTTTTATTGCACTCCAAAAAGTAGATGCAAGTTCAAATGTCAAACTACTTAAAAACTTATTGTTTGCAAAAGTGCGCCAGCCAGAGCCAGCAAACAGAAAGCAGCTAAAAAACAGAAACAATAAGCACGTTTCAGTCCAGATACAATTACAATATACACAGATGTACTCAAAGATACTCTGTATGTCGAAAAAATCGTACATAAACAGTCATCGCAATGTCAAATTAAATCTTTTTAAATACTCAATACTAAAACGCTGATCATAAAATATATCATATATATATTCCGCTTCTTTTCAGTCTGTAGGAATCTGTATTAATTTAGACTGTTGAGATTACAAACTAATTTCATAAATTAGTTAAACATATTTTTAGATGCATCAGAAATATTACTCAAGGTTTTGTTTCGATGTACGTTGGACAGGAATGGAAAATTGGTCTTGGTCAAATTAGATAGATTTTTTTCTCTGTGGAGCATTTATGTTATGTTTAAAAAGTAAAACAAATTATTTCCACCCTGTTTACAGGTTAAAGTTCCTTGTTAAGCATGAGATCTATGTCTTACTGACTTAATAACAAGTAGACCTCAATTTTTAATTATTTGAAATGATCTTTGATGTAGCTTTCAATTATTTGTGTTTTAATGTTATGAAATAACTAATAAAATATGATTTATTTATTATCTATAGCTTGTTACAATCTATTCATTTGAAAACCCACTTTGATTAGCTCCTTCCTCCATATTGTCTTCTATTTTCTCTGCCTCGTACCTCTGATTATATATGTCCCAGGTCTGGGACTCAAGTTAGTTACTTGACGATTCTTCAGTCCAGTTTTTGTGCAGGGTAAGTTATTTAAACAATACTAAACATACTCAGACCTCTATATCTGGTAGTGGCAATTGTGCCCATTATAGGATCGTAGGTCTCAATTCAGATATGTTTGTTGTTAATTCTGGCCAACAGGAACCTTTACTCTAGTAAATGTTAGTTCAAGTTCACAATATAGGGTACCGCGCAGCGCATAGTAAGAGTGCTTCATGGATAGATATCCCCTTTCAGCATAATAAGGGCAACAAAAATATTATAATACCCAACCCACCCCTTAGAAAAAGAAAGAAAAAAAAACAATTGCGACTACAACAGACACTCGAATGTACAAGGCAAACGAAGTAGCGCCAAGTTTTTGGGCAACTAAAAGTCAAACATTTTCAATAAAACTGCACAAATTATTTGTCATTTGCAGTGGCCGCTCCACTCCCAACCCACCGCCTGCTGTACAGAGTTTACAGAATTTGGTCCAGAATAGGTAGACAACGGGCGGGCGGCAGGGGATGGATGCACAGATAACCGCACCACGTAGCCGAAGCGATGTCTGTGCACGTTCCAAGTTTCCTCTTTAACTGCAAATCAAAATGTATTTAAATGCATTTGGCCGCAAAACGCATCATATTTTCTGTGGCAGCATCAACACACCCCTTCCCTTTCCCATTCCCATTCCCTTCTCCTTCCCAAGTACTTTGCTATGCCGCACGTTACCCTGCCACAGCCATTGAAGCAATGCACCTTTTTGGTGGCACAAATAGACATTGTTGACTTTGCATAATAATTGAGTTTAACTACTGCCAAAACGAAGGCAACTGACTCCAAGCGGTAGCTGCGGGTTGCGGAGGCGTGGCTCGGAGGGCTGCCAACAGAGTTTAGCTGCTTGGTTGGGTTTTTGTTTGTGGTGAGTCAAGTCAAGGGAAGTGCAGGACATGCATTCAAACCTCCAGCCACCCGCCGAAGCTTCCCCTTGGTTGTGTGTCTGTGTGTGTTTTGCATTGGAATTTTTGGCAATTTCCATGGACTGCTGTGCTGAGATCCAGGCAACATACACCGACAGACACACACAAACACACCCACACTCGCACACACACACTATATAGACAGCTGCTAAACAAACTTTGGCTATAGTCCTCACGCACCATCTACTGATGCAACTACAGCTGCCATATCGGCAGGACGGTGCACAGTCTCCTAGTAAAACAGTGAACACCCAGCTCAAAGTCCTGCCAGTCCAGATGCCAGATAAGTACTAGCTGCAATTAGATATGTGGCTAAGTCCACACAAGCTACAGAGTGAACCGAATCAGTTCAGTTTTTGACATTCCCAATTTGACCGTTAGCTTCTAGATAATGGGTTTATAATATAGTACGAAGGGATAATTGCTTGTAATTGTTTTTCAAGTACCTAAGGTCTGGCAGATTATTAATCAACTAATACTAGCTTAATGGTTTAAATTCATTCTAGGGCCATAGAACAGTATAGCCGCAAGTTTATCTAAATATGAAAATATTAAAACTAATTTAAAAAATAAAAAAATTTATAAATATTTTCTAAGAAATTAAGGTGTCATTTGCGCGTAGTCGGCTGTCTACTGAGTAGGTGTAATCTTGTGTAATCTTAAATATATTCTTTTAATAAAGTAAGTAAAATGTTATTGAAATATGTTAATGTAATATATTTAATTTATTATTATTATTTGTAATGTGTAATTACGTTCAAAATTTTTAAGTAAATTAATTATAATTATATTTTAGTTTTATATTTATTTTTATATTTACCTAGACATAGTTTATAATAATAGTTATATAAATATTTTTAAATTGACGAATTTCTAAATTATATTGAAAATCGTTCTTAATGGTTAACATCAAACAAATACGAAACCATTACAAATGAAAAATATACCTTTTTTTATTTTATTAAATTTATATTAATTTAAGGGTCTACTGCATCCTTTTATTTGCACATGCTCAGTTATACTATGAAACCTTTTAAACCACTTTATTAAAGTGCACCTAAGAAAAATTATTTTAATTAATTTTTATTATGTAGGGAGTTCGAATGAAAGTGTTTACCTAGTTAGCAATCAACAAACTAAATAGAGGAGCATGCGACAGATTAGTTAAATAAAGTACGAAAACTTTTCGACTGGCCTGTAGGCTGTAGGTCTCAGAGCGAGGCAGCGCAATATAAATCAGAGTATACCTTGTATCAGTCTAGGTGTGTGTGTGTGTGTGTGTGTGTGTGAGCGTGAGTGTTTGTGTGACCAGTAAGGAGTTGTCAACAAAAACATAGAGACGCACTTATACGCAAATGTTGTTGCCTGCTGTGAGAGTTGCCAAAAGCTGCAGCAGAAGACTAAACAAAAAGTGCAGACAACCTGCTGCTGCTGCTGCTGCTGCTGCCGCTGCCAGGTCCTTGTTTCTAGTCCTTGTCGCTGGGCCTATCCCTATTGCAATGGCCCAGTCCATCTGGGTGCTTTTGCTGTTGCCGCTCGACAGGCCGGCTCCGTGCTTCTCTGTGTGTTTGCGAACTTTATTAGCAAAATTGTGTTAGTACCGAAATATCCATTAGCCCAATTACGTGTACTTTTGTATCTACGAGTACAGTCTGCTGCCCAGGAGCTGTGGTCGTCCTAGACAGCCTGGCGGCCGCTGCTCCATTTCCCACCCCACCCAAACTGTTGAACAAAAGTGCAAGCAAATACAATGAGAGGCGACGAAAGCATCGAAGGCGAAACTGAGCAGAAAAGTCCTAGTTCCAATATCATTTTATACAAAATTCAAAATTTAAAATATTAAAAATTGTACCCAACCGAATAGTAAATGCGCTTGCAATTTAATTAATTAAATATTTATGTCTGTTTTTTAAATTGTGTGATTATAAATAGTATAAAATCAATTTAAGAATTTTACATAAGAATTAAGTTGCATTAATTCATTCATGCACTCATGTATGCAAACATATTTGAAATTTTATTTAGTCTTGTATTTATACATAAACATAAGGTTAATTTATGTTATTTGAATAATAGTGTAATAGTAAGCACTTTCCCTCTGCAGTGGAGAGGACTCTTAATTGATTTATTATTAAGTTAATGTATTTTTTGAGCACGAGAGTATATAAATACAGCTAAATTTAGAAGCCATTATATGTATATTTTAGCTATATAGTGAATTAATTCGATTTATCTGGTATCAATATAGCTATTATTTTAATAGTAACAGGCCGAGAAATTAAAATACCCTATGAAGTAATAATATTTATATGTGTTTTGATTTCTCTATCTGCAAAATAAGCAAATGAAGCTACAGCAAACTATTTAACTAGGCTGTATGTGTAGAATGGATTTTGTGTTAGGTGCTCTGTGCGGAATGCCGATTGCCAAAATTAAGATGTATGCGACTCGAGTGCATTTGATTATTATTAAGTGACTATTATGTGTGCGTGAGTGTGTGTGTGTGCGCTGGTAGGAGTGTGTGGTTTATAAACAAAGACTACGGAAATTGAAAAATATAACCAAATAAACTCTGGTAAAATAATCCCAGAGCAACTCGGCAGACTTTGCCCAGAGTATTGTGAGATTCTATTAAATGCAATCAACTGCACAACATTCAGGAATAATAATTTCTGTTCTTTATATTTATTTGTTATTCTTTTTTCTTTTCTGTTTTGAGATGGAAACAGTCTGGCTGTATACTTTGCATAGAGTGGAAAACTTGTGTATTGCGGTCGAGGAGTTGCATTCTATTTGGGTTAAATTGTATGACTTGCGGCAGAAATACAGTCCAAATCTACTTGATGGACTGGCATTTGTCTTTTGAGTTTGTCAATTTGAAAACATTGCGGCCAGCTGGTACTTAAAAATATATTTTCAATTGAATATATTTTCAGTTGTCAATTGTCAACCTCTGAATATATTTTCAGTTGACAATTGTCAACTTCGATTGACTTTACTAATGGCTTGTTTTGATGAAGCCTCAAATATGAAACAATCGAATAGACCACAATTTGGACAAGCAATCAGATACTAGTGGAGGCTGCTCGACTAGGTGGTGCCCTGTAAAATCTGCTTACTCATTTATCACTTTCTTCTATACAATATGGAGTTGGTAGAGAGTAAAGTAAACACATAATATTTTTTTTTATATTGTATGGTCAAACAACTCTAGGTCGTGAAACCGTTGATTCCAAAATTGGTTATTTGAAGAAATAAATATACTTTCCTGTAAGGCATATTCTTTTTTAATGAATTTTAATAATTTCTAACAATATTGTTAATTTTATTAGCATAATTATTTATAGAGCTAATTTATATTACATCAATAGTTATAATTAATTAAATCATTATTCATACAAAAATAAATATTTTTATAATTAAATTAATAATTTTAATAACATAATTACTTAATAAGTAATTCATATTACGCTAATAGTTAAATTAAATTAAATATTATTACATTAGAACTAATATAATTCATTTTCTAAATTACTTACTCATTTTACAAAAATATTTGTAAATAATTATTTATTGTTTAATTAATTGTTATTAAATATATATTATATATTTAATGGAATTTTGATTACAGAAATATATGCCTCTTAGTGTTCTAAATGCCAATTATTTACAATTAGAGATTAACATGCTCTTAAGTACATCCAAACACAACTTTTGTAACTGGACTGAAGACAATATTCACACCAAGTATGCCCAGAAGTTTGCTCGATGTGTCTATAAGTAGCCAGTGGCAATTGCCCAGACAATGGCAATTCGCTTACCTGTGGATGATAATTTTTGGAATTATAATTACGCAACAACAATTGGCGTATTGATGCGAAAATTATTGGCGTTATTTGGCCAACAAAGAAAAGCGCAGTAAAAAAGTTGCTCTGGAATATGTATATATATATATATTTTTTAATGCTTTTCACATCATTTTCTTGGCACAAAAGACAACAAAAAGTGTTCTAAAGAATAAAGCAGGACTACTTATAAAACGTAGGGACCAGGCCTGAGGGGCAGCTCGGACCGAAGCGCTTATATATTATGAATAAATTTTACACAATTTTCCTTTTACGTTTTACGCGTATCTGGCAACTCTTTCTCGCTCTTCTCCAACTGCTGCCATATTTTCAAGCAAAATTTCCCGCCGTGCCGTGCCGCGCCGCGCCGCTCAGCGCTTGCCATTCGCTGGGATAGTTCGTCCTTTTATGGCTGCTGCGACGTCGTAAATAGCGGAAAATTCAATTAAAAAGCTTCAGCCACTAGAAAAATATCGTCGCCATGACTGCGACTATGACATAGGTACTGTCCAGGATACAGCGCCATACCTCATACCCCACACACACACCACACCACGTACGGCCACAGTGACGACAGAGCCGAGTGAATAGGCGCGTGCACAACTGGCTACTTGTAGGGTGTGGGCGTTTTTGGGGGGCGGGGATGGGGGTGGGTGTGTCATTATTACTAGCTGACGTCGGCCTAACAGCTGGACCGACTCGTCCTGCCGCAACGCTGGCTCGCCGGCCAAGCTTCAGTTGAGCAATCACGTGACAGGTTTGTCAGGCTTTTGCTGAAAAACAAACCGAGCCTGCCAAGTTCTTGTCCACGTCCTCGACATCCTCCGCGCGGTCGTTCTGGCCTACAGTGTTGGTAACAAACAAAAAAAATAAAGAAGAAAGGAAAACAAAAGGAATTCGTGAAAAATTTTGTCGTGCGTTTGTCTTTTTCAGCTATACATTTTCTACAATTCCCACTCTTTTTTTGCGTTTCCCTTACGGACTCTGCTTTCCTTGCCTTTTCGCAGCTATTGCTGCCCGCTGTTGCCAGGAGGCGAAGCCTAGGATATCGCTTGATAGGTAGCTTCTAGTTTGTTAACTTGCAGCAGATGCTGATTGGTAGGGTATATGAATATATATAATAAACTGAATAAATATAAAAAATTGTCGGCTTTCCACATCCACGAATCCAGGAATTCAATTGGCGCAATGGTAAGCGGTCAATTATTTTATTCTCCAAGACTCGAACTGCCTAAAGTGATTTTTGTTGTAAAACAAACAATTTTTTAAACTAATATTTGTTTGTTTCCTGCTTGTGTTCCGATGTTTATTGGGTTTCAGTTAGGGTTTGATGTTTTTGTATCTATAGTAAAAAGAATCATTTAATTCGAAGAAGTTCAGCTTATAATTGCTTTGCCTTGCATACAAGTAGGAAAGTGAAGTTAAAAGTTCAGGTTTATTAGATTGAGTTCAAGGATTTAATTAATACAGCCCATGTGTTTATTTGTGCTTAGCTGTATTTTGATATGTAATGCTCTCTGCCTTTTTAATTCACGCTTTTCCATATTTATAGCGGATTATTTTAACCGTCTGGCTCAACCATTTCTCTTACTTTCGCCATTTCCAACGAATTAATTTCAAACGTGGCAAACATCATGAACCGCCTAGACCCAGTCCAACAAATGGCAAGCAGGCGCAGGCATGGCAACCTCAGAATCCCAGCCACGGTCGGATTGTACCCTTTTACTGCTCCCTCCCCCTCCCCCTCCCCCTTACAGTCCTTAGAGTCAGTTTTCAGTGCCACTTGACGGCCCAATCGACTGTTTGTTTGTGCACAATACTTGGCCAGTTTCTGAGAATCCGTGTGATAGACATGCTTTTGCGCTTTTCTTACTTGTAATTGACAGATTTTTCCAACGTAATGGCAGACAAAATGGTAACGACTTGACCAGCCCAAAGTCCCCTCCTAACTCCTCAAAGTCCATCCGACGCAATATTCCAACTTGCAAAGCCAACGGTATAAACTATGGTCGAGCGTAAACAATGAACTCGGATTTGATTGAATACACTGCAAAAGGGTACAAAAACCAAGAGCTGCAGCTCGATTTGCGTTAAATAAACAACATGCTAACTTTTATCAGCTCTTTGTTATTTGTTTTTATAATAATCGTATTAATTGCTGCAGAATGGCGAAGTAGGAAGCTATTTAACATAAGGGAAGATATTTTTTTTTTTTGGTTTTTTTTAATAATTTTTCTAGACTGGACTCAAATATTAATGTATAGTCAATGGTTTAAGAATAATAAAATATATACGTGACCTCCATAAAAGACATCAACTCTTTAAATAGTTCATAAAGGCCTTAATATTATTTATTATTATCATTGGAATGCCGTTTTTATGGTACTTGAATATATGACAATTTAAGTTTAGTTGACAAATTTATTTAATTTAATAAATACCAGTTTTTAGAGTACTTAAATACATGAATAAATCTAAGTTTATCTAGTTAATTAATCAATATTATTTCTATGTAATATTTAGCTTTTCCCGCTAGTTACCTGTCGCACGGATCATAGCTCGTGAGACTGTATGGGAGACACGTCAAGTGAATAAAACTTAAGCAAATAGACCCCAAGATATGAAAAGTCCAGGATTCCTAGCTAGTATTATCAAACCAATTCAAAAACAACGATATGAGAAGGGTCTCGCAGCTGGAATTAAGGTAATGTTAATTTTGTTTCTTTAAAAAGTTGTCCATTGCTTATATATATATATATATATATTTGATTATTTATTAATTTATAATTAATTCAAATTAATTAGCTGGGTGTTTCTATCTAGTTTTTGTTTCATACTTTTGCATTTTTTTATCCCATATGTTGAGCCTTAACATATGGTTTTTTTTGTATCGATTTACAAGTTTCAACTTTAATTTTGAATTTTAATGGCTTTATTTTCAGTAATTTTTTCACTAATATTGGCTGGCTAAATGCTAGAAATTCAAAAAAAGGACTTGGCGCGGCTTTCCGCCTTGTATTTCTTACGTTCGTTTTCCCATTACAAAAACCATAACTAAAGCTCACTTCATCAAAATATTGGATACAAAACTTTGTTATCCCTTAAGTAATTTAAGCAAAGGTTTACTTGAGTCAAGCTGGAATTTCTTTAAAATAAAAGCCTTGATTTGCTCTACATCAAGGTGTTTCACCTAGCCCAAAGTGCATCAAATGTTCGTTTATTGCCAGCTTTGTTTTCTGGTCTTAACCCGTCTTTGTTTGTGTTGCCAGACGCCGTCTGCATTTGATTTGTTGGCACCGACTTGCCTCGATATATGAATATTAATAGACACAGCGGCCTCAGGTCTCGGTCTCCGTGTCCGTCTCCGTGTCCGTCTCCGGCTCAGACTTAGTTTTTTACTCCGCCTCCGACTTGGGTTTGGGCTCAGACTCTGCCTCAGCGCTTCGCTAGCTGCAGCAGAGTAATGGCAATATTTATTTTTCATTTTGCAAACTTTGATTTCACACCAAGACACACACACACACACCCACACACCTGCACACACACACATGCACACATGCACGTGCACAGTGACCAACTTGATTCATTTTTGTGCCCTTTTCTCGTTGTCGCCAACGCTCCACGCTGTCTTTTGCTGTGCCAATTTTTCACTTTAGTGCATAAATATTTATTGCAACTCAATTTCGCAGGCAATAGAAATGCCATTTGCACCATTAATTCAGTGCAACACCTGCCTGAGACGACTCTTGGCTCTGACTCTTTCTAGCCAAAAAAAAGCACAAAGTACACACAAACACATAAGACTTGGCTATGGGCTACATTTCGCAGGAATTTGAAAAATGAAGTCATACTGGAAATTTTTGTGTGTTTATAAAGATTCCAAATGGCTTTATATGCTGCGCCCATATACAGCGAGAGTTGAACGTCTGGCTTATGGCTATTCCTAGTTGTTGTTGCTGCTGCTGCTGCTGTATTCCATTCATGGTCTTTATCGTTTGTGGCAACAGCTGTTGCCTGAATTATGCTAAAATTTATGCCGCAGCCACCATCGCAAGCCGGTAACATCGTCATCGTCATCATCATCATCAGCCCTATCATCATCATCATCCCCAATATCAGCTCGGCCGCCCTGCCAGCTATTTCGGTTATTTTTAAGTGATTTTTAATAAAGTTGGCTCTGGCTACAACGGGGGTGCGCCAAACAAAAAAAAAAAAAAACCAAAAAAGAATTTTGTTAAGCGCAACCAAAAACCCAAACGCAGCCGCAAGTGTGAAGTGTGCGCCGGGCAGTTTTACGATTATGGGCAAGTTAATTTTTTTGGTTCGTTTCTGATCAAAGAGCTACGTGCTCTTTTATGCCATATTGGAAATATGTTCGCTGGCATTTATTATGAAATTTTGTGGTCCAGTTTAATTACATTCATTTGACGCTTCGGTAACCAAATCTGTCTGTTTTCCGGCTTTTCATTTACTGTGTTAATGTGTGTGCCCAGTTTTTCCAATCAGCAGTTAACGATATGATTACATTTTCAGTTGCGGTCGAACTGATAAGCCGCAAAAACATTTTCGCCTGACGCCAGCTTGCAACATGATGCAAGATGCAACAAGAGCTGTTGACAGCTGTGTTGCAGCTGTGTTGCAGCTACAATTATGGGCTATATATTGGGGCATTACATTGTTTTAATTAACGCCATTAAATAAAGTAATAATAATGCTCGCTTCGAAACTAAAATGAGAATATTATTTTCATTTTGCTTCTGTTTTATTATTAAGGATCGAGTTTAGTAAAACGATTTAAAACTTTCTAGAGATCCCCGCTTTAAAGCCAAAGAACTTAAAGTATAGGATTAAATATTCATGAATTTATAATCCACTTTATGAGGTATTTCCCTTCCTCATTTCCGCCATAATTTCATTTATCAGCAGCATAGCTTTGATTTCATTCGGAAAACCCCAATCCATTTAATCATGGATTTATGTTCAGAGTATTTTATTGGGCTGGCGACTGTTGATAGCAAAAATAGCAGAAAACATTTAAAATCTGGAACTGCTAAGAAATTATTGCTGAACTATTTTAATAAACAATTGCAAATTTTCAAAAATTTAAAATACAATTAAATATTACAGCTACCTTTGAACAAAATCTATCATAATAGAAATTTTGATATATTGTACATTAAAATTATGTTGCGGAAGCAAGCATAATTAATCGTTTGGCAATTAATTAAAATTGATAAAAATACATTTTAGGTTTTTAAATAAAACATAATAGTTATAAATTGTCAATGAGTTAAGAATAACAGGCGCACAAACCTGCAGCAGTAAAAACAACAAAAACTTAATAATTGTACATAAGTAAAAATATTAATACATACACATGTATGTATTTATTTTGCAATTTATTTTAATCTAAGTTTACAAGCACAAAAAACGTACAAATTAATGCATTAGTTACTCTAGCAAACATAATATTTGATAATTTAAATAAATATAGATAATTCGTAAATATTGACAGGCTCTTAAAAATCCTGAAAAAGTGTGAGATTGAATACTTTACATATTTTTTATTCATGTACATGAACCACATTGTTGAGCAAACATTTAAAAATGTTATTGATTCAATTAGAATTAAAAATTGATCGCATCAATATTCTTATATACTAGTTTAGTCTTTTTAGGGCCAATTTAGTTTGTTGTTTAAGGTGTTAAATAGGTTAACAAAGTAGTAATATCAAGGAACAATGTAAAGCTTCCTTCTATCCAGATATTTATTTAGCACCTTGGTCAATTGGATAAGGATTTCCTGTGAATTGATCATTGACTTTGAAATACTCTTCAGACTGTCATCGGCTTTGCGATAAGAAAACTTTAAATTTGCCTTACCTTTTTCCAAATTTGCGTCAATCTCGGCAATATATTGTTTGTCATATTCTCTCTTGCCAACGCACGCCCTGCTGGGACAACAGAATGCACAAATTCGATGCGCATTTAGCCAAATCCTAACTGGCTCCATGTTAACAAAAAATAGTATTGTGATAATAAACAGAACTATTAGAGAGACACTTAAAATGATTCGGTAAAGGTTTTCTATATCGTTTGTATTTGTGTTAAGTCCAAGCAACATTTTCTGTTCAAATTTAATGAATCGCTCAGCGGCATTATCCATAGTAAGCTCGAAATTTTCGAACTTAGCACGATTTTCTTAAATAACACCACGCACAATATTATAGCAATTAGTTTTAATTTTTATGTAACAAAAGGAATTACTTTTATTTCTCTCAAATTTGTTGTAGTCTGAACTTCGCATGTGTTGCTTCCAAACTAAAGAGCTATTGGAGACCTGGAAAGAGACCCGCATAATATTCTAGAGCAAAACATAATCAAGTTCTGTTATCGTACTCTCGCTCGCTTTTAAGTTGTCGTCATGTTATGCCTTGACATTCATTTTCGCAACACTTCGTTGTATAAATAAAAACATATAACTGTAGCAAGTATTACCCGGCCTTTCTCGGGCTTAGTAATTTTTCGAGCTGCTAAATGCTTAAAACACTCAAAGTTTTCCACTCATTTTATTCCCGTTGAAAAATATGTTCAATAAAACGCGCAACACGTCTCATATAAATAATTTGAATGACTTTAAAGCCAATGGTAAAATAAAATGTTCCACATAACTTTTTCCGCGAATATTCCACAGTTGTGGGGGGAATTCTTTTTGAAATTATTTTTTTATATCGTTGAAAATAAGAAAAAACTTAGAATTTCGCCGCTATCGTTTTCCACGAATTTCTCAAAACTGCCAGTGGATTTCGTTTCCTTTTTAGCGTGAACTTAAATCACATGGGGTAACCTTAGAGTATAAAAACGTAGATTAAAATACTCTAGCGCTTACGGCTTGGGCTGGGCGCTATTTAGTTAGTCAATCCGTCAGTCGGTTAGTCAGTCAACAATGAAAGACAAGCAAGAAATAATATATTGACACAAAGATTTCCATGCGCTTTGCATGATCAGCCACAAGCGAGTTATTGACCTTATATAGCCCAATTATGCTGAGTTTGCACTGTTGGCCATGTACTCGGCTCTAGAGAGCGCTTTGTCGATGCATGCAGATATATATATATATATATATATAAACTATATGCATATGTACATATGTTAATGGGGCTGAGAGCGCAGAAACTCAAATACGCTGTTAATGTTAAATAGCTTTATGATAAGCTCTTGAATACGAAACGGAATTTATCAGAAAAAGTCGATGTAGTCGACATATTTATTACACGTTCTTTTATCTGTTTCTAATCAGAATGCAATAAGAGGAAGAGGCAGCCACATGTAACCCATAAAATTGTGACGCTTCAATGTCATTAGATTATCATCGTAAATTAATTTTATTATTTATGTCGGGTCGTTTTTAAAATGTAACAAAAATAATCGCAATCATTTCAGCTGTGTACTATATAATTTACAACGTGTATAAATAATTTAATAATATTATACATTTTTTTTTAATTTCTTACTTGAAAATAACAATGTCAAATGGTGACTGTTTAAAAATAATTTTCACATGTACTACAAAACTCACTAAGGCTAGGGGTAAGTCCCCTGTCGCCGGGGGAAGTAATTTGGAAATATTCAATTGCATTTTTATAATATAAAAACTCATGCTTGTGAAATGAGCTAGAACAGATTATTATTTTAATTTTGCTTTTGTTGTTTTAAATGATTAAAAACTTTCTAGAGATCAGCTCTTGAAAGCCAAACCCAAAACTTAAAATGCAGGATTAAAGATTCATGACTTCATAATCCATTTTATGAGGTATTTCCTTTCCTCATTTCTGCCATAATTACTTTTATCGGCTGCATTTGCTTTCGCTGGCGACTGTTGATAGCAAAAATAGCAAAAAACAATTCAAATCGCGAACTTCTAAGAAATTAATTCTGAAAAACAATTGCAAATTTCGAAAGATGTAAAAATACAAATTTTAATATTAATAATAATATTACCTTTGAAAATAATCTATTATTATAGAAATTTTGATATATTGTATATTAAAATTACGCACGCAAGCATAATTAATCAGTTGGCAATTAATTAAAATTGATAAAAATACATTTTAGGTCTTTAAATAAAACATAATAATTATTAATTGTCAACGAGTTAAGAATAACAGGCGCACAAACCTGCAGCAGTAAAAACAACAAAAACTTAATAATTGTATATAAATACAAATGTTAATACATACATATGCGTGTATTTATTTTGCAATTTATTTTAATCTAATTTTACAAGCACAAAAAACGTACAAATTAATGCATTAGTTACTCTAGCAAACACAATATTTGATGATTTAAATAAAAATAGATAATTCGTAAATATTGACAGGCTCTTAATAATCCTGAAAAAGTGTGAGATTGAATGTTTTATATATTTTTTATTCATGTACATGAACCACATTGTTGAGCAAACATTTAAAAATGTTATTGATTCAATTAGAATTAAGAATTGATCGCATCAATATTCTTATATACTAGTTTAGTCATTTTAGTGCCAATTTAGTTTGTTGTTCAAGGTGTTAAATAGGTTTACAAAGTAGTAATATCAAGGAACAATGTAAAGCTTCATTCTATCTAGATTTTTATTTAGCGTATAGTCCTTGGTCAACTGGATAACAACTGGATACGGATTTCCTGTGAATTGATAATTGACTTTAAAATGCTTTTCAGACTGTCATAACCTTTGTGATAAGGAAACTTAAAATGTTCTTTACCTTTTTCCAAATTTGCGTCAATCTGGGCAAAAAGGAAGTCAATCCCTTAAGGAGCCAAGCGAGAAAGATATTTATATTTGCCGAAAATCGGACATATCCTTGCGTATCCTGACAAGTCCTGTGTCATACAGCTCGCATGGACCAGGGCTATAAGCTGGATAAAGGACATAAATAGCGTCTAAGTAGTTTCCGAGATATCTAGGTCCAGGATTCTTAGATGACCCCCTAATTTTTTGATGCAAGTCGATGCAGTTGGTCCTAACGATCCTAACGCACCATGTCCTTAGAAAATCTGTAAGGATATGGCCGAGCTATGGCTATAATTCTAAAAAGGATATTATTACAAAACTAGCCATAACTTGGTCATTTTAAGGACTTTCGGCATATCCTTTAGATATCAAACGGTCCTTAGCTTGCCCATTCAGAAAATATAATGAAAAGGACGAAAGTCCTTTAAACAGCCAAGATATGAAGACATTTCGTTTATACATTAAAATTGATATATCTCAGCCATATCCTTGCGGATCCTGACAAGACAACTTGTATAGCCTAGGACTAAAAACTGGTCAAAGGACATCAAAATCGTCCTTGTGGTTCCAGAGATATGGCTACTTTTCTAAAAAGGACATTCTTTGTATAGCCATATATCGGCCATATCCTTAAGGATATCAAAAGGATATACCTTTCTGAACTCGTGAGGAGCAGGACTATCGATTGGCATTCAAGGATTTCCAGGATTCGACAAAAAATTTCACTAAAATTTTTTGCAGGGGTTTAGTCAGAAAATGGCCAAATATCGAAAAATTCGGGACTAACTTTGCCATTTGAAGGACTATCGGGATGTCCTTTGGACGGCAGGTAGTCCTTACCCTCCCATTTAAGAATATACAACCCAAAGGACGAAAGTCCTTCAAACAACGAAGATTTAAGGACAAGTTTTAATGAAGAAAATAGGCCATAACTCGGCTGTATCCTTGCGTATCCTGACAGGACATGTGTCAAAAAAGTTGTTCTAACCAGGCCCACCAACTGGCCAAAGGACATCAAGATCGTCCTTGCAGTTTTAGAGATATAGCAATTTTACTGAAATTTTGTGATTTCAGCCAATTTTACCTGCGGCCCGCGACTGAAAAATTACCAAGTCCAGGATTCTTTGATGACCCCCTAATTTTTTGATGCAGTTCGATGCAGTTGGTCTCTACGATCCTAACGCACCATGTCCTTTAAAAATCTGCAAGGATATGGCCGAGTTATGGCCATTTCTTTCCTCAAAATACCCTTCTATCTCTCTTATGACATTTTTGATTCAAATGTGTTTTTATCTTTTCAGATTGAAGGATTCAAGGACTCTAATCGATTCTAAGGACTTTTACGAACTTTTCCTTAGATTTTCGTTGTTTAAAGGACTTTCGTCCTTTGGGTTGTATATTCTTAAATCGGAGGGTAAGGACTACCTGCCGTCCAAAGGACATCCCGATAGTCCTTCAAATGGCAAAGTTAGTCCCGAATTTTTTGATATTTGGCCATTTTCTGACTAAACCCCTGCAAAAAATTTTAGTGAAATTTTTTGTCAAATCCTGGAAATCCTTGAATGCCAATCGATAGTCCTGCTCCTCACGAGTTCAGAAAGGTATATCCTTTTGATATCCTTAAGGATATGGCCGATATATGGCTATACAAAGAATGTCCTTTTTAGAAAAGTAGCCATTTCTCTGGAACCACAAGGACGATTTTGATGTCCTTTGGCCAGTTTTTAGTCCTAGGCTATACAAGTTGTCTGACACAGGGCTTGTGAGGATCCGCAAGGATATGGCTGAGATATATCAATTTTAATGTATAAACGAAATGTCTTCATATCTTGGCTGTTTAAAGGACTTTCGTCCTTTTCATTATATTTTCTGAATGGGCAAGTTAAGGACCGTTTGATATCTAAAGGATATGCCGAAAGTCCTTAAAATGACCAAGTTATGGCTTGTTTTGTTATAATATCCTTTTCAGTATTATAGCCATAGCTCGGCCATATCCTTACAGATTTTCTAAGGACATGTTGCGTTAGGATCGTAAGGACCAACTGCATCGAACTGCATCAACAAATTAGGGGGTCATCTAAGAATCCTGGACTTGGTAAATTTGCAGTCGCGGGCCGCAAGGAAAATTAGCTGATGTATTACGGTAAAATCGCTATTTCTCTAAAACTACAAGGATGATCTTATTGTCCAAAGGACATCCCTAAAGTCCTTCAAATGGCCAATTTAGTCCCGAATGTTTCGATTTTTGGAAATTTACGAAAAAAAATTAGAAAATTGTAGAGAAATTTTTCGTCGATTTCTGGAAAACCTTTGAATGACTTCGAAGCCAATGGTAAAATAAAATGCTCCACATAGCTTTTCCGCAAATATTTGTGGGTTATTTTTGGAGTTATTTTTTTAGAATGTGGATAATAAGACAAAAATTTGAATTTCGCCGTCATCTTAAAAAATATGTTGAAATGAGTTAGACGAGCAAATTAAAAAGTTACACAAAGGCGCTTTCCACGATTTTTTCAAATTTGGGTCAACCTTAGAGTATAAAAACGTAGATTAAAATACTCTAGCCCTTACGGCTTGGGCTGGGCGCTATTTAGTTAGTTAGTTAGAATTACTTAATTTGCTAATATAATTATTATAAATATTTTTAAGTGCTTACTTGAAAATAACAATGTCAAATGGTGATTATTTTAAAATTATGTTCACTTGTAAAAAAACTCACTAAGGCCCTACCCCTACTATCGCCAGGGGAAGTTTTGGAGACATACATTTGCATTTTTATATTATACAATCTCATGGTTGTGAACTGAGCTACAACAGGGGTTGTTTATAGCAATCAGAAAATGTATGGCTGGCATTCATGCGGATAAGTATTACAGTCGTACACTATAAATACAAATTTTATAAGTTGACTGTTATACTTGGTTTCCGACAGTTATAAAATCCCTCATTGTATAAGATGTTTTTTATACAGTATTACATATTTTCCAAACGGTATAATTTCCTTCATTGTATAAGACATTTATTATACTGTCATACCTTTTTTCTAGCAGTTATAACTCTCATACTTTTATATAGTTATAACAGTCATCGAACAAGCTCTACGCTTGCATTTTAGTTTCACAACCCATTTGTGTAATTTATTCATGACAACAAAAAGGCATAAAACAGCTTTTGTCAAAGTCTACAAATTGTAAAAACTCTACAGGAATACTTATACAAATTCAAAACTATGTTATGTGCAAAGTCTGTTTGCTATAAAGTTATAAAAGTCTTATATCGAATAGATGTCCTATAAAACTTTCAAAGATAAATATGTATATAGAATCATAATATGTATAATGATGTCGATAAATCTGACAAAGTCTGGCCCATACTAAATTTAATATTCAGTTTAAGCCCGTAACACTTCTGGCTAGGCCATATCTAGGTCCCATCTTACGAACTCTCTCTAAGGAGACACTCAATATTTTAACTTACTCAGAGTATTCTAAGAAATAGCTTTGAATATTCAATTATTAAAGGGCAACAATAAGAAAAATATTTTGTTTCCAAGCTTAAAATGAGAGCACTTAAAAAACGCAATTGACATTGCCAACCTCAATTAGTCAGGGTGAAAAACGATTATAAATAACTAACTACTAAAAAATATATGCGTATATTTCAGTTAAATGGTACATAAATCAGGAAATTGATATATCGTTTGCACACACTGAATAAATTCCAATACACATATAAGTATCCATACAAGCATATGGACACATATAGTATATAGTTAATATATAAATTCCATGGTACAGAATCCCGGTTCATAAAATTAAATCAGTGCTTGATAAATGGCAAACCTAAAAAAAAAAGAAAAAACGTGGAAAAACTATTCACACAAAAGAACCAAAAAAAAGGCAACGGCCAAAAAAAAATGGCTGACTTTTAAAATCCGCTCAAATTTAATTTAAAAACTGGCACACACACACAAAAACTGATAAACAAATACAAAAATAAACCCCAATCAATTGGGCACAGACAAATAAGCCACGGATGCAGCAGCAGCAGCAGCAACAGCAACAGCAGCGACAACAACAACAAAATACTAAAAAACAATACAAAATAAACAAAAAATAGAATAAAAATCAAAACTTTGTCTATAAAAATGCCCACAAATAACAAACATAGTCGCACAGTACACAGAAAAAATACACCTCACCAAAAAAAAAACAACTGTGGTCAAAATATACGAAAAAAATATATACCTATTTTTTAATTGAGGTCTATGGGGTATGCTGAGCCAACGCCTTTTTTCTAAGTTACCAAAAATATGCGACAAACAGTTCTACAGAACACATAAAGCATGCATAAATAATTACAGGGTATTTGCGGTTAGCGGTTCGTTAAAAAAGACTTAGGATTTAATAAAAGTATTTAAAAAATATATAAGCTTAGTTAAGCCGAGTATCTGAGTTAGAATCCCTAGAGTACAAAATGTGTATATTTTGTATAAATATGATTTTATAAATATTGTTTTCAAACAAAATTTTCATTTTTAATTATCGATAACACAACTATCGATAACGATAATTTGAATCAATTTCCACAGTGAAAGCTACAACCCTAATCATATATTGTAAGCGCCTGAAGAACATTTGTTGCAGCCCTTTATAGGTGAAAAAGTAGGGCATTTAGCAGCGATTATATCTCTTGCCAATAGCACATTCTTTTTATCAGTTATATGCCAGCAGGGTATTCGGTGATGCAGTTCGATTATTGATTAAATTAAAAGCTTCTCTAGCCCGCCACGTTGCTTAAATATATACAAGGAATTTGGTCAATAAATATTTGTTATACCATTTCATGCTGCATTTGTTGCTGATTTTTATTTTATGTGTTGAAAAACTAAACGAAATTTTACGCTTAAGCACACTGGCCGGAAGGGCAACGGGAAAATGAAAATATGTGTGTGTTTTGGGTAACATTGAGGCAAGGTATGCGAGAACAGTTTACTGCCAGTAAGGGGCGAGAGGTGAGCGGCACGGGGCGGGGCGGGGCGGGGCTGGGTTTCGGTTCCGGCAGGTTGGCCAGGCAAATCTGCACAAAATTCAACGTAAATGAAATGTGTTTGCGTGCCGCAACAGCTGCAGATGTGTGTATGTGTGTGTGTGTGTGCGAGTGTATTTTAGTGTGTCAACTACAAAAACCGCACGAGTGTACACACACGCGCACACACACACAGCGAGAGTCAGTGAGGCGGATGCCAAAGCTTGCACAACAGCAGCGTATAACAAGAAAATGCAAATAATCTTGTAGAAAGCCGAAGCTTAAATACTCTAATAAACCACAAGCATAGATAAACTAAAATTAACGAAAACTAAATTAACCATGTACTCTATTTAAATATTATATGTATATTTAAATAGTTAGAAGCTAGATATGATAAATGTGACCAACTGCATTGAATAGCTGTGGTACCTTTCCTTTCCTGGCTGCATCTAAAATGTCACATGCAACAATTTCCTGAGCGCATTTTAAAGACGCTTTTTATGCGCCGCCATTTTGTGAGTGAGTGCCAGCGAGTGCATGTGCATGAGTGTATGTGTCTGTGCGTTTGTGTGTGTGTGTGTGTGTGTGTGTAGCGTAAAATTTTATTTGACTTGCGTGTAATGTTCGCACACACACACACAGACACACACACACACAAAGAGAGCAAAGTACGCTATGTTGTGCCTATGCGAACGCCTTTGCGAACATTTTCACGGATTGTAAAAAGCAACTCAATGACAAAGGTGTGGCACAGCGGGGGGATGGGGCGGGAAAGAGGGGGGAATCACTTTGAGCAACAAATTAAATGAACATCAAATGCCAAAAATTTATGAAGCAGCTGCCGGCAAGGACGAGTTATCGTGAAAAACTGCAATTGGCACACGTCAGCTGCTGCTGCTGCTGCTGCGCGCGGCAACTGTTGCAAGTATCTCACAGATAGCGTCTGCATCTGCATGCACAAATGTATCTGCGGCGAGAGTGCAACTGTAGCCGCGACTGTGTGCGTTATTTCACATGCATTTTGTATGAGGCCACGGCTTAAAATGCCTTTTGAGCGTCTGAAAATATGATTTAGCTGCGATGGCAGCCTTTTCAAAATGCTCGCAAGGATTTGAGCAGCTAGCGAAAATAATTACAGATCCTTTGGGCTTAGCAAACGCTGACAGGCGAGGCGCAGCGGGAGTTGTATATAAGCAAATGTAATTAAAAAGTGTGCCAATAATCATTTATTTTATAAAAAATATGCCTTATTTTTAGACTTATTATCATAAATGTTGTGAATTGTGAAGTGAATTTCGAGGGGGAATTGACAAGATAATGTAGAAATAAATTATCCTGCAAAGTAAAGCCTTCAAACTCCTATCGGAAAATGTTAACAAGTGCGTCGTAAAGTCTATATTACAAAGATTTAATCTTTAAATGTAACATTTTAATTAATTCCCTGAACGATTGCTTTTTTAAATAGTTCTAAAGCTATATTTTGCGCAGAAACTAATATATATATTTTTCAGGGAAATTCGAAGAGAAATTCAACAGACGCATTAGGGTTATTTAGAAAATGTATTTAAGTCGAATCATTATTAAAATCAAGCGCTTCTAGTTAATTTAAGTATGTAATTAAATAATTGCATCAATCCAAAAAGCACACAAATCTAAAGTATAATAATTAAAACTGCTCGAGGCATATAAGCGAACTATCACCTCCTCACCTCACCTCACCCCACCTCACACCTTACACGCCCATAAACACAATTAGCTGCAATTAATTTGCGCTAATTCAATTGTCACTGCAATTGCTGACAAAAGGGCAAAACAAAAGTCACTCCAATTAAGCCCAATAGATAATATTTGCTGCCGGCGGGAAGCGCGTGCAGCCACAAAGGGCTTAAAGCTCCATTAAAGTTATTGCTGTGAGTCGTCCAGCGGCAACCGGAAGTCGAGTGGTTGCATATGTGAAAGGGGCAACATTTTCCAATGCACAATGCAAAAACACATGTGAGTAGCTACGGTGCCCACTAGCTATGATGAACGTGCGCAACTGCTTTAAGGGGTCAGCAGGCACGACCCAATTCGAGAGCGCATTTGCCACAACACAGACAAAAGCCGAAAACTACAATGAAACTGAAAACGGAAAGCAAAAAGCAAAAAGCTAACAAAGTGCTGCCACTCCCATGTCCTGCCCCGCCGCCCCCGTTACACGTAATCAACCCGTCTGCTGTCTGGGCCAGCTAATGTGGAGCACATTCATTTGCATGGAGCGGCGAGTGCCGACATTGTAGTTGCTCCATTGAACCTAATGAACATCCAGGCGCCACACATGCATGCCCCTCTTCCAAACATACACACACACACATGCATACACTATAAACACTTTGTCGCTGCCCCTGCTCCCGTCCTGCACTAAATGATAGTGAAACTGTTTTATTTTCGTGGCACTCACACGAGCATTCACAGAGCAACAAATAAATGAACACACACACACACACACGTGGCTTAGATAAAAGGACACAGCACCGGAGATTGCAGGTGAGAAACTGTATGTGTGTGTGTTTGTGTGTGCCTGGATGTACAGTGGGGCGCTTTAAACGTTTGTCATCCAAAAAACAAAAAATCACAACTTAGTAATTGAGCTTAACTAATTTTAAGATCAGACTCTGAAATTTAAGAAATTTTCTTCAAACAGGGCAAGTTGTCCATAATTTGACTAAAATTCGATTACAAGTCTCTTGCTCTTAAAGGTCTTCAATAAATTCCATCATACAGATGGACAGATAGACAATCAATAAACTCTGCTCGGAATACATGTATATTTTATGTGGTCTTGTTGCCTGTTAAAGTATAAAAACACCACAATTATGCTAAATAAAGAATGACCCACTGAGACCCGGATTCAGACGGCGCTTACGCGCGATTCCCGTGAGAACCTGAACAAGTTAAGGTGCCGGTTAGGGGGGGCGTGGCTGATGGCAGCCGGTTATCCGCCGATGACAAAGTTACAAACGGATCTCTGGCCGGGATTGGGGGCGCACGGAAAGCAATTAAATTCAAATAAATGAACTTAATTGAAGCAGATTAACTCAGCAGCCGTCGGCGAGCAGCAGACGATGCAACACCGTTGCATGCAGGCTGGTGTATCTGTGTGTTGTGTGTGCGTGTGTGTGTGTGGTTGGGCTAAATGTCCTTGTCAGTCAGGAGCCGGAGACGTGCCCTGCTTTCACTTCCGCTGCCATATCCGTCGCCTTTCCTCCCTATTTAACTGTCAAGTGCTGTTCGCTTTTCTGTTTTGAGTTGGGTTTCTCATTTTTATATGAAAGTGACGAAATACATTTATATTTACTGCCCGCATTTAACATGAAGTTAAAGTGTGCGTGTCTAAATTGAGGTTACTCGTGTGCTGCCTGCTTCACCTGATCCCCTCGTGACCGACGCTCACAGCTTATGCTGCTCCGGCGATTAATGTGCTGTGCTTTAGTTTTCCACCTAAGCTAACTTAAATTATAGCAGCTCATACACCTGTTCTCATTTTTAGGCTCCCTCTCAAAAACCTTTTTCTATACTATGATATGTAAATACCCTCTACTAGGTGCTAGGGTTTTATTTTATTCCCTCTACACTGACCAATTACTAAAGGTTAAGCGATTGCAATTGGGCATTAAAATACTTCTGCGATCCAAGTAATTAGAGATACATATTTTGATTGAACTTCACGGTTTCATATGTATAAATATTAAGTTAAAGGGTATCTTGTAATTGAGCATCAAATAAATGTATATTTGTTATTATAAAAATATTGTGTATGTATTAATTAAATATTTCTGCTGGAATACACAAATCGTGCAGAAAATTTGCATATAGGCTTACCTCACACACACACACACACACACGCACACACACTGCATCAACATGCACTCTTGAAGGATTAATTGCTGGCATGTTAGCGAAATTAAATTACCTAGTTGCTGGGCTGTGCAGTCAAAAGAGTTAAACTATAGTTGAAGGACGCACTAATGAAGTAGAAGTCCTTTCGATATGAAACGCGAATTATACATTTTATATATGTAACAATTTATTATTGTCGTTTAATTTAAGACTTTAAAACTATCCCCATCAAATATTATTAATTCCTTATGTTATAAGATTACTAATTTTTATAAATTAAATATTAAAGGACATCAATAAATAAAATTAAATAAATAAAATCGTGACTTTTAATACCAAACGTTTTTTATTCAAATATTTTGATTTTGAAAAAGCTCCAACCAGAGTTGCCGCCGAAGAAACTCAGCTTTGCGAAAGCTTACGTAAAAGCAGCTGCAACAACCCTTAACGAAAATCAAGCACCCAAAAAGCTCAAATCGCTTTTTAGCTTAAGCTTGTTTTTAAACACATTTAAGCAGAAAACAGCATAGGAGAATCTCCTGTTCAAGCTTTGATTCAATGAAACTTTTCACTCAAGCCTGAAAAGCTCAGTTCTAGTGAAAAATCTTACCAATATAAAAAAAGCTGGTACAGCTTTTAGGGAGCATAGCAAAAATATTCCACTACTCCTGAGGAGCATTGTACGATATCAACATAGAAGAAGATTCGAAGTATCTTTAAGATACATATCCACGTGAAAAATATTTTTGTTGCATAGCGCACGAAGTGTTAAGTAAATATTTAGGTTCCGATTTTGTACAAAGAAATTTATTTTTTCAGTCTACTACCATCTAAATATTTTTGCCATTTTAAGGTCCTGTCCTTTTGTCATTCCTGACTATTGGAAATGTGTGATAGTAGCCTGTAACTAATATTGACTTAAACTTATACATGAAAAATTAAAATTAAATTTAATCTACTTATGAGATATCATGTTTAAAATTATTTATTGTGCTACGCTAAAGTATATTTATAGTAAGTAAGCAGCTTGTATAGAATAAAATGGAATAACGAAATATATTATTTATATATTCATATTAAATGTTTATAACTAAAATAAAATTCTATAGACTTCGTTCGTATGCTTATATTTAAAGAAGCTGTAAAAGTTAAGTCACACAACTTAAAATGTAAAAAAAAAGTGGAATTAAAATCCATCCGGGAACAATAAAAACTGACAACAACAACTACAAGGCGAAGAACAACGTGAACAACAACGATCGAACGAGATGCAAAAAGTTGTCAGCTGTTACACTGCGTATTGAGGGCAAGCCGAAAGCGTTGCACTTGAAGTTGAATTGAAAACGAGCGCAGAGCACAGCCTCAGCCTCAGAGTCACAGTCAGAGTCAGAGGAAAAGCGGAAAAACAGCCAACCAACACGAAAAGGGAAACTGACAAAAGCAGTAAAGTTTTATAGAGTTGATGTTGTTGTCATTGCTCTTGTTGTTGCTACTGCTGCTGCTGTTGACAGTCGTGCCCGACACAATGGCGACAGACAGTTCAAGGTCGTCTCGGAGCAAAGGGTTCCAAATTGCGGTTGCTGTGGGTGGGTCCCTCTAATTAGGCCAGGCTCAAGGGTTAAAAGGGTTAGTGAACCGAAGGCCATAGACGAATTTCGAAGGCGGGCTATAAATGTGATTAGCAAGCATCCAATAAGCGTCACTTTCAGCAGCCACGCCAAAAGGATTCACAGGATTAAAAGTTCTTAGAGCAGCCACATCTTGCGGCATAGTTTACAATTGACGTCACAAGCCAGCAAATGCTTCTTTCATCAATTTATATATATAAATATATATGTATAAACGTAATGAATATATTCTTTACAATTCCTCTTCTTAATTACAGCTGACAGGTGCTGTCGTCGACGCTCTAGGCTCTCCCTCCACTAACCACAAAGCTCTCTTTGGCTGCACAATTTTGTCAATATTCTCACACGTTCACAATGCCTGTCATTGGGGGCCGTGTGTCTATGTGAATGTACACATTCTCCATTTGAGACTAAATAATTAATATGTATTTTATTTACTTATTTTTTCGAAGCAATGGTAAAGATAAGTAAATATGTGTAGGCGATGCATGTCTTTAAGTAGTATTCTTATTTATTTCATAATAAGGACAATTTGCGGGGCAGTTCCGCACCAGTTCAATCCAACAAGTCTACGGATTTCCTCATGAAACTAAGAAACTGTTAGTTATTTTGTGTCAAGGACTACGCTCGCAAAAGAATCGCAACCTGACCTTGCCCAAAAGGGGAATGTCTGGTATGAGAATCTCTAATTAATAATAATAATATGATTAAAGCCAGCAGGAGTACTGTGGTCAAGAGTAGCCGCCGGAAATATACCCTGTAATACACTGCGAACTTATCTTCCTGCTAATATCTACAAAGAGAAACCAGAAACGTTGCGTGTTCGTTAACCAATCTTTATCATACTATAAATTCAGTGCAAGAATATTGATTTAAGAAGTACAAGGCTAGGGGTCCAAAATTTCCTTTATTTTTGAGGAAGAAAGGACAGATGCCAAAACTTGATGGGGAACATTCAAAAATTACGATATACGAAAACGTGTGTAGTTATGGAAGAGATGAGATAAAGCTCTTGTGGTCTACGAGATGAATGCATCCATACAGACAAACAAAAATTTATTCGGGTATGGTTAACTCTGCTTTTTATGCTAACCAAGAATATACATACTTATATATATCAATATTAGAGGTCAATTCTTATGCACGTAGCCAATACACCCGTTTCCACCTATTTCAATGGATATACTGGTATACCCGTAAAGCAAAAATAGAAATTGGGCAAGTTTTATCAGTTACGTGTTCCTGACCAATTACATATTATTATCGAATCTTTGATTAGCCAAACAAACCTGTTGCTTCTTGATTTAATAAAGAAATGCAGACATCTCAAGTGTTTCGTGTTTCTGTGCAAAGTGGAGCGCATCTTGAATGTTCAGCTAGAATTCAATGCTGTCACTTGACTTGAGGCAAGTCTCAATTGCCTTTCAATCATCGTAAACTGAGACGGATGGCCTCCAGTTCTGCAGGAACTTGGCTCTGCAGTGCCAGGCGAAAACAAAAAAAACTCATCAAGATGCTGATTATGCGTTTATATCCGAACAACGGCCAAGATGCGTTTGGGTGTGCGTGGCTCCTTTATGTCCACATTATTAACCCAAAATGTATGCATTAGGTTGTTCTGTGTGTGTGTAGGTGTGTGGGTGTATTTTCATTACCAGCACGCGTGCAATTATTAATATTTTATGCACTCTACCCACTGAGAGACGCAGACGCCTCAACATTGACTCGACATCAGCGCACAATGGAGCAGCCGGCAGACCGGCAGTCAGCGAGATTCAAGGCCCAGACTCAGGCTCCGAATCGTCCTCGGCTGCTAAAGGGATGGTTGCCCCACCCCTTAAGGTGGGTCTCAGGTAAACAGACGTTAAATACGGAAAATAAAACAAAAACCGGTGTGGAAATTGCAAGAGACGTGCAAGAAATTATTACAAGTAACATTTATTTTTATTAAAGCACATGCAGGACGCCTTTAGCAGGACACACACACACACACAAACAGGCACAGACTCAGAGCAGGCGGCACAGCTTGGGTCCTGCCAGGCAGCCAGCCAGCCAGCCAGCACGTCACACAAAGTGATCTCATAATCATCCTCTGTGCGTTTGGCTTGCCAGCCTTGCCAAAGCGAGCCAAACAAGGAGCATAATTTTTACAAAAGGCTTCCCGCATTTACCTGCCCCCAGCCACAAAGCCCGCCCCGCGCCTCGTCCTGCAAGGTTCAGTTCTGGAAAAATCGTTGCTGTTAAGTTTAAGCGCGTGTCTGTGTGTGCGGATTAAATGTTTGTCGTATGCCTCGGAAAGCAGAGAGATGATGGGCGGCAAGAAATGAGAGGCGGGGCAGTATGGGTGGAAGACAAGGTGATGCTACATGGAAACAAACGCCAAAACGTAGCAGACAGCCATAGGATGGCAGTTTATTACGGTTTATTAGCGAGTGTAGCGGCATTTCTTTTCATGAACTGCCTTGGCCTTGCCAGAACTCTTTCGCTCTCTTTCTCTCTCCCTCTCTCTCTCTCTCTTTCTAACTCTATCTCAGGTATGGGCATGTCAATGGCTTAACCTGGCAGCATGCCAATACGGATACACATATATATGTATAGGTATCTATGAGAGGATATAGGTACTATCTGCTGCCGTAGGCCTAGTCCTTTGAACTGTTCGTCAGTTGGGTGTGCTCACTGTCGGTGTGTATGTGTGTGCTTGTGGTATGTGATATCTTGATTTGATTACTATTATTTTCCATTTTAGGGCATCTTAGGTAAGCAGGTAAAATATAATATGCCTAAGAAAAAATGTTTCTTTTGTTTCTCTTAAAAGGAAAAATGAAAAATTAGAAAGAATTCATACCTATATAAAAACGCACGCCTGAAATGGAGTTACGTATGGCTTAGTATTAAAGAATATCAAATCATATTTCTGCTTTAGTTCTACAAGGGTATTTAGTCTTCGGCATACCGATGTTAAATCCTCTATCTTTTCCAAATTATTTGATCGAACTTAGTTTTTAGCCGGCTGGCTAAACGAAAATGTAGTTCATAACGGCCATAAAGAAGAGTCTCAAGATTCTATCATCAGCGGACTTTACTATTGACTCTGGATTTGCAAGCCCTTGCCCCCAGTATGAAGATATGACCACTTGAGCATTATAGATTATCACAGATTCACGTATTTTTTTGGCAATATCAATTAAGGTAATACGAATACCAATTGTTTTGTCTTATTGGCACATTTCTGTTAATGAATATTCGAGAAATTAAAATTTATATTGCACATTTAAGACGCATTTGATGCTTAACACAAGTTACATATTAAAATCAAGCCATAAAAGCAGTTGCTATAGATTATAATCGCTTTGTTATTATAGCTTTAAGTGTTTTGTTTGTGCTTTATTTATTGCGTTTGTCATGAGCACTTAAATTATATATAATTACTTTAATTTCAATTAAATTCGAGTTTTAACTCTTGAAGCGCATTAACTGAAATTTTCGCATCAAATTTACATTTGGTCCGTTGTGTTTAATAATTGCATCAACATTGAGAGCCACGTTGTGGCTATTATCCTGCTTGGTAAGAGCTTAAGTAATTAGAAGTCGATTAAAGGACAAGACGGTGGCCTGGCAACGAGCGGGTGGGTTGTGAGGCGTTGCTGGTCGAGTTGCATTCGCAAACTTGCCAACAAGTCGAAAAACATTTCATGCGCATTCAAATGCAAAGGACCAAAAACTAATGCCACAGGAGCAACAGCAGCAGCATCACGAAGGGGAGGGGAAAGCGCTAGGGAGAGCAAGGGGAGCACTGAGCTGTGAGTGGAGAGAGTACAGCTGGCTGGATGTCTGCTCGTCCGCGGCTCTCCCAAGTTAAGTTCATGCAAAATGCAGAATGCGAAATTCCTGGCAATTAAAAAAAAGCCGTTAAAATGGGCGGCAGCATGGTGGGCTGGTGGGCTAGTGGGTGGTGGGTGGTTGCGGCATCAAGCACAAATGGGCAAAAACCCGTTGACAGCTGGCAGCAGGAAGGTGCACACACAATGACCGCAAAGCTGCCGCGAGCGCTGCAACAATTAGCTAGCGACCCGCAGCCCGCTCAGCACCCCTTCAGTCATAAGCTAGACGAGTTGCACTGCTTGCACACATGTGTGCTTATGTGTGTGTTTGTGTGTGTTAGTTTAGGCCACGACAAATTGCGCACAATTCGTTCCTAATTTTTAGCCAACATTTGTGTCGCCCTTTCACCTCATTCAAGTTGCTGCTTTAAATTGGCTTTAAAGTTCCCAAAATCGCGTCGCCAAATAAAAAGATTACGAGTTCACTTTATCTAATTGCAGTCGTATTTGAACCCGCTCGGTAAATGCTTTTTTCCTGACTGTCTGTATTTTTTCTAGCCGACAAGTCTGTGTCAATGTTCGTCTAGCTTTTATCGTATAAATTTGTTTGGCAAGACAATTGAGCAAACTAAGAGGTAAGAAAAAATTTGATACAGAGAAAGTACAGATGTGCTGATGACTGAATACCCTAGCAGACATACCTATATCAGATTTTAAATTTCTTACTATTTCGTAGCCACACTATATTTAATATTATTTGTAATTAATTGTTCCTCTGATAGAAAAATTTTATGGTAAATGAAATTAAGCTTCACTGTGTGTAATAAAAACATCGTAAAAAATCAGAAACTTAAATAAAAAAAACTCTGCTCAAGACCAGCAGCTATATTATATAGTGAACCGATCCGTATGACTGAAACTTATGTATTTCCCGCATCAAAAAGACGAGCCTATGCATACTGATAAAGCTATACCGATGCATATGTTGATACTGATCAGAAATATATATACTTTATAGGGTCAGAGAAGAATTTTATAGTGCCAGGAATGCCTTTTAATTTCGATATAAATTTAAAATACTGTTTGCAACGAATTACAAAGCTAAAATATAATTAAAAACCTTAAAATATTGTTTTTGAAATATTAATACAAATAAATAGATGTAGCTCAATAGTCCGATCTAAACATAAATAAATTTGATATATAATAAAGAATAGAATATGATTATTTGTATTATTATTATTATTTGATCAATCGGAAGAAAACATAGGTTTTAATTTACTTGAATCAAAATACAGTTTCAGAAAAAGATATTAATAAAGATTTACCAGCCATAATTCATATAAGCGTTATTTATAGAGTATTTGCATAGACAGTTAAAAAGAGTAGAGAAAATGTAGAACATATTTGTAAAAGTTTTCGCACTTTAATATATAATTAATTAGGAATTAATTTATATAAATACTGCAACATGTTTGCTGATGCTGAGCCAGAACAAATTGAAGAATCGCCTATGCCCACTCACGCTAAATAATATATGTTAAAAGGCATTGGCTTCTTTTAAATGCGAACATAGGAAACAAAAGTTAAAACAAATTATTCGTGTATATAAAGCAAATAGCTGGGAAAATGCCTAAAGGAAAATTTTCACAAAATTGAATGGGCCGATGCAAAAGCTTTTATCGAAAACGCAAGCCAATCAAATAAATAGACAAACAAACCTGAACACTAAATAAATTTAACTTTTCGTTACCAACACAACAGCAACTGCAAACTGCAAAGAAACTAAATCGACAAAAAAGCGAAAACACCCAAAGGCGTTTGCCAATAGAGAAAAGGTCGAATCTAAAACTTCCACGAAATTTTGTTGATTCATCGCAAATAACACAAGGAAATTCGCAAATGGGAATGGGATAGAATTTCGAAGGGCTAACAGGCGCGACTGACGACCTTTAAGCAAGTTTTTCAATTAAATGTATGAAAAATACAAATTGAAATCTATGTAAATGTCGAAAGCCTACAGGATAGGGCTGCCCATGTGGGCGTATTGACAGCAAAATAGGAATTTCATATGCAAATGCAACTTCATTATCGCAACGAAAAAACTGTCAGCTGGGTCTGGCGCCTGTCAAGCCCTTAACTGGCAGATACTTGCATTGAATTGACAAATGTCATTCAATCCGAGAGCTAAGGACACAAACTTCCTGTGCAACTGTGAGGCTGCCACTGTCACTGCCTCTGCCTCTGCCTCTGTCTGTGGCAGGTTGTGTTTGCAACACTCACGCGATATTAAAAAAAAAACAACACAGACATTGCATTCATGACTGTGAAGCTTTGATGGCCAACTCGGCATGTATATGCCATATTTATACATATAATTTATTTATTTAAGTATTTTAAAATTAGTTTCTTAACAGTTGCTGTTTGCTTTGTTAATGCCAATACATTTTATTTCACAGCGAAATCAACTTTTGGCTCATAAAAATGCATTATCATTTAAACTTTAACTTTTTATTTACATTATACTTTAACTATATGTGCAGTCATGCAATTAAAGAAATTTTTTACAAATATTTTACAGCTTGTTCTGGCTGACTGGGCCATTGACTGACGATCAAAAATTTAAATATTAAAAATTCCTACTGAAAGGGTTGAAATTTGATGTTCTATTTCTGTTCTTAATAATTTGTTGAGTTTGTTTTATTTTTATTTTCATTGTGTTTGATATATTTGCAAAACACACGTCCTCTGGGTATGAGCTGGGTATGAAGAGTTTATATGAAAAGCGACTGAAAATTTGTTGCAGAAAAATGTGTGCTTTCAAGATTTAAGAATTAATAACATTTTGCACAAAGCAAGCTCGCAAGTATATAAATATGAATAAATCATATTTGAAGTACTATTTGGTATTAAATTGTCTTTACTTCTACTGAGGCTGTAAATCTATTTTTAAATTTTATTTTTATTTACCATTGGGTTGTAGGTAAGGAGAGGCCGAACGAGAACTTAAACGGAACCATAGTTTCCCAAAAGTAAATTGGTTGCATATATTTTTTTATATTTGAAAAAAATGTGCAAAACACAATTCGATTTAAAAAACAAATAAACTAAACCGTAAGCCGAAACACCCAACACTTTTGTTTGGTTGCCGAAGCGCCTAACTTTTTCTTGTTCTGCAACAGCTCAATTTTTTGTTCGATTATACCACACGCAATATTGGTCACATCGACTGCAAATTGTCTCATGGCTTGGATTACTTATGGAATTTATGATTAAACGAGCTGAGACTATAACAAGCACTGGGCTAGAGATACGGATTGCGATACCGATACCCAGTTGTCAGTTGAGGATAAACTGTTAAATGGTTTCGCGTCCCGCATTTTCTTTTCTTTTTTGGCTTAAGAAGCAAAAATCGATTTCGTTGCAGAGGGGCAAGTGCTTGGAGGGGCGAAGGGCAGGCCAATTTGTGACTGTGTGTGTGTGTGTGTTGTACAACTTTCTAAGCCGAAAATTATGTGCAGCAAGCAACGAAAGAAACTTGGCGACTGCCACCAACAACAGCTTTAGCTTTAGCTTTAGCTCCACCTCCAGCTTCAGTTTTAGCTGTTTGCTGAGGGGAGGAGTGTGTGTGTGTGTGTGTGTGGGGGGCGGGGGTGGGGTGTGTGTTTGCTCTAGTCGTGAGCTGGCCGAAAATTGCATTTCTATGCAAATGCCAAGCGAGCCGCAAACAGTCAATGACTTTGTCACGACTTTATAAGTAGTTGGCTACAAAGTAGCCAAAAAGATTTGGGACGGGTGTTAGACAGGGGTAGAGCTGCGGCAAGGGGGCTGTCGCAATTTGGTGACAGACGAGCAGAGCGCAGACAAAACTTGGCTGATGATCAACAGTTAGGCAAACTTGCCACCGTTAACTGTGGACCAGGTTCTACTCGTAAGGCACAAAGCCAATCACCATTAGTGTAATCGCCTTTGGTATTATGTATTATCGAGTCGCCGTCGCCGTCGCAGTCGCCGGTGCCGGTGCCTCTAAGCCTCTCAGCTCTGGCTGGAACGCATAAATTAAACGGGTCAAAGAGCGAGCGCCGTGGTAGGTTAACCCATTCCCCCTTCCCACTATTTCCTGAGCCATCTACCTACCACTTGGCCCTTGTGCTGACCACTTAAAAGGGCGTCAACTTCTGGTTCGCTCACAAATTGTTGTTTATTGGCCATGTTAATAATGTGTCCACAGAGATAAACGTGTATTCAATGGTAGCCTCGACTTCTGAATGCATCTTCTAAACGCATTTTCAGAGGTGGCCTGTCAGTTTGTTTTATTTAAGTTAGCTCTTATAAACTCTGCTTTAATTTTATAAATTTAGCTAGACATGAATAAATAAATAAATTGAACAAACAAGAGCGTTCTAGTCATAAGGAACAGCTTAAGTGACACTCTGTATCTTGGTAAATATACTTTTTTTACTATCTAGTTATCAAATTTTAGATGTACTTATTTTGTTTTTGCTACACGAGAGACCATATTGGCAAATTAAAAGTCCCTAGCTGATACATTCGCCCAGCTATGAGTTACAAATGGGGAAATAGATATACAAGTATTTTTAACAAAAGAACTCAACTAGATATTTCATTACATTAAACTTATGCTCCAATTTTGCCATTTCTAGCTCTTGGACCGACTGTTGAGGACAAAGAACATAAGTATACACTTTAAGCCTCTTACTGGCTGTTGCCAACATGTGCACAAATGAGAAACATCTTTTTAACCCATTTCAAAAGGAAACAGGGTATATATAGACATACGCTTCTAGATTAGTTTTTAAGCGCATATTTGACACAGCAAATAAATTAAGAATAAAACACAGAAACTTGGTTAAATAATCTATAACAAGTTGGACTCATTTATTAAACAGAAAATACACGAATAGGATATATCTTTCAAATTATTTGCGCATCTTGTGGGCAATTTCAAGCAAAGCATATAACCATCAATTGCTCATAGTATACCTCTAATAGATATTTTAATTTTTGAGTAATTCAATCATTTTATTGCATTTGAATTGCGGCGCCATTTGAAAAATATTCACTTCAGCACCGTCTGCCCCCGTCCGACAATTGCAGTCGAAAAAAAAAAATCGCAAACTTTTAAGTGTTTCCGAAATGGCGCGCAAATTTTACCAACTGCAGTTTTGTCATTGAAATTTTTTATGTTGAAAGTTTTTATTTTGGTCGTTACGCTTGTTTTGTGCGTCTCCCAATGGCTGTTGCTGTACTTATTTTGCCCACTAATATTTCATATTTTTTGTTGTGTACATATTGTGCGCATTTTGTGTAAATGTGCGTTTGGAGCCAACTTTAAAGCTGGTCGAGTTTGGCCGTTTGGGGAAACACAAAAGAGCTATAACAATGGCGAAAAGTGAAAACTTTGATTTAACAATTTATTATTTACATTGACCAAACATATCTGAGCAAAACGACTGTTTGAACTAAATTATATTTAGGTTTTCAGTCAATTTAGATTACATTTATTTTGTAAACAATCCATTACTAAAATTGCGAAGCGAGAGGGGGTATCATAGCGATATGACAGCAGTTAACTTACAGCTGAATATGTTTCTGGCCATTAAATTCAATCGGATGCGAGTCGATCAATATTTGATATAGACAAGGTCTAGAATACAAAAATAAGTCAGATCAGTTTTAATTGGCCCAGCGCTAACTAGCAGCCATATTTTCGCATACCTTTCTTATAAAGAAATCTCGAGCTTCCAGTCCAAAAAAGTTGGCTATAATGTGAAGAGGAAAAAAAACTACTGCCAAAATGTTATTTATTGAAGTACCGGACATAGCCCTAATCGGAATTAATATATCTGAAACAAAAGCTGTACCTGTACTTTGGGAAAGTATGCCTTACTCTTTTTTTAAATTAAAGAAATTCTTTAAGTCCCAAATCCCAGATGTGTTGTTTAAAATATACAAATATGCGTATTTAATGCCAGTTTTAAACAAATTCAAAGATAAACGAATGGCTATATTCACTTTAAATTTATATTTTAACAAATATTAAGTAATTCGATTCGGCTTTCTCTATTTAAATTTTGCCCGGAGTATATTTATCTTTTGTTAGTCACATGGCTATGACTACTGTCATTAACAAGAGATAACGAATAGCGTATTCGAATTCTCCTGGTTCTATGTTATCTGCATGAGAACTGGCAGCACGTGGTCTATAATCTCGGTATAATCACATTGCAACAATGTGACAAACACAGCGAGTGGATGGTCCATGAAAACTGTCACGGAGTACGTAACAGATTTTGGCCGATTGAGAGGGCAAAGCAGGCGATTGCAACAATTCTGGCATTCATTCATTATTTCCACGCCATATGCCCTGTCGAGGGTCCCCGCCGCAGATCGCAGCCGTGGCAAGCCTTGGGACCAAACACCGACCAAACAATTTGGTTTTTATATTTTGCAGGGTTAAAACTTTGCCCAATGGACGCGAACTGCACTCGACGTTTGACTTTTCAAACGGCCAAACAGACAAACAGGCAGACAGACAGCCAGGCGGGCGGGCGGTCAGGCCGGCAGCCTAACGGCGTTAAAACTTGGTGGATGCCAACCCCCAGCTCCGATCCCAGCCACAACTACAAACCCAGTCGCAGCCTCCATTTAAACCCATCAAATTTACCACTTTGACACAATGAGGGCAGCTGCAAAAGAGCAGCAGCAGCAGCAGCAGCATCGGCAACATCACAGAAAATAGAGATGGCTGCGAACTGGCTGCGAACTGGTACTGCCAGCGGGTTTTTAACAATTGAATTTTTAATAGTTGCACAAAGTGCAATGTATACCTGTATACCCCATGCACACCCCGTTTCGCGTATCGATTGGCTTCACTATTTTTCGGACTTTTCTGCATTGGTTTTATTTGAATTTTATTTGGTTTTCAAATGGAGCTGTCGCTTAATTAAATATGCAAATAACTTCAATATGCATAGAATTTTCAGAAAATAGTGTAAATCCGAAATAAAAGTGATTAATTTACATGTCAAAGGTAATTTAAGGTTCATGTTTAGTGTGTATCGGACTTTTAACACGTGCTATGTTGATTGTAAATTTCGTTTTCAGTGAGTTGCCTTTATGCAAAGAATATTTTAAAAGCGAATTATTACTATTGATTATGAAAATAAAATTAGAAAGAAGTTTGAATTCGAAATACTGCTAGAGATAAAATCTAAAAACATATTAAATAGATATCTCTTTCACTCAATCTTAAATTAAAGTATTTGTGCAATTCATAAATATATTTACATATAGAACCTTAACAAACTAAATAGAATGTTCCGAAACTAAACACTCATCTACAATTAGTAGCTCATCCAGCACGTATACCTTTTGCTGAAGCTCACGTCATTTATACTTTAAGCCACATGCCAATCTCATGTGCTCACAAAAAAAACATAGCCTTGTTTTGGTTTAGCCACGCCCACCGCCTCCTAAACTAACTCATACAAAGACCACAGAGTCGACATAGCTTAATGAAGTCGTTTTGTGTTTCACTTTAGCGGCAAAAGCAATAAATTCACTTTGTGCGCTGCGTCGCACCCGCAGCTCCCGCCGCCGCCTATGTCTCCCGCTGTGCAGTGCAATGCAGCGTTTTTTATACCCTTGTCTGCCCAGGAGTAATGCGAATGCCCGGAATGCAGCAGGAGGAGCAGCGCCCTGGTGCTGCGGGTCGCCAGCTGAATCGAAGTCGTCTGGTGGAAAGTGAAATTCCTGGAACACAGTAGCACACGCGCCCGGGCGAATATTTCATATGGTAGCGTCAGGGGAATAGGTGGTGTGTAGAGTGTGTTTGAAGGGGGGGGGGGGGGGGAGGGGGCTGAGGAATAGGAACTTGGGAATGCTGACTGCTACTGACGATTCTTGTGCGTCTGATTTGCACGGAAGTCACTTGAATTATTGTTGTCATTTTTGCGCAAACGATTCGCTTTTGAGTTTGAAAAGTACGAAAGCTTGGGCAGAGGAAATAGCTTTAATCTGAGCTTTAAGTAAAGCTATTTAATTTCAACAGGTTTGAAGTATTTTGGATTGCTTTAAAATATGTTTCGTGCAACTTAAAAATATTTGTGCATGCTTGCAACTACTTTTTAAGAAGATGTATAGTTGACTTAAGGCAAGCATATCAGTTTTAAATTTATAAATATCCAGTTGCATTTTCAGTATTATCAGTAAGTCGATTATAGCAAATCTAACAAGAGTACCAAGAGACCAACGCACAAAAAGAGCAAAAAAACACGTAAATTTAATGCTATAACTGAAGGATATTTAAGGTGTAGCAGCTCGCAGGCTATATGCCGAACGGCATGGGACAGACGCCTTCAAACAAATCTGCCAAAATTATTGTGACAACTTTTTACATGTGTCTAGAGGAAGCAATCAATATTATTGTGACGAAGAGCTGGGCGGGCAAAGGGGCGCAGCTTTGATTTATAAGCTTTATTGAAGGCCATCAGCGGCTGCGTTGTCGTCGCCGCATGTGAGTCATTAAAGTTGATTGCACGAATGGAATGAGAGAGCAGCGTTTGCTTTAAGCTGCCGAAGATGTAATACCCTACCAAACACAGCTTGATCGTAAGATAAGCTGCTGATATACAAACATTTCATTTTGATTTATACCCATAAAGAGACTGACAATTTCAAATCAATCTAATTCCTTATTATAAATAAAAAAATAAAAAAAATTAAATAAATAAAACAATAATATTAAAAAGTATATTATTATAATGATATAGTGGTTAAATAAAGGTCATTTTGAAATTAAAGGAACGGGATAAATAACGTAAAATATAACCAGAATTATGTTGCCTGAATTTGTTAGCTGAAAATCAAGTGTTCTTAACCTCAACAGATACCAAATAATTAAACAAGGTCTTACTCTAAAATTATTGATCAGTATTTTATACTTAAATAATGTTAAAGTATTGTCAACATTCGGGCTATATCAAAAATTTCTAAACCTAAGAACAAAATTCGTATTACGAGAACGTGCTCATAAGTCCCGAGTCAAATCAACCAACCTAAGAATTGTTGAGCCTCCATTGAAAACGCATCACACTTGGCTTAAGTATGTTTATTCTTGAAATATGAGTTTTCTACTTATTCTCTTTTCATTTTTGTAGCACTAAAACTCGAAACCCAAATTATAAGATAGTTTAAAAATATTTGAAACGAACTGGGCTTGAAAGTTGAGAGGAATATTAGGCGTTTCTCATCTGAATGTAGTTGGCATGAAACATTGATGGACAGATAAACTGACAGTTGAACATATTATTTGAAGGTCACGAATATATATTTACTATATAAGCTTTTCAATATGTTGCAAATATTATAGCATACACAAAATACCCTTTGTTAGAGTATGAAAAAGCCTGCAGGCTGTCGCTAAAAAGACGTCTTTTCTGAAGGTGTCAACTTGACGACAATTTACGCAAAAGCCAAACAAGTGAGTAACAAATTCATGGCATTTAGTGACAAAGTTTTTGCAAAATTTTCTTTTTCTTATGTTTATATTATATATACATATGACTTGAGCTGATCAGCCTTTGTTTGTCTGCAAGAGCGAAAAAAAAGGAATGCAGACTTAAAAAGCATATTAAATTGAAATGAGCACACACTCCACAAGACAGCAGACATCAGGCTGCCCCTACATCAGCCTTAACATCATCATCATCAGCAAGATGAACATCATCATCAGCGTTTGCTGTCAGTTGCATTTACAAAAATTATGAAAATTTTCTTTTAAAATGCCGTTGACACTTTTACTGAAATGCAACATTTTGCCTGCGGCAGCGTCTGATACGCAGATATACAGACAGACAGAGCTATAAAGAGGCAGAGACAGAGTGAGAGAGAAAGAGAGAGAGTATCAGAAAAAGTGACACATGCACAGGCATAAATTTTCACACCTTTGCGAGAGTGCAGCGGGTCTGTGAGTGTGTGTCTGTGGGAGTGTGTGTATGGGCAGTCAGTTGAGCGGCAGCTTGGACAGTTGTTTCATCAGTTGACTTGGCAAATGTGTGTAATGCATTTTCTGGATATATCCCAGTTTAGATTCATATGCCAGGCTCAAGGCTGATAGCTGGACTGCATTTGTCAGAGTCTAACGTTTAAGTATACGTAAAACTATTTTGGTTTTATTTAAATTTATTTTGTTTGAAAAAGGTACGCTCCTCTAGAATGCCACATAAATATTAATTTTAATTCCCAATGTAATTTTCTCATTTATTAGCTCTACCATATTATGCATTTATTTATTTGTTTGCCACATGAAGGCATATATTGGGGCCATAAATGCTTTTATTTACATTTGTCTTAAAACCTTAAAACTTTAAAGAAATTTTTTCATTTCAATTTGCACATTTGCTCTAGTTAAATAACTTAAATTTTTCTTAGACTAGTAGTTGGCTTTTCAAAATAAATATTTAATAATTTATTCTGTCAACGCACGCAAATAAAAAAATCTAGCAAATTGCATTATAAATTCATGACCTTAAATAACACGAAGGACATGTGACAAGCTGGCAGATGGAGCTCAATGAACTCTCTGGCTTTATCTCTAATTGTTTTACTATCAGAGCTTAGAGGCAATTAGCGTTGTGTCTTCAACTCAGTTGTTGGAGTTGGAATTTTTGGATGCTGGCCAAATGGCTGCATGGCTGGAGGATGGCTTAAAAGCATCATTTTATATGGGCTAATGGCCAATTATTGTGGTTAAACTGAAGTTTCACTCAACCTCTTGCGGCCATATACATACAAATAAAGTGGATTTTACCCGAACAAAGTTTGAGTGGTTGTCAGACAAAGTACGGCATGACAAATAAGGACGTGTGTATCCTCTGAAAGAGAGAATAAGTAGAGTAAAGAGGTTTTGTATTTGCTTGGCGAATACATCTTATTGCGGCAGATAAAAAAGCGATTCTCGCACTAATCATCAGATGTATCACCAATTTATTTCTTATGGCATACTAAAACGTTTCGTCACGCAAATCAAAATAGGTATCACCTCTGTCATAAGAAATGAAGACAATCTAGTATACATACTGCAAATCTCTATATAAGTATAAAACAGTTTGCCCTGACCGACTCAAATTCCACCCGCATGTCTGGAAAAATCGCTTAAAACGTTTGTATAAAACTTTTTGTTTACCATCCGATTAGCCTTAATCTCATTTTCAAAGTTTTTGTTCAAATTCATTTAAGGGGTGTTTCACACTTTTCGAAAAATGCATTCATCTTTCGCGCTCGAATTCATTTCCAAGGATCTATATGAAAAATCATTTGAGACGTGTTTCGCAAAATCAAAACTTCCTCGGTGGAAAATTCGATTCAAAGATTTTTCGTCCTAAGAAAGGGTTGCATGAAAGTATTTTTTCTACCGTCCGATCGGTTTAAATCACATTTCCTTGCCACGGGCAAGGCCAGGGTATACCCGTCATTATCCTATATAGACATAGCTCGAAATTTCCGACTCGGTCAAAACTCAAGCGATTTGTATAGGGTTTGGCATTTTGTTCAGGGTTTGACGTCAAGTTAATTTGGCATCTAAATGTGGCAACTTTATTCTTGGTCGAAATTCATGTAAAACGGTACCATCAACGTACCTCGGGCAGGGCCGGGGTATACTCTCTAGCATTATGTAAGTGGAATGTAAAAATTTTTTAATTTCACAATTTACATTAAAATTTTAAAATTAAAACCAAAATGGGAATAAAAAACGTAAAGCTTACAATTCTTTCACTCGCACTTAATTTTAATGCGCTCTCCCTTCAGTTAATATAAGAAGCTTAATTATTTAGACCACGTTAGCGGCATGTGTAGCTCAGTAGAAAGAAGCTCCAATTTGAGCAAAATTTTATTTAATCATTTAAGTGTTCACTCACATTTTTTAAGTTCAAGAAGATTGATATTTAAGGTAAAATTCTGAGTATTTTCACCAAAATCATTCGACAAAGCTTACGTTAAATTTTAAGCATTATATAGCACTATGTGATTTAAAGGATTTGGTTGGGTAAAGTTCATGGTTTAACTTATCAGCTCTTAGATTTCCTGAAATTAACTAGCATTAGATATATGTGTATGACCAGCTCGACCCAAGTTGATTGATTCACAGGATATGTTTTGCTAATCTCCTGGCAGTCAGGCATAAATATTCGTATAATTTGGAAGTATGTTCAACTGGCCGGAAATGTCTTGGCTGTCGCTGCCAGGTAATTGATAATTTCTTTTGTTATTAACATATTGCCAGAAGCATGCGAGTTCCTTTTTTGCCCACAACTAAGTAGCTTATTTCACGCCTAAAAGGCCGACAGCAAACGAGTACATTGAGCAGTCAAGGCACGTACGCAGCAGCCAAGCAAACGAGACGAGAAGAAACCAAGCAAAAATAATCGACTGCTGCTTTCAGCTTCTTTTTTTCTTCGTTTTTCTATTTATTTTTTGTTATATATATACATTTTTTTGTCATGCGAAGGTCGCTGCTCCTGTCATTTTATGTGATGCAGTGTAAACAAGAATTTTATAAGCCGCGGATGGGCTTGGCTACGCTATAAGCAGGCAGAGGACTATTCAGGGCTCTGTGTCCTGGTCGCATCATTATGTCAGCACAAAGGACTCGAAACTAAATTGCACTTTAAGCAGCCATTTAACATGAAGCATATGCAGCATATGTGAAATGTCGCCTGCACTATGTGCTAATTATTTATTTATGTGACTTGAAATACCCTCACAAACACACACACACCCTCACACACACACACACACACGACGCCATAAAATGCATTGCATACTTTGCGGCGACCCAGCGACAAAATATCTCAAGTACATGAGCATTTCTCGTCGGTTCGTTGACAGTTTTTGCTAGCTTTCAGTTTTGGGGTTTTTACTTTGAATTTTTAACTAAATTGAATTTTTACCTGCACTGACAGCCATCGATCTGCATCTGGACACCGGCTGCTCTGGTGTCCCAGCTTAAGGACAGACTCAATCAGTTTCCAATTGACCGTGTAATATGGCCCTTTTCCAGCACTTTGCCCTGCTCAATCCTTCAGGCTCAAGTTTTGCGGCATTTACGTGAGCCATTTATGTCAAAATAGCTGCACAATAATCTGAAGTGGCTAAAAGAAGTTGGAGTAGCTGTTAGTAATTGGAATAGATAGTATAACTTGACGTAAACCTTTAAAACGTTTGCTATAATTTAATTTAATTATTGTAATTTATTATTTGTTACAATTAAATTGATAATGAATATGATAGAATGATAGTTCTATTATGTCCCGGGAATTCAAGAACATTTTATAATAATATGATAAATAAAATATTATAAGATGAACTATTCATTTATAATTATTTATTTTGCATGTATATATTTTTATGTTATATGCATATACATACAAAATCAATAATTTTAACATTTGGCAAAATAATTACTAATTATTAAAAAAATGTAATAAAGCAAACGAAATCTATTCCAATTATGCTACAATATTTATTGTTAGGTATTATTTATTATAAATCCTAGGACTATTTAAATTTGTGTCAGATAAACAATGGGCTTTAATTTAATGTAAAAAACCTAAATATAATAGTTAAAATAATTGTTAAGATGATTTATATTTTAAATATGCTTGTACAGTTTGCCAGGCGGTTTTCTTGCCTCTGAAGTTCAAAATTCAGCCTTTTGGGCCGTTTTTAATGTGTTAAATTTAAGCAGCTTAATTGGCGTAAGGTATGTTAAGTAAAGTTTTTTAATGGCCCCAAATCCCTCAGTTTTAATAAGCGACAATTTTAACTGAGCCGCAGAGCCAAGTGATATAATCGAAATTCTCGCCGAAATGTGGCCCATGCAAACGAGACAAGGACATTTGCGGCTGAAGTGATGCGAATGCACATGTGAATATAAGTAAGAGTAGCAGTATATACCATATGTGTGAGTATGGGTATGTGAGAGAGCTCTCAAATGAATCGTGTGCCAGTTGTCGAATGGATGCATGGTGGAGCGGCTCATCGATGAGTTGTGGAAAAACACACAACGGATGTATGGCGACTTAATGCCATAACAGCTGGCACTGAAGTGAAGCAGCAACCTTTCAGGACGACAACTCAATCATGCAATTAACATTGACGTTAATTTGCCGGCCGCTCAGCAACATCTTCTGGCAACGGCCACATGGCGTATACTTCATTTGCCAAGCGTAAAGTAAGTACATTAAAAATGCTCTACCCGAAAATATTTTTCTCGCCAGCCATGTGCAAAATATCGCTGCTGATTTCCCCGCAGGCCAACGGCGAGTAATTAATGCGGCTGTCACACATATGAATATGATTATGCCATATAAATGGCAATGCCATCAGCCATTGAAATCGGAATCGATGAGCATACTATAACTGACGGCCATAGACATACGATAATCTGGCGAATACATTTCCAGCAAGTAATTGAAAATCGTCAAGGGAAATTGAAAAGAACGTGTACAGAAATTGAATGGCAGAAAATGTGAATTTACCTATGTGCACATGTTTATGTTATGATGAAGTGATCTTTTGTTATGGGCCTATGTAAATATAAATGGCACTAAAAATCATTCGGCTTACGATCCGAATGAATGCCTCGCCCTTAGGTTTATCGATCCAAGTGCGAGACAAATAATTGAATTATTAGATATAACTTAAGTTCATGTTTTACAAGCAGAGTCGGTCAAATTTTTGTTTATATTCATATTCCTTATACTTAAATGTAATTAACAAATAAATTAATTGACGCACTTTAAGCGCAAATCTTGATAACATTTTTATGAATTTTTCAAAGTAAATGTTGTTTCATTTTGAATACCATTCAGTGATTCCTTAAAATAAAATTTGACTACTATTGCGCGCATAAAAAACCAAAGAATATCTGACAAATCTCTGACAGTATTTGCCGGTGGTTTTTCCTCTTTTTTGTCCCCTTACATTTACATATGTGTGCGTGTGTGTGGCGCGCTTTTGGTTTGTTAGCTGCAAAGTCAATTAGTGTAATTAATTTGACTTCACGCGACCCTTGCACAGGGCCCATTTATCAGCAAATGCAAAAATGCAAAAAAAAGCGGGCACCAAAAACACTGCAATCCTTTACACACACATCTTTTTTATTTTGGCTGTGGGAGTGGTACGAACTTCAAAAGCCACAAAAATGTTGGCACTCCTCCACTGATTGCACAGTCGTCTAGTATTTTTTTGTGCACATTTTTTATTCCAGCCTGTGATTTTCAATCGAATGTGCTGCAAATGCCAAAGTTGGCAATTTAAATCACACACATTGCGCATACGCCCCGCGTGCCCCGCATGCGAATGTGTGTCTGCACTTTAAGATGCTGACATTTTGCAGCACTTCAGTTGATTTACCGGCTCTTCAGTTGTCACTACTTTGAGCCACTGTCAGCCCAAGCTCCAATAAGTGGATTAGCTTTTAAGTTGAATGGCTTATGGACGAGTTAAAAGGGACTGAGTGGGAAGTGGGGTGGCGCGGCCGGATTGGGTTTTGGTTAGAACATTCAACACACCGCATGCGGTAAAATAAGCCAGAGTCGAGCCCGCCAACGGCAATGGCAACGGCAACAACACGCATTAAGCGGCAGCTAACAGAACTTGTCCAGGGGTGGTGCGGGCGGGGCAGGGAATGTTGCCGGATTCGTATTCGCACTTGTTAAGCCCCGTTAAGCGTCAAATGTGTCGCGGCTAATGTGTGTTTTATTGGATTTATTGTTTCACGCCAACTTAGCATCTAAAGTCGAAAGCAAAACAGCCGCCATCCACTCCAAAAGTTTCAGAGTTTCTCTCTGCTAAGCACACTTTTTGCTATAGTTTTTAATTTGCTTATTAAGCGCAGAAAGAGACAGGCAGAGCATGTAAGAGAGTGGGAGAGAAGACCAGCCAGACAGACTGTGCCAGAAGTTGTGTCCGTCTGTTGTTAAATTACTTCCCGTTTCCTGGCTCTTACGTATTGTTTGTCTGATGATTTGCTCAATAAATTATGCAAATTTTAAGTTAAAGTCCGCTTGATTTGATGCTTTGCAGTGCGTAAATGTTTCGAATAGGGCGTTGAAGATGACAGCTGCAAGACGTCGAGACCCCAAGTTGAAGTCTGTCCCATTCAAAGCAATTAAAGTAAAAATGCACAATTGGCGATCGCTTAATAAGGAAATTTAATTTTAGTTATTCAAGTTGTGCTAGCTTTGCATATGGACTCTTGAACTTTGGTTAAAAGAGTTCATAAACAGGAAACAGTTTCTGTTCATTGTTGAAAAGATAAAAGACCCTTGCAGAAATGCTTATTCACAAAACTGATTGAAAATTAAGAATCAGAAAGACACTTGAACACTGAATAAAATTAAGTTGCTAAACAGAATCTTCATGGCTAAATAATATTTATATAAAAATTGCTGAAAATATAAAACCCCTACCGACATTTTGCTGTTTTACGAGCTACATTTTAAAATTTTTCGATACTAATTAGATCTTACACATAGTTTATAAAGGGTATATTCTAAAGCTGGCAACGTTTGGTTTGGTTAAGATATCTTGGCAATCAAAAATGTTGTTCATAGAAAAACTGTGATCGATAATTTTTAAAAGGGCCACTCCGATCCGGTCCACGCCAACAAATATAATGTTTTGAAGAATCGTTTTTTAAATTTAATGTTGTAATTAAAAAATTAAAAATAGTTTTTATGATGTCGAAGACGACCAGACTTCAATGTGTACACATTCCGTTCCGCTATTATATAACCTTCTAGAGGTTTGAAATAGAATCTACTGCGGCAGATTTTGCTGATCACTTGACCTCCACCAAAGAGTAGATGTCTAACTCCACACCTTCCACTGCTCCCCCTACACAAAACAGACACAAAGATACACAAATATAATACAAAGATACTTAACTGCCAACGTTCACAGAAAAAATTACATTATTGCCCAAAAAGAGGCAGATTTTAATTTAAAAAAATAATTACCTTTAAAAAAAAGAAAAAAATTGTATATATATTAAATATGATTAGTCTACTATCACTTTAAATAATACATTTCTTAGTAAAAAAATTGAAGTAAACATTGAAAATGTAACTAGGGTTCATATATTAAGTGTCAGTTTAACATCTTTTCATAATTTGCGTTAAAATTTAAACTTGTTTTGACAGCAATTCTTAAAATCTCCTTCTTGCTTGTCATCTATCTATACCTTCTATTCCAGTTCAAAATCAGTCTTGTCGTAAAATTAAAATTTAATTTTACTGTCACACAAAGAGAATCCTATTTCATATGCAGCCCCCATTTCAATATGCCAAAACCATCGATGAGCTCAGTTCCTTTGTACTTGGCATTTCATTATGCAGTTCTACAGTCTAATTGCAACGGAGAGGAAAACCAAATTGGCACAAACATAAATACTAAATGCGCAAAGAAAACCCAACAAAACCCTTTTCCTGACTCTCCTCTTCACTCATCTCCTCTCGGCACAACTGGGATTCAGCTTCTAGTTGAATGCCTGCCAAAGACGAGGCAAAAACCCAACAAAAATTAAGCATCTTAAAAATTTCATAATTTGTCTTGTCATTAAGCGTAACTGGGGCTGAGCTGGATGTTCCGAATTTGTAAAAAGGACTGTGAGGCAACTGGCAACTGGCAACGGGAAACAGGCAACTGCAAGCCGCATGCTGCATGCGGCACAGAGACAATTTCTGTCACTCGTAAATTCTCATGGCGGCAACGAGCCGCCGTCGCATCCTTATTCCTTGATATGTTGCCAAGTGGCAGTCATTGGCTTCGGAGTTGGCTTTTGGATTTAGCTTAACAATTCGCAGATTTACTGCGAATAACCGAACACACAGAAAACCGCGTCACACAATTTATGCATGTCGGAGATTTGAACTTTTTTCCCGGTCTCGCTGGCGCCATCAAATGACACGAATGACGCAATTTTTCAGAGTTGCAATCGACAGGATAAATTAAAAAACAATATTTGAATTTTTCTTAAAAGTGGTCCAGTGAGTGTTGACAAGAGAACAAAAATTACACGATACTGCCTCAAAATCAAATGAATGTAGCGATTTTTAAAGTTCGGATCAGCGATAGATTAGAGAAGTTTAATTTTTTTTAATGCTGGCTTTGGCGACATTCTCATTTTTTAAATATTTAATTAGCTGGCTCGAGGTTTATTTTATTAAAATCATAAATGTTAAATAATAATATTGTATTTAACGATATGGTAAGTGCTTGCTTGGGCTCGAAACATTCGTCGGATCGAAGAACCGTAAAGGTAAAAGACAAAATATTTATTTCAAAACATTAGCACTTAAATATGGCGCTCTGGTCACGTGGACATTTATGGCTTGGCTTACACAAATCATAATCTAAGAAAATCTTTAATTAAACCTGCAAAAGTCTGCTCGTGCAAGTTGAACTGGATCCACAATCAAAATGATCTTTAAGAAATTTATTACAACTGTTATATGCAAGATTGGAAATTGCGGTTACTTTACTTTTTCATCTGCAACTACTTAATATATTTAAAATTCCTAAACAGACTTCAATCCCGACCAAGGTACGCAAACTTAAGTAAATATATAATGCCAAGAGCATATTTGCTCCCTCAAAAATGTTGTGTTCCCTTCCATGCAGTGTTATTACACACCTGGCCGTAAACTAATATAATTATAAAATGCAAAAGGAAAGCATAGTTAATAAATGAAATTTAGCTTGAAAATCAGATTGATTAATATACCCTAGCTCATGAGCAGTGCTTATTGATTGACCCAACTGGGCAGGCCAGAGACCAGTCGACCGCTGTGTTGATTTATGCGCTATGTTCTCGAAATAATTTAGTAGGCAAGGCCGGAGGGCGAAATGAGTGCTTTCATCATGTTTTAAATGCGCCCGATGAACTGGGCTGAACATTTTCCGACAAGCGCTTAAATTATGCAAGTTAATTTTCAGCTGGCTGGAAAATGATGACAAGAAATTCCCGCACACAGTCCAGCGACTCGGAGGGGGCTGGCCAAGGCTGGCCCTGCCCGGCTTGTGGCCAACAAGAGTTATTTCCCGCAGACCGGAAGTGAAGTCGACATAAATTGCGGCTAGAACTGACGCCTGCCGCCTCGCACCCGCCGCTAACCTCGCCCCTGGGAGCAGCTCAGCTGCTTTGGCAGCTCAACCCTGGTTTATTTAATACAAACAGCAGCCTTCTAAGCGGGGTGGCGGAAATGGCGGGACAACTTGAAGGCGGCCCCTCTAGCTCTTGCCTGTTGGCAGTTGGCTGGTGGAAAAGCTCGCCTGCATTTTCCAGCAGAAATTCAGATTGTTTGCTGTCGACAACTCAGCCTCGTGTTTGTTTTTTCTAACTATGCGTCAATGCGCAGTCGAAGAGGGGCTGTTCAGGGGTAGGTTGTTAGAGCCAACGATGTCGTTATGGCCTCAATAGATTAACGCATTTATTTATAAGCAACAGTGAGTGTCAAGTATATGTAGACGAGTGGCGGCAACAGCTAAGCTTGAGAGAGAATCATGAGATTTGAGATTTACATACACTTCAGCTTAAAAATCCACTTGAATATTTATTTTATTATCACAATTTGACTTTAATCCTGATACAGTATAACGTAAAACGAAAACTATGTAAGCTGATTTTGAAAGCTGATCTTAAAACCGAACCGGCATGAAGGAAAAACTCAAATTTTATTTTGCTAATCAATCTAACCTTCGGCAGATATTTTTTAAAAATTAAAAATGTAATTGTGTATTGATGTGGAGCCTGCTCCCCGAAGCACGTACCATAAACCATATTTTATTTTTATTTTCTATAATAGTTTTTAAAAAAATATATTTGAACAAAAATTTTATGCAAATGAAATGTGTTTTATATTTTTAAGTTAGACTAACTTTGAATTACTTTTAGAGACCAATAAATAAATAATAAATATCAAGTAAAATTAAACTTTATTTTATTTAATTTTATTAAATTCATTTGCATAGTCCCAAAACTGTTAGTTATTATATATACATGCATATTGTTATTGTCATAAGGGAAAATAATAAATATATTAACTATTCCTCAAACAGAATTTAGATTTTTAGCTGTATCAAATTTGTACATACTTTAACCCAATTTTCAATGAATCTAAATTTGTGGACATTATATTATCCTTCAGCCATTAGACGCATAGTTTTACAAAACACCCTTCTAAATTCATGCTGGCTAACACATATGTCCACATTTCGACAGCTTCCACAACAAACAAAACCACTAAAGTCAAATGTACAGAAATCGATGGCCAGGTGAAAGCGCTCCAGGCGATCCTTGAGCTAAGGCTTGGCAGCTGCGGCCGAGCTGCCGTCAATCTCAGATCATAACCATTGTTTGAATATATAAGCAAGATACCTAGCTGGAAGCTATCCCAGTCTCAGCCAGTATTTGCGCTTGACCTCGCCTATTTTTTAACAACGATATTAGTTCAAGGTTCGGTACACTTATTTAAAAAAATATTGGTATTCCGAGCAGTTTTAAATTTCTGATATTTATTTTTGTGAATGAACAGACTACAAAAACTTGACAGGAAAATAGCGAAAATTGTGAACAGATACCGCAGCCAAGAATTTATGCCATGTGCAGCCTTGAATAAAGTTTTTATTCTCACATATGTTTTTGATAATGAAATTACCCAACTTCAGAGATGCTTGAGTTGTTTTCGCTTTCTCGGCCGGGTGCCCCCATGCGGATGCTCATGCCACGCCCACAATCAAAACAAACAGTCCGAACTTGTTGTCATGTTTTGTTATTTGTCTGTGGTCGTTTTCATTTCATTTACAGTTACAGTTGAAGTGGCAACAACAGAGACCGACCGACACCAAAAGCCGAGCAGAACGAGGCCTGCATGAGAGCTGCTTGATTTCCCCAGGTGCCAAATGGGTAACCACCCACTCATACCAGACCAAACCAGCCACCCACCGCCCACCGCCCACCGCCCACTGCCCGAACCGCCCACATGAGCCCGCATTTTGTATTTTCATATTTTTGCCTGACCATTTGCCACAGTCTTCCGGGCCTTGACAAGTGGTAGCAGGTGAGAGGTGACGGGGGCTGCTAGGCTTCGGATAGTCCAAGTTGGGTTTTTGTGTTTTCATAAAATGCATGCGGCTGATTTGGATGGGTCTTGGGCTTATTTGTGGTTGCACAGATGCACAGATACACAGATACACACAACTACAGCTACAGATACATTTGCACATGCAGCTGTATTAGTGTGTGTGCCGGCTTGTGTTTTTGATATACTTGCCGCCTGTTGTTGCTTTTGCCTAAGTTGCACTGGCAACCTGCAATTTCTTGTTACCACAATCGAGATTTGTTTATGGCATGAACACTTTATGAATAATTTTAAGCCGGATCCATACGCACAAACAAACAAACAAACACACACACACACACACACATACAATACAGAGCATGCCAATAGTTTGCCAAATATTATGAATATTTGCATAAAATAATCTTTGAGTTGGAAGTAAATGCACAATGTTGCATTTTTTTCTAATTTTTTAGAACTTAGAACTAGAAACACCAAATTTGGTGTTAACCAATATCATTTTTAAATATCATAAAAAGTTACTGGGAATTTCGCAAAGTTTACGATATAATATTATGATATGCATATAAAGAGAATTTTAACCAATAGAAATTATATAAAATTAAATTACATAAACAAAATTGGACCCACAATTTTAAGTCAGCTTTCACGTTTTTTAGACTAGATAAATTATCTTTTGTCTGCCCTTTCAACCTTTTCGACATTGATGTTCCACTTAATGCAGGAAATTGTGAAGACTACAGTCTGTTAATATACATATATATATAACCGCATCCCTTCGTCGCTCAAGTCTGCATTGCCGTATTCCTGTTTCTCACTGCAGTCGCCACGTTTTAATTTTGTAATTAAATTGCTTGCCAGGCAGACTACACATACCAACATTTTTGGAGCTTTCGTAGACTTTGTGGTAAATTTACTATGTAATTTCCGCCGATGGCAGAAGAGCACACACCCCCAACCCGCCCAAAAACAAGGGTATAAAAAAAGGGAACGAAGGAGCGACTTATTTGCGCAAGGGCCACACACTTGAATTTTAATAGAAAATGCGGTGGCCAAAAATGTGGCTCATTATGTCATAACTCACGACTGCTGCAGGTTGCAGGTTGCAGGTTGCAGGTTGCAGGTTGCCGGTTGCAGGCAAGACTTGCAAAAATAATCAACCAAAAGGGCCAACAGAAATACCTACCTATATATGCCCAAATATATACATATATAAACTATAAAATCTGGCAAGCAGCATGGAACGCTCTCAACAAGTTACAAATCTCACGGCTACGTGCCCAAAAGTCTCCGACTTTGGACCCCGGACTCCGGGCCATCTCATTGTTATGTTTGTCGCGTAGATCTGATCAATGACCTACGTGCCGCTGGCAGCGGTTGGGGCTATTGAGCTGTGCCATTAGCTTTCAATAGGGTAGCTACCCGGGCGGAAATTGTGGCAAATTGATTGAACTAAATGGCAAATATCAGTCGCCAAATTGGCTGTGACAATGAGCCTGGTCCTCTCTAGCTCTCTTTGTCTCTCTCTCTCTCTCTCTCTCTCAGTTTTTCTCGCTGAACATTCAACTCGCCTGGCTAACAAGCTGGTAGCAAACGCACTTGCAGCTAGACATGTTCTCTATATGTCAGTCTCAAGTGCCGCAGCCAGACGACAACATACGACGCAGCCACTCGAATAATTCCACCTTTATATTTGTTGTTGTTGTTGCTTCTGTTGCTGCAGGTCTGGGTGTAAAAACGACACAGCCAGAAATGTCAGCATCTCTTCAATATGCAAAAAGAATTGCGCGAGTAGAACGGTTGCAGTTGGGCATTCTTGACCAAACGATACTCTGTTCGTAGTATGAGGGCAAAATATTGGAAAGAGAGAAAGGGAGGTAGAACGTAAGCGAATAACCATTTACTGAAATGTTGGATATTTCGCAGACTTGCAAAAAATATATAGTTCTAATTTTTCAAATTTCAATATCCTAATATACCATAAAATTATTTTGTCTTTGATTTCCAGACATCTAAGAGAAGATTCTATATCCTATCTTCTTGTGGATGATATATAATAGTATAAAGTTATGCGTTTTTCAACTTATTGGTAAATATTTAACAATCGAACTAAAATTTGCATCAATCACTCATAAACATAAGGAAAATATAAATTAGCTGACATAAAGATAACTAAAGTAGGAAAATACAAAAAACTTAATCTGAAATGAATCTATACGAAATACATATAATTTGTGGTAACTAGCTTTCATATTAGCTGACAGAGGGGCATTGATAAATGCCGCGGTACCTTTAAGAAACAGGGTATGTAACTTGGGGGCGGAAACTGCAGGCGACAGCTATTGCAGAGCCACGTCAATGGCAGCCAAAAACGAGGCGCATAAATGTAGTGAAATGAAGCCCAATGGAACTGTAGAGCTTTTCAATGAATATAGCGAGGGAGCGAAGGAAACGTGATAAGTCAAAGTAAGGCGAACGAAGATTGATTCGAGTTGTGGACAGCTTTGTCCAGATTTGAATGCATTTTTCCCCATTTTCCTTGAGCCAATTAATCAAAGTGCAAAATATACTCGTATTCTGGTATTGATTAATTGAGTCTAGTGCCAAATGCAATTAGTGCTTAATAAATTAGTTAAGAAAAGTTAAGCACAGCTAAAAGTCGAAGCAAGCTCTAAAGCCAAGATTTCCGATAATGAGATGCCTTTTTTTGTTTCCTTGCTTTTGGCCAGCTTCAAGTTGCGGTTGAATGAATATTCAATAAAACCCAACAACAGGGCATAGTCAAAGGATTATTACGAAGAAAAAAAAGGCAGCTACAAACTGAATAAACTGATCAAGTACCTTTATAACAGGCGCCATTTTATCGTACTTAGTTTGTTAATGGGTATTTAGAGTTTTAATAATAAATTAATAAACTATCGCAGTATAAATAAATATGCCTATTAATATAATCATTAAATAAAAATATATTGATATTAAATTAAAAACCTTGACGTCAACTAAACTGCAGAATAATATTGCAAGTCTGTAAGCCAGGAATTATAAAGATGATTTCGATAATTATCCGCTTATATATAATAACAGCAAGCACATCTAAACTATATTAATCATAATATTTTTTGACAAAAGAAAATGATACAAATAATTTTTTTAAAGTGTAGCCTAATAGCAGAAATATTATAGGGTTTCTTATGAAGAATCGACGATAAGGAAATTTGATTATAATATTGCCTTAAGTCCATTCTTAGAAATAATAACTGTACAAATTATTGATCAACTTTCCCAGAAATCAATTGCTAACAAATCAAGCAAAAGCCATCCCTTATTAATTTACATGCAGTCAAGAACCCAAATGCTTTACCCGAAAAGTGAGTTGACGTCAGGTCAAGACAAGTCAATCAATTTCCCGATTCTATCAATGGGTCAGTTGTTCCTGCTGGTGTTCAGAGGTTAAGCCCATGCGTTACCTTGTTTCTTTGCCATAACTCAGCTCTGGCACGTTGTCCAACACTGACCCCTGCTCCACATATTGAGATGCCTAGAATTGACTTGACTGGCGTCAAAACTCTTTTTGTATAGCGCTTGCTTTTTGGCTTGTCAAGTGCTTCGCTTTGATTCTGTTTGGGTTCGGCTGGGTTCGCTTGGCTTGGCTTGGCTTGGCTTGGCTTGGCTTGGCTTGGCTTGGCTTGGCTTGGCTTGGCTTGGGTTTTTGTGCTTCTTTGGGCCTGCCTCAAGTGGATTTATTGTTTCGACTGGCAAATACAAATAGCGTATAGCTCGCTCTGCCAGTTTCACGAGCCGCATCAGTTCAGTCCTTTTTGCACAGGCTGTCATGTACAATCTTCGCCGCCTGTTAACAATAGTCGTCAATGTTGCCGGATTGCTAGAGGGAAGCGACGTGACGCTGTGGCTGTTGCACCACACTTCATCACTTCAATTTCGATGGGCCGACATATTTGTTATTGTTGCCGTTAATGTTCTGCTGACATGGACACATACATACATGAATACATGGCCCAATGCTGTGGCTAGAAAACTCAAACTGTGCCAGTTTTTGTCCCAGCCTGTGGCCACAATTTCATCCCGGGGCTATTGACATAACTTGTAGCATGCCAAAGGACATTGTGTGGCAAATGCTTTTGTCTTTAAGTTGGTCGCCTGTTGGCTTCCTTTTCCCTTTGTTTCTCCCCTCCCCATCTATTTACTCGATCCCTGACTTGCAAACTTTTGAATATGACACTTTGAGGCGTTTATTGAACAAGATACATATGAATAAATATTCCTATCATAGTTGACTATTCGAAATGCTTATTTAAAGTGCACCAATCGTCGGCTGTCATTTGCATTCCAAACTCAGTGGAATGAAGGCATTGAAAGTGGATTGGGAAAAACATATAGGATGAACTGATTTATTTATCCTTTAAGGTTTTACCAATATATATAAGTGCAGACCCTAGCAGAGAGTATAAGTTTAAATTAAGAATAATAAATAATAAATAAAAAATAAAAAAATCCAAAATAGTGGAACATTACTCAAAATAGTTACAAAAGGTAAGATAATAATAAAATATATAATATTATATTATATATAAATTATATAATATTATATTATATATATATTATATAAATACAATAAAATCTCAAGCACTTGCGAGACACCTGTGCGCAGTAACTTTATACGGCTTTCACCAGCTTACACAAAATATAATTAAAGTCTTATCTAAATATATTTATAAACTTGAAATCATGTCCGATTTGTTAGCTAATTGCCAAGATACCGCAGTGGCCGTAGTTTGGGGTAGCCAAAAAGTGAAAGCGAAACTTCTTTGCCTAATTGGATGACAGAACGAAACGGCGTGTCAGAAATGCGCAACGGGCATGCGAAGGCCGTTGGAAAATCGCGTGACGCTTTTCCGCCAACCGGGAAGGGGAGCAAACGCTGCCACATGGATTTTATGGCACTTTGAGTACTAACCAAATGACCCAGACGTTGGCCGGCAAAACACTTTGGTCGACCAACACACGTTTATCCAACCCACTGTGCGACCCTTCCATCAAGTTTTTAAGTGCTCCATAAAAAAAATAAAAATAAAACAGAAACAAAAACAATAAGGTGGAAGAAAATGTTCCGACAACGTTGACAACGTCTACAGGCGTTTTGTGCGTCGTTCGCTGCTCGACTTGTTATGTAATTAAGCATTTTTTTAGTGGTTTATAATGAGCATTTGATCACGGGCCGAGCAGGCGCCGCATAATCAATGCACCTTATCACCGCCTTTTTATGACTGGCCAACAAAATCTCGAGTGTGGCAGCAAAGTGCTTCTTTTCTCCCTGTGTTGAGTGTGACTTTTATGACTGGGAAATACTCGGGATTGTTTGTTATGGGATGAATGGACAACTCGCATTGCATCAATTTATATACCCTGCACACAGAAAACTCGGTAATGTGAAGCATCATAATTTAGAGAACATTATGTGCGCAATGTAAAACATTTCTTGAAAAAATCTCAGCACTTAGTTGTTAATTATCCCATTTTTTCGTCGATGTAAACCTATCGAGCCCAGAAAGTTTATAGAAAGGCTCATTATATATATTATATATAAAACTTTTTATTCCTTTCTTTCATATAACGTATGTTTATATAGCAAACAATTTATAGACTCTTACTTAAAATAATGCTCCCACAGTTTTATTAACAATTTTACTCATACGGTGTATTAGTCGAATACGCCGCATTTATTCAGAAAATACTCTTACTATAAATAAAATGGGTCAGCTGCTAAGACATCAGAACAAACACTATTCGGCCCCTAAGATATTCTATCTGACGATACCTCTAAAATATACACACATATTTTGACATTCGCTTTTAAGGTAAGCTTCTGAGAGAATGATAATATACGATATATCTCTAACTAATAGAAACAATCTTCTCTTCTCGCATTCCTAAATATTTTTTGACTCTTTTAGATATTTTTATATGTTCAACTTGGAATATATTATGAATTTATTTATAAAATGTAACGCAATTTGTTAATATAATTCTTGAACTTTTTATGGTTTTCAACACCGATAAAAAATAAACTAAAACTTTACTCAGCAGCAACTTGAAGCGAACTTTAAAAACAATTTCCATAAAGCTGATGTTTTTCAAAACCCTAAAACAAAATGAAGCAAAAATATTTATGGCCAATAAATACATAGTTGCGTTTTACAACTTTATTATGGACTACACGAACAACAGACAGCAAAAAAAAAAAAAGAAAAAAATAAACAGAATAATAATAATGTAAAATAAAATAAAAATACTCCGAAAAAAAGGGGCCAATGTGGCGTATGCGCAATGTTTAACTTTTTATGACTTTACCTTAGCTGCAGCTTGTGGATGCTGGCGGTTCTTGTTATTGTTGTGTTGTTGTTTAGTTGCTTTCGTTGTTGTTGTTCTTGTTGTTCTTGTTGTTGTTGCTTTGTTTCACTACTTTCACTGCGCTTATTTTAAGCTTTACGAGCTTATTTCAGTCTGGGACAGTTTTATTGTTATTGCCATTATCATTCTTATTTTAATGTCAGATGCCAAGCCTTCGTTGCGAACAACAACTGCTTTCCTGATGGCTAACACCTCCTGCCAGCCCAGTCCCTCAATTAAAATAGGCAATTAAAAATTTGCAGTCACGTGTTAATAATGTCGCGACTGCAAAACGCACCTGACAGGCGCAAAGTCAAAAGTTTCCCTTCCCTTGTCTACCCTCTGCCTCTCGCTACCCCATTTTATTGCTTCTTCTTTGCCTTTTGCTATGCTACTCTTCGCTATCCTTTTGCCACTATTGTCAGCTATTATCTTTGAAAGTCTTCTATCGCTTTGAAAGTGTCTCTGCCCTTACCACAATTTTATTTCTGTGACTGTGACTGGCTAATTAGACTTGATGGTTCTATTGTCCTGGGTGTGTATCGAACTGTTCCTATTTGTTGCTTAAGGCGTGGCAGTTTGACATTTAAATGAGCTATTTACCCTTCTTCCTGACTAAACAGAGCTGTTCATAATTTAATTTATAATTTTCGAGCAAACATGAAACGTCTCTTCTTATACTTAAGGTAGGGCAGTATGAGATTTAGAGGCTAGATCAGACTTGGCCAAACTCAAAACCTGATGCACTCTAATCAAAATAGTATAAATTGAGCATACCTTAAAGCCAATTATGCAAACAAGTAAAAACCTGACTTGAAAGAACGCTAAACACAGATATTTAAAATTTCTCAGTTCCAATTTTCCATACAAAAGTATAAAAGTTTAATCAAATGACTTCTATTAACAATTTCAAATGAGACATATTATTAATTTAAAAATAGTAACTATTATTTTTAATTTTAATACAAGGCATATAATAAACAATCAACCACACTTCGGTTAGAGAATACTTCATCTGTTCACTCGCTCGAGGGGCGAACCCGGAATCTGAAACTTATCCCTTGACGACAGCAGAAAAACTTATTTGCTTTTGAAATCGTAAGCAGAATTTTCTTTAATTTGAATTTCTAAATTCATCAACCCAACTCATAGAAAACTTTATCATTGACACTGAAATCTCAAAATTGGTCTCTTTTGCGCAAATTCATCGTGCAGATCTTGTTAACTGTGTCTCAGCTGTTTTTTACGTTTTATCCGCCACTTCACACATATGAGGTCACATTAATTGCGTATCACACACACTTGCACAGCGCTACAAGTCGCAAGGACATTCGAAAAAAATGAAGAGCTTTAAGACGTTGCAAAGGAAAACTTAGTTTGTCTGGCAGGTGCTTGAGCAAGCGCCGATATGCGATATGTATGTGAGCCAAAGCCAAAACTTGTTGTAAACACCAAAGCAGGTGGGACCGGCAAAAGGGGCAGCGGGTGCGGCAGCGTACGTACAGTGTTGCGTATACAAAAGTAAAAGTAGTTCTCAAGTGCTCCACACTTCCTTGCAATGCGACAAAGTGTAAAAAGACAGCAGCAACAACAACGGCAACAACAACAACAACAGCGACAACAAACAAACAACGACGACAATCTGCAGGCAAAAAACAAAAAGTTGCAAGTCACCAACAAAGTGGGCCACAGAAGCACCCAATAACAAAAAAATAGAAAACCCAGAAAAAAAAAAAACGGTTCACTCTGCGAACATTTTTCTTATGGGCTCTTGGCCTGAAACTCAGATGCCTTCAATAGGTACATGAACGCACACACACACACACACACCAACGCACACACATGTGTGTGTGTGTGCATAAACAGGAGACTTGAAGTGAGCATACAAAAGGCAAAAATTAAAATAAAAATTCGTATAATGCCAGCACAGAGCGATACATATCGGAGATAGTAACAGTAGAACAATACTATAATCAACAGCAGGCATAATATTTAACTCAATTTACATTAATTTAATAATTAATATCAAAACCTTGTCCATTTGACAAGGTGTGGCCTCAACACTTACTCTACCTGCTTACTTAATAAAACAATTAATATACCAGAAAAAAAAAAATAATAATAATAATAATTTAAATAAATATAGGGATATCTAGCTAACTATTTTAAAGGTAGCTTATGAGTCAGCAAGACTTATCGCATTAAATAAATTATTGCTGTAACTCAGCGTCAATGCTTTCAAATATGGGTATACTCTAATTTTATAAAACTTAAAATAAAAAAAAATACATTTTTTTAAATATATTTCTGTGTTTAGTTTATATGTATTTTATATGTATTTTATATATACAGTACGACCTCGCTCAACGCAATCTATAAGGTTGCAAAAAGAGATGCCTTTGCTAACCATTAAAATTAAAGTAAATCAAATAGTTCTGTGTTCAAAGCAAGGATTTCATTTTACTTTATTTATTTTTTGAAAAATTGAGAAATTGTGGTCTGTACTTGTTTACAATTTATACTTTTCTGAACAGCTGTTTCTACAATGTTAAGAAATCGGGTGTTGCAATTATCGAGGAGTTGCGTGTAACGAGGGTTGCGTTGAGCGAGGTCGTACTGTATATATATATTTTTTTTATTTTTCTTTTTTGTTTTAAATTGCCCATTAAACACTCAAATAGTCGATTTATTGTAGTATATTAATTGTGTTATTATTAATTCGTTAAAGATCGAAAAAATTGATTTAACTTCGTCTTTTAATTGATGTTTTTAATATATAATATACAATTTTTGGCATTTTTTATGCTCACACATGAGCATGCTTCACTGTATGTGCATACGTGTGTGGGTTAGTATATGAATTTGTGGCAAGGACATAACTTGGTCGTCAACATACGCGACGCAGTTGTATGCAAGTTTGCTCCTTGGCAGCCACTTGCAGTTGACAAATGTCATGCTAACACAGATACGCACAAGCACACACACAGGCACGCACACTCGCATACGCACACACACATGCAACTACTTATAAGCAGCAGCTTGATCCTTGAGTTTTCATATAAATCTTTGAATAGTGCGCGCTGCGGCAGCCGCTTGAAACCAATAAAATATCTAAAGTCATGCGACACACACACACACACGCACACACACATCAGGCAGCTGCTTTTGTCTGCTTACACACACACACCCACACACATGTATATACATACTTAGTTGAAGCTGGGATATTTTAACGGCATTTTATAGTTGAATAGCTGCGATTCATCTCCATTTCCATATCGCAACGATCTGGTTGGCTATCAATAGAACGTGTGTATGAGTGTGTGTGTGTGTGAGAGAGAGTGCCTGTGTGTGTGTGTGTGTGTGGATGGTCTGATTGAAAATAATAATGTACTGTAATACTAAAAAAAATACCGCAGCTAAGTAACTATCTGTGCAGAGCAAAGCTCTGTAAGTACTCCAGAGCACAAATTTAATACCAACAAATGCGACAAAATAAGATGATAGAAAGAGAAAAAGGATTTATTTAAATGAGCTTAAGTATGGAAAATATTTAATTTTTAAATAAAATTCAAGCAGATTTAAATAAAGTCAGCAGTAAATCGTAAATTTTTGTGTAGCGATTTATCAAAGAGTGTTGATTAAAATATGAAGCTTATAGTAAAGTTAAAGTTAATGTTCGAAAATGTATCAAAAAAAAAACCTGTAGTACTAACAATAATTGAATTTGTTGCATCTACAGATTAAAGCTTCACTTTTTGAATTCAAGAAACTTAAAAAATGCACAAAACAAAAATGTTAAGTTCTAGACAGTACTGAAATACATTAGTTGATAAGCCGACTTTTAATATTAAGAAATTAAGTGCTGTGTTGGTTGGCGATTTAAAATTATATATTCTCTACTTAAGTAAAATATATATAATAAGCAACTGAGTCATAAATAGATTTATTTTTGGTCTACAAATTAATCTTGCGCCTCGTGATTGATTAAACAGCTTCACTAAGCCCAGCTACATACTTATATAAATACATGCTAACTGGATAAATTATGTTTTATTATTTTTTAATTAATATTTTTCAAATTACTGGACCCCTTTTCTATAAACTCTATGTCGATTTTGTGTTGTGCAACAAACTTTGTTCATCACCGAATTGCCCACAAGTTCATTGAATTGATATAATTTCATTGAGCAATACCCAAAAGCCAATGCCCCGAGACAAATCTTGCAAACATAATTCATAAGAAAGGAAATAAAATCTTCCACAAGCAACAAAAAGCAGCAAAAAGTTATAATTTAAATTTCATCAAGAGCTGCAAAGTTTTGCAGTACTCCGTTGACTTTTGGGCTAGCGAATAATTAAATAATAAAAAATATATAAAAATGGCAACAACAACAGCAGCAGAAATTGGCCAGCTCCCTTGGCTGGGCTGCAGTGCAATCCTGCAATCCAAGCCAAGAAAGTCGGAGAGCTCGAAAAACTAAATGCCAAGCGGTCCTCAAGTGTATCGCGACAAACAAGCAACTGCAACGGGCGAATGGCAGTGGAACAGCAACTGGAATTGCAACTGCAACTGCAACTTTGCAACAATTTCATATGCATTTGTATCCTTTTGTGGCTCGAGAAATTGCAAACTGCTCCACCAGCTTCAGCTGGCTGTGCAGTTTTGCCCAAATCTGACCATTGGCATCAGTGGAGCGTCCAAAAAAGTTTTTCAATTAAATTTGTTTAGAATTAAACTTGCCCTTCGCCAATTTCCCCCCCACCCCTACCACGTCGCAATTGTCGGACTACACAAGTGCAGCCCGCGCACTCCTCGAAAAAGAAGGCAAAGTTCAGTTAACTGTAAATGCAAAGGAACAGTTCGAAGCAGCAATTGACATTCCCTCTAGTTACACATAGCTTATTATACCCCGTGGCTAGGCACAAAAGGGTCTCTTTAAGTCAATAGAAATTTAAAAAACCTATTTCCCTGATCGATCTGAATATTGGCATAACTTAATCCATTAGTTATGCGTATCCTTGATCTCAATTCTATCACATTAATTTTACTTATATTTGGAATTTCTTTGTGAATTCGATATAAAATAGAATTCAGAATATGACAGAAAATTGTTCTTTGATAACATTCTTAAATAACCTTAACACACATTTTGGACTTTACATACATAACATATATATGCAACTATTAATTTCTTTCACACAACTTTGTCGTACAGCTTCGAAAACATTACAGGGTTGAATTGAATTAATATGCACTAATATGCCTGTTTTTCTCCTTATTTATACTAAAATACAAAGTAATTAATGCATGTACAACCTGTTGTCAGATGTGCAATTAAAATTGAAAGAATTATGGGCGCCTATATACATAAATGTATATAGATATGTATGTGGAGCACTACGTGAGCTGCATAGGAATGCGTTTGTCATTGTAAAGTGTTGTAGCTATCATGTTTAATGTATGCCCTACAAAGAGTATTAGGGTGTGGTTCTTGGCCAACTTTTTGTGAACGTTTAGCATACAATGTGTGTGACTTGTTATTTTGGTTGTAATTTTGGCTCAGATTCCTTTTGGCTCATTGTTCATTCAGAAATCAACTTGTTGTCGTCAAAGTTGTTTGCATGTTTATCTGTTTGTCTCTTGTTTGTATGGGCATCTTCTACTGTTGGCACTTTTAATTAGTCGCACAATGTGCTGCCAGACTGTGCAACATACACTCAGCGAAAAATCGTTGAGCATTTTCGAATTTAAATTTAGTATAAAAGTTATCAAATGTTAGCGAACTTTAGTATTTATTTAATACAGAAAATCTTGATTGAAAAAATTAAAAGCGTTTTTTGCAAATAAAAACTATGGAATTTCAGCGAAGATAAAAAATGATTAAAGCGAAGTTAAATGTTGTGAAACAAAATGTATGTAAAAACTTTCTAATTTTTAAGGTAAAAATCTAACTTATTTCGTGAATACTTAAGATAAAAATGTGTTTTTTGATTTATGAGAACAAAACGATATGCATCACATGAAAATCTATGTTTTTCTCTGAGTGTATATGTATATATACGTACACATATTTATATGCAACTCGTACACATGTTAACGCTCTTGTTGTACTTACTCATCCCAGCAATTGGATTATCCCTTTTATCCAGCTTGTGCACATTTAGGTCCAGTTCATGTCGGCTTGTCCTGGTTTTTGTATCGATGGCATCGGGCTTGCATTAAATCCTCTTTACATGCATCATGCAACAAATTGTGTTGCACTCTGCATTAATAAATTATCTACATTATAGTTAACCAGATGCAAATCGTATGTGTACGAGGCGCCGTGTGTCATTAACAATTCCGATTGTAATTTTATTTTACACAAGCCTACATAATTACACAAGTATATAGAGGTATGTACATATGTATATAAAATATGTTGCCATATTGCAAAAATTAAAATATAATTACTAAATAAATTAAAGCTAATTAGCCATAATGCAATTAATAAGTATAAAAACCCTTCACAATTAAGGTAATTAAGTGGATGGCTATCGGAGCTGATCCGAATTTCTGGACACAATTTCGCCAAAATTAAACAACTCTCAACTTTTTCAAGCACTTTTCTCATCAAAAGACTTTTATCAAACTTGATGGAATACAAATTATTGTCTCTTAGGTATAGATAAAAATTCCACGTATTTTATTTTACTTTTTTCACAAAAAAAATAATTAATTTTTCAAAATTATTTTTAAGAGTTGATACCTTCAAATTTCATAGTTTGAAAATTTGTGCTATATTTACAAAGTAAAGTGTTTTGAGTTCTTAAATAATTGATTCTCTGTTTTTTTTTTTTATTTGTTTTATTAATTACTTAATTTTTGAGGTCATAATAAATATGAAATATTATTCAAAAATCAAATCCCTGATGGTAAGAGACTAATCACATTTTTAATGTGAAAAAAAAACAACCTTTTATCATCTTAATAAACAAGTAGCAAGAAATATTCATGCAACAGTTTTTATCCAAAAAAAATAAATATTTTGAAAATTCTAATTACTTTAAAGCTTAATATTCTTTGCAGTGGAATGAAGTCATAATTGAATAATAGCACTTTCGGTATATTTTCAAAAAATTTACCTTTATTTAAATTTTCTTCAAATATGTACTTTTTATCGTAAACATCCTTCATAAATTTAAAGCAAATAAATTAAGGTTTATCGAACAACAAAAATTAGACAATGTGGCATCAAAAAGTTAGCAAAAAAGAAAAATAGATGACTAATTCTTTAAACAGTTTTGCGCCATAAAGTTGATGGCACAACAATTTGAGGACTAACAACAAGAACAACCTCGGGAATATAACACCCAAGAAATTACACTTAAAAAAAAGACAACAACAAAAAACGATGCCACAATAAGTTGCGAGTGAAAAATACGAAGCGAAAGCACAAGCGAAAGCGAAAAAGAAGAAGTAGAAAAAAACAGAAGGAAAACTTTAGGCTAATTTCACTTTTCTCGAACAACGCATAACCCAAAATTTATTTATTTTTTTCTTATAAATTTTTGTTGTAGTTGACTCTCGCTCGACCCACTCAGCGGCAAATAAATGGCGCCAGGACACAACAATGATAATTTTGAAGTGAAGCTCAGGATGAAGAAGTCCAGAGATAAACGTGCCATAAGAAAGGCAAAACAAAATAGCGAACAAAACGAAGAAGAAGAAGAAGAAGAAGAAGTAGAAAACCGACAGCTAAAAAATTGGCTGGTTTCTCTGGTCTGTCGACTAAAATTTCGTATGAATAACTAATTAAAGATGGACGCGACGACGCGTGCCCAAAACAAATGCGGCCAATTAACAGCTTTTCCACCTGCTCGACCGGAGTCTCGCATCAGTCAGCGTCAGGTAAAAACCTCAAAGTTGGCAAAGTTCGTGGAAATAACTCTTTTAGGCGAGCTGCTAAGAAAAATGTTTTAATTATTTAAATATTTTTCCGATTTCAGCAAACTAAACAAACTATTCAAAATTTCTTAAAACTTATCCTTTCTGGAGTTCTGAACTTCAAAACATTGCTGAGGAACTAAGGCTTTCTACATTTGAGAGTAATTCATATATTTAATTGTATTTACGTATTTAATATTATAAAAAAAGGTTGGCATATCTTAAAAACTATTATATTATCTCTAAACTATCTCTAGGCTCAAAAGAATAATATTTCAACTGCCCTTAAGTTGTTTCTATAATTCCGCCAACATCAGATTTGCGATTTGCAAAGCGGACTCAGATGGCTGCATTGTTGTTGACTTCGAGGTCGAATACTGTGAAGTCACTTCTCAGTGCTAACTTTCGACTCAAAAGGAGCTTCTCTAAAAATCATTGCTTCAGTCAATCAGTCAGTCTGGATAAACTGCTTTATATTTATTTCGTACATGTAAGAAATGTACTTAATAACCCAATTTATATGTACATATATTTTATATTTTTTTATTAGCATTTATATTTCGCGATAAAAGTTCATAGTTTGAGAAACGTTTGAATTACGTCGAGCTGACTCACCGCTAAAAGTATGTGTATATTAAATAAGAAACTTGTTAATTATGATTTGCCTCTTAAAATGTATTTTATTTGTTTATTTTATAGGTATATATGTACATACATATATAAAGATATGTGATAAGATAAAGATATATTTTCTTTCTATTTAAAAAATTTTTGGTATTCTTTAAATAAAACTGCCGAAAGAGTTCTATACTTTTTATTTATAGTTATCAATTTTCAAATATGCAAAACTGAAACAGAGAAAACAGAGAGAGGAAAATAAATTTTCCTTGTAAGTTCAATTTGAAATTAAAAAAAATAAATGTATAATTTCTGAAAAATATGAACTAAGAATTTCGGAAGCAACTGTAAAAAATACAAGATATTCATTCAAAGTATTGAAAGTATTGAAAGATCTATTGTTGGCCCTAAGAATTTCGTCTGCTATAATATTTAATAATTTTGCATATTTAGCTAGAGACTTATAGACTTTTAAGATATTAAGTCTGATAAAAATCAAACTTAATTTTTTTGTAGAAACTTTCACTGAGGAATTTCTTTAGAAAATCTGCATCATATTCTACACGCAATAAGTTCTATATTGTTGCCTATTTTGGTGAAAAAAACTCAACTCGAGTTCGTAGCCAGCTTCGGCTTTGGCTTCGGCTTCGTTTTTTTATTTCTTTGTGCGCGGCGCACACGAAGTTGGCCGAACGTGTCAGCCACATTGTTGCAGGGCATGCATGTTGCAGAAACACACGCCAAACCGGGTTCGAGTGGAATGCTCTCAACAAGTTGCAGCTCAACAGTTTGAGGCATATTCTTAGCGGTTTTAGAGCGATTGAAGCAACACAGTTTGAGTGTGACTCCGTGGTGAGTTTTGAGCTGCCCATAGATGTGGCTAGCAACATTGTCGCAGCCGGCTCGAGCCGGTTTGATGCTCCAATTCAAAGTGCTTCGAACGCAACACGCTGACAAATGCGCTTTCTTATGACCCGTGCGAGTTTTTCTTTCATTTTCCTTTTGTTAATGCGCTTAAAATCTTAACATTTTTTTGGAGTCTGTTGCCATAAAAAAAAAAAAAAAAAAACAGAACTCGTGCAACATTGGGGGTCTTCGACTGGGTAAACATATTTTGTCAACGCTTTCTTTTCAGTGGCGCATTAAAATCAATATCTTTACATATTTTTGGCAGCCATTTGAGATATTTCTCTTTGTTAATCCTATTAAAACGCCAACGCGCCCAACAAAAGGGAATTGATAATGGCCCCAGCTCTGAAAATTAAATAAATTTAACAAAAAGAGCAAGTTGCCGCTATATTTTGCCGGTAGCTCTTTTTAATAGAATACTTTGAGCAACAAAATAAAATATATATGGAAAAATTACCAGAAAAAATGCGTAATACAAATATTTAAAAGATAGAGCAGACACACTGAGTGGCAGTGTAAAAATAATGATGCGTATGAGCTCGGACGGTATTTAAACTATTTCGTTAATTATATAGTTTATAGTATAAGCTTTCACCTGAACCTCTCGGAGAGCCTTTTAAAATAATTTAAGAAATTAAGTAAAATCTGTACAATACAAAATATTAGAAAAAGTAAAAAGAAAAACAATAAAACCGTAATTTAATTTATTAATATAGAAATATAAATATTTAAAATATAAATATTGATAGATTAAGATATTTAAAGCATATCGTGTTAAGCTAGTAATCCTTAATCTTAATTGCAGAGTCTTAAGAATATCAGACAATATAAGTAAATAAATTTTTACTACTAATTAAGCAAATCTATTTCACAAAATAAACCTAAAAACTTCTAATAGTTAACGAAACCCTATTGGTGGCTGATCAATATGTTATCTATTAAACTATATTTAAGAAACAAACAATAATATTTCATATAAAAATCAAGTTGATAATTTATATTTACTTAAATATGTTATCTATAATAAACTATCTTTAAGCAAACAACCATATTTCATATAAAAAATCAAGTTAATAATTAATATTTACTTTAAATATTATACCGCTTAGTTCACTGAGGAATCTGGTCCATCTTTTATAACAAATTTCCTCCCAATACAACTTGCTATATATGTACCCGATTTAGACACATATAACATATAAAAGTAAAGCACACTGCATTGTCAACAAAGCCTTATCAAGTCAAATTTTACAATTCAATCATGTGAACAATTATTAATGTAAATAATTTGTATTTTTATTGCGTTCTCTTTAAAATGGCACGCAAAAAAAAAAGTGATAAAAACTTTAATTCCCACCAATGTTCCATATAGTTGGGCTATTGTTCTAATCGCATCGTATATGCCCGAGTGAAAATATTCAAAATTGTGCCTCAATTAAATTCAATTGCGATAATAATGAATAAACAAATTTAGATAAAATGTTGGCTCAGTGCAATTGAATGCTAAAATCGCTGCACATAATTAAAACGTCATTGTTGTCTATATAAAGCACACACACATACACACATAAGCACACATAAGCAGCGTAGGCGGCATAAATTAAATGAGGCGTGGCATCGTGCTGATTTTCAACGGAACCAAAAATGTTTCGCATATGCCGCGCGTCTGACGCTCCGTAAATAATTATAATAATTATCATTTAAATGTGTTGGCCAAAACTTCCGGCATATGCCGAGGACCCGTTGCTAAATAGTTGTTCATTGCGCGCTGCTTAATTGTTGTTGTTGTTGTTGTTGTTGCTGCTGTTGCTGCTGTTGTTGTTGTTGTTGTTGTTGTTGATGTTGCGTAATCGGCTTACAAATGACGCGCCTTTCAACAGACAACAGCAGTTTAAAGTTTTTACCCTAAGGGTAAGAGTTGAACACCTTCATCAATCAGTTAGTCCTTAATAACTGATTGACTGACTGACTGATTGATGATCAACGAATAGTCTAGTTCACAAGAGCAACTTCTTTGTTTACCATCCAATCGGATTAAAAAAACGATTTTAACTTAATGATATGAGAATATGTATATATCCGTAAAATAATAAATTATCTGTTATAAGTAAGTAAATTATCTGTTATAAGTAACTAATTGAACTAATTCAACCAGAAATACCTTCAGGTTGCCAAGATTACATTATCTCGCCTTCCTGTGTGCAAACTCTGGCGGCTTGAGCTTTAAAGAAGAGATCTGGGCATTGCGAGTCAGTCGCGGATGCTGATCATTAATCTTGATTTATACTTTATTGGATCGGAAATGTTTAATCCCAAAATTGTTATAAACTCTGAAAGAGCATTAAAAACGTTTTCTAGTTATAAAACCTAACCTTGCTTATCTACAAAGCAGTTTCATAGAGCTCCTTTAGTTGAGCAACTTTTAAGTCCTTAATCTAGAAGTCTATCTACCATTGATTGCATGAGAGTGGCGTCTGTTTCAGCCTTCTATCAAATTGCCATCAAATTGGTATTTCATTATATACCTATATAACTATAAGCCTAACCTCTTACGACATTCATTCAAGCACAAAATTTCATTGTACAGTGCAACACTTAGGCAATTCACCTGCCCAGGTGAGATATATTAATATTGGTCTGCACTCAATAAGTTTTAAAAATATAAAGGACTACAATTTTTAACTGTATAGCTTGTGCTTATTATTATTTTTTATTTTATAATAAATCATATAACCCGAGAACATTAAATAGAGAAATTCAATTGTTCCTCCCTTTAATTTATGTGCTAAAGAGCAATTTAGTATAAATTTTATTCTCAAGAACTTGCATCGATTTCTTTCACAAAAAAGGGTAAATCCTCGATTTTTTTGAACACTTTCACAAGTTTATAAAACTCTTTCATTAGCAACTTTTCACCCAGTGCATATGACTTGCAGAGTATTTATGGTTTCGGTTTGCGTAAACAATTTGTGACTTTCACATTTTTTAATGCTCTTCTTTTCACAGTTGCGATTCAATTTCATGGCTCTGTGCGTAGGCCATTTCGTTGCACTGTGCAAGTGCTAAATAGTTGGCTGAATTATACACACACTCCCACACACACACACACACACACACATACACACACAGAGAGTGGCTTGTGCATTCTGCAAATAAATGAACTGAAGCGTAGATAGTTCCTGCCTTCCGCCACCTGCCCCAGCCCAGCTCTTGCCCCTGTTGCCGCACAAATGTCCGAATCCGAGTCCGGCGTCTGAACATAATGAAAACTTTTCGATCGAATGCACTTTTACTGCCCATCGAAATCGACGACTGCTGCTGTTGCTGCTGCTGCTGCTGCTGCAGTGCAAACACATAATTGTTCATATGGCCAGGATATGGAGATGCAACAGCAACAACAACAACAGCAACAAATGCAATTCGTAGCGAAGCATTTTACAAATGTGTGGCAATTGCATTTTAAAGTTGATGCCACATCGACTGTCGACTGAGCCCGAGCGAGATAGATCCGACATGAAAAAGAAATATGGCTCACCCCACCTCTCCCGTCTCCCGGCCTACTCATTTTTATTGCCATTAACATTTGGCATACTCTATAAAGCTGTGCGCAGCGTATCCGATTGTGTGCATATCGACCGAAGCATTCGGTTGACTGACCAACATGATTATGTAATTTGATTTTGCTGATTTCCATTTTTTCCTCCATGTGTTGTAACTGGACTCAATAGTTTAAAGAGGAGACTTATGTGTGCAAAACTCAATGTTTTACGAACAAAGACGAGAAATAGACAAAATTGGACTACAAATTTAGCATTTTTTTCAAAAACGTACGTTCACGGAATACTGAATATTAAACGCATGGCTCCAATTTTTTTGTATTTGAATCATTTTTGAGTTTGAATATGGAAAGGAATGATTTGAAGATGTATTTATGAAAGCCTTAAACTGACAATACTCTTTAATTTCAAATTAAAATTGTATTTAGCAAGCTCTACTTGATGTATAAAATATAACTTCCAGGAATAATAATTATTCGCATATTATGGGTAAAAATGGGTAAAAAGGGTATAATGTATTTGTGCAAATGTATGTAACAGGCAGAAGGAAGCATTTTCGACCCCATAAAGTATATATATTCTTGATCAGCATCAATAGCCGAGTCGATCTAGCCATGTCTGTCTGTCTGTCCGTCCGACTATTTTTTTTTAAATTTATTGTTATTACTGCAAAAGCAAACGTAGCGCGAGCTGCAGTTGGTGTTGATAGAAGCGGGTTCAGGGTATCCCCTAGACAGAAACTCCCGACAAAAGCCTCTTACTTCTTAAAACTTTCATAACTGTATTTTTTTTAAGCCCAGTTCCTTATTTTTTGTGAATATAGGTCTACCCTAGAGAGGCATTTACATAGGCATACAAGATATATTTATAACTATTCCTAAGAAAAAGTTGTAATTATAGAATGGTAACAAATATATATGTCTCATGCTCATTACAATTCCTTTCCATAATGTGCTTAGTGTCAATAAAGTTTTTTATAAAAATGCTAAGCTTTGGTATCTTTTAGATTCATAAATATCTTTTATAGCTCACTACCAAATTGAGTAATATTTTAGGATGAACACATAAATCGAATCGGTCATCTCTACACGCATTAAAATAATAACCGAAACCCTTTAAGAATTTAGGCAACAAAGCTAAACAAAAGGTCAAAATGCGCTACACCCCTAATAAAAAAACATAAAAATATCCAAAAAGGTTTTGTAAAAAGTTGATCGACATGTAAATACCCTACAGAACAAAAAATTAACGAAAGGCGCTGCCTAATTTAATTGAAATTTTATTATTTTAATATAATGATATTACTATTATTTAATTTTAAATGAAAAATTATATGAAATTTGATATAAGCCTTATAATCCTTGCAATATCTGTTCGATTTAAATTAATATTGAAGTGGTGGAATGACAGAAAACTATAAAAATAGAAGAGATAAGTAACCCATAAATAAGCCAAATTTTCTGGATTAATACATTATATAGGTAAAATATTCTTTAATTGATTAAAGATGAATTGATGAATATACTAGTATACCACATATTAAATATATTAGATATACTGCGTAATCTCTTTCTGCTTAAACAGTTGCACAGCTTCGTTATACCCGTTATACACACTTAGATTACAGGGTGTATAGAATTAATATCAATAATGATGAGTAGCCAGAAATGATCACATAACTTTTCATTATATGAAGCTCAGTTGATTATGCATATAGGGAAAACGCACCACACATTGCGAGATGCCCCATTGAATATGTAATCCAAGCATGACCAATTAAAATTTTCTACCTGACCGCAGTGCATTTAATGCTATGGATATGCCCAACACTTGAGCATCAACAGCTCAAGGAGTTGTTGAGGGACCGCACACCGACTCCGTCGCCGTCTGGCTTTTCAATTAGGCGAAAAACCCTTGATAGATGAAAACATATTGCTTTTATCACCTGCAGACACACACTTGGCGCAGACCTCTTTCTAAATGGATGCGTTCAACGAATTTATAAGAAATTATCCTTTTTTTTTCTTTTTTTTTCTCGTTTTTTTGATGTTTTGTCTGTAGAGGCCAAACAATTAAGATTTAGATACGCACGCACGAATGGTGTTGAAAGGTCAAACCGGCTACCAGGCTACCAGGCTGGGGTCAGCCGGCGGTCAGAACCGGATTGGTATGGTGCGGTGCGGCGCATATAAATGAAATTGAAATAAATAAATGCCCCGGAATGCTCGAACTCGTGCATATTTTAGGGCACAAATTTGACTAATTGGCTTGAAATGTCCAGCTCGATTTTCTGCTAAATTTTCATGTCAGATTTCGGTCAAAAACTTCCGACCAGCATTTAAATGCAAGCGGCTAACAAGAAAACTGCATTAGGCCGCCAGCGAATGGCCCGGAGATGTGCCAGCCCTTTTTGTTCACAAAAAAATACTTGCATATGTATTTGTATATATATTTATATGCACAGGCCTGAGAATCAATGTAAAATGATAATTTGTAGCAGCAAGTAAAAAGCGGCGTCCATTTGCCGGGCAGTTAAACAAATTTGAGCTCGCCTTCCGGGCAGTAAAAAAATTAAAAAAAAAAAACCATGGCACAGTTTACTTATGTTATTAATTGTTAGTTCATGGAAATGCGTTCATTTTACCACTAAAGAAAATCATCGTTGGTCAAAGGAAAATTTAAAAAGGCTTTGCATGTCTTTTTTCTAATCTTATCTTTTCTGTTGCTTAAATAGAAACATAAATGTATTCTATATATATTATAATCAATCGAAATAGTAACTAACTAGAATACATTTTTTAACTTTTTTTATCCCACTTGTAAACAAGAAAAATATACTGTTGATTACAATTCAAATATATGCACTGCTATTTAGACTGTGATACATTGGTATTTATTTGTTAAATAATTGACAAACGGAATAAATACTTTACTCTTGAAAGGATTTTTCACTTATATAAATATATGTATTATTAATGTTTATTGTTCATTTGTATCTACATATGTGTTCTGATCTTTATCAATATCTGCATATCAAATTTTTGCATTCTCATCAGTATCTGTATCGGAATATGCACCCTAATTTGTATCTATATTTTTATCAAAAGATATATGTATCTTAATGTTAATATCTATATATAAATAGGTACTTGTATCTTGTTAATGTTGAGATGTTTCCGTTCCCATATCTATACTTGTATGTGTATTTTAATCTTTATCTGTATGTTTACCTTGTTATATATGTTCATATCGATGTGTATTTGCATTTGTATCTGCATCTCTATTGGCATTCCTCTATATATCTTATATCTATATACGTGTGTATCATTGTACTCATATAAGTATCTGCATCTATGTGTGCATATCGGTATCTCTATATGCAGAAGCATATCTTTAGTATAAATATCACTTCTTGCATATATATACAAGCGAAAATTGAGCTATGTTTAACTCCCACCAATCGATTATATAATACCGTAAAAGAAACCAAAATAATAATTAGAATGCCACATAACGTGGTCAAAATGTCAAAAGTTGAATCCTGAGAGACGAAACTTGCGCTCAATAACTTTTCTATTATATCCTTTGTTACTTTATAAACTTGTCGATGTAAATAGCCACTCGAAACACCACTCCCCCCTCCCCTAACACAACCAACCGACATTGACACATATTTACAGGCCCCAATATTAAGTGCCTTACTCCAGTTAGTTACAGTCACATAAAATGCTCGTAAGCAGGCAGAAGAAGATGAAGAACATTTGAGTGCGGGCCCATCCCAGTAGACTCGACTTTGGCCCATGACACAACCACACTTAAACAAATTGCCTACTAAACAATTCATCTCAATTTTTCTCTCAAACAACATTTGCAACAGCAACAGCACGAGTGCGAGGGGTAAAATCAATTCGAAACTGTCCCACAAAAATAAGAGAGAGGAAGGAAACTGAGTTTTTGGCCATCATTTTGGGCCAATGGCCGCTGTAATCAAATATAATTTTTAACTATTTACGAGTACATTGCCCGACATTTGGAGCCAAATACTCGTGCATTATTAACATTAATGCCTCACACGAGCTGCGCACAAAGTCAACAGTCAACACACAGGGGGTGGGCGTGGCAGCTTCGACTTTTGTTCGTGTGTGTATGTGTGGGGCATATTGATGCCAATTTAGGCAAACAACAGCAACAACACGCATAAATAATATGGCCGCATAAATGAAAATGGAATGGAATGCTAATGGATATGCACATACACTTACAGACATTTCGATTTGTTTCATGCTGACGTGACCACGCCCCCTCTAACCCACCCCCCCCCCCCCCCCACCAATAATTGAGTGATCATAAATATGTGAGCATAGGCTCGCCAAAAACCTTTCGAGTCCCCCACAAAAATAAAAGATTAGCTCTTCTCTGTGAATCCAACTCTCAGCATAGTTCGCATGTGGGTGCCATAAAAATTTCGCTTCTCACATCAAATTATTTATGGGATGCGCTGTTCGTCGATATGTGGGCAACTTTCATGGCCTGCGACCAAAGATAAAGTCAACACTTGGTTATTAATATGAATATGCATGAGAGAGTTACTAGCACATCCGGCTGGGCATCGGCTGATAGTTTATATTTTCGAAAATGTATCTTAAAAGAATATTTTCGATAATAATCTTATCAGTCTGAAGTCAATAATTAAAATAAATTGTGTAGTAGTTTGAAGTTGTCCAGCTTTTAACTTAGCTGATCGAGAATATTTATCGAGATACCCCTTTTTATGCGTTTCAAAATTATAATACTCTCGCGAGGGTGCATAAAGAATTAAACAAATATAAAAATTATAGCGTAGGTACTTACCAAAAAGTATTCGCGGTCAAAAAGTATTCGCGGTCTGAAGGGTCGATAAAAGGTGATAAAGGATATTGTTTATGCAATGTTTCAATCTAATAAATAAAAAATAAATAGATAAAGAAGAAAGTGTTAAAAGAATAGAGCTAACAGGTGTTTCATAGGATTAGTTTTTACATAGCTAAAATATATGTTGTTCCTTAAATCGGAACATAATTTTGACAAAAAATTGATAATTGCTAAAATGATGTAAGCAAAAAGCCAGATGACAAAAGGAATAGTGTTTTGTGCTCTTTGAATTCGTTTGGCAAAGCAAAAATCTCTTCAAAATATGCAAACATGTGCACATTCAAACTTTGCAGCGAATCCCTTGAACATTTGGCATTAACTCACATGGAAACTAACCCCCGACACCGCGCAGTTGCCCCATGTTGCCAATCATCGATTATGTTGCAATTGCAAACTTTGGCACTTGACTTGAGCAATTGATGCTGCTGCCTTGCCACATGCTCTCTCCCTTCCACTCACGCTATCTAACTCTGTGTAGCTTTGGAGTTGTAGAAATGGATACATGCCTAGATAGACAGATAGCTGCATGCCAAGCAAATTGAAAACTGTGCTGCTGAGAGAGAGAGAGAGAGAGGAGATGCTTAAAAATTAAAAAGAAACTTGCGATGTCTGCAACAGCAGCAGTTCATGAAAATTTCAAAGCGACGATAGATAGAAGAGGGAGTCGGCCCAAAACTGGCACCCAGTTCCGTTGCCCCAGGCGTTTTCAAGATTTAGCAAATGCCGCCCTTCAGCTACAGCAGCTCCAGCAGCACCAGCAGCAGCAGCAGCAGCATGTGTAGCAGCCAGTCAAGTTTCAATGTTGTGTAACAGCTCTTCAAATATTCAAAAGTCATTCCATTACGAAAATGACTTGAAAACGTTAGCAGCCAGTGGAGAACAAGGAGCGGAAACAGCGTTAAATTCTCCTCCTGCTTCAGCTGATGTTGCATTGCATTGGTGTAAAAATTCAATGACATTTCCTTTTGTTGCTGCTCATAATATACCCAGTATATCTAAAACTCCATAGAGTGGGTATTAAAAACCAGCTCAATTCAAAAAATATAACTATTCTTGTTTCACAACCGAACATTTACTGACTGACTATGTAAACTCGGAAACTGTCAGAGCTAGATCGACAGAACTTGGAATGTAGATGCCTTCTAATAATAAATTGAAAACTGTTTTGCTTTATTAAAACGATTTCATCAAATTAAGCAATGAAGTCGTTTAAAGTTCTTTATAAACTTTCCCAAAATGTTTATAATTAATATATAATATATTAAATACTTATAAATATGTTATTTTTAATTGCAATCCCATTAGAATGAACTTTAGACAGCTTTATAAACAGGAAAGTATATTATAGAGCAATGCTACACGAAGCGTACAGTTAAGTTTTTAATATAACAGGGTATTCAATAGTCAGGCCGGTACTTTTGCAATTTTTAGCCTTCTTGTTGTTGGCTTTTTTTGCCACTGTTGCGATTTCAATATGTATGTAGCTTTGGCTGCTTGACCCGCTTCTGGCAGCCTGACAGTCTGGCCCTGGCGCATTGAGTTCCCACTGACAGTTCTGATTGTTTCTGTAGCTGCCCCAAAAAGCAGTCGCCATTTGGACGCCACTTGCTGAGCCGAATGCGGGCCAAGGGAGTTGCATGTAGGGTACCAGGGTTCAAATTTGAGATACGATATGAATTTTGACTAGCATCGATAAAGGAAGTTGAGATGTGCCGATCATATATATGACTTTAGGAACATTTTTTGACATTTATTTAAAAGAAAATCTAAACGCTAGCAATATTTTTTAATTGCCGTGCAAAGTGTATAATTTACTTGAAATCACTTTTTAGCTTAATTTCCTTTTTTGCTAGGACGTTGGGATTTTTAAAGTGTGAAGTAGAATTGTTTAAACCCACTCAGCAAATCATCATGAATACATCAGTCAGTCAAAAAGTGTTATATTCACATATTTAATATAATATCATTTTTGGGTTATTTGGTTCATTCTGAGCTCTCTAAATATATAATTTTAACTGGTTTTCTTTCCTCTTCAATTCTTTGGTTTTGTTTCGTATTTGGAAAGCACTTGAATCATTAGCAGTTGGCCCTCAGGTGACTCTTGTAAAGGACACTTTACTTTAGTAAACAACTACAGCAACAACAAATACAGGAAATAGATGGGGTTAAGCACAAGTTTTACGCCCGGCAAATGCGGTAATTGATGTCAAAATGTCAATTACCCAAAATGTCCTTAAAACACTTGCAGCCAGCAGCTGCTGGCGAAAAGGCTGTGTAGCTTTTGGACTTTGTGTGGCTCAAGGAGCCGAGCCACAGGCAGCTTCTGACAGCTCCTGTTAGGGGTTTTGGAGGGGAGATTTATGCACAAAATCGATTGCCCAAACTGTTTAATTGGCTTTGTGAACGGCACAAAAAAAAAAAAAACTGTCGAGAATTTGGGATACATGTTACGGCAGATTTTGCTGCCTTAAATTTTTATTATTCTATCATGTCTTAAAAATGAAAAGCGACAAGAACAAATCCTAAGCTTAAGCTCACCCAAAAGAAAAAGCAGCTAAAAGCGAATAAAAAAGGTTGAGCGCAAAAGAAATTCCTGGGGAAGGACTCGCTACGCTCTTTCAATTTCGTTTTGCTGAATTCATTAGACGTAATTACGCAATCACAAAAGGACCCCAAAAACTCGGAACTCGTAGCTGAATGAATCTTAAGTAACCGTCCCTCGTCGCGCCTTTGTTCGGCATGTCCAAAACGCATTCATTGGACTTGGGTTACGGCCGTCCCTCGAAATCGGAATATTTAATTGATTAGGAAATGAGTTGAGCTGCAGCGAGATTTGTGGGCATTGATTTTGGATTTGATGTGGCAATTGGCTATATGTATATGAGTATGATTACGAGTACTTCTGTATTAATAGTTATTTGATATGTAGGCTCCTTTGAAAGCATTTGCCAATGAATACCAAGTAGTCACTTTGGATGCGGGCTCGGACTAGTGGATTAATGTAATGTAAGGCGGGAGCCTTAGTAGCTAGTGCTATTTAAAGAGTTGTTTTGATAGTGCATGATTAATCCTTTAATAAAACTAATAGTAATAGATCCTGTAGCTAGGAAACCTACAGATCTGCTTAATCTTTTCTTTATTCCCATGCAGTCAAACTTCTTCATAATTTTTATTATTTTTTATTATATTATTATTATTTTTTATTATAATTACGGTAATTATTAATATTACTATTAGTTATTAGTTATTAGCTATTATTATTATTATTATTAGTATTATTAGTATTATTATTATTATTATTATTAATAGTTTTTAAATTTTCTTAGTATTAATTTCCTTCCTTTTTTACATAAAAATTATATTCTTATTTATATTGTAATGAATAGCTGACATATATTTTATGAAAGTTTTAATTTGTAGTCAGGAGAAATACTAGATGTGTACTTGACAATAATTATTGTTGGCTATAACCAACGCGAGCAATTTGAGATGATTTCTGACATACATTTTATAAGGCCAAAACTCCCCCAGGCATTAAATGAAATTAGGTGAAATGCCAAACGCTCACTTGAAACTTTGTGTTTTGTTGTTGTTGTTGTTAATGTTGTAAGTAGAAAGTAAACAAGCACGAGCCAGCGCTTTGGAGGCATTTGCTGCCTTATTGCGCGAGCGGCAGCGCAGCCGAGAGATAGAATAACCCACACATGTGTGCGAGTGTGCGAGTGTATGTGTGTGTGTGTGTGTGGGTGTGGATGTGTGTGTTGTTGATGTTTTAGCGCTGTTTGCAAAAAGTTTTCTAGTTGTTTAACAAGTTTTCATAGTATTTGTTTTTTTACTGTGTGGCTGGGGAGAAAGAGCATGTTTTCCTATTGCTGCCTGGCCATTCGGTTAATTATTTAACAAAAATAGAATTTTATTTAATTCAAGGCAGAATCTAATGTAAAAGAATTCTGTGGTCCCTGATGTTGTTAATGTTGTTTGAATGGAATCATTCTTCTTGCTCAAAATTTCTGCCCACTCGCATCGTCTTTTGCATAAGTCAGTCAAGACACGCCTGATAAATCAGTTTAACCCATTGATCCCCAATCAATTTATATACATTAAACAAAGCTCAAAAACACGCCCAGATCCCAAACGTGTAGACAGGGCCTGCAGTTCGAGGGATCGCCTTAGCTCTTCGACTTTAAGGCACAGAGCCAAAGGCGTCAACGGCTGTGCCACAAAACTTGATTTATCTGCCGGCCTGCCCCACACGTCGATGCAACTCTTTGTGGCACTGCGTCCCCAGTTCGAACTCTGGCCACATGGTCTGAGCTGAGAGTTGCGGGAGTTGTAAAATTAGCCTCTGGCCAAATGATGATAATTGCCGATGCGCTACACACCGAGTCGATGTTTGTTAGTGAGATCTTTGTTAACTGCGTAGCATGTAACAATGTATACTTTTGAGATTATAGAAATTAACTTTAATAATAGACTTCAACGATGTTTAATTTATGAATCAACATGAGAGTACAGTTAAGTTCAGCGCAGAGAAATATAAATACCCTCTACAATTTTATATAGGTACATTTTTTTTAATTTTGCCAAACACTCGTATAAAACAATACAAAAAAGCAAAACAATTAATATAGATTTATACAAAGAAATAAAAAATATTTTAAATAAGCTTAAGATTTTATCTGCTAAAGAATAGGCGCGTAATTTGTTATTTTGCGTATATTCCTAAATAGCAAAAATAAAAAAAAATATTTAATAATAAGAATTGCATGTACATTAGCATGAAAGAAATACCTACCATATAAGGTTTTACTTAGAAACTACAAATTATTTTCAATCTTTGCGTTTTTAGCTCCACCCAAGCCAAAGTAAATGTGAAATTGAACGTAATGCTACAATTAAGGTAAATATAGTCAAAGCTTGTATCAAATTTAGACATTTTAAAGTCGCTTTTATCACTTCACTATTTCAGCTTCTCTACGTTTACTTAGTCTATTTGTTGTTCACACTGCTCTCGACATAAATCATTTCTCAATCATCTCGCCGCAACAGCTCAACAATTTTCTACGCCTCTCTTTCTCTCTCTCGCTCTCCCCCTCTCCCTCTCTGTGGCTAGGTTATTTTGTTGTGGTATTCATTACATTTTTATTTCATGTTTATTTATACGCGTTTATGCCCAGCCACCGAACTGCCCAAAAAAAGCGCCCTAGTCCTGCCCTAAAGTCCATTCCCATCCTCCACCAAACACCGCCCACCGTCCACCGCCCACTATAGCCCCATACATACTTAATGTGGATTTAAAATGCGTGCTCATGCAATTTCTCACACAAATCCTTTTATTGCACATTTGGCTTATGTCGGGTTTACGTACCAATTTTGCACGCCCCCGGAACGCGTCACGCCCCCGCGTCCGTCGGCCAGTGTCCTGCACAGGGGATGGGGTGCATTTATAAATTTTTTTTCTGCCTTGCCTGCGGGCCAACTGCCGCCTACTTTATTGGTCACATAACAAAAGATTACAGCAACAACGGAGCAACAAATTCGCCGGCCAGTTCCCAGTTGCCAGTTGCCAGTTGCCGGTTCACGTTGCCCTTTAGAAGTATAGCGATTCGAATCTTTATGTCTACGTGGTTATAAAAATATGATGAGCATTTCATATATACTGTACATACATATATAAATATATACATATTTATATAATTTTTTGTGGCCTCTTTTTCCTGTTGACTGTTGATTGTCGCTTTTATTTTTGCGGACAAAAAGCCACACACAGTAAATGCCACAATTTAATGTTAAATCTTCGAAACAGCAACTGTTATTTCATATAACTACCAAAAGATTTACAGAAGATACTTTTCGAAATTTTTTTTAGACATGATTAGTTCGTTTACAAGTCAGTCTATTTCGTTCGCGTAGTTTAAGGATCATATTAATTAAGAAACAATAACAAGCCAAGTTAAATTCAATTCAATTTGCAATAGTTCAGCACTGGTTAAAGGAAAACTCATGACGTCATTGAGGCAGCATGAAAAAGGGATTTATTGGCTCAGGTGACAAACCGAGTGGCAGGCATATAAATTTACGTCCGCGTTAAAGTTTTAATGCCAAGTACACAGTTACGGAACTGTGGGAAAAGACTGTGAAAAATCCGTTGGTAATCATTCAATGCGTCAATCAAACTGAAAACGAGTTCGGTTTGGCTTGACTTCAGCTGCAGCATTTCTCGCTCGCTTCTCAATTTGAATTAAAAACTTTGCAGCAACTTTAAATACAGCTTACGGCTTTAGCGAAACTGAACGGGCTGATGGGAGTGAGTTGGACAACTGGCAGGATTGCGGGGGGGCGGCTGGAAAAACTGCACTTAGCACCGCTCCAGAGCTCAGCTAAAATCCAATGCTTCGTTGGACAACGAAGAAGGCGTAAGTAAGTACTATGGATTCCAGTAGTAAGTCGGCCCTTAATTCAACAAAACTTTTTGTATGTGCCCCGTATGTGATGTGTGCAAGTGCGAGTGTGTGTGTGTGTGTGCGTGTATGGCTGGTGAAGTGGGTGCACATGAGGCTGTTAAACTAGTTGTTAGAAATTTAAAACAATTTGCTGACCACAAAACAAAGCAACTGAGAAATCAATTCGACTGGCAGCCTGTTTTAAGACTCTCACTTTGGGTTTCATTAACAACAGCCGAACACACAAAAAAATGCCAGACACGTTTTTGGCCCACAAGCTAAAATCCAAATTGTTGACTCGGTTCGTACTTTTTTTTTTACTTCCATTAGACCATCTGTGTGTGGGTGTATAAAGGATCCTTGCATTAGTATATTGTCATTGTTATTGTTTGAAATAGCAAAACGAAACAAAATAAAACTAAAAAAGAAAATGTCAGAGCTCCTTTGCAGAGATTTTCACGTAGATTGCTTGAAATCAAAAATATTTCGTTTTATTTAAACAGAGTTTTGTTTCATCTATGCTTTGACATTGAATAGTCCTTGGTTTTATTCATTTCTCTAACTGTTATACACAGAATAATTCAGCTCAATAAATGCTCTTACTAAACTTCCATCTCTGACAGATTTGCCAAAACTAAACTTGTAAATCAGGAATCACATTTTATTTGTAGTTTGTCTTCTTAATTGATTCTACACGTGTGCCTTAAAAAAATCGCATTTTGATCTTTTCTGCTGACCAGCTTTTTTTATTGAGTATATATCCGTTGGGTTGCGTTTCCCAATTTGAAAAAAGGGGACTTTAAAAATAAATTTTCTTATTTTTCCATTTAATAGCCATTGATATTAAAATGTAAAATTTTAAAAATAAAAACATATTTGCTGGGCTTCAATCAATATAAAACTTAAATTCCGTGCATGATATGCATATTCTTACATATACCTTGAAATTCTGCTACTACTCTATTAATTTCTGTGCTAGCAACATTTTTTAATCTTCCAGAATTGTTAAAGTCGAATATTGGTGAAAATATGTCAAATCACCCGATCGGCCTCAAACTCGTTTTCAAAGATCTTTGTTCAAATTCATTAGAGGGGTGTTTCGCATTTTTGGGAAAATCCATCCCTCCTTGGTGGAAATGGGGGTACACGTGCCACGAGTAAGGCCGGGAAACACCCGCTAGTGTCGTATAAAGACGTAGGTCAACATTTTCCACACCTGTAACTCAGCCAAAACTCGACCGATTTTCATAAGGTTTGGTTTTGTGTTCATGGTTTGACCTCTAGATTAAATTGGCATCTAAATCTGGCAACATTATTTTTTGTCAAAATTCATGTGAAAATGGTACTCTCAAATATCCTATGTAGACATAGGTCAAAATTTTCCACACCCATAACTCGTTCAAAACTTATCCGATTTTAATGAAGTTTGGCTTTTTGTTCACAGTTTGACCTCTAAATTAAATTGGCATCTAAATCTGGCAAGATTATTTTTAGTCAAAATTCATGTGAAAATTGTACCCTCAAATATCCTATGTAGTCATAAGTAAAAAATTTCCCACACCCATAACTCGTTCAAAACTCATCTGATTTTCACAAGGTTCGGCTTTTTGTTCATGGTTTGACCTCTTTATTAAACTGGCATCTAAATCTGGCAACATTATTTTTAGTCAAAATTCATGTGAAAATGGTACCCTCAAATATCCTATGTAGACATAGGTCAACATTTCCCACACCCATAACTCGGTCAAATCTCATCTGATTTTCATGAAATTTGGCTTTTAGTTCATGGTTTGACCTCTAAATTAAATTGGCATCTAAATCTGGCAAGATTATTTTTAGTCAAAATTCATGTGAAAATTGTACCCTCAAATATCCTATGTAGTCATAAGTAAAAAATTTCCCAGACCCATAACTCGGTCAAATCTCATCTGATTTTCATGAAGTTTGGCTTTTTGTTCATGGTTTGGCCTCTAGATCAAATTGGCATCTAAATCTGGCAAGATTATTGTTAGTCAAAATTCATGTGAAAATTGTACCCTCAAATATCCTATGTAGTCATAAGTAAAAAATTTCCCACACCCATAACTCGTTCAAAACTCATCTGATTTTCACAAGGTTCGGCTTTTTGTTCATGGTTTGACCTCTTTATTAAACTGGCATCTAAATCTGGCAACATTATTTTTAGTCAAAATTCATGTGAAAATGGTACCCTCAAATATCCTATGTAGACATAGGTCAAAATTTTCCAGACCCATAACTCGGTCAAATCTCATCCGATTTTAATGAAGTTTGGCTTTTTGTTCACAGTTTGACCTCTAAATTAAATTGGCATCTAAATCTGGCAAGATTATTTTTAGTCAAAATTCATGTGAAAATTGTACCCTCAAATATCCTATGTAGTCATAAGTAAAAAATTTCCCACACCCATAACTCGTTCAAAACTCATCTGATTTTCACAAGGTTCGGCTTTTTGTTCATGGTTTGACCTCTTTATTAAACTGGCATCTCAATCTGGAAACATTATTTTTAGTCAAAATTCATGTGAAAATGGTACCCTCAAATATCCTATGTCAACATTTCCCACACCCATAACTCGGTCTGTTCACTGTTCATGGTTTGACCTCTAGATCAAATTGGCATCTAAATCTGGCCACATTATTTTAAGTCAAAATTAGTGTGAAAATGGTACCCTCAAATATCGATGTATAAAACTGTTTGTCCTGACTGACTGACTGATTGGTGATCAACGCACAGCCCAAACCGTAACAGCTAAGAAGCTGCAATTTTTACTGTAGTTACCTTATGATAATCCGATCGGCCTCACACTCATTTTCAAAGATCTTTGTTCAAATTCATTTGAGGAGTGTTTCGCACTTTTTGGAAAATCCATCCCTCCTTAGTGGTAATGGGGGTCAAACATTTTGTGGGTGACGTTTCGCCCTCAAATTCATTTCCAAAGATCTATATGAAAATTCATTTGAGACGAGTTTCACATTTTTTGCAAAATCTAAACATCAAAGATTCAAAGATTTTTTTGGTAAAGTTTAATTTTTTTTTTTCGATTTGCTTCAAACTTATTTTCAAAGCTCAACGTAAGAATGTAATGGATACGTATTTCAGCGATTTGGGAAATTCCACTCGCAACAGTGGTAAATTGGCGGAAATCGTTTGTATGAAAATTGTTTGTTAACCATCCAATCAGTTTCAAAATCATTTTCAACGCTTTTTGAGAATATTTACTTTACACGTGCCACGGGCAAGCCCGGGTAATACCCGCTAGTATATATATATATATTAATTTTTTGCTTCAAAAAATATCCGTAAAATGTTGTCTATCTGCACATGTGTAACGGAAGTTACATAGTGTCTGGCGCTTATTGATTTATTTGCAGCGACATATTTCTGCACCGCCTCAGGAGAGTCCCAAAACAAAAAGGGCAAAGGTCCGCAATCCACACAGCGAAACTCTGTCAGCGTCTGCTGTCCAATAAGTGTCAATTACAATCAATTTGGCGGCTGTTTGTGGGTGTGTGTGTGTGTGTGTGTGTGTGTGTGTGTGTGTGTGTGTGTGTGTGTGTGTGTGTGTGTGTATGTGCCGTGTGCAGCTGGCCCTGTTTTTACCTGCCCTCTTTATAAGCTGCGTATGCGGAATTGTCTTTAGCAAGCCTTCAAATGCGGTTTTAAAGCCAGCCAACTGGCTCGTAATGAATGCTGATTGACAGCTGAAATTAAATTCGCAAGCTGAGATAAAGTCAGGGACTGTGGCGGATTCTGATCCGTTAAGTTGGGAGGCAAGCATACAGACACACACACGAAAGCACACGCACTCTGCAGCTCAGACAAAAATCGTTGCATACTTTGCCGGGCGCAAAACTTTAAGCGTTTTGCCTTTTGTTTTATGCAGCAATTGCAGGGCATATGATTGATTGATTGATGATTAGACCGGCTAGCAAAAACAAACGCTTCAGTTTAAAACAAGAACTCAAACTCAAATACAAACTCTGAGTGAATGCCAGCTTCAAAACCTACCCCGCCTTCCATTTCCCTGCCTCTGGCATTACGGGAAATCAATCATTTTCATCTTCAACTGCACACTGTGCTATAAATTCTTTGTTTCCACTGTGGTTGTTGCTCCTCAAATCAATCTTCACTCAGCGCACAACTAAAAGTGAAGATAAGAAAACAAAAACAAAACAAGAAAGAATTTCAATCAAAAATCTGATAATACGTATTGTTGACAAATTGTTTGGCATTAACTTGACTTGCGCGTCGTCGCCGATTACCAAGTGAAATTGTGGCCATAAACACAATTCCCAGTGGCATCAAATGCGTTTCGTAGTCAGACACTATTCGAATTCGGCCAATCGTTGCATTATTTATGCAACCGCTGAAATTATATCTGAAATGTGACGCATAAATAAGTGGAACTCAACTGAAAATTAATGCGCATTCTTTGTTGATGCAGCCAGTGCCAAAACGATAAATGAATGGCAAACGGGATTTTTATGAAAACAAAAAGACAAAGAAGACCAGCTGAAAGATACCTTATAGCTATGTCTAATAATATATTAGTCGCAAATATATCACCCAGACGATATATTTTCTATCAATCCATTTGCAACCTGAAGAAACGTCTTCAAATGAAACTCTTTTATCTTTCACGACTGAAGAATGTGCACAACATATAATACTTAATTATCCATGTGTAAAGTTTTATTATTCTCTATTAAGTAACATTTCAGAGAATAGAAAATACAAATTGAGCACTCCAAAGGTAAGATAGCCTGTAGATATTTTTTTCTAAGAGCTTTTGCTTAAAAAGCCTGCACGCAATTTTAAAATAATTATTTTTATACTCCACAGAGAGGAATGCAAATATTTAATGAAAATATTGAATTAACGCTCGTTTCCATTGTTCCCCACTTGTCCAGACTCTTAATAATCAATTATGTGTTGGCAGCAGGGAACGAATAGTTTTTCAAGTGTTGGAACAATAAAAAAACAATTCATGAAACACTTAAAAAATTGCATGGCAATTGATTTCACTTAACAATTAACATTGATTTCTGCATAATGTGTCCAATAAATGTATGTGAACGTGTGTGTGTGTGGGCAAGCCTCGTTTATTATTGGTAGTGACATTTTAAATTGACAGTTTGCACACAGTTGCGCACACACACTTACAAATTATTTGCCCCTACTCCTTACCTAGACAATAAAATGGAGAGTAGTTTTTAAATGCAGGGTTTTGGGGATTGTTTTTGGGCCATGTCAAAATGAAGCTGATCCCAAGTGTAATCAATTACAATGCTCTACAATTGTCCTGCCGGCAAATGTGTGTATGTGTGTTTGTGTGAGGGTGCGGGTGAGTAAATGTGTGGGTGGACACAATGTGTCCTGTGTCATTCCGTTTGACATTAATGGCTTTATAATTGTATGCAAGAGCTAACAAGGACATGGCGAGTACAAGTTGCGATTGCTTGGCTTAACTATTGTTAATGCTAACTTTTTGTCAACCACTTTGAAGCTTTGGTCCAACAAGGTACGATTTCTGCGCACCAGTCAAACGTACTGTACCTCCCAACTCCTTCAATATTGACATTAAGAGCGCCTAAACCACAAGCTTCACCACACACTCACACGCACGAAAACCGTGCACATATTTATATACATGTTTATACCTTTCAATTCGGGTATTTTAAATAACAAAGCCAACAAGTTCGGGTTATTAAATAGCCGTTGTTGCGAAGTATTTCTTTCGACAAATGTTTTATACAGTCAGTATTACATTATATAGACTTCGGTGTTCTTTATATTTCTACGAGTGGGCCAAATCTGATTAGCACACTACTCTGATATCATAGAAATTTCTTCATGAAGAGGCGCCAATTATCTATAGTTAAAGGAAGCCTGTTAATATTAAGAATGGCATTGTAAGCATTTTATACTTGATATTCTATCCCGGATGTTGCTCAACTCTAGTGCCCAACTACCAAGGAACCCTAAAAATTACTATATGTGGCAAAGCCCAATACAATCACGGGAGTTCATAATGAAACGAAAAACAAATAGTTGCAAAAAATTATTTGAATAGAGTAAACTTTGTTTATAATTGTAACAAATAAAAGAAATATTAACATTAAAAAGCCGAAATACTTCTGTCCTTTAATTTAATTATTCTGTCCGCAAGGGTATTTAATATTCGACCATTTAAGACATAGCTGTTCTTTCCATAAATATCGTTCTCATATGTACCCCGTATATTAGTTGTCAGAGGGCTGCTTCTAAATAGCAGGTACATCAGGCGCGGCGGCAATTGCTAATTAATTCATATGCGTGGTGTCAAAAAGTTGTTGTTGCTCACTAGATGCCGGGTTGCGTATACGCAGCGTAGACTGGATGTAATTAAAGGTGAGTTGTTGTTGGTTGTGCGTATGTGCTGGGAAAGTCTTTACGTCAACCACAAAATCTAATTTGCACATTTTCGCACTTAATTTTAGAGAGAGAGACAACGATTGAGTTGATGGTCTGACAGCATTGACAAGTCGCTCGACTTTCGCCTAGCAGCGTTCGCTGTCGCTCTGGCTGTCACACGCGGCGTATGCGTAACATCAGCAAAACCACAAGTATGCATACACAAAGTAGCGACTAATATCATTTAATTTATTCAACTCTGTAGCACAGCGTGTATGATATTAATTTCCGTTTTGTCTTCTATGCACTCTTGGCATTTTCACTTAAGTCCCAACACTCTTAATTCATGTGGTTCTTAAGTTAATTATTGGCTAAAAATGACATTTTTGGCAGAGGTTTTTTGTTCATCCACAATTTGGCCTTAAAAGGCATAAAATGAGGTGTGGCAAAACCAAGTCAAGAAATTTAATTAAAATTGTACGTTAAAGTTTTGGTTTTAAATAAAAAATCTGTTTTTCTTTACGTAACAGCAGTCCCTGAATTTTCACTCAATATATAACCTATTCAGGCCCTACAAATCAAACATTATTCAGTTTACCATCAACATTAAAACCTTTCGTAACTCAGCTTAGAAAATAAATAAGTTTTGAAATCTTAGAAATTTTTCCTTTTTTCGTGTAGCCCGATTAATGTAACTCAATTTCAATAATATTAAATATAAAAGATATTATAATCTCGTTCGCTTTCAGCTCTTACCAAATCACCATGTGCAGTTGGCCTTGCTATCCCGCTGCCTGTATTGGTTCCTGCGGTGGATGCGCGCCGAGTGGCTTCTATGATCCCAGCTATGGATCAATGGCTGGGCCCGTTTGCGGCCTGGGTGGCTCTTGTTGTGGCTGCTGGGGGGGTGGCTGTTGGTGATTGAATGTTGTTCTCATGCTTCCCATGTTTGTCCTGGTGAGTAATTATAAAATATTACTTTTTTTTAATAATATTTTCTGAATATAAAAATGTGATAAGCAGAAAGAACTGGGATATACATGGCATGGTTGAGGCGGTTATGCAGATTTGGCTTACAGAAGAAATCCAGGAAGAATTCTAGGGTCATTTGACTTTCAAAATTATTTATATACCCACCAGCGCTCGGTAATCTGACGCTTCAACAGCTTTGATCAGTATATAAGGTTTATGTTTACATAGACAAAGAAAATAAAACCATAATTTCACCAATAACCATCTTGATTTATCTATTATATATTCCTCTTATGCTATATATTTATCGAATAAACTGAAGAATTCTACTTTAATTTTTAAGCAATCTCTTTCTATTTGTATAACTATCGAAAGCTAACTCGGCTTTGGAAGGCAATCGATTCCGATTTCCGATAAATTACCAAAAACTTAGTAGGCCTTCAAAATATAATACCAAAGCAGGCTTTGAAAATGATTTTGCAAGAGCTCTCAATGGCTGTGTAATATTTTGTTCATTAATCTTTTGAACCTCGTACAGAAAAGAACTCTATATTCAAATACGAAATTTTTGTGAATGTTTTAGGCCTGTAAGTAGAAATATTTATTCAAATCAAAAGTAATATAAAAATAATTGTTTTTAAAGGTGCCAGTCTCTCCTGTAATTAAACATTGTGCCATTTGGGTCCGTCGGCATTTTGGAGACTTGGAGGCTGAAAATAATCACAATATTTCTAAAATCGATTTGCCCCTTAAATAGAACTTATTTCCGTGAAGAAATTGACTTAAGGGTTGGTACTATATCGCCGCTAATTTAGGGCCTATCTGATTATCCCTGACCTACAGCAAGAAAACTCGCCACCCTATCAAGATGTGTAATCCATGCTATTCGTGTTGCGACTCCTGCTGCTCACCTTGCTGTAGCCCTTGCTGTAGCCCCTGCTGCAGCCCCTGTTGCGGCCCCTGTGGACCCTGCGGCCGTAGCCCGTGCGGCCCTTGCAACCCTTGCTGTGGAAAACGAAATGGACTACAACCCTGTTGCGGCGGCTGTGGACCGTGCTGTTAACTAAATCTTCTTCAGAACGAAATTAAGGAATAATGCAATAGTACCACAAACAATATAGACGGCACCTTGTAATTTGTAAATTTAAAATAAATAATAGATCTGACCAACTAAAATAACATTGAAAAATATCTTATCGCATAATTCTGTGCCGTATTTGGCATTTTAGTTATCTGGCTAGCACTTTCTAGGAACATAGTTGATTATTCTGCATTACGATGAATATTGGAATCGCTTTTAAAGTAGTCTGTTCAGAAAGTACAGACCATATTACATAGCTATGTACTCGTGTTTCAGCCTAGTAGGCATTGGATTTCACCTCATAGTCCAGCTTCAGCCTCACAGTTTACGTATAGATTTTTAGTCAGTTCAACACCGACACTGAAACCTTTCGGTACTCAAATTTCGAAATAAATATTTTTGAAATTTCGGCATTTTTTCCTATTTTCGTGTAACGCGAGCAATGTAAGATTAATTATTAGCTCCAAAGACTTAATAAGAAGTTAAAAATCCTATACAGCTCATACCAAATCATCATGTTTGGATATACGTGCTATCCCGGCGCCTGCATTGGAATTTGCGGTGGTAGCGCACCTGGTGGTTATTATGATCCCTGCTTTGGGTCATTCAACGGACCTTTTAATAGCTGGTGGGGTCCAAGCGGACCCGGTTTCTGGACTGGACGAATGTGTTAAAAACGCTGGACGCTTTTAATTTTTGTCTTGGTACGATTATTTTATTAATTATTTATTTAATTTTACTAACTGTTGTTCACAGAAGTACACTGAATAAACTGGCTTTTAAATTCGGATGAGGCGGTGATGAGATCTCGGTTGCAGAAGAAATCTAGGAAGAATAGCTCACAGCTACTATCATGTGTAGCTCTCAAAATTATTTATGTCCATAGAATACAGCGTTCAAGATAATTGTTACTGCACACTAAATATATCATTTCATATAAAGAAACAACTGTTTTGAATGTTCTGATAGCTATATTAAAACTGGCAACATGCAATGTCTTGCCATAGGATATATATGTCGATACAAGTATTTCGAAATATATTCGGTCTGATCTTCGGTCGCGTTCCCGATTTAGAGCTAATACCGTCTTTAGGTGTAGACTTTATAAAAATAAATTTGCAAAATTGCTTTTAACAAATCGCAGTTAGCCTTGACTTTCAGGTTTAAAATCTTTCGTAAGCCCAGCAGTGAATTAAAAAATATCCTCAGTCTTCAACAAACATTTGTTAGTTCCATATACATTTTTTGGAAACAAGAAAAACAAATTAAAAATGTTTATTCGAAATTCGTCGGTAAATCTTAATTCCAAAAAATGGCTAAAAGTAAGTATTTTTGGCAAACCAAATTCACCAATTTCTGAAAGTTTTTCACAGCTCGATACGTAATACTACAAGTCATGTTTTTTGCTTGCACTCCTTGTAAATAATTTCGTACACAAGTTTTTCCTGTGTGTCCCACACAGTATTAATAACTAATACATTTTTAAAATTTCGACGGCGTGTCGATAAATTGGTAAGTTACAAATATACTATGTTTTTTTTTCAATTTATCAATTTTCTCTAAACAGATTTCGCTGTTAACTATAATCGTTTTATGGTGTTAGCCATATGTTGGAATTAGGATAGGATAGAGATAGGATACAGAGCACAATGCACCCACATTAGTGATACTGGACGTTATCGCTGGTACTGGTATACTGGGTAAGTCAAAATTCATGTGAATTTTAATTAATTATATATATTTTCTCCACAAGATTTGCATGGTTTTCAATAGTTAAGTTGGCATCAAGTTGTTATTTAATGGTGATGATGGTATGATGGTCTTAATTTAATGGGATTATAAGGAAGAGTTAATAAATGTTAATTACAGACTTGTTGTGTGTACTTATTTTGTAAAATAGCTAAATGGAAATTTCAATTGCGTACACATAGCTATGAAATAAAGTTGCGGGAGGAATATGTTCTGAAAGAAGACGAGTGTTTTATCCCAAATAACCCAATCGAACAGTGGAAACTGTTGATAGCAACTATAATATATAATTGTCATCTGAGACATAGGGGCACAAGTAAAACTAACTAAACTAGCTAAATTAACTTTTCGCTTGGCAAACGTATTACTCAAATATTAAGAGAAACATTTGGCAACTTAACATGTTATATATAAAAATATTAATCTGATAATAGTTGCCTTGAATTAAACTTCTGAAGGGTTATCTTAAATTTGACGGATACAGTTCTATCCACAAGTAGTATGTTTAGTACATATACATAATTGCATTATATTTAAAAAAGAGAGGTTTTATAAAGATTTGTCACAGGAGAATTCAGAAGTATGATTCAAAGATATTAACTTTAGCAGCCGTGCAGCATTTATTAAAAAATACCCATATATATATTACAAATATTTGAAAATATAAAGAAAAAATATAGTAGGCCTAAGTAAAAACTGTTCAAGGTCCAATGGACCTTCTGAATATTTAGACATACATCATTGAATGTTTTTACATAAAACATCCTGGCACAATATTTGTATTTTCATTGTGACTGTTTTTAGGCATGTAAGTAGAAAAGAAAATGTAAAATTAAATTGGAAGAAATATTTTGAAACATCTATTTACAACAGGAGTCGGTCTGTTTTTGTAATCAACCAATAGGCTACACGGACTTTGTGGACGCTTAGAATCTGGGAATTGCCCTCGACAATATTGAATTCACAAGCAGTGAAGAACATTTTCACGAGGCATTCAGCTGAAAGGTAGGTGCTTTTCTACCTTGCACACAACAGGTCTTACAATAATCGCTATGAAACACAAAAGGAAGTCCATCAAGATGTGCCACGACGGTTGTTCCACTCTAATTCCTATCCGTAGACCATGCTGTGAGCCCTGCTGCGGTCCCTGCTTTGGCTCCTGCTGCGGACCATGCGGTCCGTGTGGTCCTTGTGGCTGTTCACCATGCTATGGATCATGTGGAACTTGCTGTGGCGGTTGTGGACCTTGCTGTTAGCGATTTCTTCAGAACAAAACTAAGTCCCCTTGAAAAGCCACCCAATAAATGAATTGTAAATTTTAATAGAGAAAATGTAAATTTAATTCACAAATTTTTTATTTGTTTATCACGTCATAAGTTCTATTTTCATAAAGTGAAAAGGGGCTTGAAAATGGTGGCGGTGGTGGAGGTAATCCCGGAAACGGTAATGCAGGAGGTGTGAAATGCGCTGGAACCGGAAATCTAGGAGGAGTCGGAAGCTTGGGAGGGCTAGGAAGGGCTGGAACTGGGAATTTGGGAGGGGCTGGAAGATTGGGGAAACTAGGAAGGGCTAAATCTGGGAACTTGGGAGGGGTTGGGAAGTTGGGTAGACTAGGAAGAGCTGGAACCGGTAATTTGGGTGGAGGTGGAAGGGCTGGAAAACTTGGAAGAGCTAGACTTGGAACTCTGGAAGGAGTTGGCAAGACGGGAGGCATAGGAAAAGATAGAGCTGGTATTCTCGGAGGAATTGGCAGTAAATTATTGATAGGCGGTAGGCTTGAAAGCGGTAAAGCAGGTGGTCTAGGACCTGGTGGAAGCGGAGGCAGTACTTGAAGACCCGGTGGTGGCGGTATTTGTGATAAAGGCGGGATAAACGACGAGATATCAGGAAGTGTTGGAAAATGTGGAGGTGGTATTGCAGCTGGAAATGGAAATGATGGAAAAGGTATAATAGGCAGGCGGTCTGAATTCAGAAGACCAGAAAGTGCAGGAAATGGAAGCATAAACGGTGGAAACTGTGGTATATGATGATGATGGTTGTGTTGGTGCACATGATAATTGTCTGGATCAGCAGTAGACATAGTTGTCACAGTAGACAAAGTGGCATTTGTAGAAATCGAGTTTGAAGCTGGAGTTGTAAACACTGAAGTTGTCGGATCTACAGTTGTGGACATTGGAGATGATACAGTTGGCTCTAGAGAAGTAGACCCCGGAGAGACTGTAGTAGTAAGTGGAGTTGACTTTGTGGATAAGAGTGGAGTTGTCTGCGTAGTTGAAATCGGAGTTGTAGAAACTGGAGTTATATTTGTAGTTAAAAGTGGAGTTGTCTTTGTGGTAGAAACAGGAGTAGTTTTTGTAGCCTTCGTTGTAGAGATTTTAGTTGTTTTAGCAGTTGAAGTTGGTGTTGTCCTTGTAGTTGTATTTAAAGTTGACTTTGTTGTAGAGATTTTAGTAGTCCTTGTAGTAGAGTGGAGTTGTCTTTGTAGATGACACAGGAGTAGTCTTTGCAGTTGAAATTTGTGTTGTTGTTTCAGTTGAAACTGGGGTTGTCTTTGTTGTAGAGATTTTAGTAGTCTTTGTAGTTGAAAGATGAGTTGTCTTTGTGGTAGAAACCGAAGTTGTCTTAGTTGCCTTCGTTGTAGAGATTTTAGTTGTTTTTGCAGTTGAAATTGGTGTTGTCTTTTCAGTTGAAACTGGGGTTGTCCTTGTTGTAGAGATTTTAGTAGTCGTTGTAGTTGAAGGTGGAGTTGTCTTTGCAGATGACACAGGAGTAGTCTTTGTAGTTGAAACTGGTGTTGTTGTTTCAGTTGAAACTGGGGTTGTCTTCGTTGTAGAGATTTTAGTAGTCTTTGTTGTTGAAAGTGGAGTTGTCTTTGTGGTAGAAACAGGAGTTGTCGTAGTAGCCTTCGTTGTAGAGATTTTAGTAGTCTTTGTAGTTGAAATTGGGGTTATCCTTTCAGTTGAAGCTGGGGTTGTCTTTGTTGTTGAGATTTTAGTAGTCTTTATAGTTGAAAGTGGAGTTGTCTTCGTAGATGACACAGGAGTACTCTTTGTTGTAGAGTTTTTAGTAGTCTTTGTAGTTGAAGGTGGAGTTGTCTTTGTTGATGACACATGAGTAGTCTCTGTAGTTGAATATAGGGTTGTCTTTATTGTAGAGATTTTTGTCGTTTTTGTAGTTAAAGGTGAAGTTGTCTTTGTAGTAGAAACAGATGTACTTTTTGTACCAGGAGTTGTCCTAGTAGCCTTCGTTGTAGAGATTTTAGTAGTCTTTGCAGTTGAAATTGGTGTTGTCCTTTCAGTTAAAACTGGGGTTGTCTTAATTGTAGAGATTTTAGTAGTCTTTGTAGTTGAAAGTGAAGTTGTCTTTGTGGTAGAAACAGATGTAGTTTTTGTTGCCTTCGTTGTAGAGATTTTTGTTGTTTTTGCAGTTGAAATTGGTGTTGTCCTTTCAGTTGAAACTGGGGTTGTCTTTGTTGTTGAGATTTTAGTAGTCTTTGTGGTTGAAAGTGGAGTTGTCTTTGTAGATGACACAGGAGTACTCTTTGTTGTAGAGATTTTAGTTGTTTTTTCAGCTGAAATTGGGGTTGTCCTTTCAGTTGAAACTGGGGTTGTCTTTATTGTAGAGATTTTTGTCGTTTTTGTAGTTGGAGGTGAAGTTGTCTTTGTAGATGACACAGGAGTAGTCTTTGTTGTAGATGACACAGGAGTAGTCTTTGTAGTTGAAACTGGGGATGTCTTTGTTGTAGAGATTTTAGTAGTCTTTGTAGTTGAAATTGGTGTTGTCCTTTCAGTTGAAACTGGGGTTGTCCTTGTTGTAGAGATTTTAGTAGTCTTTGTAGTTGAAAGATGGAGATGTCTTTGTGGTAGAAACAGGAGTTGTCTTACTAGCCTTCGTTGTAGATATTTTAGTAGTCTTAGTTGTTGTTATTGGTTGTGTCCTTTCAGTTGAAACTGGGAGAGATTTTAGTTGTTTTTGCAGTTGAAACTGGGGTTGTCTTTGTTGTAGAGATTTTAGTAGTCGTTGTAGTTGAAGGTGGAGTTGTCTTTGCAGATGACACAGGAGTAGTCTTTGTAGTTGAAACTGGTGTTGTTGTTTCAGTTGAAACTGGGTTTGTCTTCGTTGTACAGATTTTAGTAGTCTTTGTTGTTGAAAGTGGAGTTGTCTTTGTGGTAGAAACAGGAGTTGTCTTAGTAGCCTTCGTTGTAGAGATTTTAGTAGTCTTTGTAGTTGAAATTGGGGTTGTCCTTTCAGTTGAAGCTGGGGTTGTCTTTGTTGTTGAGATTTTAGTAGTCTTTATAGTTGAAAGTGGAGTTGTCTTCGTAGATGAAACAGAAGTTGGCTTAGTTGCCTTCGTTGTAGAGATTTTAGCGGTTTTTGCAGTTCAAATTGGTGTTGTCCTTTCAGTTGATGCTGGGGTTGTCTTTGTTGTTGAGACTTAATAGTCTTTGTAGTTAAAAGTGGAGTTGTCTTTGTGGTAGAACCAGAAGTTGTCTTAGTTGTCTTCGTTGTAGAGATTTCAGTTGTTTCTGCAGTTGAAATTGGGGTTGTCCTTTCAGTTGAAACTGGGGTTGTCTTTATTGTAGAGATTTTTGTCGTTTTTGTAGTTGGAGGTGAAGTTGTCTTTGTAGATGACACAGGAGTAGTCTTTGTTGTAGACATTTTAGTAGTCTTTGTAGTTGAAAGTGGAGTTGTCTTCGTAGATGACACAGGAGTAGTCCTTGTAGTTGAAACTGGGGATGTCTTTGTTGTAGAGATTTTAGTAGTCCTTGTAGTTGAAAGTGGAGTTGTCTTTGTAGATGACACAGGAATACTCTTTGTTCTAGAGATTTTAGTAGCCTTTGTAGTTGAAGGTGGAGTTGTCTTTGTAGACGACACAGGCGTAGTCTTTGTAGTTGAAACTGGGGATGTCGTTGTTGTAGAGATTTTAGTAGTCTTTGTAGTTGAAAATGGAGATGTCTTTGTGGTAGAAACAGGAGTTGTCTTACTAGCCTTCGTTGTAGATATTTTAGTAGTCTTAGTTGTTGTTATTGGTGTTGTCCTTTCAGTTGAAACTGGGGTTGTCTTTGTTGTAGAGATTTTAGTAGTCTTTGTAGTTGAAAGTGGAATTGTCATTGTGGTAGAAACAGGAGTTGTCTTAGTAGCCTTCGTTGTAGAACTTTTAGTAGCCTACGTTGTAGAACTTTTAGTAGTCTTTGTAGTTGAAATTGGTGTTGTCCTTTCAGTTGATGCTGGGGTTGTCTTTGTTGTTGAGATTTTAGTAGTCTTTGTAGTTGAAAGAGGAGCTGTCTTTGTGGTAGAAACAGAAGTTGTCTTAGTTGCCTTCGTTGTAGAGATTTTAGTTGTTTTTGCAGTTGAAACTGGGGTTGTCTTTGTTGTAGAGATTTTAGTAGTCGTTGTAGTTGAAGGTGGAGTTGTCTTTGCAGATGACACAGGAGTAGTCTTTGTAGTTGAAACTTGTGTTGTTGTTTCAGTTGAAACTGGGGTTGTCTTCGTTGTAGAGATTTTAGTAGTCTTTGTTGTTGAAAGTGGAGTTGTCTTTGTGGTAGAAACAGGAGTTGTCTTAGTAGCCTTCGTTGTAGAGATTTTAGTAGTCTTTGTAGTTGAAATTGGGGTTATCCTTTCAGTTGAAGCTGGGGTTGTCTTTGTTGTTGAGATTTTAGTAGTCTTTATAGTTGAAAGTGGAGTTGTCTTCGTAGATGACACAGGAGTACTCTTTGTTGTAGAGATTTTAGTAGTCTTTGTAGTTGAAGGTGGATTTGTCTTTGTAGATGACACAGGAGTAGTCTTTGTTGTAGACATTTTAGTAGTCTTTGTAGTTGAAAGTGGAGTTGTCTTCGTAGATGACACAGGAGTAGTCCTTGTAGTTGAAACTGGGGATGTCTTTGTTGTAGAGATTTTAGTAGTCCTTGTAGTTGAAAGTGGAGTTGTCTTTGTAGATGACACAGGAATACTCTTTGTTCTAGAGATTTTAGTAGCCTTTGTAGTTGAAGGTGGAGTTGTCTTTGTAGACGACACAGGCGTAGTCTTTGTAGTTGAAACTGGGGATGTCGTTGTTGTAGAGATTTTAGTAGTCTTTGTAGTTGAAAATGGAGATGTCTTTGTGGTAGAAACAGGAGTTGTCTTACTAGCCTTCGTTGTAGATATTTTAGTAGTCTTAGTTGTTGTTATTGGTGTTGTCCTTTCAGTTGAAACTGGGGCTGTCTTTGTTGTAGAGATTTTAGTAGTCTTTGTAGTTGAAAGTGGAGTTGTCATTGTGGTAGAAACAGGAGTTGTCTTAGTAGCCTTCGTTGTAGAACTTTTAGTAGCCTACGTTGTAGAACTTTTAGTAGTCTTTGTAGTTGAAATTGGTGTTGTCCTTTCAGTTGATGCTGGGGTTGTCTTTGTTGTTGAGATTTTAGTAGTCTTTGTAGTTGAAAGAGGAGTTGTCTTTGTGGTAGAAACAGAAGTTGTCTTAGTTGCCTTCGTTGTAGAGATTTTAGTTGTTTTTGCAGTTGAAACTGGGGCTGTCTTTGTTGTAGAGATTTTAGTAGTCGTTGTAGTTGAAGGTGGAGTTGTCTTTGCAGATGACACAGGAGTAGTCTTTGTAGTTGAAACTTGTGTTGTTGTTTCAGTTGAAACTGGGGTTGTCTTCGTTGTAGAGATTTTAGTAGTCTTTGTTGTTGAAAGTGGAGTTGTCTTTGTGGTAGAAACAGGAGTTGTCTTAGTAGCCTTCGTTGTAGAGATTTTAGTAGTCTTTGTAGTTGAAATTGGGGTTATCCTTTCAGTTGAAGCTGGGGTTGTCTTTGTTGTTGAGATTTTAGTAGTCTTTATAGTTGAAAGTGGAGTTGTCTTCGTAGATGACACAGGAGTACTCTTTGTTGTAGAGATTTTAGTAGTCTTTGTAGTTGAAGGTGGATTTGTCTTTGTAGATGACACAGGAGTGCTCTTTGTTGTAGAGATTTTAGTAGTCTTTGTAGTTGAAATTGGTGTTGTCCTTTCAGTTGAAACTGGGGTTGTCATAATTGTAGAGATTTTAGTATTCTTTATAGTTGAAAGTGGAGTTGTCTTTGTGGTAGAAACAGAAGTTGTCTTAGTAGCCTTCGTTCTAGAGATTTTAGTTGTTTTTGCTGTTTAAATTTGGGTTGTCCGTTCAGTTGATGCTGGGGTTGTCTTCGGGTTAGAGATTTTAGTAGTCATTGTTGTTGAAAGTGGAGTTGTCTTTGTGGTAGAAACAGCAGTTGTCTTAGTAGCCTTCGTTGTAGAGATTTTTGTTGTTTTTGCAGTTGAAATTGGGGTTGTCCTTTCAGTTGATGCTGGGGGTGTCTTTGTTGTTGAGATTTTAGTATTCGTTGTTGTTGAAGGTGGAGTTGTCTTTATAGATGACACAGGAGTCGTCTTTGCAGTTGAGATTAGTGTTGTTGTTTCAGTTGAAACTGGGGTTGTTTTAATTGTAGAGATTTTAGTAGTCTTTGTAGTTAAAAGTGGAGTTGACTTTGTGGTAGAAACAGAAGTTGTCTTAGTTGCCTTCGTTGTAGAGATTTTAGTTGTTTTTGTAGTTGAAATTGGGGTTGTCCTTTCAGTTGAAGCTGGGGTTGTCTTTGTTGTTCAGATTTTAGTAGTCTTTGTAGTTGAAAGTGGAGTTGTCTTTGTGGTAGAGATTAAAGTAGTCTTTATAGTTGAAGGAGGAGTTGTCTTTGTAGTTGACACAGTATTCACTGTGGTTGTAGTCGGTGTGGTGCGACAAATTGGTAAATGAGGAAATATTGTACAAAGGTTACTAGTTTCTGTTGTGGTGGTGGTTGGCGTTGGTGTTGTCACTGTGGTTGTAGGTATAGTAGTTGGCATTGGTGTTGACACTGTGGTTGTTGGTAGAGTAGTTTGTGTTGGAGTTGTCACAGTAGTTGTAGTGCGACAAGGTGGTATATTAGGATGTTTTATACAGAGGTAACTAATTGTAGTTGTGGTTGTTGGCCCGCCTTGCCTGAATTAAATTTGCCGTAATCTATCTGAACGGCATTTAAATGTTGCCATGCAAAATGCAAATATTGCAAAGACCAGCAAATATCTGAAAAACTGATCATTTCTCTAAGATATTTTTGTGTCGAAATTGACTTTTGAGTGTCGACTTACCATGGCGAGCATGTGAGAAGTACTGTTCTGTTTCGTTATGCTAAGCTATTTATATACAAGTCGACAAAGACATAATATTGGTATGTGGAATATTTTCTTTTCTAATTGCTTTTGCTGTCAATTACGTACTATATCAAAAAATGACAGCAAATGTGATATATATATAGTAGCCATGGACACTAATGTGGTCTTTGGTCTTTATATTATTAAGCAAATAGCGTTCCTGTTAGGTCAATAGTTCTTCTATTCCACACTTATCTGCTTTTGTAAATGTGTGTGGATATATTCAAGAAAACAATTTTTCTTTGAGGTAGCGATAAAAGAACTTTCAATATCCAACTTTTGTTTACCTGCGGATTTTTCATTCTGAGGAAACCTCATTATGTTGCCTTTTTGTAGAGATATTTGTCGTTTTTGTAGTTGAAGGTGAAGTTGTCTTTGTGGTAGAAACAGATGTAGTTTTTGTAGCCTTCGTTGTAGAGATTTAAGTTGTTTTTGCAATTGAAATTGGTGATGTCCTTTCAGTTAAAACTGGGGTTGTCTTATTTGTAGAGATTTTAGTCGTCTTTGTAGTTGAAAGTGGAGTATTCTTTGTAGTTGAAACTGGGTTTGTCTCTGTTGTAGAGATTTTGGTCGTCTTTGTAGTTGAAAGTGGAGTTGTCTTTGTTGTAGAAACAGGTGTTGTCTTTGTAATCTGCTGTAGGAATTTAAGTTGTCTCTTGGTTGAATAATATATTTTGTCTTTGGAGTTGAAACTTGAGTTGTATTTGTGGTTGATTCTCGGGTTGTCGATGTTAGTGTGTGTCGTAATTTATCAGGACAGAAAAGACTTGAAAAATTACAATGATCAATAAAAACCTGAAACTCTGTTATAATCTTAGAATTTTTAAAGGAAAAGTCTATTCTTAAGTCGTCACATACCATATCGAGCAACTGAGAAGCACTATTGACTTTTCGTTGAGCAAAGCTCTTTATATAGGGACAGGGAAATGTATAGCAGTGCAAAGATAGGTGAAATTTTCTTTCTCAATTGCACTCGCTGTCAATGAACTTCAATCAGATTAGAAAACTAACCTGTGCAATATATATGTCAGCAGTAGACAGTAATTTATTAATTTTATCAACTTAAATAAATTGTTTTGAAAGGTCAAAGTTTCCCTTGCAATGTTACAAACATATATCTGAAGGCTAATTTTGTGAATGTGAGCGAAGGTACTACAAGGTCGCCGATAAGGAAATGCATTTTTAAGCATAGCAAGAACTGCTGAAAGATTTTGCATTGCTTACAATATATTTAAAACTTTTATCTAGTATTATTTTAATTAATGTCAATATAAAATAAAATATTGTTATAGCTGCAAATATGACCTCTGATTCTGTCTATTTTTATCGAAAGTAAATATATGTAATTTTATATTACAAGTCAGTTTCTGTACTTTAAACCCATGCAAAACGGTTTTAATGTTCTTGCGTTTATGCATGTTCAGGCAAAATGTGGCATAGAAACTAAGCAGGACGATTATTCGCCTCTGTTTGAATGCGAAAACGTCAAAAGCTAGTCTTGAAATTTGAAATATATATTCTACTGCTCTATAAAATTAACGTGCAGAAAGAATTCTTTTACTGTCGGTAGCAAGTCCTATTTACATACTAATTTTATATGAGAGTATATAAATAAAATATAGTATGTAGGCTGTCGTATTGTACATTAGGAAAGTTAAACTATTTTGATAAGACCCCAAACAAATTTTATCCATTTTTGTGTTGAAACATTTCATAGGATTAAATAAATAAATCTAGAAGATAGTCACGAATTAACTTTTAAGAAGTAAAGACACTGCTTAAGAGGCTCAACAAGCGACACATATATGTATGGATATTGGCAGAAGGATGTTCTATTACGCAGCTCGGCGCAGGCAATACATATGTTGATCAGTTCAAAGCGCTACATCACTTCATATGGCTGTGTTAGGAATTACCTTTAAAAAATTTTGTTCTTTGAGAAGAGAAAACTTTTTTGTTGCTCGCAATATCTTTATTTTGCACCTTAGATACTAGCAAATTATTTTTTTATACGGTACATTATAGCTCTGGTAAAAATGAAAAGAATCTTATCAGCTGATATATGTATGTCTGCAAGTGAATTATGTCTTCGGTAATGCGAACATAGCTTTTATTTATTGCTTCTATTTTAAAAATTAAACAAAGTCGAATTAATCGAATAATAACATAGGTTCATAATGACAAATCGCTTGCAAGTAACATTATTTTCGTAAATGGTTATAGTTTACATATACCATATTTATATATTTATAGTTTAAACAAAGATTATTCCAGTTTAAGTTTCGTTTAAAAATATTGAAGGTTTATTTAATTCATCTTTCTTCAAATGCTTTTAAATTTAGATCGTTTTTTAAATATTTTTTGTAATCATACAACTTTATTCGACTTTTGATGTTGTTTGACTGAGGGCTTTCCAATGGAAGCCAAAAGGCCGAGGTGGTGGTAGGTAGGGTGGAAGTCCAGGCAACCTACCAGGCGGTAGGTGGGGTGGCAGCGGTAGGTGGGGTGGCGGCGGTAGGTGGAGTGGCGGCGGTAGGTGGGGTGGCGGCGGTAGGTGGAGTGGCGGCGGTATGGAAAGCACCGGCAAAGGAAGCGGAAGAGGAAATGCAGGTATATGGTGATTATGAATGTGGTGATGATTGTGGTGCTCGTGCTCTCCTCCAGAATTCACTGTCGTTGTAGGCAAAGAAGTTGGAGTGGTTACTGTGGTGGTTGAGATTATGGTTGGCGTTGGTGTCGGCACCGTAGTTGGCGTTGGTGTAGTCACTGGGATTGGTGTTATTACTGTGGTTGGCGTTGGTGTTGTCAGGGGCGTTGGTGTTGTTAGTGTGGTTGGCGTTGGTGTTGTCAGGGGCGTTGGTGTTGTTAGTGTGGTTGGCGTTGGTGTTGTCACTGGGGTTGGCGTTGTCACTGGGGTTGGTGTTGTTAGTGTGGTTGGCGTTGGTGTTGTCAGGGGCGTTGGTGTTGTTAGTGTGGTTGGCGTTGGTGTTGACACTGGGGTTGGTGTTGTCAGTGTGGTTGGCGTTGGTGTTGTCAGGGGCGTTGGTGTTGTTAGTGTGGTTGGCGTTGGTGTTGTCACTGGGGTTGGTGTGGTTGGCGTTGGAGTTGTCACTGGGGTTGGTGTTGTTAGTGTGGTTGGCGTTGGTGTTGTCAGGGGCGTTGGTGTTGTTAGTGTGGTTGGCGTTGGTGTTGTCAGGGGCGTTGGTGTTGTTAGTGTGGTTGGCGTTGGTGTTGTCACTGGGGTTGGCGTTGTCACTGGGGTTGGTGTTGTCAGTGTGGTTGGCGTTGGTGTTGTCAGGGGCGTTGGTGTTGTTAGTGTGGTTGGCGTTGGAGTTGTCACGGGGGTTGGTGTTGTTAGTGTGGTTGGCGTTGGTGTTGTCAGGGGCGTTGGTGTTGTTAGTGTGGTTGGCGTTGGTGTTGTCACTGGGGTTGGCGTTGTCACTGGGGTTGGTGTTGTTAGTGTGGTTGGCGTTGGTGTTGTCAGGGGCGTTGGTGTTGTTAGTGTGGTTGGCGTTGGTGTTGTCACTGGGGTTGGCGTTGTCACTGGGGTTGGTGTTGATAGTGTGGTTGGCGTTGGTGTTGTCACTGGGGCTGGTGTTGTTACTGTGGTTGGCGTTGGTGTAGTCACTGGGGTTGATGTTGTTACTGTGGTTGGCGTTGGTGTTGTCACTGTGGTTGTAGTCGGTGTGGTACGACAAATTGGTAAATTAGGAAATGTTGTACAAAGGTCACTAGTTTCTGTAGTGGTGCTAGTTGGCGTTGGTGTTGCCACTGTGGTTACTGGCACTGTGGTTGGGGCTGGTGTTGTTGGAGTTGTTACTGTGGTTGTAGGTATAGTAGTTGCTGTTGGAGTTGTCACAGTAGTTGTAGTGCGACAAGGAGGTATATTAGGATGTGTTATACAAAGGTCACTAATTGTAGTTGTGGTTGTTGGCCCGCCTTGCCTGAATTGAATTTGCCGTAATCTATCTGGACGGCATTTAACCATTGCCATGCAAAATGCAAATATTGCAAAGACCAGCAAATACCTGAAAAACTGATAATTTCTCTAAGAAGTTTTTGTGTTGAAATTGACTTTTGACTGTGCGACTTACCATGGCGAGCATGTGAGAAGTACTGTTCTGTTTCGTTATGCTAAGCTATTTATATACAAGTCGACAAAGACATAATATTGGTATGTGGAGTATTTGCTTTTCTAATTGTTTTTACTGTCAATTACGTACTATATCAAAAAATGACAGCAAATGTGATATATATATAGTAGCCATGGACACTAATGTGGTCTTTGGTCTTTATATTTTTAAGCAATAGCGTTCCTTTTAGGTCAATGTTTCTTCTATTCCACACTTATCTACTTTTGTAAATGTGTGTGGATATATTCAAGAAAACAAGTTTTCTTTGAGGTAGCGATAAAAGCACTTTCAGTATCCAACTTTTGTTTACCTGCGGATTTTTCAATTTGAGGAAACCTCATTGCAAAATATAAAAATAAGAAAACAAAATTTTGTTTGTGGGGCCAAAGCAATTTGATGATACAGTAGTTGTACCTATCTAAAGCATTGTCAATATAGTTTTTTACCAAGTAGATTCGTTGGTTTCTACAGAAATATATATCCTGAATAGGTATGCATTCTTCAAGCTGTAGGATATGGATTCTTCTTTGTTTTATAATACCTTTTTCCAAAGCATGAAATGAAGAGCCGATAAGCAAGCCTTGAAATAATATTTTCAACTATAGCATTACAAATCAACCTTTTATCATAATTCTTTTGGCTACTGTTCCATTAACATCTATATATGTTTGTGTAAGTTTTTATGACTGTCTGCAAGCATGTGAGTATACAATTTGATTTAATAAAAATATAATAATAATTCTGTACTCATATGTCTTATTGCAGGCTCTAGTCTTTCGTGTGGTTATACATTTGTGATATCGTTTGTGTGAACTTTTGGCCTCTGACAATCGAGGGCGCCATGCAACCCAATCAACACTCACACCATTCGTTTGCAAATATGCAGTTCCTATATTTGTGAAGAACTTCCCTCAAGAGTAAGAATCTTGACGTTCATTTAACATCAATTAACTTATTTCTATTAGCGATAACCGTCTTCAATTACCAAGATGTGCTCTCCTTGCTATTCTTGCTGCAATCCCTGTTGCGGCCCGTGTTGCAGCCCCTGCAGCAGTGCCTGCAGTAGCCCCTGCTGTATCCCATGTTGCAGTCCGTGCTGCAGTCCGTGCTGCAGTACCTGCTGCAGCCCCTGCTGTACTCTGTGCTGTTATATATCCTGTGACTGCGCATGTTGCTCAACATGCTGTAGTCCCTGCATTTATCTATACGACTGCAATGCATGCTGCATTGACAATGGCTGGTGCTGTTAGGAATATCTTCCGAATGAAATCTAGGTACTCGCCCAAGACTACAACTTGAGACTAGAACAAAGCTAGCGTAAATATTTAGACATACAACCCAAATTTTCAGTGTAATTTAAGCAACCTATTAAAATAGAAATGCATACAATATATACTTCTTTCGTTTGAGATAGAGGCCTACTTGATGTAATCCCTCAATCTAAACTATGTGAAATAGTCAATATAGCCAAAAATATATTGCAATATAAACTAATTGACACACAAACTCGGCTCCCACCAAGCCATTTACTTTCATAGTTACATATAAAGGATGCACTCCTTCTATTCTCCTAATGCATTGTCAATTTTATGCAAAAGCTGTTAGCTGCTGGGCAAGCTTTGGCCATAGATACGCGCACGGTCCTTCAATTTGATTTGCTGAGTCGCAAGTTTGGCTCGGGTTTTTGGGCATGGAATAGGCCTTAGGTCTGCTGCGGTTCAAACCTCCGTGTGTTGGTCTACACTAATGGAGCATGGCGTTTGCACAGCTCTGCAACGTATACAATTTTTTCAATTTCACAGTTTATTAATGCTATTTAGTTCCTTTTACCGTAGCTACCTGGGTAAATTTGCATTTCCCAATGGCTTACCATTTTAAGCGCTTGACAAAATAAATTAAGAAATTTTGTAAACCGATTTTTACACTTTTTCATTGCAGTATAATAGAACAGAATAAAATACAATATTACAAATATATATTAACTATATATATTACTTTCATTCTAAACTTCACCGAAAATAAAACTATAATTACCAATTATTGAGCTTAACTAATATTAACCTCTTCGGAGAATTTTCAGTTAATGAATAAATATAAATATTTATAAATTTTTTGACAACCTTTTTATATCAAATGCTCAATGTCAAAGAATTTTATTTAGGATTCTCTTTCATTCTGCCCATCACATAAGTAGATCTTTTTATAATCGTCGTTTTTATGCACATATATAAACTCATCTCTCTGTCATATATGGTGTCTATGTAAGAGGATCTGCAGCTTTAGCTGCCACTTGCGCTATATATAGCTACGCACACGTTTGCACCTCCTTGTACATAGCCATAGCTCAAAGATATGGAAAACCAATTATCCAAAATGATGGCCAGTTCTGTTTGACGTTCGTGTGGGCTGCCGAGCTTCGCTTACAATTACCAGCCACAAAACAACAACAAGCCCAACAGATTTACTTGGCTGATGTGAAAGCATTGAAGTCAATTTTAACAACGAGTCGCACTCAATGCAATAGCTCGCCTTTCTGCCCTATAAGCAGGTGCAAGCCCAAGCACATGACGCACTGTGACCAAAGGAGTGAAATGTAACAAAGCTGGCCAAAACACACAGACCCAAAGTGGTTAGGGTGAAGTTCAGAAGAGGAAATCTGTATTGTTGGATAGCTTCGTGTACAGAAGAGTGTGTGTACCATTGAACTCTGACCCACATACTTTAATATTTAATCATATTTCTTGTTCATGTCAAATAAACGGCTCTACTACTATCCATCATATTTCTTAATATATTCAATCGTATTAACTGATTATATATTTTCTATATATGTTTCTTTTTTGCATGAAGAATTCGTTGTGCATGAAAAAACGAAGTCCAGGGCAATTTTATTATATATAAATTGTATTTTCAATTAGATGTTTCTATCTATCTATATCGACAAATATTGAACATTATTGCCTTTTGGTACCCTTAAGAGTTATGACTGCTTCAAGCAACTTGGAGCTTCGTAAATTTCAAATTTCAGCATACTCACATTTTCTAAAATTCCCTTAAACGACGAGACCCATTAGCAGAATATTTCGAAAAATATTCTGGGCCATTTAGGCTGTAAATTAACTTTGGATCCCTAAAGTGAGACACTTTCATGAGGTGTTTTAAATATTTATCAAAGCGAGCGAAATTATTAACTACTGAAGGCAATTAATCTTAATTGAAACGATGCCACAAAGCGTTGCATGAATTTCGTATGCAGCCCGAGTAGAAGCTTTGAGTCCAGTCTTAAGCCTGTGCCGGTTGCCTATTTAGAATGTCCAAGGATTGTCAGCAAATCAGGTGCACTACGTGATGTGCTTTCGATAAAGTGCACGAATAAAGGAAAATCGCCGAAAGGAAAAAAATGAAAGAAGAAAACTTTTAATGCGCTTAGGCGACGAACGATACACAGCAGAAAATGTTGAACGGTAAATGGTAAACAAAATCAGGAGCAAGCCAGACCACAGAACTGCCAGCACTTAAAATCCTCCTTCTGCCCAGCCCCGAAACACCGCCAACCATCCAAAACGACACCGTGCGTGAGCAATTTTTCTAAACGAGATGCCAGGTAAGACCAGGAGCAGCAGCACGTTTCGGGTGCGATTGCTGGACATGGTTGCTACAACAAGATGTTGATAATGATGATAATCATCGTCATCGCAATAATGATGATGATGGTCGGTTAAGGATTATTTAAGTCATACCGAAGTTTTGCCAACTAAGGTGGGGCCGACCTTTTCGACGAACATTAAATATTACAAAATACTTAATGCACTTTTCTTTTGGGCTCAATTGGAAGGTGCTTAATGGACATTAGGCTGGATATTTCGCTAATGAAGCGCATCGTTGTGCATTAGGTGACATTAGTTAGGATCTGCTTGCCAGTTACGCGTAATTTTTTGAGTACATGGCCGAAATTCACTTTCAATTCCCAAGTATTTTTTGACATTTGGAAAGACAACTATTTCCATTGCTTTCAACAAGCAGAGTAGGCCAAAGTTATAACAAAATATAAATTTTTACCTAAACTAAAGAAAAATTTTCGTGTAGTCACATCTGCTACAACCAGATAACATTTGAAATCAACTGTTAGGAGTTAGCCAAAATTGTAAAGCGTACACAAAGTGCCCATCTGAAAATTATAAATTTCCAAATGGCCGCCAAAAATATTAATAAAATTAACAGTATGAGCCTTTTTGGCTTAACCAAAAGATTCCCAAACAGTAAGTGCCATAGCTTGGACAGCTTGGGCAGATTCTAATTTAAATTGCAGCTCCTTATTCAGGTTACTCCGCACATCGTTATGTGACATCTTTTAAGCAATTGAAGAAACCAATACCCGAACCCAATTACTCCAAGTTCTTAAGCAAAAGCTCTGCAATTAGTCTGATCCATGAGGAAAGATCACGACATGGTATGCCCATTACAGAGAAACGGCTTGAGAGCCACCTGGCTGCCGAGCAGATCCGCAAATGCAATGAGATACTCAAGGAGCACTATCTACAGAGGCGGAAACTGCAAGAAAAAGTATTAACTGGAGAAGACTTACAGGAACCCACTTTGTCAAGGAAACTAAAAGAAATCATGGCCCATGAGGTTATGAGCTCAACTAAAAATCATTATAAAGTCGAAAATCTCAGGCGGTTCCATGGTATGGAAAACAACCGCTGCTTAGTCGACTTTAGGCCACAGACCAGTGGCTTTGTTAGGCGCTGGCAAATGAAGATACCATTACGTATGTTAAGTGAATATGATCAGCAGCATCTAAGCGAATTGGATAAGACTATATTAAGCAAACGAAGCCGCAAGGTTGAAAAACTTATAAAACCTCCTGAGAAAAAAAATCAGGAAAAACTGCACTTAAAGAAAAAGAATGAGCCAGAAAAAATTATATCTAAGGAAAACAGTAAGAACCAAAAGATGTGGCAAATCGGTAAGTACAGATTCCACAATACAAATTGAGAGCTTGAACTGCAAACAAGATCTTGAAAAATATAAATATTTCTGTAAAATGTAGTTGCATTCTAAATTGAATTCCTTTATATCGTTTCAGGTTCTCGCAAAATTCCACGTTTGGAATAATTGGCAACCCTACAAAACATGAATAAGATTTGTATAAATTCAAAAATTTATCAAAATTGCAATTTTGGCGTCCAATATTTGTAAATTAGTTTTCGCCGATTCAAAGAAATATAATATTCCGTAGAAATTAAAACGTAAATCCTTTTAATTCATAGAATGCATAGTCAAACGTTAATTGGAACAAGAAAGTTAAAGTGAATAAGTGTAAAAGTAGAATTCTTTTGTTTGGTTAGTATGGCAATGACTTGCAAAATCCAAAATGTACCCATTCAATTTGGGGACCCTTGGATTAAGGCTGTGAGGGCAAATGTTAGGTCCGATACAAATAACTCAATAAATCTCTATATTCAGCCGAATAGACTGACCATTGCTCAAAAGCAATACACCAGCATTTTTTGCAACCTATAAGAAATACATTTTAATATCCATAAAAATGCCATTATCATTATAGTCTTCAAAACATCTTTAAGAGAGTAGCAAATATTTTGTTCACTTTTGCAAGAAAGCCCATAAAAGTCAAATAAGACTTTTGTTCAAGCATAAGAAATATAAATTTCCAAAGATTGACAACCTTTAAGCAGTACGTCCTCCAGAGCCTCCCCTGGGCCGCACAAAATGTTGGCAGAACAATTAGCAAAACATTTGAGTGCCCAGCTTAACGCACCACTTAGCCGCCGAGAAGTGCACATAGTAGAGGCACCCATTTAAGATGAAGATACACCTACACAGCCACACATTAAACATGGTCGAAAAAATTAATTAAAACTTACCTCAGTGAACTGACAGCCAATTAAAGTTTACGCAAGAGACACGACAACAAGTCGAGCAGCAAGAAAAACAGCTGAAACGTGGAAGAGAGTAGACAGAGAGAGAGAGAGAGAGAGAGAGAGAGGAGGGGCGTGGTACAGACGATGAGCAAATGTAACGTTCAACGCGCCATTAAACGCGCTGCAGATCAGTGGGTGGCCAGCGGGGGCAAGCAGAGCCATAGGGGAGAAACCGTTTATTGGCCAAAAGCAAACAAACAAAGGCCAACAGAGACCAAAAGGCAAACAATAAGCAGCAGCCGAGAAGCTGCCGCAGCAGCAGCAGCAGCAACAGCGAAACAAAGGCAAAAGAGGCAAACGAATAAATACTAGAAAACAAAATGGAGTGCGCCCCACACCCCCCCTGTTACCGATGGACAGGATGTGACTTGTTTGCCTTGGACTTGAGCGGCAGCCGCTGCAGCAGCAGCAGCAAAACAATTAACAATCTCCGTTTGTCGTAATTGACTCAAATGAGCGCAAATAATAAATAAAACAGTAACAGTAACAGCAACAGCAAGAGCAGCAGTAACAATAAAGGGAACGGGAACGCTAACGGTAACCGTAACCGTAACAGGCAACGGCAGCGGCAAAGATAGCAAAACAAAGCCAAAAACCGTTGACAATGACGATGGCGACTTTGCCGCACGAACGAAAATGTCCCTCGGCTAGTGATGTGAGATTGAAGACAAAAAGTGGAAGATAGGATTAGAATACATACATCCCCAGTATACCTCTAAGAGATATATACACTTTTCATATCATATTAGTATAACTGCTTCTGACATCTGTCTAATAATATTTTCACATTCTTAGTTATCAAAGCACTGTTGTTAAAATTGGTCATATATACAATTTGTGAAAAGGAATTATTTAAAAAATCCAGCTCATATTTTTAAATACTTGAGGATTTCAAGCAAAGTCAAAATGAGTATCGTTCCAAAGAAGTATTTCTTATTAAAATCTTACTTAAACTTGCCAAATATAAGCTGCATGTTTTATTTGAGCACAATATAACTTATGTCGGATTTATTCAAATTTCGATTCCTTGCCTTTCATAACGCATCTTTTCTTCATTCAAGATCGCCACACTTTGCTACATTTTCATCGGGGAACACATTTGTGTCTAGTTTCTGAAACATTTTCACGCTGTCCTCTCTAGTTTCCGGAGGTCCTTTCATCCCCACATGTACGTCTTACTCCTGGCGTTGACCCATAAACGCTATGTGCGAGCATCTGCACGGAATGTTCACGTTTGCCTGCAAAGAAATCACGGCACGGGCTGCATTTTTGTCGAGCCTTTGCTTCGATTGTTTGCACAGCTTGTCAGGACTTCCCTTGTCAGTGGGTTGGATGTTCGGATGTTGAGTCCTGTAAGTGGATATCTTTGGCTAAGTGCAGCCAGGACTGGCTGCCATTCAGCCAACAGCAGAACGCTCCAGTTTTGCCCAACTGTTTGCACTACATATTGTATTTTTAATTATTCAAGTTCTCGAGTGCAGTTGCTGCCCCCCCGCCAGCCACTCCACAGTGGGCATTGTATTTCCACAAGTCCGTCAAGTATGGCAGTACGATGGGCATTATACATAGTGCTCCTCGCTACTTAACACCCTATTAAGTGGGCAATAACAAATGTCAAACACATGGCACCTCCCCGGCACTTGATTCAATCTGAACAAGGCGCGTTGTCTATTATATAATACAAATTATGTTCTCTTTTGTATTTATTTTATTGCCACCCACTTAATCCTTTTGAAGGAGATGTCGCGACATTTAAAACTCTGCAGAGCATTTAATTAATTATTAATTGAGTGCAGAGCAATAAGAGCTTCAAATATACTTGAACATCATTAGAATCTACTTAATTATTTTGAATATAGAGTATTTACTAGCCAGTTAAAGAGAACGCAAAATCTTATAATTTTGCACTATAGCTTAGAATCCATAACAAACTATTTTAAGCATTCCTTAAGAATCTTTTTAAGACGGAATGGGCTCAGAAGACAACGTCTCATAATATATCTATATATGAATGGTAAGGACGACAGAAAAGTTGAGAGGATATTGATAACACCTGCCATTCTCCCCAATCGATCAAAATCAACTTCCCGTTTTCCCTTTAAGAAAACTTCGATAAACCCTTACACAACTAAAAAAGATTCATTTCAAAGGCAATATCTTTGCCGCACAATCTTATAATAATAAAAATATAAACACAACTTAGGGAAGAGGGTATATTTTAGGTTTTCATTTTGGGGGTCTAAGGATAAATGAAGATATGCCGCCTTAAATTTAAAATATACTTCATAAAAACATGGAAATTTACCTACCTTACTTAATATATCCAATTGAGATTCACTTTTCACCCAAACAAACTGCCGAACATTTCTATAAATTAATACTGATCTGGAATTAGAAAGTTTTTATAATGTAATGTAATGCTTTTATTCCATTATACAATTTTTATTCTTTTTTTTTTTATGTACAGAAAAAAACTTGATCTTAATTTATAATCTCCGAATTTGTTTATAACTAAATTTTGAAAACATATATTTTTTCCCCATTCTTAATCGGTACTAAGAATGACAATTTCTAACGGTTGTTCTATCCTTTCTAAAAAAAATCCAAATAAATACTGTTAGTCTTTATATTTGTATATCCATTTGCGCCTAACTGCAATCCAAATATACTCAAAAATTATTATTTGTGAATTGAAATTTATACATAAGCAATTACGAGCTATGCCACAACTGGGGCACTTGTCTAGTGGTAAAAGGCTAAACAGCATGTTGGCAGTGCCTCTTCTTGCGGATGTCTGTGTATGCTTTTGTGTGTGTATGTGTGTGTATGTGTGTGCCATAGACCAATTATGCGCACATTTCATGCATAAGAAAATTCAATTCCACGTTCATTTGCACATGCAAATCAAATTTATTTGCGGCAAGCACTCGGCACTTATGCAGGACGCGACAGGACGTGGCAGGACAAGCTGGAGACGTTGCTACAGATGGGGGCATGCCACTAAAAGTAACTGAAGCTGTTGCCTGATTGTTGTTGTAGTTGTTGATGCCGACGGCAGCAACAAAAAAAACAAGTGAGAACTATCTTGTGCAGGGTGACCGACTAAGAAATACCCTGTGTCCCGATTCGAGCAAACAAAATCAAAATAAAAAACTAGTAGTTTTTATTGATGAAAGGTATATAAAAAAATAACTATTTTTAATAGGTGTTTGGTATCTTAAGATTCCAGAATCTCCGAAAAATAATAAGACTGTGCAGTTATCGACAATTTGAAATTAACTTCATCTGCGTATGGCATACAGATACATATAACTAAAGTTAGTTGTCAGACAGGCAATTGGACTGACGCACGGACATGGCTAAATTGACTCGCCTTTTGGGGCGGACCCATGACATATGCTTACACATATACTCTAAAAGAGTTGGAGATACTTCCTTCTGCTGCAATACACCCACTTTAACACTTTTTAATGGGTACAGGGTACACCAAATTTGTGCTCTTCTGCCGCGAACTTTGCAAATGACGTTGATGATGAGTTGCAGCCGAGACGAACCTACATTGCGAGTGCCTGCTTTCCGTTTCACTCCCACTCTCTTTCCTTATCTGCTGCTCGCACTCTCTCACTTTCAATGTCTTTCATTCATTCATGCAATTTTCAATATTTCATTCAACTGTTAATGTCACGCACTTGAAAGGCGCTGAAGGTATTTCAAATTTTCAGACACACTACCCAGCCCTCAGTTTGTACTTTGTATAGAAATGCATTTATACGGAATGTTAATTTAGTTAGTTTGCATGATAATGCGTAAGCTGCCTCGATGTGTGTTGCCTCATCAGCAGTTTTTGTGAACATTTTGCTATTTTGTTCGCTTCTAAATTGACATATGTAAGTATAAGAATTTAAAACGAAAACAAAATTAATACCTTTCCTTTTGCAGAGACAACGAAAGCTTCATTTATTCGTTTTAATTGTAGCTGCTCTCTCGCTCTCATGCTCTCAAGCTCTATTATGCGCCTGTATTGCTTGTGAAAAAAGCTCTGCTCAATAAACATATTTTTTCTTATTTATTCCATTTAAATAATGGAAAAATAATTCACTATTTTATATATATATATGGAATTTAACAATACACACGAAAAAAACGCGTTAAACCGTTATAACTGTACTCCGTTGGCATCGATTTTATTAACACACGCGAAATATAACAACGATCAACAGAGCAAACGCGCACAGACTAAATACACTCATTATGCAGGCGCCTGCACTAAGCCGACATTCGCACTAATACAATAATAGAATTCATTTGTTAATTCCGCTCCCACTCTATCCGCAATGCTTGCGCTCTTTGTATAAGCTCTCTCTGCTAACATAACGGGATCAAAAACGTCACAGCATAAGCGCAGAGGAGCCTCATATCATTTCGCGCTCTGCTAGCAGCTGCAGCTTGCACTCAAAACGGAATTAAGAGAATACTCTACGGACAAACAGACGCTCAAAGCATTTACAATGTCCACACTTTGTGGCCTCTCTGCCACTATTATATTCTACGCTCTCCCTCTTCTGAAACAGGTGTATGCATGTTTATATAAACACTAAATAAAAATGAGTTAAAAAGGGAGTTGATCTAGATTGTTTGCCTGAGAATATTATTTGGAATATTATTTGTTGTGTTTCATAAGTAGCTTGGTTTATGTTCCTCTCACAGTCAAATATAAAAAAAGCTTTATTCGGAACATCGTCATGAATTTTAAAATTGAATCTGTATACCATATTTATTATGCATTAGTGAGGGGCATCGGAAAGAAGAGGCACATGCGTGTCTGTGTGTGTATGTGTGCTTATAATGTAATGCAATGTAAAATAGGTATAGGTATACATATGTATATTAATTATATTTTTCGTCGAACCTAATTTTGGTTCTTAAGTATTCTGATTCCGAATTAGCCAATGATCAAATAATGATCATTTTTTCTGAGAATATATAAAACTATTTCTTAGATCTGTCCAATATTACAAAATCTATTATAGTATAAACGGCAAAGCGCCACACTAAAAACTCAAGCGAAGAACATTTGAAGAGAGCGCAACACTTACAAGATTTCATTTTAGGACATTTGTCTTGGGGTGCTGTCATTTCCGGTTTGCGGCCATTTTTAAACTCAAGGCTTTTTCAGTGTCCACTCGATTGGAGCTGAGTCAATATGGTAAGCGACTGGCGATTCCATTAGCCGTGTTTTGCAGTAGACCCACATTTAAATTATTGAAAGCAAGCTTGGAGTGGGCTAAAATTGCTGTATACCCTGTTTAAAGTGGGTAAAAAGGGTATTATGGTTTATATATATTGGCGAAACAATCGTTTGATTGTCCGAGCGCTAAAAATTTAAATTTTAAACGTAGCTTCTCCTGTTTTATGCACATATTAGGTTTGTTTCACGTCATCAGAATTAGCTCGGAGCTAAAAGAGCTAGAGACCTATGGCCGTTCCGTCAATAAATTGAAATAAATTTTGAATTGGTCTAGCGTTGCTTTCATACAGATCGGACTTTTAGCACCGAAGTAATTCAAGAATAAATTTCCAATAGAGTTGGACCAAGGGACGAAGAAAGGTAGAAATATATCTGGGCTTATGTGTGTGTATGTGTGAGTGAAGTAGGACGTTTTAATGTTTGCTACGCTAGTTGAATGAACAGGGTATCTGCTAGTCGGGCACTCGCAACTAGTGAACACTTGCTTGTCTTAACTTGGACTAAAACGCTTTGGTCTAAAAGCGGGCGGCCTTATCATTAGCATATCTGCTCTCTAGGGGGGGGGCGTGGCTCGGGAGTCGCTTCAAGTGGCTTAGCTAAATGTGTCGCGCGGATTTGGCGCCCCTTGGCGTGCACCCCCAGCCGCGCCAGGACCATCCCTTCCTCCTCCAGTCGCACTGCTCGGTTCAGTGTCAGTTCTTGTTCTTCATTGTTTGCACGCGAGTTTCCGCCGCAAGGCTAATGTGATTTTTATTGGATTTATAAACTTAAGTGTCAACTTCCGGACTTGCTGCTCGACTTTTCTTGCTTTTTTCTTAGCCCACCCCCTTCCATCCTTCACCCTCTTACATTGACTGCAATTTGCATTTTGCGTGGAAAATTTAAACGCCATCTGAACTTGCCATTAAGTTCGGAGCATAAATATTATGACTCCAGCCAAATGTTTTGGTTTTCCTTTTCTTGCCAATTGAATTTGCATTGTTCACCGTTCGACTTGGACTTGGACTTGGATTTGGCAGTTGGCACTTTTTAGCATATTGTAATAGAGTTCTAACTCTCCCACATGCAGACGACAGTCGTTCGTTCGGGCATTTCGCCGTAGTTTGGCAGTTTGCTTACAAAGTTTTCCTTTCAAGATGTTCGACAAACTTCGACGCACTTCCTGTTCCCAGTGTTTCAATGTTTGTCTGTCTCTTTCAGCTTACGCGCTGTTCATTTGTTTGCATAATTAAATTAAACATTAAATTAGTTTAATTTGCCTGCTGGAAACGTTAGTTTGCCCGTAATTGAAGACATGCAACAAAATTCCTCAAATGCTATTTCCATTGTGCATAGTTTTGCACTTTCGAGCAACTTATTCGCAGAACTTAATTTTGCCTCTAAGTAATAATTACTAGCAACAAGTTATGCTCCCAAAATGCTAGGATTTAAGATATTTGACTGATTGACAAAATCTTAAAAAGAAAAAATAAAGCTTGCCTTTTGCTTAAGGCACATATGAAATAGATAGATTTTGATTTAATTAATCAAATAATTATTTGAAGAATAGTCCCAATTTTTACACTATATTCAACTGAACACAAATTATTTGTTTCTTGTATATTCCGAAGGATAAAAATACCAGAAGAAAAACCTGGAAATGTCGATTAGGCCTATTGAAGCTGCTTGGGCCCTATTCAATATTTAATATTTTAATAATGTTTCCATTTCGAGCCTAAATGCAATATATTTTTAAATCGTAGCTTTTTCTTTATCGAATGTAGAATCCCCAATAAAAATAAATGTTCATATATACATATATTTAATAATATTATTAGCCTTATTTTTAATCAAATTAAATAAAAGCTATAAGATTCCTTGTTAAAAAAAATGCAAATAAAAATAGATTAAAAAAATTAGACAATAAATACATTTAAATATAAATAAAGCAAGAAATAACTATATAAATAAAATCATAATCAATGTTATCAATAAATATATGAATAAATACTTCTAAATTAACTATTGACTTTGCTGAATAAGGTTTATTTTTATTTAAGTTCCTGGATCCTATCGAAATGGATATCCACAACAGACCTATCACTTTTAGGATCAGCAATTTTTTCATATTTTTTCGCATTTTTTGCGTACAAGGCTTAAAGCAGCAGGAACGTGCTTTTGCTTTTTCGTGTAGTACAAATAACCAAAAAGCCTAAAGCACGCTTCGCTTCTCCCTCTACTCGCACTGGCACGGCCACACACTCACGCCCACCCACACACACAGCCTTACACACACACATATGCAGGCATATAGCCACTTCAATTAGCGTAATTAATTCGGTCTTTTGGGTCTCAAAACAAAAATGGCAAAAATAACCAAATATGACCTGGCCAATTCGGCAGTAAATGTGTGACAAAAATGGAGAGAGGGAGCGAGAGAGAAGGACGACAAAGCAATCGGCGTGTGCGATAGAGAAGTCGGAAAGAGATATGAGTTTTGGCGGCTTGTCCGGCACGGAAAACCTTTGCTGATGCCATCAGGCGACCAGCAATGAAACAACTGACAAAGGGAAGAAATTCACTGAACCTGATGGCGCGATAGTTTTATACATGCCGAAAAGTATGCTATGCTAAATTTAAATAAATCAAAACCTGAATGTGGAATTTAGTATTAAATAAATTTATATATGTTATTAATTAATGTATGTTATTATTGATAAATTATAAACAAATTAGCTAAAAAAAAAAGAATTTAGTATTAAGGCGAAGGAGAAGAGTTTTATTAGAGCAAAAGTGGGTAAATAGGTATAAAATTAATACTGTACATGGATCCCTTTACAGCTAACATACCAAATTAAGTGGCTCCAGCTCTAAAGATCTCTTTAATTTGATATAGAATATACCAGGTTGAATTATTGATTATATTTACGAGTTTTTAAAATATAAAAACAAAGCAACTTTTATGGATTGACGCTTTCAGACAGACAGGAGGACAGACATATATATACATTTAGCTCCTTGTACCAATACTTTATAGTTTCGGATATTCCCTTTACTACCTGTTATATACTTTTACATAGTTTCATTACGACCCTTATTCCTCACAAAAGCTTAGAACAAGTTTAATAATAATCTAAGAAAATAATCTTTCAAGGAATAATATAATAAAAATTCTAAATATATAGAAAATCAGACCCAGAATGCATTTTAAAATTATAAACCACGAATATCTTTACGCATATATACTACCTTGCCAACAATCGATGACAATTCTGTACTTAGTTATATTAAAAATCAATTGACCATCCATTAAAATCAAATAGTTGCCTTTGAGACACACATTTATGGGGAGAAGAAATACATTTCTAAGTACGTTTCTGAAATCCTTAAACACAAATTAATGAAATCGAAGTACGTAGAATACTTCCCAATAATAGGTATAAATTTTCGAAATCCTTAAACACAAATTAAAGAAATTTAAGTTGTTAGAATAATGAGTAGTTTGCAATAATGAAACCACCGCAATCTTCAAAATATTTGCGCAAAATATTCGCATTCATTGCACATCATTTGCCCATTGAGGCATGAGGCATGAGGCTGTGGCAGTGGCAGTGCCCAGTTAACTGGGAGGCCAGTTCTTGACTTGAGGCATTGGAGTTGCCCCGAAACTAATGATGACGTATCGATTGGTTTATCTGTTGGTCTGCTCAGCGCTTTATGCGGCCAATGCAATTGGGGAAAACTGTGTTTGCAGTGGGGTGTGGGAGAAATCTAATGAATGCGCTCGTCGCGACTTCTGCTGAATCGCTGGACGTCGATTTGTTTTCATTTACTCAAGTAAATGCGACGGGCTGCTCGTATCTAGTCTGCGGCTGAGTTTTGTCTCCAGCGCGCGGAAATCATTAAAATTTTCCGGCATATTTGGCAGCATCAGAGATTGTAGCCGCAACAAAGGCGAAGGAACGCTTCGAAAATTCAATAACCACAAAAGCTTTTTACAGCTTTTTTTTTTCTCTCCCATGGAAACTAAGCTACCCACTCCCCTCCCCCCTCACAGGAAACTTCTTTTCGGCATTGAAGTGTTTCTTCTGCCAGGGCCCAGACCAAATCGCTTTTAGCCCTTTACGAAGTTAGGAAACGTTGGCCGGCGGTTTCCTCAGCTGCTTTTGCTGCTGCTGCTGTTGATGTTGATGCTGATGTTGATGCTGCTGCTCTTTTGCCATATTTTCCACTTTGCCTTTTGCGCGTTAACCCGGTTAACAAAAGGGCGCTGAATATTCCCACAGCTCAATCGAATTTTGCTCGAACCAATTTGTACGCAAATCATTTTATCGGCCACCGCCACAAAAGCGCCACCTACCGCGGGTAATAGGTAAATGTATGCGTTTGTCCTTTTCGTATACCCTAACATTGGGACAGTCTATACGACTTTTACTATTGAACTCTTATAATCAAAGAATATATAAAACATAACCTTAAAAAGCCTTAATTTAGGCTAATATTTTAATAAATAAATCTGTTATTTCCGAAGGAATTACTTAATTCAATTATAAATATTTAAATATTATTTAGCCTGTATATTCAAGTGTTTTTTATTTTAGTTTTATATAAATTATAGGACAAACTATTAAAAATAATTAAAATTAAATAACTTTTAACGGACCTACCATAACCCAGTAAAAATTCATATTTAATATTTAATTAATATTACTCTGAAGTGTACTTGCAATTCGTTTAGCTGAATTGCTTTTATTGTTATTTAGTTTATTCTCAACTGTCATCCGGCGACAATGGCCGTTGACAAGGACAAGGCGAAGGGTCATAAGTGAGTTGGCTGCGTTTGGGTCCTGTTCGGTTGTCCTGTTGTCCTGTTGTCCTGTTTTCCTTTTACATTTGCATTTGCCATAAAAATATGATTGTTGTGTTTTCCTTTATTACATTGGCTTTGTTTGCCGCACACCCTTTAGCGCTCTTGGCAAGAAAAAAAAATGGAAACTTGTTTATTTCTTTTGCTCCTTGGCTTTTCTTTTATTGATGTACAAAAAAAAAAAAAACCAAGAAGAACTAGAATAAAACAAGCCACTTGAACATGGCCAGCGGGAATTGACGATTTATCATTTATGATGATGATGATGACGTATGCAGCTGGCTTTCTCTGCCCTGGGAAAGCGCTGTCCCAAACAACTTTTGGACTAATCTTCACAATTTTCCAGCAAAAAAAAATCATTTGAACAATTTGCATATTTATTTAAACTTTCTGTGCTTTTTGTTGGTAAAGAAATATTTTTATTTTAGATAGCAACTGGAGGATAATCGCTCTTTAAACGCTTGGCACATGCCAGAGGGTTGTGTTCTATATATGCAGGGATTTTCTTTTGAGATTTTAAATTTATTACAATGCAAGTGCCAACTGTAAAAAAAGTTAAAATGAATAAATAACAATTTTAGATACTACGGACCATACAAAGGTGATGATTATCCGACCACAAGACATTTTCTTTTTAATTTTTCAGAATATGAAGTTTATATGCAATACATCAAAGCCCATACAAAGAATTTTTTTAGCTTTTTTGTTATTGCCACAATTCAAAAAGGCTAATAAAAGCTAAAGTAAAATAACTTCCCCCCACTTGGTCGCTAGCTTCCCAACACTATCATCTTACCCTTCCTTCTCAATATTCTATATTCTAAAACATATTTCATACATATTTCAATAACTTTTTTATCCCTTTTTTTTCTATTTTTTATATATTCCAAATTAATATATTCAATTAAGATTATTATATATAGTATATAGACTACTATTTTCTCTTCTTTTTAGCTGTAGACTCTTATAACTTCACAGACAAAATACATTTCGAAAAGGGACAAGCATATAAAATACCTAGGCTTTGGAAAGGTCACCAAAACCATCAATATTCTTATATTATATTCTTATATATTAAGTAAATCAAATTATAAATATTCAGTCAGAGGTCGAGTCCTCGAGTAAACTGAATATGTAAAAATGTAATATGTAATGCCAGCATTAAAATTAAAAAAAATAATAATAATACTAAATAAAATAAAATATATAAAAATACTAAACCAAAAATATAAATCAAGGTAGCAGCTATGCAACATTTTAGATTTTGCATAGTATATTTAAATTTATTTATTTATTGTAAGTTATTTGTTTGTAGACCATCAATTCGATATCTCAAACTAGTTGCTCCACGAGCTACATGCACCATTAATTGCATACAGACGCCATAGCCTGACCAGGCCAGAGCCTGATCATCCGCCTGCCTGCCACGCCCCACTGCGAACCATAAATAATTACTTCAATTAAGCAATTCGTCAATGTTGCGATTTTGGTGGCTTTTCGTGCCAAAAGCAACAACAACAACGACTATAAAATTCCAAAATTTTACTTTATTTGCACATAAATTTAATTGAAAAACTTTTTTGGTATGCGGGGAGCACTGCCACGCGATTGTGCGAGTGGGCGTGGCATGTGGCCAGCGGCATCGATTGCGGCCAGTGCCACAAAGCAATTGAAGCAATTTTAGTTGCAAATGCCAAAACAGAAGGGACCCCCCCCCCTGCCCCACACAATTACAGCCAGCGGCCCCCTCCCTCCGCAGCCCTATCTCTTGCTGCTAGCTGACGCCACATATGTCGCACACAGACTGAAGCTAGATTCGTGGCCAGCCAACTACCAATATGACTTAAAGTTTTTTGCCAGAAATTTACTTTGGAACAAATTAAAAGTTCAAGTTCTGACTCGCCGGGGTCCACGGACCGTGTGAAGTTCTACAAGAGACGTCCAAAACTTTGCCAGCCATCCAACCCACTCGCTCGCTCGCTTCTTCTCCTGCTCTCTCTCTCACTCTCGCTCAATTCTCACAGCTCCTATTGTATTCCCTACTGCATCCCCAGCAGCACCCATTCCTTCACCCTTCACCAACCCGCTGCACTCAATGTTGTACTTTGCTTTTGCACTTTATGCACCACCGCACAATCATTAAAGTTTGACGGACTCCAAAACTGTCGGAACTCTCTCTCTCTCCCTCTCTCTCTCGCTCATGGCTCCCCCAGCACACCAGCTCAAGATCCAAAAAGTTTACACGCGCTGTGGCTTCGGTTTCGAATTGTGTTTGTCATTTGGTTCTTGGATTTCTGCCTAGATTCCTGCATGGCCTCCATGTGTTTGCCGTGCTGCCAAGTCAGCGGGTGTCAATTATCCCAGCAATTGCCAGATGGGTTCTGCTGTTTCTCAATTTCCAACTAGTATAATTGGCATATCTAAATGTAGGCCTGCTGCAGTTCCTCAATAAATATTAAAAATATAACAAATTTCCAAACGACATGAGAACTACTAAGTAAATTCCAGGCAATTCCCTGGGAACTTTCGAAGCTCTGAAAAATTTTAGAATATTTTGGAAAATCTTAATCTAAATAAACCTCTTGTTGGTGGCCTATTCAAAGTCCATAAGCCGTTTTTAAATATCATCAAAATTATTACATATATCTTTTAACTCACACCATCTTCCAGGTGCAAATGTAAATGTATGCAGAACTAGAAGTTAATGAATATTTTTTTAAAGAAAGAATATTTTCCTTAAGCTCTTAGTCGTCATTATTTCAAACTTGGTAATATGAACATGAATAATAATATGAATATGTAAATAAACAAATAAAGCCTCTCTTAAGAACATCACGAACAAAGCGCCCTAAGATTAAAAATACGCATCTGACATTTTTCTCTGTCAGTAAAAACCGATCTATTCTTTTTTACAACCTTTGTAAAAGGTTTTATAATCTTATCATGAAATGTGTAACGCAAAGAAGGAGAATTCTCCGACCCTATAAAGTATATATATTCTAGATTCTAGAGCATCAACAGCCGCGATATAGCCATGTCCGTCTGTCCGTCTGTCGCTTTCTATGCGCACTTGTCTCTCAGTTTTAAGGCTATCATCTTAAAGCTTTGCATAGGTTGCAGGAATATGCCGGATCGGAGCACTACATCACTTGTTCTTATATTGCAAAATATTTTGTTTTCCGACATATTTCAATCATGATCTATGAGTGTGTCACAAAATGTGTACCGCAATAAAGCAGAAATTTGCAACTCCATTAAGAATAAAGATTCCTATTTAAGGCAGTCAAATGGGTTGATTATATAATATAGCTGCTATATCGGACAATCGGACAAATCATGAGTCGAAAAATATACAAAGAATAGTAAATAATTGATCCCTTATATTTCTCTAATACTTAATCGTTGGCATTGCAGTGAGAATTATTCTCTTCCGTTTCTATGTTAAAATTTCTTTCTTTTTTTCAGCCAGCAGCTGCACTTATATGGCACAGTATTTAGTAGCATTATCTGGATACTACTATCTGGTAGCAGTTTTTTCCTTTATAAAATTTGGCATTAAATCCAATTTTTATTTTGGCATAATCATGTTAACGTGCCACATAGTTAACTCACACACACAAGAGCAGCTGCACACCCGCACAAAGTGTAAGCTAAATGAAGTCGGTAAGCAGACTGTCTAAAAAATAGAACCCCCCTAGGTGTATGCCAGTGGTGAGGGCTTGAACTAAAAGGGGGGGGGCGTCTAAAACCCATAAACATGTTGATTACATTTGCAAGATTAAAGCAGACATAATCAATCTCAGCGATTGCCTCGCTCGCTGACTGACTGAATGACTTGGCGTGGCCCAAAGCGAGGCGAGTATTGGCCAGGAAAGGTTTGGGGTGCGGGAGAGCGAGAGGGGACAACAGACAGCAACATGGCAAGGTGTAAAGCGCTTCACTGACATCGCGCTGACACAAAGAGCGACGTTTGATTAAGCAAAACGCCTTTGGCAGACGCCAGGACATGACACCGACATTATAACCCTCGACGTGCCCCTTTCCCCCCTTCCACACACACACCCACATATTCCCCTCTGCCCGCTGTAAGCCCCCGCGCTCCGCTCGTTCGCTTTGTGCTGCTGCCAAATGCAATCAGATTACACTTCGTTTGGCGTCTCTTTTTTTTTGTGCTCTGCTACTAAATTGTCAGTGATAACACAAAGCGCAAAGTAGCGCAGCATAAAGCAGAGCAAAATAGAGAAAAAATTGGAGAAAATGTGGGGGGGAGGGGGGGGCGTGGGAGAATATTATGCAAAGTTTGCCATTAAATATCAAGTATACGACATGGTCAACTCAAGGAACCTCTTTGTGGCCTACAGCCACGCACTGCGCTTATCTGTGAATATCTTGAGACTATAGTTGAGTGCGTGCGTGTTTGTGTGTGTGCGTGTGTGTGTGTCTGCAACGCATTGCCATTATGTACATTATAATTTGTTGCGCCTCGAGCTGTTTGCTTAGTTACACTCGGCGAACAGAAATCGTAAAAATGCCACGCAAAGATTGCGAGAAATACAGACAGCAGCACCTCCCTCGCTCTCTCCCACTCCATCTCAGCTTGTCGCTGTATGCGTAAAACTTGTATATGTATTTCATGACATTTGTATTTGTATTTGTTTTATGTATGGCCTGCCACATGCACGTATAGTGCGTGAAATTGCTAAAAGAGAATATCTCGAAATGCTTGGGTTGCCTTTTCACCTCACTCTCTCTCTCTCTCCCCTTTCTCTGATTCTCGCTGCCCGTGCATGTTTATCATTATACGTAGAGTTGGCTTGACTAGCGGGTAGTTATGCCTGGGCGTTGGTTTCGACTCGCCTCGAGCTGTCTCTAGTGGGCGTTCGCCCACTCTGGGAGAATGATGACGTTGGCTCGCCGCTCGAGCAGTCACTATTTCGTATGCCAACACACAGATATTATACAATACTCCTTCCTGCTGGCGTTTGATTTGAAGTTTGGTTTCTTTAACAAGCAGTAGGTATTTTTCATATTGCACAGGTCCTGATTAAATACAACTGCTAGACAAGCTAAAAAGCTAAAGTAGACACTTTGTTTTTAAACAACACGGAACTTGTGGTCAAAGTATTATACTTTAAATTCGAATAGTAATGCCAGTCCAACGCGGATTTAACAATCATACAGTCCGACTTGGCTACGTCGACTCGGCTGTTTAGCTTATGAGATTTATCTGATTTAACTGTATGTAACATACATTTGCACAGATTCGTTATACCTTGCTTTAGTCATTTTAGGAATACAGAGCACAAGAGCATCATCTGTTTTTTATTTTAATTTTCTTAAATTTATATATGTATTGACAATATAATTATCCAATATTGGTATCATAAGCTAGTTATATTTGAGCGAAAAATTTATACAAAACAGAACAAAATTAAGGCAATATGCAAAAAATTTAATTATATGAATTATATCAAAGTACATCACGAGATGACAAAAGAACAGCCTAACATGCCTATACCGATCAGTTATACTTTCGTACTCAATTGAAATTGATTTAGCTGTTTTTTATATTTTCTCAACATTTTATGCTTATTTATGGTACACACTTTTCCACTTTTTCTTCTAAAAACTTTTATAAATTTATTCATATTTCTGTATGTCAGCTAACATCGTTTTTCTTTCCCCTCACACTTTCACTCTCATCTCTGAAATACCTATCCCTCTCAGAATGTCTCATTTCTTAAATGCCTACCTTTCTTTCTTCTGACTCTCTCTTTACCCCTCGCTCTGCACGCACAAAAGTAGGCAACGTTTTATTGAATTCATACGCCACGTTAAACGCTTCATTGTGACGCTCTTAAATAATTAATTTTTATATATATTCCTGACCTACCTGCCACAAAAGAAGAGCTGTCATTGTTTTTACTCAACATTTTAACCTCATTTGTTTATTTTAAATTTTCCACAGGCGACCTTAAGATAAAGTCGAGCCCCGCCTCAGATGCCAGAAACCACTTTTGACTGATGATGGGGCTCAGCGCTGTGACTTGTCGACTCTAAAATTAGCTTGCCAAAAAGTCAAGTCAACTGAAATATGTAATTTCGAGTCAGTTCCATGCGCGTAAATGGCCTGACAAAAATTTATACCATTCTCATTTACTTTATGGGACATGTCCCAACCTGCTACTATATCAAATTGTCAATTCATAACCAGAAATTATTGGAGTACATTTCGGGTGCAGAGAGAAAATTTGAATTGAATTAAATGAATATTTGACTCTGAAGGACCTGGCCCCCTTTTGAAAGAATTTGCCTGAATGGACAAATCTGGGATACAAATTTTTTATAAATAAAATAAAAAGCTGCAAGGGGAGCAATAAAATGAAAATATTTAAGATAATCAAAAGTAATATACTATGCATAAAATAATTGTAACTAAAGTTAAATTATATTTATATATTTTCTTTTCATATTTATTTTTATATTTTTAGTTTACTGCTCCGCCAGCAGCGACAATTGTATAATTGTATTATTAAATATTTTTAAAACTTTGAAGGTAATAAAAAGTAGTAGAAATTTTGCAAATTCCTTTTTAAGAAAAAAAAATTAACTTTTAAATTAATACAGTTTTTTGTTAAAATTCGTCAAATTGATAGAGTTATAAAAATAAATTTAATTTTAAAACGTTTACTGTTCAACAATTATTATTTTTTCAATACGAAAAATTAAAAAAAAATTAAAAACAAATCTGAACGCAAAGAGTTCTAACTTACGGGCGACCCTTGTATAAATTAAAACCCATTAAGGTCCTCTAAAACTATCTTAATTGGCAGTATCATCTATCACTTGAGTCTACCTTAAGCAATGAATAAAAACGAGACAACTTTGTAAGAATATAAATAAATTAAATGCTATATTACATATGAACACAATGCATAACTCAATGAAAGAATTGCATTAAAAATGGTACACTTTACTTTTCCACACATATAAAATGGTATATATAGTCAAAAGGCTGCCACTTGAGAGCTCCTAAGTGCATCAAAAGTATTCAAATAAATCATTTAACAATTTTAAAGCCATACAACTTGGTCGCCTTCGGCTGCAGTCAAGGACCTTCGACCAATGGCTCCAAGTTGACAATTTCAATATGTGAAGCAATAATACAAAAACAAAGAAGAGCTCAAGATACCGAAAAGAAAAAAAAGAGATGCCAAAGTCAAACGAAATGAAAAACCATACAGAAACTGACACAAAAGTTGTAAAAATGCAAACAATAAATCAACTTTAGCTGCAATTGGACAATGTGCGAGCCAAGGGCGGGGGAGAGGAGACGGCGCAATGAACTGGGCGGATGGATCTATGTGAGGACACCCAAGGGCATTCGGAGGGGCAGGGGAAGGGGCAACAGCTTGACATAGACGCAGACAGTTGCATGTTGCAGGCGTAGACAAGAACAATGCCGGGTAAAGTTTTCCTTGCATTTTCCTTGCCTTTATTCTTTTTTTGTTGCGGAAGTGCAAATCTTGTCCGAGAAGAGGCAGACGGGCTGGTTGGCTCAGGCAAAGATGATGTCAACAAAAAAAGAAAGAAAACGAGGAAACCGAGACGAGGAACTTGGTCAAAGTAATTTAGAAGCAGTTTATATACAGAGCGGCCAGCAAAGTTAACACAAAACTGACCGCTGAAACAAACAAGAACAACAACAATAAAACAAACGCAGTAGGAGGCGGTGGATTTCCGCTTCCGGTCGGAAGGAAGTGCGTAGTTGGTAGTCTCTAAAATTGAAACTAAAATAAATATTGAGAAAGTTGCGGGTTTCAAGTTGTAATACGACGTGACAAGGACTCAAACTGTTCAAAATAATTATGTGCTTAATTGCTTTTGACTTAGGTTTCATTTACGCGATAATATAAGAATAAAATATTATGTTATTAATATTATACATAAATATATACATAAAAATGTATTTACTATATAAAAATCATTCATAAAAATCCTTTTTTATAAATCAATCCCAAATATTCAATTTCTTTAAATTAAATTATCGCCTCAATAGAAATAAAAATAAAAATGCATATCAATAGGTTTAATGATTTAACGTCGGGATTTTTACAGATACATACATTTCACCTTACTACTGGTAGGCCAAAGATTTGCATATTTATTTTTTAAAGCGAAAATTTTAATTTCATTTTATTAGAATAGTCCAATGATACTAAAAGTTTATCTTTATCTTTATCTTTATCTTAGGGGCGTAGTTCCCATGGCAGCTTCGGAATATTATAGTTCGATGCCAATAAGATTTTCATTGTTATAATTTTCTTTTTATATTTATATTCCGATGGTGATTAAAGTTTACCTTAGATATATTAAAAGCGCATCCAGAGTATTAATAAATAAAAACTTTATTTTTGACCCTGCAGCTACAGAGTATAATAGTCCGATGCCAATACGATTTCGCTCTCATATTATTACAATAATCTAATGATAATAAAACTATATATATAAAGCCCATACAAAAGATTGATAAATCAAAATTTATTTTCGACCCATATTTCCTAAGGGAATTATATTATCCTAAAGAATATTATGGTCCGATGCCAATAAGATTTTGCTTTATCATTCATGTTAGTTGTGATATGATTTAGTAGACCAATGCCAAAAGACTTTGCTCATATTCCAAAACTAAATAAAGCTTATAATTAATATTATAATTGATGTAAAATATCTACAAATAATTTGTTTTGTATAAAAACTGTTGTTCGGGACCTAACATATATGACTTTATTTAATACTAGCGGGCATAACCCGGCCTTGCCCGTGGCACGTATGTTAAAAATTAACGTTCTCAAAAAGCTTTGAAAATGATTTTGAAACTTATCGGACGGTAAACAAACATATAAAAGTTTTCCGCCAATTTACCACTGTTGCGAGTGGAATTTCCCAAATCGCTGAAACACGTATTCATTATATTCTTATGTAGAGCTTTGAAAATAACTTTGAAGCAAATCGGACACAACCTTAAGCTTCGCCCAAAAAATCTTTAAATCGCATTCCCCCCGAAGAAGTTTGAATTCTGCGAAAAGTGTGAAACACGTATCAAATGATTTTTCTTATAGACCTCTGGAAATGAATTTGAGCGCGAAAAGTCACCCACCAAATCTTTGACCTCCATTTCCACGAAGGAGGAATGGATTTTCCTTAAAGTGTGAAACGCCCCTCAAATGAATTTGAACAAAGACTTTTGAAAAAAAATTTGAGGCCGATCGGATGGTAAACAAAAAAGTTACATACAAACGTTTTTCGCGATTTTTTCACACTTGCGGGTGGAATTTCCCGAAACCCCGTCTTAACGTGCACCTACATCACATAAGGTAGCTACAGTGAAAATTTCAGCTTCCTAGCTCTTACGGTTTGGGCTGTGCGTTGATCACCAATCAGTCAGTCAGTCAGTCAGTCAGTCAGTCAGTCAGTCAGTCAGTCAGTCAGGACAAACAGTTTTATATATAGAGATAATTAAGTTTATACGTAAAAATACTTATCGACACCTCTAAATATTCGGAATATTCCGCAAAAATAAACAAATCTGGCTAACCATACCGACTTAAATTAAACAACTAAACTAAATTTAATCAATAAAGCTTTATATTTATGTTCAAAGTTGAAAATGGCTTCATTAATGCAATACGCATTTCTCAGGAATAACCATACCCCGACTTCAAAGGCCCAAGGTTAATTCCTTGAAATCTTTGAAAATCTTCTTAAAATCCGTTGTGATGAATTCAAGGGCTGTGTCGACTTTGTCTGGAATGTGTTGATTATGTCTGAACTCTCATGGAATATGCTGAAGTTGTTCTCACGTCTTATCAAATTTACTTATGACGAGCACAAATGCTCAATCAGCTGCAATGCGAGTGCCAACGTATTGCTAATTAATTTGATTTCGAGTCTTGGTCCAATGCTAATTAAGTTTTGGCCGAAATGCAGGCGAGCGCACAGCTTGGCCAGAGCTCAGGACATGGGCCAGGACATGGTTTTGGACAGGATGCAGGACTGCATAACAATTCATCATCATCAAAATCAAAGTGCATCACGTCGCAGCTGTAGTCGAAATATTGAAGCCTTGTCGCAGCGCAATCCGAAAATCATTTTCTATTTTGTATTCCCGTATGTCAACAGGAGTAGGGGCGGCGGCGGCAGCGGTGGGTGGGGCTGCTGGGTGCTAGGGGAGCTGTACTTATTTAAACAATAGTTGTCCCTGGCAGGACACTCGTTCAGCACTAGCCGCAGACAATTGCTTTGGATTGCTTCTGCCCGCCGAGGCGTACATTACATTAGACGAGTATAAAGCACCGAGAACCACACAACTCACCCGCCCTCCCCTCCCCTCCCCTCACCTCGCCAACCTCAAATGGTTTCAAGTGCAGTCCGAAACCGCAAGGCAAGACAAGACAACAACATGGCCATAGGGAGACGGGAGTTGGGACACGGGACACGGGACACGGGCACGGGACACAGGACCCGGCACATGGTACATGAACAAGGACATGCAGATAGCCATTGTGCAGCGAGAGGCGCACTCACAGACAGACTGACTGACTTGACTGCCAGCCTGTCAGGCATTTAAATAGTCCTTCTGTTGTCCTGTGATTGTTGCATTAATTAAAGATGTGCTGCATTGTTTGGGGCCGCATCCTGGCAATTGTACGATTTGCTGTCCTTGTGGTCCTGGCAGCTACGGCGGCGTCAGCTCATTGTGTTTTGAATTAATGTCAAAGGATTTGCGTAATTGGGCTGTGTCCTCACCAAGGAAATTAACAGCAAGGCCTGACGTTTGACACTTGCCAGCCTCAAAGTGAGCTACGCTCAACTGATTGTAAAACAAGTCGAGCAGCATTCACAATCAATCAAATGTTAGTCCTTTAAAATGCTCCGCAATACGTATAACAACAAGATTAAATCTATTAATAATGTTAATAATAGTAATATTAATAAAAAATTAAATACAATACAATAATAATAATTAGATTTGTAATAACAATAATATTAACGATAGGAAAATTCGTATTCTTGTAATTATTTCTATTGCGGAGTCCCTTATAATATAATTAATACATATAATAATAATTATTAATTTTAATTGTTATTACGATTTGTTTTATTAATATTATTAAGCAGTTTTATTCTTTTTATTGATAATAATAAAATTAATAAAAATATAATTTCTTTAATAATATTTTATGTTTAATATTAGAATTATATTAATAATTATATTTGATTTAGCTGAGTACTCGACTAGAATATGCCCCCACCCAACTTCAAATAGTAAAACACTATGTTCCATATTAGTATATGCATACATACACACACACATACAAACATATACACGCACACCCCAAGCTGCGCTCTGTTTGCAACAGCTGTGTTTTTACTCAGCCCAACCTCCCGCTCTATGGAAAATTGATTTCTAAATAGGTTTTTTGTTGATTTTCATGAAAATCATGGAAAGCTCTGGGCATACAGATGACATTTAAATGTGCGCATAAACTTCAAATTAAGTTTCATTGATAAATGCTTCAATATTGAAGAATGGGTAAATACGGAGATGCTCTAAAAGTTATACGCAAACCAATTTACTAGTCTCCATTTCTTAAGACTAGTTATTGATATCTACATTTATCGATTTTAATATAATTGAGGGGCTATCGAAAAAATATAAATAACTTCTGTGTTCTTTATATAAGAATCTACAATTTGAAAGTCCTTAACTGTACAAGTATCTGAGAAACTCACGCATATTAGGAAAAATATTTATATTATAAGGTAGGAGATGTCTTCTTAAGCCTTTTGCCTGCTCAGGTTGATTATATTCTCACATTCATGGTTTTTTTTAAATATTGTGAGAATTAAGTGAAAGAGACAATGAATTATAGGCACGATGTAAAAGCCTATCGATATCGATAAATGACCTATCAATAGATTTTGAAATCTATCAACCAATCTACCATTCAACATAATTTGTAATATTTTAAGTTAATTATATATTATCATAGCTCTGAATATCAAAATGGCCTTTCATTCAAGATTTCATTGTTTAGAGTTCAGGATATAATAAAAACAATTATAATAATTTAAAGTTTTCTTACCTCAAATCTTTTTCAGCGTCCTTCTGACATTTTTCTATTTATATTCCTTTATTTTAATTGTTATTTTGTTATTGTTGTCATTTGTCACGGCCCGACACTTTTACTTTATTTAAATTAAATTGACCTTTGCGCAACTTCAGATACATTTCGTGTATCTTTAGAATTTGTGCATTGCTTTGCATTGAAACTGGTTTTATTTATTTGAATAAATGTCTAAAAATGCAAGAGAAAGCATTTCGATACTTTTTCTAAGCCCTTAAATATTCACACCCGTTTAAAAACGCGATTTTCAATTCCACACTTTTGCTTACTATAAAACAATTTGAATTCTGTAAAAGAAAAACAAAAAATACATAGTTTAAGATTTGCAATTTTTGAATTTCGCATTCAGTTAACTCACATAATATTTTCAGGAATTGCGCCGAAAGTGTCTCATAGGAATACGCCAGTTGAAATATATACAAAATGTATTTTAAATTTTAACTAAATTTTTGATTTATTGATTGCATTAAAAATAGACGCAAAAATACTAAATACTAATTACATATATATATATACTAGAACTAAATTCATTTAAGGAATATAGATAGGTACATAAAAAACACAATTTGTTGTTGATTGTTGCTGCTGCTTTCTGTTATCCAAAATTGGGAATCAAGTTTAAGGAATACAATCAATTTAAAAACCAGGCAATGGAAAAGCTTCTATCCAGTTGGGTATTATATGTTTAAAAAATAATACTATATAAAACCAAGAGTGAATTTTGTGCAAATAGGGAAAACAAATTCGTACGACAAATAAATTCGAACAAATTGACGTATGGTGTGTGTGTCTGTGTGTGTGTGTGTGTGTGTGTGAAAATGCAAGGAATTGTAGAGCCGTGTAAGATAGAGCGCTAGTTAGTCGTAGCGTTAGATAGTGAGTGCTGTCTTAATACTTGAATGAAACTTTAGTAGATGGGGGTTAGTATATACTGCCACGCCCCCTATCTAAAGCAACAACAATCGTAACTAGCTAAAATTGTTGTCTTCTGCTTAACTCACGCAATAATCACAGCTGCAAATTTTCTTTTGACTTTTCTTCTCAGCAATATATCATAATAATATATGTATATGCATGCATAGCACTAGCCATGCATAACATATCATAGGTGTGTATATATATAAATGGGTCTGCTCAATCCTAATTATATAGCACATATAGTCCATGAAGTAGTTTGTTGTCAACTAGTTGATCAACTGCAATAACTAAGCTGGGAAATACGTTTCCTAACTCATATTTTTTTGGGGGTGGGGGGGAAAATGTTAGTTTTTCTTGTTCTTGTTGTTTTTTTAAGTTTAAGGCCACTTAAGTACGCTTTACGATTCGATTAAGTGCGGTTTGATGATATTGAGTTTTTCACCATCAAATTTGATCCTCAAGTGACGAAATTCATTTTGCCAAAAAGGCCGACTTTAGCTTTTGATACTCCAGTATGCGCGAAATGCCATATTCCTGAAAGATCAAAATAGAAGAGAATTAGTTTACTTTCAATATTATGATAAAAACAAAAATAATATTGTTCGAGACAGAAGTTGTACGAAAAAAACAACCTATTTTTGGTATATATGACAGTCATTATAAGTACATAAAGAAATATATTATTTAACAACAACTAATCTAATCTGTTTAGCAATAAAAACTTGTCATTATATATAGATCACAAAATGATTTACTAAAATCTCAATAAAAAACCTTGATAGTTCTTAGAATAATCATATTCATTCATAAATTAAACACTCGAGCGTGAATACAAATATCACACATTCTCAGAATTAAATGTCTTTTATAGTTTTTTGACAAAATAGTTCAGATAAGAACAAAATTTGACCGATTTACGAGGGTTGCACGGGAAGTATTGCCGGGAAAAGAATTTACCCATATATTTTATTATCTAATATAACAAAATACTTTAAAGTTTTTGTTACTGAACTTAAGGCTGATATAACAATAATGAAATATTAATCCATGCAAACATTTTCCACCTAGAGGGTAGGACCAATAACAATATAAATACTGTGCTTATATATTATTATTATACAGGTGTATTATCTTTCTTTATCTAACTAAATTGTCTAATACGTCTCCATAGAATTTAGATATCAAATTTCAGTTTACGATAACAAATATAGTTTTATAGCCTCTTATTAAATCATGTCTATAAAAAACAATACTCAAGTTAATTTTTTTAAAAAAAATAACATTTAATGTTCTTCCCAGCCTAAGTCCCCTAAGCTGACCTGTCGGAACTTAGCAATATAATGCGTTTTATAAAGTTTCTAAAAGTATTTTGCCTAGTTTTTATCTATCCACCATCTGTACTTATTATAAAACTTACCCAATAACCAAACTCAATGGCGGAGGTAACATTAACCACGGACCAGAGGCTCCAGAAGAGATGTGAGAGCATGGTGAATAGCCGTATCTCGGCATCGACCGTATCGAGCTCCTCGACATTGGGCTCGTAATGCTCATCATCATGATATTTCTTCAGGTAGTTGACAATAAAGTCGCGTCGCTGCTGAGCCGTGGCATATTGCTCTTTATAGTGATGAAAGTAGGGGAACTGCGGATTGGTATAGTCGAATGTCCATTCGATGAAGTGATTGGCCAAATCGAAGCCGCGATAGTTGTAGGCGCAATATTCAAAATCAATGATAATGAGATCCGGCTCATGATCGGACATGAAACTGGAGTCCAGTGCAGAATCATCTGTGGTGTCCAATTCGGCGCACGGTGAGGCACTTGGCGATTTGCTATAGGCGAATGCGAACGATTTTTATTTGAAGGGGGAGAAATTTGATTAGTTCAATTTGCAGCAGATATAACATAATATGGCATGGATAACCTGTATGTATTTGGTAATTTGCTTAGGCCGATTTTTACAACCAGCTCAATAAATTTTTACTCAATTTCACGACCGCAGCAAGGGGCCATCTAGAATTTAAGGTAGTTTTATATCGGCGAGCAAGCACATGTATGTATAATATATATAACTTATGGACTAATTTAGCAATTGGCAAATAAATACTGGTTAGCGGCCAACAGAGAAGTATGGAGGTTAGCACAAAACTATAAACAATTATATAGAACTTACTTGTCATCCGTATCCAAATTGCTGTTGCCATCCAGGCTGTCGCCCAGGGTCTCATCAAAGTTGGATCTATGGCAGAGATAAGAATTCAATTAGTATACAAAGTGTATTGTTGAATAATATACGATTGAACGCACCGCAAGATACTTATCGACTCCCTTGGTGTACGCTCTTGACCATTGCTCGATTGCCTTAACAATATGTTGCCCTCCTGCAGATCGTTGTGGCAAAAGACAACGGGATAGGCGCCGGCATCTATCACCGATCTCAGCCAGGTTATCTCCTGCACGTAGTTAATGGAGCGCATTAAATTCCGTTGCTTTTGCAGCACTGTCGAATTGGGCTTCGATTCAATCTTGCCCTTCACAATGCTCTCCAAGCTGGCCAGCCAACGATCCATACAGTTCCAGATCCAATCCGGTTCCTTGGACATCGGTATATTCAGGCTGTGTATTTCGCCCATTTTCTCGGCGATCTTCATCGAAATGCGACCATCGCCCAGCTCTGTGGTCGCCAACGGACGTGCCTATAAAATATGTGTATATTGTTATTGTTATTTTTAATATTTTATACAAATTAAATGTAGGGCAAGACTACATACAAGTCTATACATAGCAGATTGCAGATTTTTTTTAAAAGAGAGAGAACCCTTCTACATATTGGGTTGAGTAGAGATATTGTTTAAAATCAGATTGAAATTAGAAATAACTTTTCTTAACTAAATAAAATTTGATACTACAGCTTCTTCCATTATGTCAACAAAGTTGAAGACTTTCTACAAATAGACCAGCTTAAGCTGTCTAATCTGCCTGTATTGTATTGAAACTCAGCAAGTTAATAAAGAGAAGATCGATTATGGAAACTAACCTAATTCTATTGAATACCATCTGTTAAGATAGTCATATTCTCTACTTTATTATACTACGTAATTATTTAAATTGGCAATATATCTACAGAAGCTGCCACAGAGGCCAAGAAGAAGCGAAAAACTTATCTTATGTCAGGCATAAATATAAATTTAATTCGTATTCAGCTATTCCTCTGATTAGCTTAGGTCTTATATGTTTTCCATGAACCATACAATTTACCTGATCAAAATGAAATATATCCAAATCTTACATATTTATCTTACACATAACAAATTTTCTATATCTCATAATAACAGAACTAAGCTTCTAAAAGTTTTATACAAAAATGGATGGTATACAGATATTTACAAATAGTATATGTACACATATTGCCTATTCTTTAAAGAATAAGATATTTAATCTTAATTTTTAAAAGGAGAAGTTTTTCATGGAAAGCATATGTATATATTCCTTATACTCTTTATGTAATCGAAAATCTCTGCTGCCAGTTATGAGCATTGACACAGAGATTTGATGGAAACTAACCAACTTTTTAATACCTTGCAGATTATTTAAGAACTGTAAAACTAAAGTTGGGAGAAGACTTCAGCAAATGCATTAAGTGCATGTATACTTATATATTCCTGATCAGTGTCAACTATTTTCATTTGTTTGACAATGTGCAATTCTCTGGCTGAGTTTCGTATCGAACTTCCGCATTTTTTCTGGCCAAGCTCGAGGGAATTTTCAGAGCTATTTGCATAGCCAAACCTACCGGTATATACTGCTCGATGCGTCCACCGGGAAAGATGCCATGTAGCTTGGGTCCAAAATTGCGCTCACTTAGCAAGGCAAACACCACGGACTCGGTGATCATGCTCTCCAACGCATGATCGCCATGGGTTTGTCCATAGATGCGCAGTAGAACCTGTTGATAAGAATAAAGTATAAATATTTGCATACCAGACTATCAAGTTTTAGGCGACGGGATTTTATTTTTGGACGGGCACTGACCGACCGATCGTCGGACCTACCTCACGTGGTTCCTGCTTGGGGGTGTGCAGGCGCCTCAGTAAACTCGAGTCGCCGCTGTCGCTATCGAAGCGTCGCCGTTTGTTTGCCTGCTTGGCGCTCAGCGCTACGTCGTCATCATCGTCGGCGGCGACAGACACGGGCACAGGGCTGGGGCTGGTGGCTTCGTCAACGCCCCCGACAACAGTTTGTGCCAAATTTTTGGCCACCTCCGGGGCCACAGCAGCTGCCGTATAGTTGTTGTTGTTGTTATTGTTGTTGTTGCTGCTATTCTTGGCAAATACCGAAGCGGCTATGACGTGCTTGCCAATGCTGACGTTGGCATTTCCTTGCTGCTGTTCCACCTCCAACAATTGCTGCTCATCAAAGTCATCCAAGTCGGGCAGGCTTACGTAATACAAGAAATTCGAGAGGCCGCCACTAAAACGGGGTAACAAAAAAAAACGGTTCGAATTTCAATTATTTTGTGCCTATTGCATATGAGGCCTCTAGAACTCACCTGATGCGCTTTACCACAAGCTGTTCTGGGGTAACCACCTTCCAGCGTCCGGTTAGATAGTCGCGGCAAATGCGAGAAGCCGCTTGGCGAATTTCCTCGAGTGTGGCCTATTTGGGTTGGTGCCAAGAGCGTCAAGTCCAAAAGAGAGCGAGGCAGCGAGAGAGAAACGGAGAAGAGAGAGCATGCGTTTAGTTAAGGAGAGTGGCAAAAAGTGCCTCACGTTTTTCAAATTGACAAAACAAATGTTCGTACTCGTGCCCGGGAGGGGATTTTGGGGGTGGTGTACTAAATATAATAAGTATTTGCATGTGCTTAAAATGGCATATAATTTTGAAGACAGCAAATAAGCAATGTCTTTTTAGAACAACTGCAAGACCTTGAGAATGTGCTAGACAAAATTTTGGTACACATTTAACATGTACTATAATACACATATCAATGAGCTGAAACAAGTGGCATGTTAACTGGTGTGAACTAAAACCGCAGTAAATTTATTTATAAACAGCTTATAGGAACTTAAAATATCAAGTGTGGAACCTCAAATAATTAAAAAAAAAAAAGCTAGATACCTATTAGACATGTACCTAAGTGCTAAGTATATTATAGATGTATATAATAAAGCTTAAGTGGGCAAACAAATAATTATAGATAGCTTATATAAAACACATATAACCAACCGAACGTACAGCAAATCAGAAGTAAGCTATAAAACTTAACCTGACCGACTTGTACTAAAACTTAGGTACTTTGATTTCCAACTGAAATTAATCTGAGAACTGTTCCATAACTGAAATCTACTATACATAATGTCCGGAGACCAATTGATAACTTTGCAAACACGATAGCTAAAATGAAGAGAACGACCCAAGGAAAACTTTGGTACTATCCCAATATATACTAAAAAATTGGTTTTTATTAAGAATCAAGACTTGAGACGCAAAAAGGTTTAGACAACTGTCGTGTACTAAAATGGGACTAACATGTACCTAAAGTAATAAAGCGAAAAATTTATATTTTAAAAGCAAAGTGCAAATAAATTATAATTAAAAAAAAACAAAAACAAAAGCTATTTAAATACTTAATTTGGTTAGCTTACATTGCGTCGAAAATGTTGCCAGATATGTTCATAATTACAACGAGGGCGTTTACAACAATTCTCATCAATTTCTGGTAATTTTTGCTGCTTTTGACGACGAGTTTTGTGTTTATTTAAATGTTTACGTTGTCTCATACTACGCGTATTATGTTTTACAAAAGATCAATCAAAATGTAAATATATATGGTATATATATATATATATATATATATAATAAGTGTAAATCTAATTATATAAAATCAGATGTCTCAATTCCGTATGCACGCAAGTCTTTAATGTTGTTCCGAGTCAAGTCGAATGTTCCTCACAGCTGAGCGGTCAATAACAAACTGAAGCAAAGTACAACACAACTGACTCATCGACGCCCCGAGATGTGGCCCCTTGCTCTCTCTCTCTCTCATGTTCTCTCTGTCTCTTTGTTTTTGTGGCTTGTGCACCACCACCACAGCCCTTGCCTTGGGGTTGCTAGGGCAAAGCATATATTTACCTAGACCAGAAACTCGACTGTAACTAAGAAATACGTCAATCGGTGCTCGAAAACGAAATATTTGCGTGCTGTGATTCAGAACAGATGTTTGAGGTCTCTGAGACAGGTAAATATACTAGATTGAACTGGTTTTAGAACTAGGCAATTAGTTGGAGTCTAGTACCTACTAAAGATAAGATTGGGTCTTAAGTACTTGTAAATATTGTTAACAGGCTTGAACATAGAACCTTGCTGTCCATATTTAAGTCCAATGCGTTCGTTGACCTGTGTAACATATTGGCACCTGTTCAAATAATTGACGTCAAAGATTCCTTATCTCATTCTCGTGTTTAATTATCTTCATTTGGCTTATTAAATATTACACTCGTAAAAGTTTTTGCCGATAATACTATCAAATTTTGTTCCAACACTGACAAATTAGGTGTAATTCTGTAGAAAACAGAAGCTGCATTTTTGTTGCCAAGAATCTGCAAATCTGATATTTTTTTCGGACTTAAAGCTATTTAATCATTTCTTTTATATATTTTGCAAAATACCTTTAAATTGATCTTAATTAAAAGAATAAATAAATGAATTACCTCTGATATTGAAGTATTAGCATAAGATATATTGGCTTTCTTATAAAAAGGATTGCAACTCTTTATTATATATATTTGTTTAATTTCCCAGGTACCTAATCAGCAGGTATGCAATTATTTACCAGATTTCACCTTTCTTTAAAGGTGCAACCCTTCGAGATTTTATTTCTCTCTCTCTCCCGCTCTTCGATTTTCTGTCTTCGCCATTTCCACCCTCTTTTTAAACTGGCTCTCACACAACATTTTCAACTCTCTTTTGCTCCGTTCTCGTTCGCAATTGTTTAGGATCTCTTTGCTTCTACCAAAATACTCTGGTTCATTTTTTAAAACTCTTTAAAAATATGTCTAAGTTATACTCTCATTTTGTATTTTATTAAGATCTTCAATAGAACAGGCTTATGAAAATTTAAGTTTTTAAGTACTTATACCACCAAAATGGAGTCCAAAGGGAGTTTTCCTTTTAATATAGGATAAATTTAACTTAAAATATATTCATCTGTTATCTTTACATGATCTAACATTTCAAATAAAGGATGAAGTCCTTTAATTATCGACTGGATTTGGAGATTACCAATAAAACAATTCATTTGAGTTAAAATGTTTGAAAAAATGATCAAAATTATAATAAAAGTCTTCAAATAAAACTAGTTTAATGGCATCTCAATTCATACAACTTTCCCTCAACACACATGCATTTATGTACACACACACAGAGAAACGCCTTCGTCGTGGAATTTTCCACGCAATCATCGCAACAAGAAAATCTTCCATTTACGCACAAAGCTAAAGTCTTATCAAGTGGGTGAACATAATAAGAAGGTCAACACAATAATAAATACTTTATAAAAGAACAAACAAATCCAAGACGCGTTTAAATAATAAATGTAGCATAAAGAAAAGAAAATGAAAAATGCATTAATTGCAAATTTTTTCAAAGATAATTGCAAATTGAGGAGCAGGAAAAACTAGATGACAACAAGATTTATGCCAGCACGTGGTAAACCCATTTGGGATCTTACGTATTACTGAATTCCACCATTTGAAATGCAATTCAACGAAAAGGTTCTTGATAAGCGGTTCCGGACCTTATCAGCCATAGCAGTCGAACTTATCAGCAGCCATTCCATATGACGCCCCCTTAGTCGCAAAGATGTGCGAACTATGCGATCGTCATTTCTCCCACAATCAATAGAGTACGCAGTTGGAGATTGAAGATTTCAGATAATGCCAGAGGGCATTGAACAAAGTTTCTGATAACAGGATGTTGGTTACATTATCTTTGTCTTTTGCCACTGACTGCGCAATACGCTGCCTACACTGTAATAGCAACTGTGATTGGCGACTCTACAACTGTAAGCTCTCAGCAGTCACTGTCAAACTTTGTCAAACTGTCAGAGATCTGGGCTTACGCGAAATATGTTTCGATCGATCTTTCGTGGAGGTCATCAGTAATGGCACCAGTCAAATTGCGAGCAGAATCATTTATAAAAAAAATAATTAATTAAATTTAAACATTTTAATTGCCAGACTTTCAACTTTTTACACTAACTAACACTAAAATGAAAACTAAAATATCTTAAATCTGAAATTAATTTTATTTGATTTTTGTTTAAAATGTCTACACCTTACATAACAAATTTAGTTGCCTGCAGACTCGGAGCTGAAAACCGAATAGACTCTGGCTTACGAGAATCTTCCGGTTTAAATTCCCAGCAATATTTATTAAATCATATAAAAAGTGCTTTTCCAGGTCTCAAATCCCTTTTTCACCTAATATCCAGAAAAGATTTTTATTATACTTTTATTATTATACAAATCATTCGATTTCACGTAATGTTGAAAACTTCCGGTTTGATTCACAGAAATATTCTTATAAAAAGTGCTTTTGCAGACCTCAAACCCCTTTTTAATTTAATATACAGCAAAGACTTTTAATATATTTTAGTTATTATACAAATTCAAGAGAAAACGTTGAGTTTTTAAGATATTTCAATCTCGATCAAGCCACAAATCTCTTCTAAAGTAGCTCATCATATTGCATTCTATGTTTTATTATGCGGCTAATCAACCTGCTAATATATAGGTCAATATTAATTGGTAGCGCTCCCAAAGTCTGCCTAGGGTCTGAATATATTTGCTGCTGATAAGCCGAAAGACCATGTTGATAAGATTTGCTGAAAGAGCGCGTGTTTTAACAAGCAATTAGCACAAATACCAAATAACTAATATTAATGCCCACTAAACACCATTCGATATTATCTACAGGAGCTCTAGAGTATAGAGTAAAAAAGTCGAGCTTATCGCAATTCTCAAGCGCTTTGTAACCAATCTATTTCACAATGTCATCAAGCCATATACCATAAACCAGGCCAATAGACATACATATATCTGGTATAGTTGGTATTCGTGACGCGTTTGCAGCTCGGGATTTATTAACACTAAATGACTTTTGGTTTTTGCCAGTTAGTTATCTTGGTCTAAATTGAATGGTATGCCATAAAAACTATCTATACTATATTTGCTAAATACCTTTGAATGGCTATGCAAATAGTATTTGTTAAAATTATAATTTGATAACAACATTAATTGTACTAATGCACAAAATAAATTAATAAATGACACCTTATCTATTTTTTATGAAATTATCAGAGATTCTGGGCTTATTTTTCGAAATTCCACTTTAATTGAATTGTGGAATTTGTTGTGATAATAAATATGAAATTATTGGTTGGGCAAGTGTATTTTGTAGCGACAAATTGAATTTTAAGCAAAATAAATTCTTGACAGTTAATCTAACCGTACGATCATCTGTATATGCCCTTTCTGTCTGCGAGTATGTAGGGTATATTTTAGTATTTGGGTTTTTACGTTAAAACAGCAGATCAGTTCACAAATCGTAAATTTCCCAGCCCCGTATTTAAAGATAAAAAACTGATTTTGGATAAAAAAAAAACTTTTTTTTAAATTACGGCACTTTAAGTTTGTACATGGCAAATTCTATCTCTGTCTGACTTGCTCTCTCTTTCACACACACACACACACTATTTGCCTCATCCGGTCGTCCGTCAATATATTTATATAATACTGATATAATATGATATATCGCATTTCAGGCTCAGAAAAATAATTACTAAAAATGTTAATCTACTTAAAATTGTTAACTTTAAATGACATTTTTTAGAAAATATCAAAAGGATAGATTTTAAAAGAATATGATGCTTTAAATATAAATGAAACGTTATATGGATATGTATAATAAAAATATAAATAAATCACATCCCAAATCAGATTATATATAAGCTGAATCATTTTATGCATAAGCACATTACGCACTCGTTAAAAGAATTCACTGGAATGCCTTTGAGGGGGGAAAATGCGCCAATAATAGCTCAATAAATACGTTAACAGAAAAGCAACAACAACAACGACGCTGCGGGGGGAATCACATGTACAGACATGTGCGTGTAGTATATATGTATATGTATTATATATGTATATGTATGTAGATAGCAGATACTACTTGTTTAGAGCAATTTACCTGGCTACAACTGTGCGTCTGCAGCTCGCCTCGCAACTGCGCAGCAGCAGCGACGACACGTGACCTGTTGCGGCGACTCTGGCTGCTCCAGCGACAGTTATAAACGGGCGGCGGGGGGCGGTAAATGCTCGCCAGTCTGTGACTGAAGCGGCGGGGGGTGCCGGCACGCAGAGCCACCTGTGCGGCGGCCAATGCGACGAGTGACTGCGACACGAGCTTTACGCAAAAAGATGGCAACAAGTGAAAAAAAAAATCAAAAAAAAAAAAATTATAAAAAAAATGAAATGCTTATCAAGAGCAGGCAACGAGTTGTATTAGAAAGAGAACAAACGGCCTACAATGTATAAAGGCAACGGGCGATAAGAACTCTGTGAACGATCAGCAAGGAATCCGACAAAAAACGTGGAATCACCATAAAAAAAAAATGAAATCTAAAGAAAGAACGAAAAAAAACCTTGAATGACGAACAAGTCGAAGCTTAAATACCCTTGAAGATAATGGCTCACTGTCAGATAGGAGCAACAACTAATGCTGCGTGTTCAATTTTAGTTTATTGTTTTAGCTAATCACGTTCTTCAATGTGCTTTAATTCTATTTCATCAGGCAATAAAAAAGTAAACCTAAATATGATTGTCGAATGTGGTTTGCGGTCGTCAGTAAAACCTTTACGCTTGCAAATAATTTCAAAATTATATTTTCCCTACTGAACTTATTAAAACTTAATTCTCAAACGTATAACGCAAATATCTGTTCCTTATGAATATAGAGAAGATTCCACAAAATAGGAATCCAATGAGGAAATATATCACATTGTTATAAAAATCTACTTCGATTCACTAAAACCATATTTTTCAGAAGTCCAAGATTTATATAAAACTAATGAAAAATATATGATTTAACTATGTACATTTATGAATTCTAAGGAGAAAAAAAGCATTTTAAAGGCATTTATCTTAAATCAAGACTAAAGGAAATTAAATTTGCAAGAAATAAACAAAAAGTAAAAAACATCATATTTAAAATCAAAATAATAAAGTAAAAACAAAATATAACAACAAAGAAATTGGGCAACGCATAAAATATGATTGCACTCTGGCAACACTGGCGCAAACGTCACGAAAAATCCGAAACTCAGACAGCTTACATACAATTTTAACTGTACATCTTTTAAAAGTTATGCATTTTGGTTGATCTAATTTTAACTGACAAAAGTACTAACAAAGTCAGTAAGCTTCTTACGCGTTTTCAAGGGCCGTAAACCGCCAGAGATTGCGATGACACACAAGGCGGCGGGTCGGTCAATGTACGCGAATTACGTAGAATATGAAAAAACGATGAAGTGGCTACCAAAAACGAAAACAACAACAAAACGGATTGAAAGGCATTGTACATTCTCTTACCGTTTGCAAAGTGTTGGACATCTTGTGGCTAGCTGCACACACTCTCGCTCTTCTTCAGCCGTCCTCGACACGATGTCCAAAAGGTAACGTAACAACTATGCGTGTGTGCGTGTGTGTATGTTGAGTGTGTGTGCGCGTCTGTGTGTTTCCTATTTGGTATACCTATTTTATTCACACTCCCACTGACAACAATAATTACAAATACTATTCACAGACACTTAACACTGCGACGTCACTTTTTACTAAATATAATTACAGTAATTATAGAAATAACTAGACGGGTTGTTGACTATTTCTGTTTGCTTAACGGTTTCACTTTGCACTGCTTTCCGCTTTAACATCCACTCGCGCCCACGTTTCAACTGCTACTGCGATCGGAGCTTTCGGTTGAGAGCGCCAAAGAGGACAGCGATTGCGATTCTTGCCTGCTCTTCTTTATCTTATCACTTGTTTTTGCAATGCGCGTTGGCTCACGCTTTGCATTTGGATTTGAAATAAATTGCGAATCGATATTGCAATCGATACGCACGCGAGTTTTATTGAGATGTGCGATCGAGCTTTTGCAAGTGAGCACCAACTGGCTGCTATTTTGCTTTCCCACCAATTTCTTGTTGTTCTTGCAATTTTTTAGCTGATGGACGGCTCAAGGCTGATTGCTATGGCCGCTTCTGTTAATTTAAATTTATACGTTTGTGCAAAATAAATATATTTTTTAATGTTGGAAATCGTTATGTTTTTTTTCGTTTATTTTCAATTGTTTACCAGAACCTGTTTTAGTTTTATTTACGTCGAGCCTTGTCTTGTTTTCTGGGTCAAAGACAATCAATTGCGTTTCAAAAAAATATGTTTACCAAAAGCTCAGTTGGGAGTTTTCTAATATGTAAATATGTATATTTCATGCCAATTGGCACGCGCGCAGCTCAAAATTATTGTAATACGAGGGTGGAACAGAATATATTTAACTAAATACGTGAAAACTCTAGGTACTTAAGAAGCACCACTCGTGGAAAAGCTTTCGGGCTACATGGTCAGTACAATGCTCTACAGCTGGAAGCTTTGAAAAGCTTTCGCATGCATGCCCATGCAATCCGCAGACGTTTCAAAGCTAGCTTACTTTGGAAAGCGCTTTCGGCTGGAAAGCTTTCACAAATGCTTTACAAATGTACTTTAAGATATGACTCACTGCACGGATGCGATCATATTTATTTTCGTGGAATTACTGTGCCCGATAATAAATGCGTATCGAGCTTTTACGGAATATGGCTGTGTGTTAGTATGCTACAAATTTGCGATATTTGCATTTGAAAGTATTAATAAATAGGAACGTTAAATGCATACATATTTGTATACAAATTATCACCAAAACAATTACTCATTTAAATAATATTGCAAATTTCCCACACATACTCAGGCACACGAGCCTTGTGTGCCGCATTTAGTGCCGAAAGGTGGCTGTTGATAAGCAGCGTCTATTGCTGTACAAGCTGTACAGTCCCGTCCCGCAAAGCATACACGCATGCATATGTATAAGCACACACACACACACACATACTTGTGTATACATGTGAGCGGTTTCTATGAAGCTTTTAGAATTTGCCAGAAAGGTGCAAAACCCTCGAAGAGTAGACAGAATAAATTGACTTGATTTTTGTTTTTGTATTTCATTTGTTCTTCCATTTATTTTTGAATGTTCTCGAATGTTTTTGTTTTTTTTTCAGGCTACGCTTTGTTAGCCATTTTCTTGTTACTTGACTGAATGCGCTCGCTGGTTACTTTTGAAGTTTTTCAATTTTGCCATTTTTACATGCTCTGCTCTAATTTTAATTATGTATTCTGCGTCACTTTTATTTTATTTTTATTTTTTTGCAAGCGTTATTGCCTATGGTTTGGTCTGATTGTTGTTGTTTTTGCTGCTCTGCTGCCTCTGGCTTACTAAACTATTATTCACGTTTAAAGAGAGCAAGAGGGAGAGAGAGAGCTGAATAGTGGTCTGGTAGTGGAAGTGTTGGGAAACTATGTAAATAACAATCCACCAATACACACATACAACGCTCCACACAAAATTGAGCTCTTTAAATGCAAATTAAATTGTGGAATAAAAACGTTCTTTCAAGACTTAGCCAAGTTAAGGTAAGTAGTATATACGTATACAATTAGAAGAGAGAACAAAAATGGGTGTACATTATTTAAATTTTTAAAATACATTATTTCATTTCCTTAAGTTTGGCGAGTCAGCGCTGTTGATTTGATTGCTATATAAAAAATTTTGATATACAAGTTATATATATATATATATGTATATACGCATTTCTTTATATGGTTTCTCCATTCTATGTATAGATTTCTCAAGGGGGTTGGAAGTGGGCAGTTTTCGTGTTTACGTGCTGTTGCTGTTGTTCTAGGATTTGCTTTCGAGTTTTAATCATAGAGCTTTTTTCTTTTAATATAAATATTCATATATAATATAGGATCATACATAAAATTAAAAAAGAAATTATCTTAAAAATGACAAATGCGTAATGTTAAATTTGTTTTCGTTTACTTTTACAAGACAAGTTGTTTGTATCGTTCATTTTGAGTTTTTATTACATATAATTATTAAATTTGATGCTTTTCTTGTTTACAACTCGTGTTTTTTTTGCTTGTTTGTTTTCTGCTTAAAACGCATCTTAATTGTTTCTTTTTTGTTTTTATATATATATATACTTTTTTCTTTAAAGTTAAGTTTTGTTTTGTTTAAGTAAATTTTAAATGATAATGGATTTTTTTTTTCTTGTGTTTGTTGCTTTTTGTTAGTAAAGTCAGAGAGAATCGGTACATTTTAAGACTACGCTCCCTTTACAGGATTGTTATTAGAGAAGCGCCAGCACACAACACACACACACACACACACACACGCACGGTGTCACTAATGTACTCACATGTGCTTGCTAGTGTGTGTGTGTGTGCGTGTATGTGAGTGAACGCATTTTGTGTGTGTGTGTGTGATTTTTTGTGTTAGTAAATTTATATGTAGTACTGTGCTGCTGCTGAGCGGGCGATGCGATGCGGTTTGCGACTTTAGGCTGCCACCTCGCTAGCTTCGGCACCGTTTTGAACTTCATCCTTTGTGCTGGCCTCGTCCAGCTTCGCCTTCTTCTCCGGCGTGGCAACGACCTCATCGGCTTTGGCGGCGGCCTCGTCGACCTTTCGCTTCACAGCTTCAGCGGCGGGCGCATCTAAAGGATTCAAAGAGAGTCAAAAGTTAGTTAACTGTAAAATTGTATGGTTTGGGAGGGGGGGCATGCTGGTGTTGTTTATCTCACCTTTTGAATCACCGTTGGCTGCCTCTGCATCATCGGCGCCATTCTCAACAGCTGCTGCCTCGCTGCTTGGCTTGGCCTCAGCTGTTTTCTCCTCTGTCTCATCGGCCTTCTTCTTCTCATCGGCGGCTGCTGCTGGTGCTTCGGTCTTCTTCTCGCCATCGACGGCATCGGCAGCGGGTGCAGCTTCGGCGCTCGCATCAGCACCGTTTTCCTTGGCGCCATCGGCGCTGCTGCTGGACTCCTCGCCGGCACCGTTCTCTGTGGTGGTCGGTGTTTCAGCCGCTGCCTCGTCGGCAACAACGGCATCCTTCTTTACAGCATCAACCTCCTCAGCAGCAACTTTCTCAACCACAGGGGTCTCGCTGTGATAAGGAAAACAAAATAATTACTAATTTGAACCAAAAATTGTCTAACCAACATTTCGCAACTTCGTGACACACGGAAAAAATTCAAGCACACAAAAGACCGGCAAAGCGGTGAACGTCGCAGCCGGCGTCGCTTCCGCGTTAGTTACAACCACCCCCAGTAGAAGCATATACATACATATACACACACACTCGCATACATGTTAAAAGCATCTGCCGACGCAAATGATAAATGGGAGCAACAACTCGTGGAAACTGCGACGCAAAAAGAAACGAACAAAAAAAAAAAAATATAAGAAAAGGTGAGCGGCATGCGCTTCCATATAAAAATTGTGCTTTTTCCTTTATACACAGTGGGAAATAGGTGTACATAGCACAAAAAGTAAAGAGTGCAGAGGAAAGGCAAAGCATGCAAAAAAGAAGCGCGACTTGTTTGAAATACAACGTACGAACAAAATAAAACTGGTTTTTTATGTTTCCAACACTACATGCATCCCTCTCGCACACACCTTTTGCTTGCCACAATGCGCGCGCGTCACGTACAGAAGCGAAACAGCATTACAGAGAGCGAGCGTGCTCAGAGAATTGCAATGCAGGGCAAAAATAACGGTCAAAACTATACATGCTCACATAAACACCCACTATGCGACAGTACCCCCGCCGACACCCCTCCCTCTACCCCTATAATCACAACCTAAGACAACAGACAAAAGGTTTTTAACCGTTATCTTTAACTGCGACGCAAGAGAAGTTAAAAGAAAACGCACACAATGCGGCAAACCGGCACTGCGATTATTTTAGGCAATGACAAAATACTTGAAAACATTTGATTTGAGCAGCTCATTAGCACAAAAAAAGAAGAGCGTAAAAAGTCAAGCGGCCAATAATGCCAAGCTTTAAGCTTTAAACGAAAAATGCGCAAAAGACGAAACCTGACAAAAATTAATGGCCAGGGCCAGACGACAGCAAAAGCAAACAGGCGAGACAGACAAAACGACAGCTGAAACTCAAACGGCACGAAATATAAAAAAAAAATAAAAGAGCGGCAACTTAAATGCTACACACAGATGCAGCGCTCACACGCTTATATATACATACATACATACATATTTGCGCACTCCGCTTTGCACACAAAACATGCACACACACGCGTACGCTCAATATATTACTTCTTTGCCTTCACCAGCCGCCACCAACGAACATGTCCAACAACAAGCGTGCTGACGAAGTCGCCGCCGCTGTCGTCGCTGTTTGCCGGCCGGAGTGTGAGCGAGAAAGCGTCATGACGCCGCGCCAAATTCAACGGCGTCGTTTTTTGCGCGCACATTTGGGCCTCTTTGGCGTAAGCGAGACAACTCTATGAGTTGTTCAAGCATTTTACGTAGATAGACACAAAATTCAAAAAGAAATTTTTTCCAAACTGAAGAAAATGATGTACACCACTTGCGAAATTAGCCGCAATTGCCGCTATATGTATTGTTTGAATAAATTCAACGCACACATGCAATATAGACTAAGGCACACACATTACACACAAATCCAAATAAAATTACTCACTTCTTTTTCTCAGCCACATCAGCCATTTTAACTTTTAAAGAATTACTTTCAAAGAGAAGCGCGAAAAAGAGTTTAGTTTTTGATTTTGCAAATAGCACTCGTACGTAAACACGACTTTTAAATACTTAAAACCAAGCACGTTTCAACAAGATTTGCAAATTTTATAAATTTGTGCAAATTGCTCTTGCTTGACCACTTTTTCAGGTATCTCTGCTTTCAAAGTTGAATGCCTGCTGAGTTTTTTGGTTGCCGTTCAAGAATAACGTCCACACAGTCACGCAGAAAAACGCCGAATGAGACAGAGACAGAAGCTGAGGTAACTTTATATACACTAGGTATATTGATATTGTTTCGATGGCCGGCAGAACCACAACGCCGATATCGATATATTCAACGCACGGTTATATTTTCCAAATAATGCTTGCTGGTAATGTGATTTTCAAATTATGTACATCATTTATATACAATCGCTTAATAAATAAACATTATTATTACAAACTATTGTCGTTTTAACTGCTTAAAAAGGTATATTTATTCCAACCTATCGCGGTGCGATTAAATTCTAAAGTAAAATAGTGTTATGTTATACTCAAAATGGCACTGTTATGTTGAACAATGGCATTGCAGCACTAATATACGAAATGGTGAATAGTGTGAATGCAATAGCAATTTCAAGAACGCTGTAGGTTAGAGTGAACAAGAATAGTTTCATCTTTCAGCGGAGCAGCAAAACATATATATCGATAACTTACAATGTTACGATGTATTATGCTGTGGATATTTAATGCATCGTTTAATTTAAATATTTAGATAATCTTTTATAGAATTTTTCTTAACAGCTTGTTCAAAGCACTCTGATCCGATCGGTTTTTTTTGCTTCAGTTTATTTGTTTTTTTTTTTATGAATTAATTTAATTTTATTCATCATAGTTTTTCTTTTGATACTGAAAAGTCAGCAATATAGATGTTTACTTAGTTTAAATTTTGTCTAAACTTTTTGCAATATTATTGACTCAGAATATGGTGTTATATACTTCGAATATATATCAATCAAATTGCGCCCAGTAGTATTTCTTCAATGAATGCATTTTTTTATTTTTACAAATGCTGCTTACACAAACATCTGCTCTTAACTCAAAACCAGACTCGTGCCAGCTGCCTGAGCTGAGCCTCCCCTGACTACCAACGAACTGTATGCATTTAAGGGACAAAATCTTTAAAATTGAAAAAAAAAAACAATTAATTAGGAAACGTTCAACTATGTGATTTTAATCAGTACTTATCTTTTGGTACAGTACATTAAATCATTCGATGAATCGCTAATAATTGTGGAGAAACTATCGCAAATTAACTTTTTTGTATTAATTAATGTAAATAAATAACAAATAAGCTTTGAACTTGGCTACCCTAATCCTGATTAGTTATGTTATTTATTTAGCTTAAAAGTATCGATAGTAGCATTAAATAGTACCGTTCATTCAGTGTGACATAAACACATTTTGCCCGCCAACAGTTGCCCAGATAAATACAAATGTACAGCAATCAATCAAATTAATGCTCGAATTATTGTTGTAGTTTTAGTTTGAATTTGGAAAGACGCGCATAAAAGTGGAAATTACAAATTTCTGGTCCAGTAGCCAACGCAGGCAGGCAGGTAAAAGGCGACCAAACTGTGCGACGCCGAGACAGATGGATTAGGCAGCATCACGTGCCATTGTGCGCGTCCTGGATTAATATTGTTCAGGACAACAGCAGCCCGGGACAGCCGGCTGTTTGTCCATTCTATTACCTGGTTCCGAGTTTATTGTCGTTGCCCGCGCGTTTTACAAGGTTTTTCCAGCTGCAATGTATCACGAAAAATGTGAGTATTTGGCATGTGATGTCACACACATACATACATACATACATACATAGATAAATATTCACATTTTAAGCAATTAACGCATCTTTACTATACGCTAGATACATGTACACAGATACTCATTTGTATGCAGGTCCATAGTAAATTCTCTCCCTAGACCTACAACTCGAAGAGCTAAGAACTTAAGCAGAGCCCACTTTAATGTAGAATTCTCAAGAAAATATAAAAAATATAAATATATTAACATAACTCCTTTGATGCAAGCTTTACTATAATTTTCGTAAAAACCGAAACCCTCATAGATCTTCTTATCTTCTCTCAGAACGATTTTAGAGTATAATCCCCCAGATAATGTAAAAATAAACATGTATTAAGAGAACTTCTTTAATACTAGTTTCCCTAGGATTGGAGTATACATCTATAATCTCGTAGGACTTATCATTTAACTGCGACAGGAACAATGGGTCAATATCGAAAATATTGTATTATCAACCTTTTGTTTTGAAAAAGTCGAAAGGAATCTCAGCAATTTCGATTGATAATATGAGCTTAACATACAAATTAAGCTAACATAGTTTAATCCTCTTGATTTTTTAAATAATAATAATTTTAAAATATCGAAACCATGTCGTCCTGCTAGTACGAATTGTTCTTCCATTAAATCCTTGCAAAAGGCGAGCAATCGCTGCATTCAAACCAGTTTTATGTATAATATACATAGTATATGTTTTACTTTAGCTCCTTTGCTCCTTCGAAGCATTTGGGATAGGCATATCTAATTTTGAGCTGTTCATCCTATTCAGAGTGTCAACTGTAACCTATTCAGCGCAACATATTTCCTCTTTAAGATGCATTACATTTTCAACTCTCGCACACGAAGACGCAGCTGCATCCTGTGGCACGCCCAAGGCCAGGTGCTGTTTTTGTAGCCGACAGCGTCGACGGCGCAGCTGACGTCGCCGCTGCAGTTGCTGTTGATAGCCATTTTAGTAACATTTCTTAATAATTAATTTTATGAGCCTGCGGCAATTTGAGTAATCAGGCTCAAGTGCGAGTGTGAGGCACATTTACACACACACACAGACACACACACATGCATTGCCGCATTAACAGCAGTTGCACATTGCGTTATCAAGCTGCACAGCTGTACCGTTATCAGTTGCATGCGCTCTCGCAGACATGCGCTCACAGAGCTTGAGCCAAAAAGCTCGCTCTGAGCGCGCGGTAGGAAGCGTTGAAGAGAGATTGGTGCTTTTGAAAAGTCCTTGCTGCTGCTGCTGCTGCTGTTGAGCTCTTGAGCTGTTGACTGTCAAAAATTTTCACTTAACAATCAGTCAAGTTTATCGTGCGTCTTAGTTTAGCTCGCAGAAATTGGCTCGCGCGACGCTGCTCACAAAAATAGGTCCGCAGCAGCAGCCACAGCAGCAGTTAAAAAAAAAAAACCAAAACCACATCGAAGCTGTTTGCATAAAAGGTTAATAATTTAAATTACAGCGTGTGCTATAATCCATGCCAATCAAGTGAAAAGTGAAAAATTTGGCTGATAGTGTACAGCAGGCAGCTGTGCGGACGACTTTTCTGTACACGCTTAATGCGTTATCGCAGCCTCCATAAAAAAAAAAATCCAAAAAAAAAAAACTTCAAATCTGCTGCCTAGTTTTATGCGCGAGCTGTTGTTTATTTCAATTAAAATTAGATGCGAAATTGCTTGCGAATGCATAAAGTGTGTACACACACAAACACAAATACACAAACACACACACACGCACACAAACGAAATCACAACGCATTAAAACGAACCTTGAGCAAATCAGCCTTAAACACACATAGATAAACACACACAAGCACACACACATACAGCTATAGAGATACATGTACATGTATATCCGTGAGCATAGCTAGAAGTAAAGGATTTTTGTATGCCAAGAAAAGAAGCAACGAATTCGGCAATAGGGATACGACAGCCAAGTGAAGAGGAAACACCAACTGAGCCAGGTAGCAGAAAAGAGAGAGGGCTCAACAGTGTGGCAAAGTGAGACGCACTGGGCGTGTGAGCGAGAAAGGGAGAAGGGACATGTAACACTGTGGTGTGTGCGTGCGTAAAAGTTGTCATAATTTATGCAAACGGATATTAGGCGCTATGCTGAAAATTTGATAACTCAATTTACATTCGGTCTAAAATGAAAAACCCCAGTTAGTTTGAAGAGCAATAAACCAAACTTCTGTTTGAAACATTCGTGCCTGGCATTGTTGATAACATTCCATTTATTATAAAAAGTTAGTAGAGCTCTAATAATAAAAATTACTGAGCTTTAATATCTCTGCGTTTGTCATAAAAAACTTTCAAGTTTTTTTATATCTTATCTTATGATGAGGTAATACCAGCATTCACACAATGTTTTATAAAAAACTCCCCATAATATTGTTTGAAGGTATTTGTAACGAGAGTGCAATTAATTTGATAGTCAAATGAACCCATATTAGTTTTGTATTAAATTATAGTGTATTGATAATTTCATTCAGGTTTATTTAACATGATAAGATAAAGTAAGAATGCACATAAATTGAATAAAAAAATTCAAACAGTAGTCTTTAAATAAGATTTCCGTTTGCATGATAGTAAATAAAATTAGTATAAATAAAATTTATGTTTCTTATCGGCATAGGTATTTCAATTGATATGATACTGAATGATTTTCATATATTGGAGTAATAAATTGTAGTATTTTAGTATTAGTTAGTATTAGTGTAGGCAAATAAAAAAATAAATTATTAATAATATTGCTCAAGCAATAAAAATGGTTTAAGTGTATTCTTTAAATTATCAGAATGTTTGCGAATTCGCTAATCCGATATTTGTTGATATATAATTTTTAAACTATGGTATTTTAAAACTCAACTCTTATGCAAAAATTGAACTAACAAATACAAATAACAGCTTATATAGCTACAATATTCTTATAACATAACAAAATCTAATAAAGTTAAGCAAATTATTAACTATTAGCCCACTGTATCACGGCGGTTTGCTTAAGGCAGGCACACACACACACATACATACAAACACATACACAAACTTATGCACGCACACACATTGCGGTACTCGCACACAGGGCCACGCTCATGGCTCTCGTACAAGGACGCTTCCGCCTTGGCGCTCACACACACATTTATATTTAGAAAGAGTGAGAGGCAGAGGGAGACCGAGAGAGAGAGAGGGAGAGAGGCCGCCATTAGGCAAACGGCAATGCTAAGCCTCAAATTTACCGTTAACGTTTGTGTTTTGTGTAAAAGTTTCGTATTTGAGTTTGTGTTTTATATTATTCTATTTGCCAACGCGTCTCACCAGCTCCAGAAGTTCGCCCAACCCCCCCATCTTTTCATAAATAAGTAAAGATAACGTGGAAAACGGAAATGACCAGACTCCATATATAAAACCAAAAGCGGCGATCAACGAATAACTTGGCAACTGTGCAAGACCTCGCAACATGCCGGAAGATAAGGCGACAGAAACTGCCAATCTTGAGAATGGCCAAACAACGGCAGCATCCACGCCGAGCAAAACCAAACGCCTAAGGACGCCAATGCGCCGTCGACCCCCCAACGAGGGGGATGTGGTCGCGGGCGGTGTGGGCATCACGGGCGGCGGTGTAGTCATCCTGCCGCAGCACGTACTCAACGAACTCTATCACAATTATTCCATCAAGCAGCGACGCAGCGGCCTCAAGTGGTTTCTATTTGCGGCCCTTCTCTTTAATATCTGGACGATTTTCATACCCTGGGAGCAGGCTTATACAACAAGGGGTGAGTGTTTCCGCATTATCCTAAGCTTTACCAAAACTTGATAAGCTTCGCAAATTGTCAATCCGTAGGGCCATGATATATGACAATACGATTTGATAATCCTACTGGAAAAGGTCTATTAATATACAATATATATAATTATTCAAGTTTTCGAACAAATATGAGCTCAATACACTTGAACAATGTACCAGAAAGACGTATAATACGACTCTAAAAGGGTTACAAAACAGTTGTAATAAATTAAAAGTATCATCTTCTATTCCCTTCCGTTAATCTTAGTTAGTTCGAGATATCAAATTTTGTATAGAGCCGGATTGTGAGGATATTTTTAGAATGAAAACCTCCATGATTGTTGGGTTGTCCTTTGGACATCCTTTGAAACTGTCATCAAAAAAACCTCAATAGAGAAACGTACGAATTTGTTTATAGCTAGATTACGATCTCTTAATTTGTTGCTTCAATAGTTTTTCAAAACTTTTGAAATATCCGAATATCCGATTATCCGAATATCTCAACTTTAAACATTTAAGCTAATTTGATTTAAATGAATTCTCCCAAAATTTCTCATCTTTAGTGGTCAACTGTTGCATGTTGAAGGCCTATTTGACGCTGGGGGCTCTGCTGCACATTGGACGCCGTTCGGAGCAGCCTTCATTAAGACGCTTCCGTCAGCCGCTGTTGACGATTGTTCCGCGAGCCTTGTGGCTCCTTTCGATGCTGCATTTCGCCGCCTATGTGATGCTGCAGGATAGCTTCTCGCCGCGGTAAATGCAGCTATGTAATCTATTTTAGGCGATTTCTATCTATGTAAATCTTACAATTTTTAGAGACGTGCTCGGCTGGGCCATACTATTAAACTTCCTGATATATGTGACGTTGCCGTTGCCGCTGATTTTTCTGGGCTTAGTCGTTGGCTTTTGCACGTATTTCAATTGCTTGAGTCTGCCCGTAGGCTTTTCACGGCCGGATCCGTTAATCTCAGATCAGGCGGCGGCTAATGCGGTTTTAATAGCCACCGCGGCGTTAATAGGTCTATTGTATTACTTCATGGGCGAGGCCAAGCAGAAGCGCGCCTTTTTGGAGGCCAAAAAGAGTCTGGAGGTAAAGATGGTCATCGAGGAGCAGTCCGCGGAGCAGGTGTGTAAGCATCAACTGTTTTGCGAGCTGTAATTAAAAATATATATTTTCATTGAAAAGGAACGCTTGCTACTATCTGTACTGCCCAAGCATGTGGCCATTAAGATGCGCGAGGACTTGGGCTCATCCAGCTCGGAGGCTTTTAAAAAGATTTACATGAGTCGGCACGAGAATGTGAGGTAAATTGATTACTTTTACAAGACAATGCAATGAATGTCTAGCTCAGGTCAAGACAATATATTACTAACTCTTCTTGTTATAAGACTAAGGCTTTGAATATCTCATGTCAGATTTTAAATCTGATCTACTTGTCACTCGGTAAATGGCTTAAATAACATTCGTTATTATATTTAAGCTCTTATTTTAGTCAGACAAGACAAGCTCTGACTTTACTCGTTACTCTTTGTTAACCCCAAGATAAGATCTGACATCTACTCGCTACTCGTTATTAAGCTTATACCTACTCGTTGTATTGGTAGCTCAGTATTAAGCGTAAGACTCGCTTTAACACCCTTAATATATTCCCAATTTTAAAGTTCAAGTCAAGCGTTTATGCTCTCTTCTATTTACTATCCATGAAGCTCGTGACAAGCTTCATCTCTGATATGCATAAGTTAAGCTTACTCGTTGATAAACTCAAACTTTGCTTTCCATACTCGCTACTCGTTAAGATAAGATTAGTATGGCCATAACATTGCCACCCATGAGGCTTGACTCTTACAGCACACTAATCAACATATTATCGCCCTTAGGTATTTCTCTTATAACTCCTATTCACACTTAATTCTTATAAAAATGTCCACCGTTTGCTTAACGAGTGCGTTAAGATTTTCAGATATTCTAGGTATTTCTAGATATAGGCATACAAATTCCTTGTTACCCTTAAGAGTTCCGCTGAATAATTCCTGGCAAATGTTTAATAGGCTCATTACCTGAAGGCGACATATTTTATTGGAAAGAACCGAGCCATAGCAAGCACTTTAATCGTTATATTCTTTTTCACACCCACCAAAAAAAACACAAAAAAATAAAAATAATAAGCATACTGTATGCGGATATTGTTGGGTTTACCGCCATCTCGTCGACGTATAGCGCCCAAGATCTGGTAAAAATGCTAAACGAGCTCTTCGCACGCTTCGATAGGCTCGCCGAGGTAAAGTGAAAAACTTTCGTTTTGTTCAGCTTGCTTTTTGCTCTTCTTCTTCTGTTTTTTTTCTTTCGCCTTGCTTTGTGTGTGTGTTTTCCAGCTGTTCGTTCACCTGGCTATTCCCGTAATAATCTCCCGAAATAATGTTGATAATGATGTTGGAGATAAGCATCGAAGAACTTTTCTGTTTCTTTCATTTCCTTCAATTGCGCATTTCGAACTTTAATTTGAATTCCTCTTCTTGCGTTGGCTCTTGCCATTCATCTTCATTTTCTTTTTGGCCGCTGCATACTTACATTTATTTTTTCTTTTTAAATGGATGTATGGCGAGGGCGGGGGCGGTTGGGTCGGTGGGCGGGGTCTGGTAACAAAAGTTACGCTCAGTCAGCCGTGTGAAATGTGTCGAGTTGATTTTTGTTTTCATGCGATTTTTGGGTTTGTCTGAAAGGTCCTTTAAATTTAGGCTCACTTAATTTGGTGCAGTTTTTTTTTTGTCATTTTTTTCTTTTGTTGGTTTGGGTCGGCGACTTTTCTCTGTGTATGTGTTTTCCTTGCCATCTTCTGAATTTCCCTCACTTTTATTTATTTTTATTGGTTTCGTAGCGTTTTCGGTTCATTTGCTTTGGCCGGGTGGAAAGCCAAGATTCAAGTTTGGTTTTGATTTTGAAGAACTTTTTGCTAAAAAGTTTTTAATTGCCTGTTTGACAGGTTTTCTTATGCAGTGATACGATATATATATAGCTGCTATTAAATGCTTATTGTTTTTAATGGGCATATCTGAGATTTGTTTTGATTTAATTTAATTAATTGTTTCAATTTCAATGTCTATATACATATTATATAGTATTCCAAATATATTAAAAATGATAAACTGTGAAAGTTTGATTTTTTCATAATTTTTATATTGTAGATGAATATTATATTAAAATATTGTTTTTTCATTTTAAGCACTAAATTAATAATTTAAGAAAAAGTTGAATTATAAAATATAGTGACTGTTAAAGAATACCTTAATTAATTCAATAATTATTTTATATATATTTTTATTGCTTTTTGAATTCCGAATTTCTTCTTATTCTCGAACTAAAGCGTTCCTAATTACAGTGTTGTTTTTTATATAAAAAGCTAATAAATTTAAGCTAAAACTTGTTTCTTGGAATAAACAAAAACTCTAGAAGTTAAATGTAATCTGATAGAAAAGAAGAAATATTAATAAAAATATTTTTGATTAAAAACAAAAATTGCTCTCTGAAATGCAAATTTTTTGCAATTTTAAAGTAATTCTCGAACATGATACCTGATATTTTAATTTAACAAGCTGTTTTTTATTAGACTAAATCTTGTTTCTTAACGTAAAGTCAATAAAGAAATTTTAGAAGCACAGACATAAAATATATAAAATACAATTGAACAGATAAATTTTGAATTCGATTTAATTTATATACATATATCTATCAAGGTTTATTGCTTCTGACTTCCATTCCTTATCTTTCCAACATTTGTAGCTCTTTTATAGCCTCCTCATGCATCCTTTTTGCCTGATAATCTATTGCTTTTTATTTTATTGATTTAACCCCTTATAATTAAGCTAATTTTACCACTGTAGCCATACTCTATCGGTATGCAGACATCAAACGCCCATTTACGGTTCGATTAGCTCGTTTCGTTATAAGCAATGTAACTAACACCGACATCCAAATCCACACACACACACACACCCACACACATTGTCAAACACCTTTATGCCCTTACAGAAGTACCAACAGCTGCGCATTAAAATTCTCGGCGATTGCTATTATTGCATTAGTGGAGCGCCCGACGAGCGGCCGGATCATGCCGTGCTCTGCGTACACATGGGACTTTCAATGGTGAAGGCCATCAAGTGAGTAGAGTGCCAGGGCAACTAGTCATGGGACACGGGCACAGGACTCGCGACAGGCGATGTCAAATCAGCGTTTGTTCAATTAAATGTAATTGCACTTAGCCACGCGTCGTCCTGCGTCCTGTCGTCCGTTGTGGATTCGCTGCGAGCCGTGCAGCAGTTTTTATATTCAATTTTTCTATATTTTTTTTCCACAGATATGTGCAACAGAAGGCAAACTCACCTGTTGATATGCGTGTGGGCATACACACCGGTGCTGTCCTGGCTGGCATACTCGGTCAGCGTCAGTGGCAGTTTGACGTTTACTCCAAGGACGTTGAGCTGGCTAATAAAATGGAATCTAGCGGCAAGGCCGGGTGAGTCCAATACCAACTTGATGCATAATTGATGAAGTCAAGAACTGCCAACCAACGGGCGTTCGCTCGTGTTCTTATGATTTATCCTTGTCACTTCAATATGCAAATTTGTGGGTGTGGCACCCATAATCGACACCTTTCTGTGTTAAACATTAATTCAATCGAGTTTTTTGACGCAGACGCGTGCATATTTCCGACAAGACTTTGGCCTTTCTCAATGGCGAGTTCGAGGTGGAGCCGGCCTTTGGGGAGAAGCGCGAGGAGTTGCTGCGCATAGCTGGTCTGAAGACCTATTTCATTACCAAAGTGGTTAAGCCGGTGAGTGGCAGCTAGACGAGGGCAGACTAAGCTTTCCATGCCCAGCTTAACCAGATTTTGTAAGTTCAATGCTAATCCTTGTTTAACTCTTCAGTTCGCCTCGCCTTGCGCCAAGAAAATCCACGAAACCAAAACTGAAAATGGCAATCACAGTCCGGAATCCAATGCCAGCAGCAATGATAGCAACGAAAATGTCGACGATGACAATGATGCCACAGTGGATGACGAGGAGCTATTGGCGCAGAGTGTTGTCCTCAATGGACACAGCCCAACAGCGGCTGAAGATGAGGAAGAACAAATCAAACTCGAGAACTTTAAGCAGCGTCTAAAAGATGAGCTCGTAACGCGCGACGGACATGAGTAAATAACTTTATTAACTAACATATCCATTAGCAATTAAACTGATTCCTTGTCACACACAGAAATCTGACCAAGGACACGAACATCTTCTTGCGCTTTAAGAATCTGCAGCTGGAGCAGGCCTATGCCGTCTATCGAGAACCATATAGTTCGCTGCCCTTGCTGGCCGCTTTGTTGGTGCAGTGCATCGATGTGCTGTACTCCTACCTGGTGTTGCCGCGCTCCACGCTGCATTTTATTAACATTGCCGCACCGCTGGTGCCCATTGCCATGCTGGTGGCCATAAGCATTGCGGAAAGCTTCAGTGGCATGCTGCCCAAGTTCTTTGTGGATGTGAGCAAGCGCTTCAATGACATTACCTTCGTGCGCGAGCTGGCAGCCATAATTATAGCACTTACCATTGGCCTCAGCAATGTCATCGACATGGTTAGTATGCAGTTCGACTTTTGCATGGTCTTTTTCAAGCTCTTATTGATTTTTATGCCCTGCACCCATTGTAAATAGCCTTTAATAGGGTATAATGCAGTTTGTGCACAATTTATGTAACGAATAGAGGAAGGCATCTCCAACTCTAAAATGTGTATATATTCTTGATCTGCACGACAAGTTGGGTTGGTTGGGCGATGTTTGTCCGTCTCTATAAATTGTAATTGGCTTAAAAAATTAGCTCATTTTCCTATTTTATAATAATTATTGGCTAGTGTCTGAGCATAGGGGCGAACTTGAGTATATTTTTATTTTTAAAATACCTTCCCCGTTTTCTTCCAGAAACTGACATTTTAAATAGATTTTTCAGCATAACAAATATTTATATCAAAGAAATTATGGCAGATCAAGTTTAAGAAATTCTTATAAAGAAATATTGACTTTTTATATACCTATCATATATATACATATCCAATTAAAATAAACCGCGAACAACCCTAAAAGTCCATTATTCAAATTTGAAACATATATTTAATTCATATTTATATTTGCCGCTCAAAAATTATAATTATGGCCTGCATTTCCAAGTTGGATTTTTTTTTTGTTTAAACATAATTAATTATAATTTACGGTATTGATATAAACACAAAAGGTAGTCAACAATAAATAAATAATATTCAGTAGCTACTAGAAAGAAGAATCGCCAGCTGGGTACAGGGTATCTGCTTGTCGGGCAAACTCTCAACTAGAGCACTCTAATTTGTTATTTTTCCCCGGTGCAGTTCTTCTTCGTTACCTTCGTGCGCACCGAGCATATTGTCAGCGAGAGCGAATTCAATGCCACGGCCGGTTTGGAGGAGGTTGTCACCGCCGAGCACCTGCTGCCCGAATCGTTTGTGGAGCAAATGCGCGAGGCGGTGCCCACCGAGCGTGTCCTATATCCGTCCTATTTGAGCAACTTCAGTGTCCTGATACTCATTGCAATTGCCGTGATTGCTCAGCTCACGCATTTAACCAAGATTCTGCTGCTGTTGTCCATAGCGGGTGAGTTTCTCCCATATAGAAATTAAAGGAAACACGTGGATGATTTGCTTGGAATCTCTTAACCATACTTTCAGCTCTGCACTGCTATTTCAATGTGTGCATCATGCAGGATTTGTACGCCCTGGAAGACGATCTGGCACATCAGCCGTAAGTTAACAAGAACCAGCGAGTATGAAGATAATTATACAAAGCTATATAATACAATATTGCATTATTTTCTATTGTATGCTTATAACCATTTGTTTTCACTGATTGCATTTTCAGGCTCATATCAACACGCTATTGTGCCTCAGGTCTGCTTCTGGTCGCCGCATTGTCTCTCAGCTTCCTAGCCCGACATGTGAGTACAATTAACCACTCGCAAATTGAAACGGGTTCCAGATGTCGTTCCAATTTGCGACATGTTTTGTTTACAGAAATTAAAAAATGATGTATGATTACATATACTTGCCATACGAGTGTATACTATATTTTAAATTATAACTTTTACCAATGATTTTTGATGTACAAGGAAAGAATATAAGTTAAAACAGAAATTTTAAAATTCCTGCTTATAAAATATATATACTATATTTTAAATTTAATAATTCTGTATGTAAAGAACAAAAAAAAAAGCCAAAAAAATGTCTATTAATAAGAATTTTGCATTCATGGCGTTAAATAAATTTGAAATGCCGATTCTATTTCCTAGACATTCCTAACTTCTGAAAATTCCACTTTCCAAATGACCTCAAAACTATATACTTAATATTTGAAATAATTTCTACACTCAAATGTATTCGGACAAAAAAAATTAAAAATAGGAATTAATTATCGAAAAAAGCAATATTTCTGGACAGTTATAGTATCTGGCAGTCTGCCAGATCGACCTCTCTTCATATTGGGAACAGTCTATTCCCAGAGCATTGTTCACAATATACTGTACCCAATGTTCTGTTCCCAGTTTACAAATAAATTAAGACCAGTTCGTTAGACAGATAACCAAACGTTGAAAAATCCTAATAATTTCTCAATTGACATTTAATACCAAATAATTTTAATTATTTATGTGTCTATATTAAAAGAATTATATATTTTGCTCCATTTTCAAATCAGATGGACCACGAGGATCGTGTTATATTCAAATGGAAAACCGAGGTGGCCGAGCAAAAGGAAACCGCCAATGATATGCGTCAGCGAAATGAGGCTTTGGTCTACAATGTGTTGCCCGTGCATGTGGCCGAGCACTTTATGAAGAACGCCAAGCGTTCCCATGATGATCTCTACTCCCAAAGCTATGCCGAGGTGGGTGTGCTGTTCGCCAGCATGCCCAACTTTTCAGGTAATCAACATTTCAAGTAAGCTTGTATTAAAGGCTTAATAAGCTTCTTATATTTGATAGATTTCTACTCGGAGGAAACAGTTAACAATCAGGGCCTCGAGTGCCTGCGTTTCCTGAATGAGGTCATCTCCGATTTCGATGCGGTGAGACTGGACTCTAGGTCTATATAATCCCACTATATACTGATGTCATCTCGTTTATTATTCAGCTGCTGGAGCTGCCCCAGTTCCAGGACATAATTAAAATCAAGACAATTGGCTCGACTTACATGGCCGCTAGTGGCATCAATTTGCAGCGGAATCTGCGCAATGATGCCCCCATTTCCGAACGCTGGTCGCACCTGGCTCTGCTGGTGGAGTTTGCGCTGGAGCTCAAGCATGCGCTGTACGGCATCAATGAGCAGTCGTTCAATCATTTCGTGCTCAAAATGGGCATCAACCATGGCCCCATTACGGCCGGTGTGATTGGTGCTCGGAAGCCGCACTACGATATCTGGGGTAATACGGTGAATGTGGCCTCGCGCATGGAGAGCACCGGCAAAGCGGGCGCCGTTCAGGTAACCGAGGAGACCTGCAAAATCCTGGAGCAATTCGGTTATACGTTTCAGCAGCGTGGCCTGGTGGTAGTCAAGGGCAAGGGCCAGCTTATGACCTACTATTTGCAGGTGGGTGAACCAAGGTCTTCTATGAATACTCTTACTTAAAACAGCTGCCATCTGCAGGGCAAATCTGAGATCAGTGCAGCGGAGCCCAAGGCGGCCGTAGAGCTGCATGAGCCAGAGGCAGCGACAGCGGCCGCGCCAGTTAGTCTGGACTGCAGCGCAGAGCTGGAGGCGGATATTAAGACGCCGCTGCTAAAGCTCAAGGCACAGGATGCAGCAACGGAAACCACTCCGGAAACGTGTTTGGGAAATGGAACCTTGGCCGAATCTCAATCGTTGTTGGAGTAAATCGAGAACGTTTTGCATTTTCTACGAGTCAGATTGATGGGTGTGTGTGTGTGTATGAGTGAGTGTGTATGTGTGTGTGTGCATGAGTGTGAACGTAAAGTTAACTGTTATATATACTATTATACTACTGTTATACTTACTACATTTGGTTTGCCTATATTCGTGTGATATTCTGCTATGTGAACTACAACTACCCAAAAAAACAAAAGGAAACATTTAAAGAAAAATCGTACTCTTTAGTTGTATATTTATAACTGGTATTTGCTTTTGAAAAGTTTGTAAACTGTGTACCTAAAAATGTATAACTAAACTAAGTATTTGAATTATTGTGAGTGGTTTTGTTTTAAACAAATTGTTATTTAATTTAAATTATATTAACAACTGTAACATAAATAATTATTTGCTTACTAACATTAGTCAATGTGTAGTTGAAAAAAAAGAATCTTAACATCAATTTATATTTAATCTTAGGAATTTAAAAATAGTCATATATACTACTTGCATCAATTTCGCAACACAAAAAAAAAAACAAGTAAACAAAACAAGTAAATCTCAATGTGAAAAGATTTTGCATACGAAATGCGCTTAAACCTAACTATAAATGAATTAACAACAAATACAAATGCAAACATACATAATGCAAATATGTAGACTAAGTCGAGATATTTACATAACTATACATTTAAATTGAGAATCCGTATCCCACCACACAAAATGCAACCCACAAGCAAGTCCAAAAACAGTTAAAAAAAATCAAAAAGAAATGTATGTACTATACTTATGCTAAATAATTATAATCGTATAGTTAAAATATCAATAGTAGGCAACCAAAAAAGAAAGGCAAATGATTTGACGAAATCGGCATGCATATTACAAAAAATAAACATAGACTTCTCTTATGTTAACATAGAAACATAAATACAAACATATGCATATTTATATATAGTTCTACATACACATTAGCTTATATAGAGCGTCGCATGTTTACTAGAGAACTTCAACGAATTAGTAAAGATACAAACTACAAACGAACTTACATAGCAGAACTTAAATAGCATCAATATATACAAAAGCTAACATCAATTCCAGTTTATAAGTATTTGTATCCATACATTTTGTTTGGCTTCCCAAAAATCCTTTATTAATGGCTTAAAGCATGACAATCAACGAAAATTATGTATGTTAAAGGCATGACGATGATTGATTAACTGTCGACCCGCTGTCACCAACATTAAAATTATGTTTTTATTTCAAATTTGAAAATAACTAGCAAAATTAAAACAAAATAACAATACTTGTATTAGTTTAAGTGTTGTGTTTTAAGCTATTACCTGTAAATCTAACATTGCACTTTTATATAATTTAAATAACAATGAAAACAATTAGCGAATTATAGGAAAAATAAAAAGAAACTAAATATATCTACATAAATATATATTAAACAAACTTGCAACTGTTTGGTATATTTCAAATGCTGACATTTACAGATTTTAAATTGCGCGCGCATTAACAGCTGATGTTAACAACAGCTGACTTTGAATAATGTGCTAGATGTATAATGTTAATATTCGATATGCAGACAGCGATGAATTCTGTCACTATGATGTGTTACCGTACTACGCCAGTACAGGGTTGCATAGCAGCACTGTCAATTGTCGAAATGGACTGGCAACTCTGTCGCCGTAACATAAGAGTTCATTTTGGATTGTAAAAAAAAGTGCAAAAAAAACTAAATTTTACGCATAAATAATTAGTACCTAGTGTAATTAAGAAGCGCGTAAGTGTTCCACACGCTGTGGTTGCAGCACTGCATGAGCCGCCTTTGGGGGCCAACTGCATTTACTGCTGCCCGAGGCCGAGGCCGTCGTCGTCGTTGTTGCTGCTCATATATTTTTTTGGCCTGGGCTCTGCTGATTATGCCTGGCAGCAACGTACGAGGGGCGACGCAATTTTTACTTTATTTATAACAAAATGCGCGTTTAAAACAAATGCAAGTTGTTACCTACACTTTATTGTTGGCGCTTTTGTTTTCGATTTGTTTGCGACGTGTTTTGTTAATGTTATTTTCTAATCGTTGTCCAAACTTCCCCAGTTAAGCAAAAAATCCACATCCTCCCACACCCACACACCAGCAGAGATGTCGCTCAAGCCAAAAATAGTGGAATTTGTTGATGTCTGGCCGCGCTTGCGTTGCATTGCCGAATCGGTGATAACATTGAGCAAAGTTGAACGCGCCGTCTGGAACACGAGCTTTAGGTGAGTGTTGTTCATGTACTTATTTATATTGCACAGTGGAACAGCCTTGACAATCTTGTAGAATGAAAAGCTAATGATATTTGGCAGAGGGAGCCCTAAAAAGCCATAATATTGGCATATAAAAAATAAGAAAAACAAAGTGTCATTCGTGTGGGACATTGCACAGTGGGACCGTGTGGCTAAAACTTCCACAAATCTAAAATCTAAAAAAAACAAATAGGCGAGAATTAGCCTAAAAACAATACAAAATATCAATTATTAGGTGAAATTTTAAGTTTGATGTCGTATTCACAAACGTTAAAAGCTATTTAATCATATTTAATCTTTATTGTTCAGAAACTGCAATTATTTCTATGTACAAATTGATTGTGTTCCACTGTGCTCGCAGCATGATTTGCCAAAAACCAAAATTTTCCTTTACATATATTCACATGTTTTCAATATTAAAACTCATCTAACACACACAAACACACACACACACACCTCTTCTATACATGCACACAGCGATGTTTATACGCTGTGCGTGGCGCAGCCGGAACCAATGGCCGATCGGCTATATAGCGAGACAAAGCAATTCCTTGAATCTCATGTCAAGGAGATGCTGGCCAATAAAGTTCTGGCCAATCATGATACAGCCAATGCCAATAACACGAACAGCAGACCAGATTTGTTGCAACGCTATTATACCACCTGGATGGAGTATAGCCAGGGCATAAAGTATCTTCACCAACTATACATGTAAGTGGCTGTGGTTGCACCGATTAATCCTCTTTTAAATATACGAATCGCTTTGCCTTTGCAGCTACTTAAACCAGCAGCACATCAAGAAACAAAAAATCACCGATACGGAATCATTTTATGGCAATCTGTCTAGCGATGCCGCCGAACAAATGGAAATCGGAGAGCTGGGCTTGGACATTTGGCGTTTGTACATGGTGGAGTATTTAGCCCAGGACCTGGTGCGTCACATATTGGAGGGCATAGCTGCTGATCGGGCGAGCAATGGCACCCTAGATTCGCATCGCGTCCAGGTTATCAATGGCGTTATACACAGCTTTGTGGAGGTGCAGGATTATAAGAAGACTGGCTCGTTAAAGCTATATCAGGAGCTCTTTGAGGGGCCTATGCTAGAGGCAAGCGGCACATACTATACAAACGAGGCCAACAAGCTGCTGCAACGCTGCAGCGTGTCCCAGTACATGCAGGAGGTTATAAAGATTCTGGAGTATGAGAGCAAGCGAGCGCAAAAGTTTCTCCATGTGAGCTCATTGCCAAAGCTGCGCAAGCAATGCGAGGAGAAGTTCATCAACGATCGTTTGGGCTTCATATATTCAGAGTGCCGCGATATGGTATCGGATGAGCGGCGGCAGGATTTGCGCAATATGTACATCGTGCTAAAGCCCATACCAGATAATCTAAAGGCTGAACTAATACAAACCTTTCTCGAGCACATTAAAAACGAGGGCCTCGAAACAGTCTATGCGCTTAAGGGCGAGAATATACACATTGCTTTTGTCGAGAATATGCTGAAGGTGCATCACAAGTATCAAGAGCTAATTGCCGATGTCTTCGAAAACGATTCGCTCTTCCTCAGCGCGCTGGACAAGGCCTGCGCCAGCGTCATCAATCGACGTCCCAGCGAACGACAGCCGTGTCGCAGCGCTGAATACGTGGCCAAATACTGTGATACTCTGTTAAAAAAATCGAAAACCTGCGAAGCGGAAATCGATCAGAAACTCACTAATAACATAACCATATTCAAATACATTGAGGACAAGGATGTGTATCAAAAGTTCTACAGTAGATTGTTAGCTAAGCGTCTTATACACGAACAAAGCCAGAGCATGGATGCCGAGGAGGGTATGATCAATCGTCTAAAGGTGTGCATTGAAATAGCTTCAATTATATGCAATGATATTTAATGTATATATTTATATATTACAGCAAGCCTGTGGCTATGAGTTCACCAACAAATTGCACCGCATGTTCACAGATATTTCAGTCTCCACAGATTTGAACAATAAGTTCAATAATCATTTAAAGGACAACGACATTGATCTGGGTATGTATTTTTCAACATTAGTTTAAACGTAAATTAGGCTCCTATTGCACATCTTGCATGAAAAGGGGTTTTCTTTCTTTCACCTAAATTGAAAGATTGTCGCATTATTTTATACTGAAGTATTAAAATAAAAAAGTTTCTTCCAACAATTTTCCATTCATCCAAATCTATCAATTATATTATAAAATTTAACAAAATACTGATTAACTCCGGCATAGGGATTTGTTTGAATTTTAACTTTCACATTTCCCCCAGCCATTGTAAAACGTTATAATTTCATACCAAATTTAGAAAGAAATATTTTTTAAAATTAGTTAAAAGTCGATTACAAATTTACGTTAAATATGTTAACAGGTATTATAATACCATTCTAAACTTTAAGTTCTACCTGAAACCCATTTCTTACACCGAGTTCTAGACCCTTTTAAAATTCAAATTTAAATTATAAAACCTTTAAGCCCTAGGAGTATGAATATATTAGTCTTCAGTAAATAATAAAAAAATTATTTTAAACAGATTGTGGCTTATCTGCTAAAAATAAATGCATAACTGTCCAATCATTTTCAGAGAGTGCAAACAGTTGTGTTTTATATATATTAATAATCTTTATATTTTATTTTACAGGCATTAACCTGTCGATTAAAGTGCTGCAGGCGGGCGCTTGGCCCTTGGGCTCCACGCAGGTTATTCCATTTGCAGTGCCCCAGGAATTCGAAAAGTCCATCAAAATGGTTCGTTTCTAAATCTAATCTAATCGATTTGCAAGAATTGTAGTTAAATTATCCTATATTTTCGTAACACAGTTTGAGGACTATTATCACAATTTATTTAGCGGCCGTAAACTAACCTGGCTGCATCACATGTGCCATGGCGAATTAAAGCTGAGTCACCTTAAGAAATCGTACATCGTGACCATGCAGACATACCAAATGGCGATAATCTTGCTCTTCGAGACCTGCGACACCCTCACCTGTCGTGAGATACAGAATACGCTGCAATTAAATGATGAAACGTATCAGAAGCATATGCAGCCGATGATTGAGTCCAAATTGCTGAATGCCAGCTCAGAGAATCTCTCGGGTGATACGCGCATCGAATTGAATTTCGATTATACAAATAAGCGTACGAAATTTAAGATAAGCTCGGCGTTACAAAAAGAAACGCCACAAGAGGTGAGTATTGAACGCATTTCTTATAAATAATGAATAAATGTATATATTTTTCAGGTTGAGCACACGATCAACTCGGTGGATGAGGATCGTAAACTGTTTCTGCAGGCTGCCATTGTGCGTATTATGAAGGCGCGCAAGGTGTTAAAGCACAATGCGCTGATACAAGAGGTAGGTCAAAAAATTATTATAATCAGCTATATACAAACTGACATACTGTATACCTCACATCAACAGGTACTATCCTTATCGAAAGTTAGCTTTACGCCCAATATCGCAATGATCAAAAAGTGCGTAGAATCGTTAATTGACAAACAATATATTGAGCGTACGGCTAACTCTGGTGACGAGTATAGCTATATGGCTTAGACTGCGAACTCGGCTCGGACAGCTACTAGAGATTATTACAAAAAGAAAAAAGCAAAGCATAAACAAAAGAACCTTCACTAATTGAATTCACAATGCAAAAACCCAATCACACACATTAATAATTGTAATACCTTGTAATACATTGTACCAAGGCATATTTTGTTAAATCTTTTAAAAATTCATGACACGCATTACAACAACCACAACTCTGATATCTCTTCTGATAAACAATAACTGAAACCTTACTTGACAGTATGTCAAAAGCAATTGAATTGAAGTTCTTAAGGTAATGCAATCAATAATTGTTTGTTTTTGTGTGTTTTTTCTTTTTTGATCCTAACTAATCCTAAAACAAAAGGCGTATATAAGATGTGCGCATTACTGATACTTTTAGTTAGTTTATTTAGTTTTGTAACGAGTTTCTTTTGGCGCGTGTGTTTTATTTTTTAATGCGGCAATAGTATCATTTTCTTTACGAATTGTATATTTATCTGGTTCACACATACACACCCACCAACACACACACACACACAGAACACACGCACCCAACCAAATTGAAAGCGAATGTGTAATAAAAAAAAAAAAAACAAAAGAAAAATTAAATAAAATTGTATTCACGATTTTAAATTGATGCGTTACATTAGAAACTAAGTACATAAACTATTTCAAATAGTATCCACTCTTTATGGTATGTTATTAATTAAATATTTAATTCATTCATTCTTTAAATAACATTTGGTTTATTGCTTAATTTAAATGATTTAGCTGAGACTTATCATGTTATCTTTACGCTTTAAATGAAAACACGTTTTTATTTCATATTTCTCAAAATTTTCAATGCTAGTTTTATTTCATTTCATTAGAAGTTAAATTTTAATTATATCAATATATATATATATAGATATATATATATATTAAAAATTCATTTGTTCTTGCTAAAAAATTATATTATTTGCTTTGTTCTGTCTGTGCTAAACTTTTTTCATAGCTCTTTCATACATATGTCTGTGTGTGTGTGTGTGGGTGAGTGTATGTATATTGTTATTGCAATTTGTCATTATTTGTTTTTCTATATTTTCGTATGTGGTTCGTTCAAGCAGTTAATCTGTGTGTAGCTGAATGTTCGAGAATTTAGATTGTACATATAGTTCTTTTTCGGGGCTTGGTTTAGTTAGTGCTTTAGAAAGTTTTCTCATATGTAGGATGTGTCAAAAAGTCGATAGGGGAAAACCGCTCTAAAAACGATTTTAAGTACTTCAGCTCGTTTTTTTTTTAATTAGAAACTTGGGGTCTGATATTAAATTTGGTTTTAATAAGATTTCATTTGATTTTTTTTCTTCGTAAAAAGTTCCCAAGTGCCACATTTGCCAGTTTTACTTTATTGTTTTTTAAGTACTTTTATTTGTTTTTTTTCTGTTAGTTTCTTTTTCCATTTTCACACTACTTTTCTAAAAAATATATTCAATAATATTAATACAAATAATTGTACATACAATATAATTAATTATAAATAAATACCAACTTGCTATAGCATAATATAATAATTCGTTAATAATACTTTTCAACTGGCTCTGTCTCTGTGAGGGGGAGGGGGCGCCTGTTTCATAAAAAGCAGCCAATTACACTTAACGTTGTTAGTTTTATTTTTTTTTTGGCCACTCGGCTTATCAGTGTGTTAATAAAAAATACATAATCTTTCATATATATCATTTTTCCCCTTTCTTTATTGTTTATATTTAATGACTAGTAAACGTTTACAGTTTTGTTTCTTTACTTATTGCAGTTAATCGTATCTTCCATTTTCTCCGATTTCTATTTTCCGAATTACAAAAAGCAAAATGCTGCCTGGTAAAATTCTATTGAGCATATTTGTAGGGTTTGCTTTACTTTCTAAGATGTTTTGTTTTTCTTTTCTTTTTTATGCGATTTTTAATTATGGAAATTGTATTATTAAAAGTTCTTTGGAATTTGGAGGGCTTTTCGGCTATACTAGTCTCTCAAAATTTCGAATTCAAATTTATTGTTAGATATTTCTCTCAAGTTTTTGCCAGAAAATCTACTTCAAGGCTGGCTGACCAAGAGAGCCAAAAATGTGTTAAGATCTTTTGCAAGTTCTTAGGCAATTATTTTGCACTCGGCGCCAAAATCCGCTTGAAGGCTAAAAAAAAGTCGCTTCATGTATATCAAACATCATAATATAAAGTAAGTAATGCTGACCTGGAACCCTAAACGGTTCAGTTATACTCCAAACTATGTATATAGAGTTTATATACTATATATAAATTCAGTGCTTGTATAATAATGTTTTACTTTTCATTTTTTCTTTAATTCTTTTCTTTTTATTTGTTGCTCATCGTTGCGTGCTTTTTATTGTGTGTCTTACGGCCATGGAATTGTTGCAAGTTCAAAGATCGGGCTACTCATGATCCCATTTAAATGTTTATAGATAATACTGGTTCATCTGCTGGTCTGTTTTTGTGTGGCATTTTGAAGTTCAAAAATTGTTTTTAAATTTGAATTGGTTTCGTTTTTTTTTTTTATCATTTCATTTAAATTTTTCTTTTTTTTGTTTCAGTCTTTACGATTCACGGCTTTGTGCATATTTGAATTATTCAGTTTTTCGCATTTTTATATGACCGATATAGTTGTACATATATGTACGATAGATTCATATATATATAGGTGTGTGTATAAATTGCTTGCATATTGAGTGACATTTTCAAGGTGAGCGAACGAGCGTGAGAATAAGTCAAACGTACTTGTGTGTGCGCGTGTGTGTGTGTGTGTGTGTTGATGGATGAGCAGGTGACTCTGGTGTCGTGGGGCAGGGAACAGTGTATTCCCAGCGCTTAACAACGCCCTCTTCATATACCCAAGTGTTACATTTTACATAGTGTATACGTAGGTGCGGTTATTATCAACGTTCGTTAAAAACATATATATATATATTTCCATAGTATTTTTTTTTGGAGTGCGGGGGGCCGGGGGGGCAGTGTTTTGGCTTCGTCTGAAACAAGTTGACTTTTGGTTATTTTCTTTTCTTGGCTGCTCTATTGTTCCAGCGAGGTGGTTTTCGTGCGTTTCCACAGCGTCTTGAAGAGACCTTTCTTCTTGGCCTTGGGCGTGGCACCGACAACAGCGGCGGCAGTGTCCTTGCTCCGACTGCTCGTCTCCTTACGCTTCGCGGAACCTACTTCAGGGGAGGAGAGAGGGAAATCTTATACTCAATATTCTATCAGAGCAAATAATCTATTGCAAGCTGCATTATTTATGCAAAGCTTTCTTTGATAGAAATGCATTTTATCCAGCCAAAGCTGGATAATATAATCCGTAATTTAAGCGTACGTTTTTTTAAAAAGAAAATTTCTTTGGGCTTTAGCAAAATTTAACGTCCGTTCGCAACCTAACATCAATGAACCGAATAAAAATGGAAAACTGGGATAGGATTTTACATATAAGTAAATTTGAACGGGCAAAATTGGGTAATTTTTTTTTAAAATTTAATTTAAGAAAACTCCGCTCTTATCGTTTAAAATAAGTGCAATCTGTTGTATTTAATTTTTTCCATTAAAAAGTCTATGTAAAAGTTCACCGCAGACAAGTTTCACCAATTTTTTAAAATCCACTTTACTGAGTGAAAAATGAGTGAAATATTGCTGAATTTTTTCGGATTGAGTTAATAACTACTTAATTTACATCGGAATAATATTAGTTTCACATGCATTTCACTTTTGTGACCCAAGAAGATATTCAGGATAATTCCACTTAGTAGGGTGAAAATTAAGCGCTTGCATTTGATTCGTTTGGTTTCAAATGGAAAATAGCTGGAAAACTGGCTTTAAAATTAAATTAGCCTGATTACCTGTTTCAAGTTCATATGCATGCTTGCTATTGCTATCATCCATGGGCTGATCGCAGTAGGCCTTGTGCTTGCGATCCTTGTTGTGCTCTGGAAAATCAAATGAGAAACCCAATAAGTTAAGAAGTTATTAGACTCAGCTTCTCGCTGCCATTGGCACTTACTCTTCTTGGTGATTAGCAAGCTGGTGACGCGACGCAGCGCCTCGCGCGGCGACTTATTCAAAAAGGAGGGCGTCAGATTGGGCGGCAGGGTGAGCGGCTTGCGGGATTGTCCCGTGCCGGACATGCCCGCCGGATTGTCCCACACGCGCACCGAGGCCAAACGATCAATGTTCTCCGTGGAGGCGGGCCGCATGCTGCGCTGCTTGGGATACCAGCCGCGGGCGGGAGCGCCGGTCATCCGCAGCATTTCATTGGAGGCTAAGGCGTGATTGATGGAACGCTGGCGACAGATTTGAGCGGTTCCATAGCTGCCAGCTGGAAAGGGAGTTGGTTAGTTAATCATTTGAAGCATCCCCTGCAGCACCTACCGCCTATGCCCAGGATGGAGTTGCCCATGTTAATGCTGTTCGATGTGCTGGAACGTGGCGCCGTGCGGGATCCGCTAACGGGTATGGGATCATTTTGGCGTCGATATGGCGTACGTGGTATGTCACAGCTGTGGAAATGAGTAGATAAGTTACGGATGCAGCAGAAAATTGAATAGGGGCAGGAGCTTACCCTCTGGCGAATATGGGAGTTTCGGGAAGACTACATGAGGTTTGCAGGCGATGCTCCTCGCGCGGCGATTGCTTCAGGCTGCGCTTGGTGCCATAGTTGATATATCGGCGCTGATAGGAGCCCGTGCCGGCAACGGAGCCGCCATCGCAGGAGGACCCCATCGTGCCCATGGGCGTCTGTGGCAGCGGCGGCATGGCTCCCAGGCCGGTGGGCGTCGTGATGCCGCTGCCGCTGCTATAGCCAAACAGCTTGGGCGATCTCTTGCGGTACTGCGAATCGATGCTCCAGGATTTCATGGTGTTCAGCGAGTGACCAGCACGATGCGGTGGCACCGAAGGCGCCAGCGGTGGACCCGACAGACCCGGCAAGCAATCCGCATAGCTGCTCGACTGATGAGCGGGCGCCGGCGGTGGTGGCAGCTCATCGTTGAAATGACGCACTGCAGCCACATTGTCACGACTGCGTCGCGTGTGGCTATTGCTGTGCACCGCGGCGCCCGAGGCGGTGGCATGCACCTCGACGACGGTGGTGCCACGATTGGCAGTTCCAACGGCAGCAGCTGCCGCCACCGCTGCTGGCAGCTCCAGCGGCTTGCGCGGCTCCACGGGCGACGGCGGCAGCGGCGCATCATAGTCAAACATGTCCGGATTGGAGCTGGGCGGCGACGGCGGCAACGGACCAAAGCCAACATTCTGCGATAGCAGCATCTCCTTGGCGCTCTCCGACTTGTGCACGCCCGGACGGAACTCGAGCACGCGCTTCGCATGCAGCTCCGCAGCGGCAGCAGCAGCAGCGGCGGCGGCAGCAGCGCCCGATGCAGCCGGACTGCAACCGTTCATTGCAGCCAGCTGGACCGGCAGCGGCAAATCTCCGCGCAGCAGCGCGCTGATGTTGTGCTCGATCTGCTTGAGCGGAGCGCAGCCGTAGCTAAAGTCGGACTCCTCATCCTCCTCCAGGGTGGGCGCCAGATCAGTGTGGGGCGTCGTAACTGTCGAGACACGTTCTGTATAAAAGCAAATGAATTAGCCTGGCTCGCAAGAAATCTCTGTGGTTTTATCGATCACAAAACAAAGCTCTATACTTCGAGGATAATTGTCGAGCAGATATTCTGTGTTTATAGTTCCAATTTTAGATATTTATAAAGTTGGCATATCTTGAATATGGCATCAAAATGCGTGCATATCCAAAACTAGAAGGCGAATCCTTCAACTCTTTTCAATATTTGAAGCAACTGGGGAAGGTAACCAAGAAGTGAAATATTTTTTACGCGAGATCCGATATTACAAATTTGGTGTCCTTAGCCTCTATAGCCCAGGAGATATGAACAAAATACTTTGACCTAAAATCGATATTTATCGATATCGAGAAAACGGTCTCAATAGTATGAAAGGGGTCGGAGCCCTTTATATACACTTTTTTTTATTCATATTCAATGAGGTCGAGTTATACAAACAAAATTAATCGAATATTTTATTCCGTAGAAATTCCCTTCAGTCGAATGTATACTGTTTCTTATTCTACACTTGTAAAGGGTATTACAATTTTGTCATGAAATATACAACACTTGATGAGACTTCTTAGAGCCCTTAAGGTATATATATATATATTCTTGATATTAATTAAGAGCCAAGTGGATATACACATATTTGTCTGTCCAACGTCCGTTTTTCTGTTGCAGTACATATGTCTATACCGGCCAGATCGGACCACTATATCATATATGGAGCTTCCATAGGAATGATCGAAAATTAAGTTCTTTTGTGAAAAACTTGTTTATCGTGACCAAACTTTGCTCCCTATATGTAAGTCAAATTAGTTCAATGGGATATTTTAGAATATTTAAGTTATTAAGTTCTTCTATTAAAAACTTTATTGTTTATCAAGATATCTTGACCTAACTTAGCATTTATTATTGTCACTATGCTCCTTCGATATAACCAAATTTTTATAGATCTTCCAATAGAATCGGTTGAATTTAGATGATTAGATTCTTGTAAAAAAAGCTTGTTTTGTTTTTCAAGATACCTTCACGAAAGTCTGCAATTATGAGCTTTACAACTCTCCCCATATATCCACGCGACTATAAGCCTAGGGTATTTAATCTTCGACGTACCTAAGAAAGCCGTTCTTCTTCTTTTCTGAGTGCACTCACCGTTGCCGTTGTAGCTGAACAAATCGTAGCCATTGCCGTTGAGGCGTGCCTCGTCGAACTCCTCGCTGCTGGAGGTGTTGTCCGGCATGGACTCGGCACTGAGGCGCTTCTCGGTGAGCATGGCCGTCTTGCTTTTGAGTGGCTTGATACTTATGGCGAGATGCTCCGTAGCCTCGGCTATGTCCAGGGAGAGGGCTGCCCGCTGGGCCGCAGCCATTTCCAGGGCACGACGCGTCTGCGACGCTGCCGGCTCGCACTCCTTGTAGATGAAGTTCATCTCGGCGGGCGCCGGCGGCGGCGGCAACGGTGCCGATTCGCTGGGCTCGCTGTCGCTCGTATAGAAGTCATTGCTAATGGCGCTGGCGCCGAGGGCGGTGCGCGGCGGCTTTGGTATGCTGAATATGTCGATGGCACGTGGCGGCTTCTTGGCCGTGGCACGGCGTATGACAAAGGTGCCCTTGCCCAGCATGCTCTGCTCGTTGTAGACGAAGCTGTTGTTGAAGTCCGCCAGATTGTTGTCCCGTTGCTGCTGCTAGAGAGAGAGAGGCGGGCGGATAAGGAGACACTGAGTAACTGTTGGCATTGATTTGTGGAGGCAGTGCACCCACCTTTTTGGCGGCACCGGAGGAGGTTGCCTTCTTTGCGCTTGCACTTGCCTTCTTTTTATTGCTCTTGAAATGGATCTCCCAGGCGACGCCGTTCTGCTTGACCGGCGTCAGATCCGTGGAGATGGTGGACTCCTCCAGCGAGTCCTCGGAGTAGTCCTCATCCAGCTGTTGCTGCTTGGACGTGCACACATTCATATTCATATTGGATGCCGCCGGCGAGGCCTCGCCGCTGGACGTGTGCTGGGAGCCCGACGAGCTGCTCGAGCTAATGGAATGTGGATTCAGCATGTGGCACACGGCCTTGTGCTTCTCCACCGAGCTGAGCAGACGCTTGCCGCGCGCACCCTCGCCGCTGGCCTTGGCCGATGGACCCGGATATATGGTCACCGGATGTTCGTTCAGCATGGGCTCCGGCAGTTTGGCCAGATTGCCGCGCAGCACGGCATTGTGCACGGCGCTAATATCAATGCCCAGAGCATTGCGCTCCCCATTGCAGCTGCCGGTGCGACCGGCGGCGGCGGCGGCCAGGCCGCTGGAGATGTTGCACGTGGAGGTTGCGCCCAAATTGGAGGCACGTGCACCGCAACAGGGCAGACTCGAGTAGTTCGAGTTCGTGGCTGGCGTTGAGTTGGCGCTGCGTGCCTTGGGCTGAGGTAAAGGTACATTAATTGATTTATCACAGGCTACATCTTCTCCATATCAATATACACGTGTTCAGGTGTGTGTGTGTGTGTGTGTGTGTGTGTGTGTGTGTGTGTGTGTATGTGTGTGTGTGCGTGTGTGTCTCGACTCACCAGCGTTGTCTGTATGAGTGGCGTCGTCGCTTCCTGGCTGTGCTCCGCCTCCGATAATTTGGTTAGATTCTCAGCCGTGCCGTCAACCTCATTGAAACTGCCTTCGGGCACGGTGTCCGTGCTCGGCGTTTGTGGCACATCCTCCGAGTCCTTTTTGGACATGCTGCATGAAAATACATGAAAATAGCATTCACATTTAAATTGCAATTTGTTGAGTTTATTAAGAGCTGCTTGAAAGTTGTGGAGGCTATCTATTTTTTAATGGGATAAATGTTCTCTCAATTAAAATTAAAACTTGTTTTTCAGAGAACTTCTATGCAAAATTAAAGCTGCGCTTTTAGTTCCTTTTAATTGTTTTTATATTAATTAACATTTTTTAATTTACACTGGTTGTATAGCTAGGATAATATTTTTTGGCTTCTATTTGGGAAATATTTGATATATTTGATAGGGGTTCAAACCAACGACTCGTCTTTAGATTCTTTTCTCATCCATTGAACCCAAATTGTGTTTTTATGAAACTTTATTTTAATCTTAACAAATCAAGTTACGAATCGATTCAGAGAAATAATTACTGATTGTTGTTCTAAATTGTCCTGAGGAGATTATATCATAAGGATAATTTGATATCTCTTGTTTATTTCAGACAGGTTTCTATTCCCTTTGTTAAAAGTACTTTTTAATTTCCCTTTGTTAATAAGTACATGAGGAAAATTTGAAATCTCATTTATATTTCATGCAGGCTTTTGTATTTTAATTTCCCTTTTTTTATAAGGGAATAAAAAAGTACCTTACTCGCTGAAAGGTGAAGAATATGGCGAAGGGTCGGCTCTTGACCGTAGAAGATTTGGTATCCAAAGTCGTAATAGAAATAGAACTCACTTTTTGCGACTGAGACTCATGTAGCCATCGTCCTCGGATTGGTTCTCGCCGCTGTTGCAGTGCAGGGCCGCCGGCTTGGTGGCTGCCTCCTCGAACTCCGAAATGATATCGTCGAGCACTCTGATGGGCTCGGGTATGTCATCCAGGGAGATGGGCTCCAAAGACTGCGGCTGCAGTGGCTCGCTGCGAAAATCGAAATGAAAATGTAATTAGGCTACGTTGAGGGGTTAACTGTAACAGTGCCTGATGGCACAATCTCCCCCCCCCCCCCCCCCCTCTCGCTGTCGCCCTCTCTCTCTCTCTCTCTGGGCCACAATTTGAATTTAATTTCATTTAGAGCTTGCGACATACTTTTGCTTTTGTTGGTCGTTGTCCGCGTCCAGCGCATCCAGAGCTGCGGGCTCTAACTCGGACCGAACATTGGCCGACATGTTGTTAGCTGCAGTCGCTGTCGCTGTCGCTGCCGCTGCCTCTGCTGACGTCACCGCCTCCGTCACCGTCGCTGTCTCCGCCTCTGTCTCTGTATCCGCCTCCAGTTCGAGCGCCTCCACAGAATCGCGTGCGCCACACGATTCAGGTGTTGTCTCCATTATGCGATTTTCATTGAAACCGACTGCAACTTTATTTTTAACGTATGTTTTTTGTTACTTTTTCACTTTTTTTTGCTTTTCTTCTGTTTCGTTGATTATGAAAATGTAATCAATGCGCCCACAGTTGCTGCTGCTGCCTCAGTCGCAGTCGCTGTCGACGTCGCTGCCGCTGCTCGTCTTTGTTGTCGGCTGTTTCAATTTTCATCTATGCAATGTGTGAAAGTGATTGGCGTTTTTTTCAGGTCATTAAATTCGTCATCCAAATGCTGCTGCGCGTGGGCGGTGGGCGGTGAGGGGGGGTGAAAAAAAAAGCGGGTGGGAAACATGAGATTTTTGCTTAAATAATCAAACCTGTAACTCTCTGGCTCCAGTTGTAAGCCGCTTAAGTCTGTGTGTGTGTGTTTTGCTATTCAATAAATATTTAACATTGATTTGATTTGCGTAACATTCCAATCAGGCGTGCTTAGCATTAACGATTCGGGTTGAGAACGAACGGATATTAGTTTTTACGCTCGATTAAATGGGCGATTGTGTAGGATAATTAAATGTGCTTACAAGGCTCGACAGCCATAGAGGGCATAAAAAACGTATTCCAATTAATGTATATAATATATATGAGAGACTTTCAAGTACAGTGAAAACTCTGTGAAGCGGACAACTAACGTTACAGTTACTTTGTGCCAAAGTTAATGTCTGCTAATTCACAGAAAAATATCACTTTTACCAAAAACTAATTATTCGAAATGTCAATTTTTCAAAATCTCAATTGAAATTTTGTTTGCTAATTGCACTTTTTGGCAAATTTGTATAGAAACAATGGGGATTTAAGATCTGACACGACAGTTTTCTCCCAAAGATAAGCTCTGCAGTTACCAAAACCTAGCGGGATAATGATTAGCACATTTATCAAGACCCCGTTTTTACCTTAATACGCTTATCTTAGCCATGAAACTTGTAGAAAATACAATATTAGTATTTCCATTCGGGTTATTAGAACTAAATACAGTAAAAACTCTATTGGGCGGACAGAGACCGACGGGTAATATTTGTCTGCTTAAAGATAGTAACCGCCAAATAGAGGGGAAATGGGTATAGTTTGATTCACAATAGTTTGAGACACCGTGTCCGCTCAAGAGGGGTGTTCGCTTAATAGAAGTGTTGATTAGGAACGTTTTCACTGTATATACATCGCTTTTATCATATTTCTTTATCAATTTTTTTTGCGGGAAGTGTTGAATTCTAGTTAAATGCAAGTTATAAATATTTCGTATGCATTCAAAGTCGAAAAACAAATATTCTTATTAAAGACAAATACAAAATCTTGAAAAAGGCAATTTTTTAAGGATTTTGAAGTTTAAAATATTAAAAACATACGTAATTCTGTATTACACACTTTTTATTGTTCTATTAACAAGATTTAGGTTCTCAATTAGACTTAGCAAAAAACATTTTGAGATTAAATTTTGATTTACCATTGACATACGAAGAACTCGGTTAAAAAAGGGCAATTAATTTGTTCTTCTTTTGGTTTGTTGAAAATAGTATTTTAAATCAAAGTTTATCAATTCAAACATGTTTAAGTAATAACTCAGGTCTTAGGAAAAAATATTTCGATTATTTTCCATTAGTTTTTGGCATTTCATCTACCTGAGCGGAACAAAGAGCCTGCAACCGTAGATGCTCGCTTTCAAGAATTTTTACAGTAGTTGAAAACGAAGTTTTTGTTTCACTACAAAACACAATGACTTTTTTTTTTTAAGTTAACATTTGCAAAATGTTGTTTTGCCAACTTTTTGAAATTCTTTTTATACATTTTTCCCATGCGAAAACTTTGGAAAAACTCTCTGAAAAGCCAATTAAAATTTTTGGTTCGTCCAAACAAATTTGTACATTGATTTTTCACGTAGAGTCTTTTCCCCAATTGGAGTCGGGAGGTGTGAAAATGGGAAACTGTTCTGCGCTAGTGAGGGAGAACTATTTTCGCTGCTTGCTCCGACGAACCTCACTTTGCGCCTTCCACGTCCCCCCCGCCCCCTTCCCTACTGGTACAATTTACTCTTAACTCCTTTGCTTGCGTTTCCTATCTTCATTCATATTTTCTATACACTTTGTTGAGAGGAGTTTTATGTGTGTGGGGCTCAGGCGCACTCACACTCGCCACACACACACACACACACACACACACACACACACACACACACACACACACTCGCACACACACCAGCACACGCACACGCAGCGACAGATTAGCCTGGCCGCCTTCCGCCCACAGCAATATATACATATGAAATATATTTTATATTCCGCTATACATAAACAACTCATGCACACACACACACTCACACACATCTACACGCACACGCAATCACGTTGCTTTTGTCTTTGTGCAAAAATAAAAACTTTTGCGTTGGCTGCCCCAAAAACGCATTTCAACGGATGCAGCAACAAAGTAAAATGAGAAACCGAAAAGTTTGCCATTTTTTTAAGTTTCTAATACGGCAAAATTTCATTTCCGCTCTTATCGGTAACTGTCCATTAAGCCAGTTTCAATTCGAATTTCAAACTTCAGCTGCAACCACCCACACACACACACACACACCAACAGAGAGCCCAAAGCTCCAACTTTGTCTAACTGTAAAATATACTGCGGCGACGTTGGCGTCGCTGCCTTTGCCTCTTGCCTTTTGCTTTACTGAATGAAGTTGCCTGGCGTCGACGTCGTCGCAGGGAGTCTGGCATCGATTTTTTCATATGCAGACGCACACACACTCCAGCCCACACACACACACACACACACACTCACACGGTTGGCTTCAGCATTTGGTTTGTTTTTTTCGCTGGCATCGCATAATAATTACAGTTAAAAGCTTTTACTACCAAAAGGTCAAATCAAAAATCTTCCAATTGGAAATGTTGCTAAATATAGCAAATATGATGGGCCCGTGTGCGCGAGAGCGAGATAGTGTACAAGCCTAATGCTGCTGTTTGTAATGACAGACCTAGCGGCGGCGGCGGCAGCGACGTCGGCGACGACAGCGGCTTTTGAGACGATGACAAAAACAGACGGCAACTTCCGAGAACAAGAGAATTCTATTCGCATTTTGCAATTTGCTTATTACATACAGGCACACACACACACACACACACTCACACAGATGGACACAGACACAAACACCTATACATGTGCAGACGTGGACTTTTGTTGTTGGTTCCGCTCGTTTGGCAAACGAATTCAGCAAATTGTTGACTATTTGTGCAATATTTAATTCGATCAATTTCAAATTTGAATTTCAAACACAGCACAGACCGCAGACCGCACTCACACATACCTATTGAAATTTACAAAAATATTGCAACGCAAACGACGCGTAAGCAACTGCACATACACGTCCGTTCGCCTCGTACACCGAAACACGACTGAGTCGCAGAGAGAAGCCAATTGGACTGTTACTGTATCTGGTGGATGTTATTCGTTTGCGCTTGTAGTTGTTGCTGTTGTTTATCCCTTTACAGCTCCACGCAAAGAGAGCAGGTAAAGAGCAGAATTGAATAAGCTGGTATTGTCTTGTGTGGGTGCACGATCCAACGATCTGCCATAAATGACTCTCTTCACGTGCCCATGCGTTTTTACTCTCTGCTAAGATAGTCCTGCTGCTATTACGTTTTAGCTGTAAATGAAACTTTATATGTGCATACTTTATAACTTTTCATTTTCAAATAACTAATTATTAGAGGGTTAGAACTAGATTTACTTTCTAGACTCGGGCAGCCATACAAAAGCAGAGAGAGTGCAATATAAAAGAGAGCGCGCGCATTGGTGTGGGAGGTTGAGTTGCATTAATGCTCTCACTCTCTCTCGCTCGCTGCCACCCCACAGCGAGTTGCTGCTGTTGTTGTTTTTGTTTGCCAAACGCCGCATGTCGCTCATTTGTTGAAATCATTAACATTGATTGGCTTTGTGTGCTTTGCTTTGTGATTTTGCACTTGGCCACGCGGCACGTTTTACCCAGAAGAACGCTGCATAAAAACAATGAACGACAAAACGCAACCCCCGGTTGCAGTTGTCAATGCGGCAACTACAGCTGTTACGGACTTAACAGTATAGTGTTGCTCAATTTAGCTAGGTTTGGCAAGTTAGCTTGTAAAAGAGTTGTTTTTTTATTTTTCAGAATAAACTTGTTTTGATAACATGCTTAAAATGTGTTTGAACCTTCATTTTAAACACATTTGGAATTATGTTAACATTTTCGATTGTATATTTTTTGTCTACAATTTAGCGCAAAAAACCTGGGCTGTAGCTAACATTGTGACGTTAAGGCTTAACATTCAAAATTCTGTAGGTTTAACAGCGCCGTTAATTTAAAGTGCTTAACGCTTACAGCGCCCACTTAACAGCAAGCATGCTAATTGCTCTTGGCTATGTTTCTGATTGGAAGCAGCTAATGGATTGTATCTTTCCTCTTTGTATCTGCAATAGTTGCCCCCTCGCTTTTGTTTCTATTTTTGTTTTTTGTTTCGAGCACATTTTAAGTGCTCTCTATGTATTTGTTTTTTTTTTTATATAAACTTAAGTATAATCATTTACTTGATTTATTTTTGTTGTTTACCGTTATACAATTAATAATCATCAAAATTTCTTTAATGTTGTGTGTGTTTTTAAAACGCTGCCAGCGGCCACAGCGACCTTTGCGATGTTGTTGTTGTTGTTGCATTTTGATCGTTCAACCACATGCTTGTTTTTAGCCAGCTGCAGCCCGTTGAGTCCCAAGTTGGAGTCGCTTACAACTTGTCCAAATACTGAGACAGATCGGGCAGACCCTCCTTGAGACCCTTGCGCTTACGGGTGTCCTGGACAATCTGGTAGGGCTTGCTGGATGGCTCGCACGGGTCACCGGGCAGCACCTGCCAATGGTCGAACACGCACTGTGGGAAGGCCTGGCCGCCGGTGTTGGAGCGCAGATCGGCGGTGAAGCCGAACGATTCATTGACAGGCAGATAAGCCTTGACAACGAACATGGGTGTGCCCACGACCTGGTTCTCCTCGAAGACATGGCCACGACGTCTGTTCAGCACACCGTAGATGCCGCCAACGGCGACCTCTGGGCACTGAATCTCGCACAGATAGACAGGCTCCATCAGGCGAGGGCCGGCTGTAATGGCAGCGGCGTAGAGGCAACGACGGGTGGTGGGAATGATCTGGCCACCGCCGCGATGGATGGCGTCAGCGTGCAGGGTGACGTCATAGATGTTGAAGCGAACGCCACGCAGATTCTCATCGGCCATGATACCCTCCTTGGAGGCCCACTGGAAGCCAGCGACAACGGAGTCCTTGATTTCGTTGAGGTACTGCACGGACTTGGTGCAGTCGAGGATGAAGTTGGGTCCGGTACCATCGGGGCCGAAGCACCAGATCTTACGGGCCTCAGTCACATCGTAGTCGTATTTCTCGGCCAAATAACGGGCGCGCACCTTGAAATCATCCTTGGAGCTGACATCACCGTTATCAATATCTTCGGGCAGACCGTCGGGCATGGGCAGAGCCTTCATGAGCAGACGATTGTGCTTGTTGGGAGACTTGGACAAGCACATCTGGTTGGACTCCTCACAGACGGTTTCACGATAGGAGACCACAGGATCGGACTTCTTCAGGGGGATGCAAGCGTGATCCTCCTCCAGATCCTTAAGGCAAATTTCCAAGTGCAATTCACCGGCACCGGCAATGATGTGCTCACCGGACTCCTCAATGATACATTGCACCATAGGATCGGACTTGGCCAGACGCTTCAGACCCTCCACCAGTTTGGGCAAATCGGCAGGGTTCTTGGGCTCCACGGCGACACGCACCACAGGCGACACGGAGAACTTCATCACCTGGCAATTGGGAAATGTATAAGATTTTAGTTAGGTTATCTCTATAGATGGAGCTGTTATTCTATTTACCTTCATGTTGTGGGCATCCTTGAAGGTAGTGATGGTACCGGTCTTGACCAGGAACTGATCGACACCGACCAAACCGCAAATGTTACCCGAGGGCACATCCTCAATAGCCTCCACATAGCGACCCATCATCAGGATGGTACGCTGAATGGCCTTCTCATACAGATCCTCCTTCTTGCCGGGTGTGTAGTTGGGGCCCATGATGCGGCACTTCTGGCCGGTGGCCACCTTGCCGGAGAACACACGGCCAAAGGCATAGAAACGTCCCTTATCGGAGGTCGGTACCATCTTGGAGATGTACATCATCAATGGACCATCGGGATCGCAGTTCTTGACAGCTACGGCAGCCTCATCATCATGAGGACCCTCGTACAGCATCTCCATACGGTACTTCTGGGCAACCACGGGCGAAGGCAAATGGATGGCAATCATCTGAAGCAAGGCCTCACCGGCTGGCAGCCAGGTGCGCATCACAGTCTTCAGCAAAGCCTTACCGTCCTTATCCTTATCCTCGTGCTTCAGGGTCACGCCGATCTTCTCCAGCAGCGTGTTGATCTCCTCCTTCTTGTAGTTCATGATGGCATCGAACACCTTGTAGATGGGATCCAGAATGTACATGCAGAAGGAGCGCTTGTTGTCCACCTCCTTTTGCTTCTGCCATTTCTTGGTCTTGGCATTGAAGAAGTTCTCACCCCACAGACTGCAAAAAATAGAATAGAAATTAAGCTTGGAATTTGATAATCTGATTTTAGTTTTGCACGTCAGTTACTCCAACTTAATATCATTGTCTATTTTTTATATTTCAGATATAACCATTTGGAATTTCTCTAAATATGCGTGTTTCTTAGGTAAGTGCACCTAAAATTTTATTTTAATATAATTTTTTATAAACTAGTTTTTTTTTTCTTATTTAAATTTTGCCAAGGTACTTTTTCTTTCTAGATATTATATATTTTACACAGACATCTTAGCATATACATATATTTATTTTCAATTTTTTCCCTATGTCTGTTAAAGATATTGTTCTAGTTTTAATTTTTTTTCTGGCCCTCCTTAAAGTAACTAATCTCTCAGCTAATAATAGTTATCATACAGTATCTTATCTGTTTTAAATTTTGGTAATTTATTGCCAATATTCTAATATCAATTTGGCCCGCTAATTCTTTTAAATTGTTGCTTGTTTACATAAGTCTCAGTTTATTTGTTCTAAAGGAAAATATCAGTTTTCAAGTAGACATCCGACTTTTATAGTTATGCGATGCTATTTCTTGGGTAAAGATCCACACAGCCCCTAACAGATGACGTAAGACAACAATGTGTTGCCATGCGAGTAATATAAATAGATCATTTTTCAATTTCCAAATAAAAAAAACATTGATAGGGTAAAAATACCCGGTAATATTCTCAGACTCTTGAAATAAATGGTATAATAAGCAAGTTATTTCTAATAATGCTGGAGAAATAGTAAATTAATTTGAACTATTCATATAATACTGAAAAAACATGGTAATCATTTAGAAGGAAAGTTGTAGCAGATATCAGAACAACATATATCTATAAAATTATATTAGGTAAATTTTGTTGAGTCGCTGCCTTAGCGAATGCACCGTTAGAACATTAGGAAAGCGGTTCCGGTGCAGCGTTTCAGCCGCGTCTTCAATTTTAATCTGCTTTTATTATTGTTGCACTTGTGGCGCCCTCAGCACGCGCGGTTCTAGCGAAGCTGCCAACCTTTGAAGGGGAGGCAGATCAAAAGAAGTCGCACGCTCAGCGTCACACGTTTTGTGCTAAAAGCGAGCAAATGGGGATATGGATATGTGTGCGAGTGTGTTCTTACCGGTTCATTAGCTTGACAACATCAATCTTGAACTTCTCGGAGTACATCTCGGAGAACTGCTTGAGGGTGAAGGCCCAGCCGTGCAGACCGGAACCGAAACCGACGGATCCCTTGCTGGGATCCACACGCACCTCACCCATTGGACCGCCATCGTCGTTGTAGGTGGCAATGATGACGTTCACGTTCTCCACAATACGCTGGAAAGTCTGGTAGAGCTCCTCAGCCTCCAATTGCAGCTCCAGCAGAGCGCGATCCATCTTGTTCATGAACAGAATGGGCTTGATACGCTCGGCAATAGCCTGACGCAGCACAGTTTCCGTTTGCACGCACACACCGGAAACGCAATCCACGACAACGAGGGCGCCGTCGGTGACACGGAGGGCGGCGGTCACCTCAGAGGAGAAATCAACGTGACCGGGTGAATCGATCAGATTGATCAAGAAACCCTTGCACTCCTTTTCACGCTGATCAGCTTGCGTAATGAAGACCAGATCCTTTTCCTCGACCTCAAAGTACATGGAGATGGCACTGAAGGGATATAAAATGAGAAATATTAACTTTTGAGGACGTGGTTTTTTTTTTTGAGATTACACGTCTTACGTTGACTTGATGGTAATGCAACGCTCCTGCTCATCCTTGCGCGTATCGGTGAAACGCGTCTCGCCAGCCTTGGCGCCGGCAATGATACCAGCCTTGGACACAAGCGAATCGGTCAAGGTGGATTTGCCATGATCGACGTGAGCGATGACGGACATGTTGCGTATATTACGCTTCTTGTCCATCAGGCCACGGATTTCGTCGACGGTGAAGTTGACCTATAAACAGCATCATGAAAAGAGAGAGTCATCAGAAAAATTGGATAAACTGCATGAAAATCAACTGTAAGCCGTGAGAGAAGCTGAGCTGCGATTTAAAATGGCGTTTGGTGTCCATACACACACATACGAATGCAAACGCACATATTGAAGTCAGGCGATGTGATATTTTTTGAGGTTAGAATAGAACCAAAAACCACTTCGCTTGCAAGACTTTTAGAAGACAGCTCTTATATATATATAATCACTCACACTTGCATTTAGCAAACATCTGGCCACATTTTAGGACCGTTCTATTTTATTTTTGTAATAGTTGCATACGTCATTGTGACGGCCCCTTGAGCTATTTTCTTTGTCTTGCATTTCACCACTGCCTCACTCACACACACACACGCAAAAACAGACACATTCACAGGTAGACTGTGTCACGTCTGCAGTTTTTTTTGCGCATCATTTTATGCAGTTGTCTGCTACACACACACACAAAATTACGATGCACTTGACTGCGGCGTTTAATTTGCCTGCATTTGCTGCAATTATTTGGTATTATTAGCACCTACCATTTTGGATGTTTATTGATTTGCTTGGACCAACTTTAAAAACACTACACGCCTGCACTGGCGTATCGACAGGAAAGAACGGGCAACGTCGCTGTGCTAGAGACGGAACGGCCAACTAATGTGCTATCGATAGTATCACTTGATGTTCGGCTTCTTGCAGCTATCGTTGTGTCGTGAACACTATCGATATAAACTTTTCACTCAGTGCGACCGTATGCGAAGAAAAATGTGCTTGTAGCTCGCGCGCAATTAGAATGAAAATTAAAAATTTAATGAAAATATTAGACTTGTGGAAATATGTGTATACTGTATTTGACTCAAAAAGATTGCTTTTCCATTGACAAAGAGTTCAGGTGAGTGTGTTTTGTTTGCTTTTGATTATAGAAGGACTGTGTCCGCTGAATATATAATTCATATGCACATATGTACATATGCATATATGTATGTATGTATGTGTGAGTACATGCATACACTTCTGCGTGCAATATGTAAATGCATATGTGTGAACATACAATTTTTTTTTTGTAATGAGAACAATTATCTCTTGTTTAGGATTTATAGATATTGATCTAGCACATTTACTACGGCATAGACAATTTTCCAGCCTAATTGCTCAATTTGTCTGCGCTTTTAATCGTTTTTCCCCAAATTGTTTGCCAGGCGTGAAGCGAGCAGTGCAAACATTTTCTGCCCGACCCACGCTCATAAACAAAGAACTTGTTGAGTCATTATTGACTATTGTTTAGCTGTTAACAATTATAACTTGATTATAAAACAAGTATTGTTCGCATTAAGATATTATTTGACCTCTTTTGCTTTTGCTTAGCAACATTTTAAGATGTTGCTCAGCTTATACTCACCTCAGTGACTGCAAAACTGTCGCAAACCAGTTCAAACATGTTCGTGACAAGCCTGCATGAGCTGCAGTCCCATTTTCACTCAAACTAGTTGCAGCAACATTGCTGCCGCCCACAACAACAACAACTACAGTCTTCGGCTCGTTGCAACGCGACACGTTGCAGCAACAATGTTGTCGCAACATCATTGGCTGTGGTGCTGGCAGCCAGTTCGGGCACATCCGACGCGGCCGGCCGAACAGTTTTCAAGTGATTTTCTGTGCGTACGGTTTGTGCTAGCGGTAAAACGAAAGCTCCGATTAACTGAGAGGCACACACACACGTGCGTATCTTGCTGTTGTGCGAAGTGTGTGTGTGTTGCATTTAAGGATGCATCAGTGCAAAATAAATAAATTCATTAAAAAATTTATATAAAAATCTTAAATGTCTAAAATAGCTTGTGCGAATATTCCAATTGGCGGCCAGCAGATTTAACCGTTGGAATGTTAGAATGTCATAAAAAAGAATTGTGAAGATCAGTTTTGCCGATTGTGAAAGAGAACATTTTAAGAGCGAGTTAAAAAGGAAATTCTATTAAAAAGGAAGTTAATGCACATTTTGGATATTTTTATACGGAATTTATTGGGAATTTCAGTAAGAGTAGTATTTTATAGGAGATTTGCAAAACGCATTAAAATAAAAGAACAATTTTAATTTTAACTTAATAAAAAAATACATATTTGAACAATTTTAAAAATGTGGAGATCGAAAAATTTTTGTAGAAACATAACTTTTATAAATAAATAAAAACCTTATATCACTCAAAATAAATAAAGAGATAAAAAAATATAATAGATATATATCAAATTAAAAACTAATAATGAAACATTAGTGAAGGAACTTTGGTATAAATAACTATAAAATGATAAAGAAACATAAATTGTTGCGGGACTAGAAGAAAAATGTATTTTTATATAAATAATTAAATAAAAAGTTATGTTTATTAAAAAATACATAAGTAAATTTTAGAATTTTAAAAATTATTGTATAGAAAAATCCTTGAATTCTTTTGTCATAATGTAATGTGAAGCCAGTAAACCCAAAGAGAAATTTTCCCTATAAGAGCATTCGACAGAAGCTTTTAATTGTCTAATCAGCCCCATTGATCTAATTGGAACATTCGCACAAGCTAGCCAAATAAAACGGTAATCTCATAAAATACAAGAATAATTACATTTTAAAACCAATTTTAATTTTTAAAGCGCATAAAAAAACTGATTTATCAGCCGCAGAAAATTGCAGACCTTAAAAAGTTTCTTGCCACCTTTTCCCTTTGATCTGGAACCAACAACAAAGGATAAACAATAAAAAATAATTACGATAAATTCAACAAAATGAAAATGGGATAAATCCCGCTCCGCCCGTCGCGCCGTTGATCGCATCGTCCAACTTTTGTCGCGTTTCTTATTAGAAAATCCTTTTTGCGCGTTCGCTTCGCTGCGCGCTTGCAGCAGCCAAAAAAGAAGCTGAAAAGTAGTAGCGGAAGAAGAAGCAGAAGCAGAACAACAACAAAAAATTGCACGTTTTTAAAAGTTTTTTACGCTGTGCGTCCTTTTATTTTTTGTATACGTGTCCTGCGCTGCAAACAAAGTAAAAGTTAGAGCGAAAGTTGTGTGGAGAGTGCGGCAAAAATAAAGCAACAAGAACAACAACAATCGGAACAACAACAACAACAACTACAACGGGAACAACAACTGCACGGCGCACAAGTTTAATTCGATTTTAGTGTGTAACAATCAGTGCGAAAAGCGCCAGGCAGCGGCAGCGCAGCAGCTGAGCAGCAACTACAACAACAACAACAACAAAAACCACAAACAACAAAAGCGCAGCGTGCAAAATAAAAAAAAATTTCAGCGTCGCTGACGCTACCTTTGCACATACATGTGTGCGTGCATGTGTCATGTAAATGTGTGTGTGTTGGTGTAGGAGTGAGCGGAAGAACAGTAAAAGTGGATTAGCAGCAGCAACAGCAGCCGCCGGCAGCGCAGTTAGTGTTAAATTTTGTGCTGCGACTGCGACAGCGACTGAGACGCTCTTTTGGATTTAATGCGAAGCGCTTAGCGTGTTAGTCTTTCAACTCGTGACTGTTGTAAGTTGCCCGGCTTTTGGCCTCTTTTTTACTCTTTTGTTCTCTTCGTTCTTTTTTGTTGTTGTTGTTGTTTTCTTTGCTTAATTGTAATTAATTTTAAGTTAAGAGCGCTGTGGTCCCTGCTGAGATTTTTATTTAATAGCTTTATCGGAATTTTATTTAAGCGCCGCTGCGTCTAGTGCAGCAGCTTGATTTGTGTGCGTTTGTGTGTGTGTTAGAGAGAAAAAGAAGGAGTATTTAATTTCAAAAGCATTTATGAATTTACTTTGTATGTATGTGTGTCAGTTTTGTATTTCATGCGAATTTAATGAGCAAACATTGAGCAATAACAACAACATAAACAAAAGTACTTATAAATTAAGCAAAGCCTTAAGGGAATTTTTAAGTACAAGTTCTGTTAAGGGACATTTTTTGCTGGACTTTTTGTTCAATCATTTTTCTTATTGTTAAGTACGATATTTACTCTAAAATTAGTATTTTTTTAATCAAAAAAATATGCCAAAAATGCAATGGATTACATTTTTTATAGCCTAGAGATTCTTATTCTTAACATTTTTTCACTTTTGCACTTTTTCTACTTACTGACTGACTGATTGATTGATGATCAACACATCGTCCAAACCGTACGAGCTAGGAGGCTAAATTTTTCACAGCAGTTATACAAAGTAATGTATTTAATGAAAATTAAGTCTAGGTCATGGAAAATTCCGCTTGTTAATTTTAAAAAATTGGAAAGATGGGGTTTCAAGGCCGTATGCATGATTGCTACAACAGTTGTAGGTATATAGTTCTATCTGTCGAATACTATTTGAAAAATGAACCCAATCTGTGCTTATAGTTCGTGCGTTTTTCCAAGTAAGCTAAAATATGTTCCATAGTATATATGTAACGATTGTGTAGTCAAGGAAAATATCCTTAAGTTGACATTTTTGTGTGTTAATCTGAAGCTTAGCTAACAAATACCTCGACATACTAAGCATAGGAAGAAACATTAATGAACAACCGCAGGACGACGCGTCGCAATCAGAACCAATTGACAAAGACGATGTTCGGCTTTACCTTTGCAAATGTAACACGGCAGAGCAGCACTTTGCACAATGAGAAAAGATGTGGGAGAGGGGCGAAATGACAGTTTGCGAAATGTGGTAGAAGGGAGGAGGGCAACTACAACGAAAGGTCCTTGCACACAAACTCACAGACACACACACACACAGAAAGATCTGTGACAGTCTGAAGCAAAATGGCATTCCCACATTGTGTGCGCTTCCTTCAACTTCCTGGCGGCCAGTCCTTGTCTGGCACGTCTGCCAGTGTGACCGCCTGGCAGTCGTTGACTTTTGAATATTTATTCCACACTGTTCACAAAGTGAACGAGAGTATACGGGCGCATATTCAAATAAAAGGCGTGGCATATTTAAAATTTAAATAAATCGTTGTTTTCCTTTAATAGACAGGAAAATCGACTTACATATTTTGTTTTAACGTATTGCCAGCTATTAATATAACTTTAAAATTTGTAAAATGACGTGTAAAGACGTAAAGTGCGTGTATAAAGCTTTTAGGTCTTTCCGAGTGCTACAATACGGTTGGATAGTTTAAAGTAGTTGTTATTGTCTTCGGGGGGTTTTTTTTAATATGTGCTAAAAGGAACAACTTAACAACACTTGCCTAGAAAGCTTTTCGCATCCGCAAAGTGTTTTTCGAAAGGCGTTAAATTAAAGCTTTCCTCTGATCAATGTTTTCCTGCAAAGCTGACGTTTGAGATTCACTTAGAGAGGTCGTAAAACTAGCTGATTGTATAGTTATTGAGTCGGCGAGTTCTCTGCAAGAATTCCCCGTTGAGTTAGGTATTGGGTATTCTCATATTAGAGCTTTATGTGCTCTAAGTCTCAAAAATCAATTGATTTTCAAGCTGCTTCATTATATTACCAAGAGCTGGCGTTTTCTTAACTCCATCGTCCCTGCCACTTCTATAAAAGTCATTGGGAGATTATCGTCTCATAGACACCCACTTACTTCATTTGAAATGTCTTTCGCGACTCCGTTTAAAGTGTTTAATGCGCACTCCTAATGATTTTTTGGCGCTCTTTTGCTCCACTTCGGGTTTCAAGTAATAATTTGATTGTGTCTCATAAAAGAAATCCCGAATCCAACGCCAGCATAACGAAGTTCTGCGGCGTTAATGCAACTGCTTAACAGACAGCCAGGCAGACCGATCCAGACATAGAAATGAAGTCCTGCATCTAGAACCGGGCTGGGCAGTAAATTATGTGCCGGCATAGAGAAAGTTGTGCGTTGTGTGCGCTATTTCGCTGCTCGGCGGCAGTTGCTGAAGTTAAACACTTAAAAGCTGCCACGAAATCAAAGAGTAGCAGCCCCAGCAGTACATGCAGGCCAACAGAGGGTTTACCAAAGTGTGAGCCTGCACGACTAGGTGATATCCTGTAACATTGACCCAAGTGTCCTTAGAAGCTTTTTGACTTAATGAAACGAAGATGCAGCGCTGTGGAAAGCAGTTTTCACAAAAACTAAAGTGTTTGTTGCGCCAAAAAAATATAAAATGGTCTTAAAATATTAGTTTTAATCTAGTTCAATTTTTTGATTGCAAATTTATAGTAATATAATATTTAATTAAATTTAGTAATCAAAATAAATTTAATTTATATATTTTTTTATTTTTTTTCCAAAATGGATCCAATGCTAATTCGAATTTGAGAAAAACTTTATCGTTTTATAGTTAGATATTTTCAAAAGTTAATTATCGAATTATATTTTATTATAATTATAAAATCACGGTTTGGAGCTAAAACAGAACTAATTCTATTTTGCGAACTAATCGTAATTTTTTATAGTCTGATATTTCCGAATAATTCAAATGTAATTGATTTATTTCGTACTTCATTAATATACAGATTCTAATTTTTAGATGATTCGAATTTCTAGAAACTTTAATTTCTGCCGACTGAAGTAAATAGATTGAAAAACATTTTATTTATACACAAGATATATGAGAAATTTTAATAAAAGTTAGATTAATACCAAATTTGAGTGTACCTCCAAAACAGAGTAAATAGCAGGTCTTGCACAACTTTGTTATACCCTTTTTGTGCACACTTTTAGTGCGTACAGAGTATACAAATTTAAGTGATTCCGCGAGGCGCCGCTCGCTGGAAAAGTTTCGCTTAAGTTGTCTGGGCAGCCAAGTGGCGGATGTGTGTTGTGTGTGGTGCTGCTGGTGGTGCTGGTGGTGGTGGTAGTGATTGGGGTAGGGTGGAACTGCTAGTGGTACCTGCCGCTTCCCTCTGTTCAGCTCAGCCCAGCCCTGGCCTGACACATATTCAGTCCGACTGGCAACTGGCAACTGGCACTCGGCAGTCGTCATTGCGCTTGGAAATCTTCTGTAACGAGTAAAAATTAAAATAAAAAGCGCGCTAACAGCCACGAAACTTTGCCTACTCATTTTTCTTTCTTTCATTCCTTATTGCTTTCTCCCTCTCTCTCTCTCTCTCTCTCTCTCTCTCGCTCTCTATCTGCCTGTAGCCCCTTCAGCTCCGCTGCAGTTTGACTCCTGCTCCTTGGCATCTCGGGCTCTTCACGCGCTTCAGCCTCTCGAGCAGCATCTCGAAATAAATCTTTGAATGGCTTTAACATGTTTTCAGCGCAAGTTTCGTGCGGCCTTACGCCTGCCCCCTGTGATTTATACATGCTAAATAATTTATTGGTTTACAAAAAATTTTCATTTCTCTATATTTTTTCTTCTTCTCAAAAATGCTTGCAACATTTTTAGTGGCAGTAGGCTGTTTTATATAGATTTTCACTGGGTTTCGGCTGTTATTTTATTATTTAACATTTATTTTATTTCGGGTCTAAAGTGGGTTTTAAATTTTAAGTTAAAATAATTCACCACTTAAGATTATGTTGTATTTATGGTTTTGAATAGGACCAAAAATCTAAAAACGTTCGTCTGTGAGGCTTATCATATTGTAGTTATAAAATGTTTTAGAATAATTTCAATTACAAAACATTTTTGTCCAAATATTTGAATATACAGTTTTCGATAAGCCTATCAAATTTAAAGGTACATAAGTAGGTTTTTGCTTTTTTGGTATTGGTTCTATTAGTTTTTAAAATTATTTTTGGTTCTGATAGACACTAAATTCAATTGCGGTTTAATAGTATTAACTTTAACGACTTTCAAAACTTTTGCTCTTATTTTAAATATAAAACTATATAACTAATTTTCTAACATATTGAAAAATCAACTAGAAAGAACTTGAAAGAAGTTAAAGTTAAATATGTTTATGAACAAAAAATCAGTAACATTTTTATTTATTTAAAAATTATCTAGTTGAACTTAATTGTTTGGCTTCGTAGGTTGTCTTAACAACAGTAATTGTAATAATCTTATAATTATTAATATTTTATATTGTATTAATTATTACAGTTAATTATATTAATCTTATAAATATATAATCTCTCTTGTGTTGTGATATCTTATCTAGTTGATCACTTCTTTTATTAGGCACATTAAATATTAAAACATATATAATATATTAGATAAGTTTTCTGTTTCCAGAAAAGTTAAAACTTGCGAGACATAAATTTGATTATTTAATTTTCAGATATTTAAATTCCAAAGCATATTTTTTTCATATCTGTCTTGTTTGAATAGATATTCCAATCATGTAATATTCATAGATTCCTCAAATGCATTGTAGCATCGCAATTTTTAGCACACTCCACTGATTTTTCTCAGTGCATGCCGAAATACTTCAATGATATTCGATGAAATCGAAACGTTTTGCAACGATGATGACGGCAATGCATTGGGTTGCGTCTCAGCATCTCAGCAACTCTCTACCCTAACAATCCCCCGTTACCTGCAGCCTCCCTCGTCATCACTTCCCTACCCTGGCAACTTCAGGCACAGCTCATCGCTCTTTGCGTTGACATGAGCGACAACTTGGACGTCGTCGTCGTCGGCTTTATTTGAAACTTATTGCTCGCTGGGGCTGTCAGCAGACAACGTGGTTGAGACCTGAGGCATGGGCAATGGGGTACCCAGAGTTTCTGGTATTTTTCTCCATATATAAAAGATGACTGCAAATTCGATTTGACGTCATGTTTGCCAGAAGAAGTCATAACAGGGCCACAAGTTTCGTGTCGACCTCATTTATGGGACTTTCGACTGCTACTCGTTAACGAATAACACCAAAAGCGTATGCAGTTTTATGACTATTATGGGTGTATTATAACTAGATTGGGTATATCTCAGTCTCTATCTCTTTCAAGCACTCGCTCTAACTCTCGCCCTCCCAGTACTTGTCCCTGTCTACCTGTGCGTGCGGCCCAATGGAGCGTTGCATTTTTCGCTGACCGCGTCGCAGTTGTTGCACCTTCTGCTCTGAGCCGTTACTAATGACAGGCAAACACTGCTGCCACGCCCCTGCAATAAGACTTACAACAATTTATTGAAATGTTAATGAGCAGCGCGCTGCACGAGAGGGGCGTTCAAACAGTTTAAAGTTTGAAGAATGTATAAGTTTAAAAGGCCATCAAATTAATAACACAGTCGATAGTTACCAGAGAATGGAAATATATTTTTAGTTTAAGGGATGAGAGCTTTTAAATGAACTCAAATGTGTTGCAATTTCATCAGCAGATGAATTTGATTAAGAAACTTAATTAAACTCTCTAGTTCGCCTGCAACTTTATTGTCAAACGAATTCTGTAAATTAAAACGATTATGTTTCAAATATGAAGGAGAAGGAACAAGCTAATCAATTTGGCTAGCAATGTTTGTTTTAGGAAAACTTCACATTTTAAAAATAATAAAATCAATCAATAATGAAATACACAACATTTTTGAATAATTGTGATTTCAATAGCTTAAATTATTAAAATTAAAGCTTTAAACTGAAAATTGTCTGAAAATAAAAGAAGCATTGGGTTTTTTGTATTAAAAGAAAATTTCTATATTTTATAAGCAATATTATAGTATATGTTGGCTAAGCAGTTTTTTAAGCCAAAACCAATTTATTTAACTCAAATTTCGTTCGTGCCGCCCGTGTTTTTTTTTCCCAAACCTGCGGGAAAACTATTCAAAAGTGTTTTGTGCTGGTTTCGTGCCATAAAACTGGGCATGGTTTTCAATCAGTTGGAAATCAAAAAGTTGGTAACGAGCTGATTAGCGTGTTAACTGCGCAATTATTTTTGGTTTTTTTTGGAATTTGTCTGCCTGCCAAATGCTCTGCGGTTCCGTGGATGCTGGCGAGCTGACGAGCTGACGAGCTGCTGATGGCTTGCTAGCCGGATAATGATATATGGCCATTGAAATGTCAAAATTAATAAGCGCTGATGGCTGTTTAATGAGCCGCCGTTAACGCTTGCGACACAAATTGAAACCGCTGTCACATTGGTTGATCGCTGCGGCGGGTCAAAAGCTAATCCGCGGTGTCAGTTCTGCATAAGTTGGAATTTACTTAGTTTTTCGTGGAAAAACTTGTTGGAAATGAGACCTCACACGTGTCATATTTAACTTATTCTTAATGGATTAGCTCTTCATTAGATGTGTCTTGGGTGTTGGAAGTACACTGAAAAATCTGCTAACGGGCACTCCTATTAGGCGGACAGCCCTCTTGAGCGGACACTTCCTCTTAAGCCATTATGAATCAGGGCATATCCATTTCCCATCTATTATTTTCAATGTACTGGATTATCAAGTAAATTGTGCAATCAAACGTTTTTTTTTAGTGGGTTTGGGAATTTAAAAACTATTTCTGGTATTTATTCCACAGTGATCCTTACGGGCACTCCTATTAGGCGGACATCCTTCTTGGTAGCATATTCTCTTTCAATCCACTTTTTTAAATTGGTAATTATTTATAAATCGTCAGAGTTTTCAATGTATTGTGATATATTACAAAAGTATTCGCTCGGAAGTAGGGACTTTAAAAATAACTCGAGTTGTGATTTAAAAAGCGTTTGAATTGATATCAAGTTTATTTATCATAATCTACCTACTGTCAATATATATATACATATGTATAAATTCCCATAAGGTGAAGCTTTTTATTAATTTTTCCAATAAAAAACCCTAAGTTTAATTGGGTGGAGTATTTTTTTTATATATTATGAAAAGAATATTACATATATCGGAAGTTGATATTCAGTCTGTGTATTTTTCTACCGTTTCCCGAATTCTATCGCCTCGCGCAGATCCTGCTCCATAAGGACATTCAAATTGACATTCGAGGGATAATGCATGCCACCAAAGAGGCGTTTCAAAAAGTTTCGTTTCTTACGTGGACAACGTTCAACTGTATCCTCTGATCCGCTCGGATCGCATATCTGATCACAGAAACGTGAATTTGTTTGTAGCTGCGCGGCTTTCTGTTGTTTACGCAAAAACGGATCCTTTAACAGTCCAAGTTTTCTGAAGAAACCGCTGTCCCTGTTTTCCAGCGGCCCTTCGACAACCACATTTTGAGTCGTCGGCGCTTTCTGCCTGATCTCCACTTGATAGTTCTCATTCACTAGGCTACACCCCTGTTCGATCTCCCTAATTTGTAGTTCCTGCGGAGCTCGCAGCGCAGCCACTTCTCGTTTTTCGATTGATTTCAGTTGACGTGCGGCTATGCGGCGATACTCGACTAAATCTTGCTCAGAATTCCGAATGCGCAAGCCTTGTTGGTTTTTAAAGCTGGAGACGCTATCAATGCGATTGAGACTTCCGCTGCCGAGGTGCGAAAAGTATTCAATTTCTTGTCGATTGCCAGCTGGGTAGCGTGAGGGGTTGCCTGAAGGCGACCTTTGCTGGTGGCTTGCGTGGGACCCATCCTCCTGCTATTAAAAATGAAATAAATTGAATATATTTTTTTAACTTGTTGTCCAATTCCAATAATATCAACAAAATACTTTTGTAGAAGCTTGTTAATTGCATTAATTCTATTTGCAAGCCTTTTTATAAAATGTGGAAAATATCTTAAATTAATTGCAAGAAAAATGAAATGCTCGACTAAATTGATTTGCGTTGTCGACTTATTAATTGCATTAAATGCTAGAAATATTCTGAGAAAGTCAAAGCACATATTTAAAAGAAATATATCAAGGCTTTATTATATTTTTTAAGTTGCATAAAAACAGCTAAGCTATATGCGAAATATACCAAACTTGTTTGGGTTTCAAAATAAGGCAAAGTTTAAGGCAAACAGTCGCAAAACTTAAATATCTTGAGCCTTAACCCACAGATTTATCTAATCATATTTGGTAAATGCCAATTTTGGGCGAAGATAAAATTAAGTCAACGAATTAAATATATATAATAAACCGCAGAGCGGTCAATTAGTGCTTAATTAAGTAATGGGGCTCACAAGCCAAAACGTAGTCAGACTTTTTTTTGGGTTAGCAGACCTGATTAAAATATATATTTCCCTGGAAACTAACATTGAAATATAATGCTCGATCTCTTCTCAAATACTAAATTATTAAAGTATTATAGTTTTCTCACCAGACTTATAATTGGCCTAGTCTGGCATATGGACTGCGGTGCCAAGATACTTAAATCTTCCTGGTTCTGATACCAATAGTTGTAGCTCTGTGGAGGCTTCTGTGCCGGATAATCAAACCAGGTCGTCTGCTGCTGAGCCCGAGCCAAGGACACTGCCTGTGCCTGCGCCTGCATCTGGACCGAGCTGGCAGAATTATACGAGCTGTAGGAATTTAAGAAATTGTTTACGGGCTGCGTCTGCGTCTGGCCATAATAATGGGATGGTGGCAGCTGTGTTTGCTGCAATTGGGGCGCATAGGCATACGTTTGTTGTCTCGAAGATCCTGGTGACATGAATGTTTGCTGCTGTTGTTGTGGATAGGGTGTATTCATAAATTGTGCATTGGGATCAGGCATCGACATGGAATTATAATAATACCAACTGGGAATGTCTGGATGTGGAAACATGGTAAACTGTGTCGGAAAGCAGAAAGATTAATGAGGAGTCCAATAAAACAAATAATAACGATATTTTCAAGTGATAGCGGGGGCATTACTCACTTTAGTTGGCTTCGATTTTTGAACTGGCTCCGATGGAGAGCTCGATATTCAATCCTTAGACTTTGGTTTAGCTTAGAACTTGATGACATTTGGTCGATTCCTCGGGTACGGCCCAAAATTGGTCAGACCCGGAATAGCCCCCTTTGGCGGCTGGGGCGTTGTTATCGGCAGATTATACATAGGTTTGATTGTAACTTAAAATTTTTTTTATATTTACTATTTATGTACATTAACTGGGGACTGTAAACTAAAAACTGAAGCAGTAGACGACACATGACAAGCTAGGCAAAGCCACTGGCTGCCTGGCTTCACTGTAGCTCGTTTCAATTGGGTGGACCCCTTGTTTGTGACATATGCAAACATTTTTGATGAACCTAGCTGAGTAGCGTGCAGGAACCCCAAATTAACTGCGAGCGCGTTTACCTTGCCCCAGGCAATTCCCGGGCAACATTTTAATTGTTCATAATTTATGAACTTGTCGTCGACGACGACATCATAAAAGCCCCGAAACATAAACAAACAAAATGTTATGCAATGGCACGCCCGCCCACCTGCAAAGGCAAACAATCTGTGCATAGAAATGAATTTCATTTTGTTGTCATTTGCTTTGCGTCGAACCGAACCCATCCTCCCAACACATGGCACCTTACACGGCTTACCTTTCAGCCGGGGTGGGGTTGTTCGCTTAAGCAGACGTCACATTTTACTAATTAAAAGTTCAATGCGCAACATTTGCAGCAGCAACAGCAACAGCAGCAACAACCAAATGGACAACAACAAGCACAACACCAATGACAATGACAAAGGGAATGAGGTGAACGAATAAAGGGAACAATAAAAGAGAGCACAGTGTGCTTTTTGGGGGATGCCGAAGATTGAATGCACTCACAAGCACAGATGTATGGACAAGTAGATATATATGGGAGAAACTCTTTTTACTCAGCTTCCAACTGTCTTTGAACTTAATTTTTTACACACATATAGAATTACACACAAACAGATGCCGAAAGTTGAGGACACGATGAAGAAAATTGATTCTTAAACAATTTAATAGTTAATCCGATCTCTACAAAAAAAAAAAACAAACAAAGTTTATATCAAAATATCCTCTTTAAATGGGTTATTTCAATTTTAAGAAGAGTTATCGAAAAGTTAAAAATGTTGGTACCCTGTCTGATATATGAGCACAAATTTCTGTAAAATGATAAGACAGAAATATCATTTTACAGAAATTTTGAGATATTTGTTGATGTTTATCGATTGATTGATTGAAGATTAGATGGGAAAATAGACACAATTGTCCATAGATATTTTTCTATTATTATGAAATATAATGTGTTAAAGATTAACATACAGATAGGAAAATAGACATAATCGATATTTATCGAGTGTGAAGTAATATAGATATATATAAATATATTTTGTCGATACTTTATTCGAATTCGCTTTGAGCAAAGCGTTACACATTTCACGATAAACTGTTCTCATCCTCTGTAAGGGTAATAAAAACAAGAGCATAGTTAATTTATTTCAAGCGTTCTTTACTTGTCTCCCTTTTATCTGGTTGAGTTGTCTGTCTGATTTCCGTTGCTGTTTGAAAACAGAGAATACGAAATCAGTTTTTAATTATTTAATTAATTGCGTAACGTTATGCAAATAACCATAGGGTAAGTTTAATCAGACTTTTTAAAAATCCGTACAATATTGGATTACATAAGACATAACAGGGATACGATTGAAGCCAAGGCAAATAAATTGAAACTCGTGTCGGAAACCTCAATGCAATTATTTATGGATTAAAGAAAAGTCCCAATTATAGTTGCATTTTATGCGCATATCAAAGTAATAAGTACTTTTGGGTGCTTACTGTAAAGTACTCAAAGTATTGGTTGCCATTTGCTTAAATCTTGCTAAACCACAAAAGTCTTTAAATTGTACTCATTACGTATTTGGTAGGGCCAACTAATTACATTACGTTTCAGCTACCAAATTTAACAACAACAGGAGGAGCAACCACACACGCAGCACACACACACACACACATACACAGAGCACAAACATAAAAACCACATAAAATCACCTGCGAGCTTTAACACAGAAACACCCACCTTTTGCAGCCGCTGGGTGAGGCCCAAATGAACGTTTTATTTATGACCTTCCATGTAATATTTTTTAAGTTATATTTTTGATTTTTTATTTGGGGTCTTCTAGAGGTCGCAAGTGTTGACAACACCGCAACAACGCAGCGTCTGTCAGAGCGCATTCCAATACTGGCGAACCGAAAATTGGGGGAATGTTGAATGTTGGGGACACATTTGCTGAAGAATTGCCATTCAGTTAGATATTTTTCACGGCTATCTGCTCATAATTACCACACAAAATGTTTCACCTATTAAATGCAACTTTTACAGCGCAAGGGGGTAAAAGAAATGTGTGTTTGAGAATAACATGATGAATGGCACTGTTTAACATGAAAAAGTTTTAATACCAATTCAATAGATGTGAACCATTTCTCCAATATTCCCTTGGTTGGTGAAAACTACTTTGCGCCATGTATTTTTAGCATTTTCCAATTTGTGGTACGTGCTCGGCGACCTTAAGTGTTCCCTGGTGTGCATTCAATTGGTTTAGGATTGATAAAGCCAACATATCTCTGTGCCACCTCCATAAATTATGACGATTAATTGAATCGTTGCTGGGAAAAAAACATGTCTTATGTAAAATAATGTTTGGAGTTTTACAATTAATGTTAAGCGCGAGTTTATCGTATAAAGTTTGTGGAATAATTATTGCTGTTTGATTAAAACACTTAAAAGTACTTTAAAGTATTACGTTTAAGTTGAACAGGCAAAAAACTTTCTCTAGAAGTACTTCCCAGCAAGATACCTTGTACTCAGCCCTTGAAAGTAAAGTACACATGAATTAATTTAATTAATAATTTGTATTTTTATGCTATATTTTATTCAGCAATTCAGTTAGCCGAATCAAGAAATACTACTTATCATAAACATATTATTAACTACAAATATAAGTACATATATCAAACTTAAGGCCTATATCTAAATATTTGAATGAATATTTGAATGAATATAAATGTTTTAAGTTGATAAATATCAAATCGATAACTATCGCTAAACCATGTGAAAAACATCGGTTTTTTCTGATCCACCAATCGAGTTTCAATTTTCATGAGACGATTTAACTGCGGTTTTATAATTCGATTTTCGCTGTATGATGATTTATGAAAAACGATATTTATCGACTTTTGAAAATCTTAATGTGCATCTGTTTTAAAGGTTCTATCCTCTTGTTTCAAACCCTTGCAAAATTTGTCATACCCTTTGTAGTCACCTTACCGACTACAGGCTACAATTACGTGCGTATATTTAAAAGTACATTAAATAACTTTGCCGCCCCTTTCAGGCCAAACAAATTACTTGACTGTAAAATGAAATGAATTCAAAATAAACAGCAGGCAGTCAGGAAAGGCTGCTGCCTCGGAAAATCAACCGAAACGAAATTAACGTGCATAAATCTAAATTAAATTTTTTCTCCAAAATGAAAGAAGGAAAATAACAGCAAACACTGTTAGCAAGGATAATTTGTGAAATTTTCTGTCAAGTGCCACGCCTACTCGTGTTGCCTATGTAGGGGAGAAACCATCGAAGAAATGAGTAATGTCGTTTGTACATAATTTGAATGACAAATGTCTCAGAGCCGTAAACGTATTTATTACGCTCACTGTAGCCCTTGTTTACGCAACGGGGACGCTCCAAAGAGTCTGCCATAATTTCAGCCGCCCTCCCCCGTCCCGCTCCCAAGCTCCCCCTGGTCATATTTCTTGTCTCTCGCTCAGCTGGTGCTTTTGTTGTTGCCTTCATTAATCGTCGCATACGCAAAGATTTAACAATATTTTGCTTAATTATGCAAAAGGCCAATTCCTTAAACAAATGCCAGGTTCTATTGATTTAAGTTCTTATTGAGCTTGTGTACGTGCGTGAGTGTGTGTGTGTGTGTGTGTGTGTATATTTGCTTGTTGGTATTTGTTGATTATGTGTTTATTTACACTAAATCTAATGGTTTCTTTGTCTCAGACATTAGGTACCAGCTGCATATTGTTTCAATTAGTATTTAGACCAACTATTTAATTGCTTTATTTGATATTTGATTTAAGTACCTTCTATTCTCTATTGCAGCATGGAAACCATGATTACCAGAAAATACAGATAAAAATGCCAGCGCAAATTTATTGGAAGACTAAACAAATTCGGGCAGTTTTGCTCGTGGTAAGTAATGCATAAATTCATTTGATTCAAATTTATTGTAAACATATATTTTAAGAAGCTTTTAATCAGTTTTATATTTACTCGTTTTCTGATTATTTTACTTAAATTTCGAATTTTCGTTTGATGCTGCTTGTAAGATCCTGTTTCTATATCATATAGGTGGTAAGGCATTATATAAAATACTATTATTGCTACTTCACCCTTAACAGGAGTTAGATTATTAAAGCTTCATTGCCCTTTGATATCCCTTCGTATATTAAAATTGCGGTCTAAAATGTAAGCATGATTTCCCCGCAGTTACCATTTGCCTAACCCTAACTGCAACTTAAATATGGTCGCATAATCGTAAAAGTCAGTTGCCTCAAAAATTGTGTGACAATTATGAGCCACAGCAATAACGTGGCCGTCAGAAGTCCAACCCTCTCCCTATAACTGACGCAAATTCATAAATTTTAAAGCAGCTCATACAAAAAGGGACGCGCATTAAATTTTCAAAAAATGTAATAAAACATCAAATTACCAATAATTTAGACGACAGCGCAAGGTGGGCGGGATTGGGGGTTCGAACCCTTTTTTTTTGTGGCCTGTTACTGGTTGCCTTGACTATGAAGGGGCGGGGGGGTCGGAATGCTCAAGACTCAAAGTCGGATAGCAACACGTGCCGCTTTGTGATTTCGGGTACTTTTCGTCGGCTTTGGCAACCCGTTGGCATTTTATAGCGCCAATGAAGCAGAACCAGATCCGGACACCAGTTTGGTAACCTCAATCCCAATCCCAATCCCAATTCCAATCCCAAATCTAACCCTGACTACGAGTTCAATGTATTTTGCTGGTCATTGGCTTACTGTGGTAAAGGGGGCAAAAGGATTAGGCCATGTGGCTTGTAAACTGTTCTATAGTCTTTTACATGCTCGTGCGTGTGTGTGTGTGTGTGCGTTTTTGTGTGCTTCCTTAATGTGTGGGCGTGGCAGCGGCCATACAACTTGTTACTGTGCGCACATTACCATAATGTATTTTATCTGGCTGCTGACTTGTACGGCCCCCCAGTTAGAAATCACTTAAGACGCTCTGCTCTGTCCTGCCGCACCCCTCTACCCCACTATCCCGCTACCCATAATCCCCAGAGCAACGACCCCTCAACCCCTCTTGCAACCTCTTTTAGCTTTAGTTCGTTTCAAGTTACCCACAGTTTGGTTGACTGACTGCCTGAGCTGGACAGGTCAGGTCCAGTTTGTTTCCTTCGTGGTTGGTTAGCAACTAGCCTGTTTTAACATCCACATTCTCATCATTTTCGACTCTTTCTCTGCTTGTACGTTTCCCTGTCTGCATTTGTTTCGGCTTGCGTGAAATTGCAAAATCAATCAATTCGATTACGTATACGTAATATTTATAAATATTTAATGTTAAGCTTTATACGCATTTTTGCTTGCCTGCCTTCGATGCGTTACGTTACGATACGATGTTATGTAAATGGCATTGTCTTCAGCAGCGGGAGAGAGAGAGGGAGAGAGAGAGAGAGAGAGAGTGTGTGTGTGCTGTGTTTTATGTATTGCCCGCTGTCAGGTTTGTTCTGGGCTCCTCGGAATGGTTTCGATATGTTAATAAGTAATGTTAAGGCAAGTTATGGCGTATCCTCAAATTTTCTGAGCTCATTTGGGATATTGCATACATATAGATATATACTATATATGTGTATATGTGTGCATGTATATTGGGTAGTCTATTCAATTGTAGTTCGACAATTTGACTGGTTATTATGCCCCTGACAACGGGTATTGTAATTTCGTTACTAACTGAGCGAGGCATTGAAATATAACAAGGAAAAGATACATACAATATGTCTGTTTAGGTTCGATCATAATTATGGCCTTGTTGCTAAAGCTTTTCTGATGATTTTCTTCTTATCGTACCCATGTCAACTAAACGGTTACAATTATTATAATAACAGGATGATTGATTGCATTTTGCTTACTTGCAACAAAGACTTTCGGCTTATTTAATTTATTAAATAATTGTATATTTTCTCTTTCTTTGTAGTTTTTGGTTTATTCTGGGCAAAAGGATCCAAACTATGGCTTGAATATTTCCCTGTCCTTCGTGATATAGGGAAATATTTGTTCCACTCGCAGCTTTGTAGCGTTTACAGTGTCCACCTCTACGCTTGAAAATATCCCTTTTTTAGTTTTTTCTTCTTTTGAATACTTAAATGTAGATTATTTTGAAAAATGTATTGAGCTGAACATTTAATAATAGCTCACACTCCAACCCTGAGTTAATTGTACATATAAATAAAATATTTTTTTTAGCTACTGAATGACATTTCTTTGGAAACTTTAAATTATATATTTAAGAGCATTAAAATGCTTTATTGATATTTAATGGAGCTATAAAATTGAGAGATTTGAAATGCGTTTGACCTCATTTGGCTCTGAAACTATTTCGTTCGATTTTGGTTGACCAAATTTAGTTGGATTTTCAACTGTTTTTAGCAGTTCATAAAATATGTAAGCGTTTGTTGTACCCCACCCCCCGATCGGGCTTCCCCCTCGAGCCCTCTTTATAGTGGCTGGCATATTTTAAATGCATTTTTTTTGGCTTGTTTTCGCTTTTGAACTTCATGCAGTGGCTTTTAAATAAATGCTGCACTTTTTTGCGAATCTACCAACGTGAAAAAAGATTGTTTAATTGTTTTAAAATATTTGTGGGCATGTGTGAGGTGGGAAGAGCCAAGAGGCGGTTGATGGTGTGTGTGCTGTGTGGCGTAGGGTGAACTGAACTGTGTTGTTGCTTTTTATTGCGCAAATAATTTATGCATGTGTTGCCTCTGGCCGTGCTTCCCAGAGCTACTGTGTGGTGTTATCGAGGATTGCGATTGGAATGGGAAATGACTGCAAAAGTCAAATTGTGAGGTTCACCATTTGGGTTTTTTATCCTCTAGCTAGAAAAACACAATGGCGTTTGATATTGGGAATGGAAATGCGAAGCAGCGAATTTGTTTTGATTTTTTAATCGATATGTGTGCCATTCGAAAAATAAAATTGATGTCTCTGGTAACAGGTAAAATAATACCAAGGCTATAATTAATATTGTATAAATAAAAATAGTAAAAAAAAATATGTGCTACTTAATCAGAAAGTGTGTGTCGAAGAATATTCCATATCATTCTCAGAAATCAAAAAATATGTAAATAATATGTATTTAAAAATGTTCTGCATTAAGGAACAACTTTTAAACATTATTATAAATTTAAATTTTTTTACTAGATATGCTAGAATATAATTATTTTTCATTATAATTGAAATATCACAGTATTATTTTAAATTTATTAGTATTATTTAAGCAATTTTGAATTGAGGAGCAAAGAAGACAGGTTGGTGATATTTACCGAAATTAAAATCAAAATATATTTGTATCGATAATTTTATCGATAGGTTTCCTAATGAATACAACGAATTTATTAATTACTGTTAGGTCATCCTTCTCTTGGAATCAGAATTAGGGAAATATCGTTTCTTTTAAAAGTCCAAATTACTGTTAGGTCATCCTTCTCTTGGAATCAGAATTAGGGAAATATCGTTTCTTTTAAAAGTCCAGATTGAAAGAAAGAGAGAACAGCAAATACATTTTGATAATATATAATTTGATAAGGATTACAATCAAGTTAATAAATGGGTAAATTCGTGGCATTCACAGACTTCAGTTAGTTAATCACAGCTCTGTCATATTTAGAAATTGGGGGAAATCATTCGAACTGTTGAGCCAGCATTTGGTGGCAACCACTTGCGTCTGACATACGAATATGGGTCATCAAAATGTTGTCCATGGCTCAACAGTTGAGAGTCATACGAAAATCGCATGACAGTTTCACGCATCGCTATCGCCATCTCACGGACTGCAAATTGCTTCGTATTAATCAACGTCGGGGCAGGACCCGCACATGCCGCAGGTCCTGTCCAACGCACTGGCCACCAAATGTGTGTTCTGTCGGTTTGTTCAGTTCTCTCTATGTGTTGGTGTGCGTAGGTGTGGGTGTGTGCGTGCTTGTTGGTGCGTAATAATTGCTTGGCCATAGGCTCAGCGTCAACTTCACAGATACACTTGCACACACACACACACGCATACTCACGCACAGATACACCCGCGCACACACGCACACCCACCTGCCATAGATAGTTCGTGTTAGTCAGTCATGTGATTAGCCGCACACACATACGAGTGCGAATAGTTGTGCTTGCATGTATTCGTGTGTGCTTGTGGGTGTGTGTAAATACATATGCATGTGTGGATAGCCGCCATAGTGTCCTGGAGCCTTTAGCCTAGGGAGTGCACGAAATTATGCGGAAATTGTTGCATATTTAAGTGGGCACGCGTGAACAAATGTTAAAAACTTGCGCTTGTTTTGCGTAGACGTGCGACAGAACATTTTAAGCGGTCTCCCATAAAAGTTGATTGTATGAGATTTTCGGATAAAAGGGTGGGAAAAACAAGTAGGTATTAGGGAAAAATTATTATATAGAGTTTTGATAAGTACACTTTCCTTAAGTTGTTTTATCTATAGACGGAATAAAAAGCTCTTATAATTAAGTATATGAAAGAAGTTCAGAGTAGATTTGTCTAAAGCAGACAGTCAAATTACTGCGACAAGTTTTCAAACAGAGAAACATAAAGATAAAATAGACAAGTATAATCCGCGGAAAATGCTTTTCAGGAATTAATGCGTTGTTAAATGTGAAATGTCTTCTAATTTAATTATTCCATTCTTTTTTAAAACTCTCTGAGACCTTATTTTATAAACAGTACAAAAAAAAAGGATTAGACTCTTCTTTTTGATCAAGAATATGTACACTTTCCTCAACCTTATTTATTCCTTTTTAAACTTTCTTAATGCCATAGGATATCAAAATGTTTGCTCTAAGCAAACACAGCTTGCAATTTATGTAGTGTTGTAATTGATCATTGTCTCTTTGCATTTCCTGTGAAGTGCAATTTAATTGATTTAAACCAATTACCAAAATTCTGATTTGCCAACAAATCTCGGCCACAATTCAATAACCGAGCAAAACCGAAAACTCAACCCCAGCAAACTGAGCAAATTCAACCGCAAAGAGCACATTTCAACTTGAATTTAACAAAATGATAAATTAATTTTCGCAATAGTAGCTGAAATTGAAATGCATAACTTAGTTTATTTTATTATTTTTTGCTGTTATTCTGTTTCTGTTTCCTTTGAAATCATTTGACCGGTGCACAAAAACTTTGAGTAATTGCCAAAAGAAAAGCGCGCAGAATGAATAAAGCCAAAATGAGAGCAGCGAGCAAAACCAAACCAGAAAAGCATAAACTGAACTCGGTTTGTTAGATTGTTGTATTACCCATAGAATACGAGCATAGGTATGTATATATATAGGTTTCTCTCCTCTGGGCTTGTAACAAAGCCAAACTCTAACTATTATTGGCACGTTACGAGGCAGCTGAGGAGGGGGCGTGGGCGAGAGAATGGAAGAATGGCTTTAGCAAGGGTCAACTTACCACACACCCAAACACACACACACACACACACATGAAGGCACATACACTCGCAGCAGCGAAACAATTGCTAATGTACAAAATATTTCATGATTCTGCAGTTGGCTTTTCTTATTATACCCCGTACTCAGCAAACGGGTGTTATCACGCGTATAAGGGAGGTTAAATTAGTTGGCCACACCTTATAAAATACATTAGATATATCATACATCAGATACATCAGAAGATATATAACTGTTTAAATTGGGGAATATGAATATGTCCATTTGGTTGACACCCGGCTTAAAAATTTAGGCTGGAATAGCATATTTATTGGTATGACTCCTAAAAATATTATATCTGTCCCTTTTTTTGGTATTTATATCTGCTCAGATTTCTCTATATCTATACATGTTCCTTAGTCATGACGACATCAGAAAAGAAATCACAATATCTCAAAAATATATCTAGGGATTTAGGCACGTTTTAGTCGTGTATTTAAATTTGGCCATACCTTTCTTTATATACGTTTTATGATATTACGAAGTCAGCTGTTATACATATGTGTATTAACGTGCACATATACGTATGTGTGTACAGGATATTTTCTAGTCGTGCATTCACTACTAGACTATTTTTATTTCTTCATATTTTTCTTAGCTGACTTTGCTTTATGCCACACTACACTTGCATTCTTTTATTCATTCATTTCATTCAGTTTGAGTTTAGTTTCTGTTCCCCACAGTTCTGGACTGTTCTCAATTCTGTTCCACACTCTTTGGGTTCACTTCGTTCGTTCATTTACAGCTGAGTTCAGTTTGTTTGTTGCCGGCTCGTTTCCACAACATTCACACCAAACAATGGCAAAAGCAATGCTAAAGTGACGCGGTTTTGCAACTGTGGCATTGTTGTGGGGGGTGTGGAAGCGGAGTTGGAGTTTTGGGGCCTGGGGGTTGGCTGTAATGAGGGATGTTGAACTTTTAGCTTGGGACGGGTGGGGCTAGTTGGCAACGACGACGTCAGCAACGATGCATTCAATTGGTTTAAGCGACCAATGCGCTAAAAAAAATAAATTGGTCTTATTAGTTCAAAATAGTTGTTAGGACTCCTAGAAGCTGGTTCTTAATGCAATTAGGAAACTATTAATAGATTGAGATATAAGTTACATTTCTTAATCGAAATCGAATGCAGTATTTCCAGGAAATGGTTAACAGACCGATGCTTAAAGTAATTAATAATTAAAGAATAATGTGAAAAAGTATTACTTTTGTGGAAAGAGTCATACGTAAGGAATTGCGAATGAATTGAACTGCTCATAATACTTATTACACTGATACAAAATATAGTTAACAAAAAAATGTATAGGTTTTGATATGTTCAAGATTAGTTTATTTAAATCGTGGACTATTTTTGTCTCTATGTAGTGTCTCGAATCATAGTATCCAGTCTGAGGCCAACCACATTCAGTATACATATAATTGATCAGTATTAACAACCGAGTCGATATAGCCATTTTCTGTCAGTCTGTCTGTTTTTCCATTTGATTCTCCAAACATAAATGTTCTTGCTTGTTAAAACTCAACATAATTATTGATGTGACGTATTGGAAAGTCCAACAAATTAATTAAAGAGGTAAACTTTTCAAAAACTATAACATTCAATTTAAAAATAGTTTGTACACATTTTTGTACATATATATTGTCAAACATTTTCTATAGAAAAACTCTTTTAACATAAAACGCTTCAGAGTTCCATGTCCATGTCCATTTTCCTTTGTCCACACAGCTCATCTCCCAGCATACTCACATGCCTCACAAAGTTGCATGTAGGTCATTCCACAAGAAAAAATTAATGATTTACTTTTGCAACTTTTGTGTATAGTTCTTATTCTCATTCGAGTGCCAGTCACAGTGGGGAGAACAGTCATCTAATAGCCTGGCAACAACAATAGTAGTTAGGGCTACAATATACATGCATATATATATATTGTATATATATATATTTGCTTATGTGTATGTATACTTACCATGTACATAGCACGCCAAAAAGAAACGCGCTGTAATGAGACTTGTCCATTTGTGGTAATTAATTTTAATGTTGAGCAGCGACAACGTTGGCAATTCTGTCGACCACAAAGCGATGTCAATGGACATTGGGCGTCGTCATTTGTGCGGGTCGTCAATGGTGAACCAAAAAAAATAAAAAATAATACAAACAAAAAAGTAGCTGAAAAACTGAGCAGCCGCAACGACAAATTGAAATTAGAAAATGGCGAACAGCCAACTTGGCAGCTGAAATTGGTAACTGTCTCGTTGCGGCCACTGTTGCTGGATTAGTTCTATTTGACTGAGGGAGGGCAACACTAATTAGTTCTGGCTGTGAACCAGAGCACCTGCACAGTGCCTTCATAATTAATGTAAAATTAAATTACAAAAAAAAATTTAATAAATATTTCCGGCTAGTTGACTTTTTCCAGTCATAATCATATATTCATTTATACATATAAATATGTGTATGTTTTTTTGCCTATTCATGTCGTCAAGATTTAATCTTGGTATCAATTTGTCGAAGTGTGTGTTACACTTCATGTATAAAAAATGGTTGCCTTGCGTGCTGTTGAATTTTCGTCGGCAATGAAGGACATGAAAGCCTTTTGTTGTAAATGGGGCAGGTCCGACTAGAAAAATTTCCCTTTTGCCCTGAAGTTTGTTGTTTTTGTTGTTGTTGTTTTTTTTGTGCGTTTTGTGTGCGCTTCGCTAGTATTTCTTCACCCATTTCTCGAGTGGATTTATTGTTACGTGTAGTAAATATTTTTCTTACCCATTGTCGTATTCCGTTACTTTCTTCAGGCTCCTCGTTCTGCTGCCATTTTCAATTTGACTTTGCGACCAAGGTTTTGCGTGTGCCGCTTATTTTTTTTTTTCTTTTTTGGTTTCTTTGCTTTTCCTAGTATTTGTCTATCTGTCCTACCATCAGTCTGCTTGTACCTCTGTCTATCTGTCTGGGCCCGATATTTGTTTGTTTGCTTGCTAGGTTGTTTGTTAGGTTGTTTTGTTGAGTTGAGGGCGTGTTAATGGCCTAGGCGTACGAGTGCTTGACATGTTTTGCGATGAGTGTTCTGTGAGGGACTCAAAAGAATGAAGAATAAGAAGAAGGCATAGCAAGCGAAGATGTACTATTTGTTGAGATGATTAATGGTAGAAGGGAGCTGGTGTGAAGTTAAGCTTTTAGTAGGTGCTCCTGTGGGTTAGTGGAATATAGAGAAATTGAACAGAACGAACATAAGATGATTGAAATGCTAAAGTATAGTGTTTTAAGCGAATAATAACTACATTGAAGTCTTAAATGAGGGTTGTAAGATTTTTTGTAAGCAACAATTGTGAGAAAGGACACTCCTGGACTAAAAATTGCAAAATATGGTACATCATATGCCAAGGAAAAGTGAGAGTGCTCTTTTCATTTCGTGTCATCTACATGAACTCAGCAGAACCAATTCTCAATTGAAAACAGTTCACAGTGTACCTACAAACGGTGAATATACAATATTTTGCACATTACTTGAAAATCATGAAAATCGCATAGAAAGGCCATGTTGTTAAGGGAAGAAGAACGATTAAGATATGAAAAAGCGAGTGGTTACGTTGGCAATTATATAGCAGATGGGTTAATGAGAGAGTTTTCAAGCCAGTGTAACGAAGAACAAATATAAAAATGTAAAAAATAAAAAAGGCAAAGATATATTTCTTTTTATATGTATGTTCATTTTTGTACATATACATGTTAATTTTAAAGCAATATTTGAATCCCATTATGCCTAACATAAATTTCTAAAAATATAAGACTGACTGGTATTTAAAGAGGGGAATTTAATTTTAAAGGCTTACAAGTAAATCGTTTCCTAATAGGTAAAGCAAGTCTAATTTGTGTTAAAGCCATCTACAAATCAATTATTAAATTTAACATTTTAAATTCCAGCGAACGTTTGAATTGATGCTAATCGCGAATTTTCAAGAGAGTTTAAGCATTTCATATCGCTGTTCAACGAGCCATTAATAAATTCAAATAGTCTACATGAAAACTTAATTTCACGTGCTCTCTCACACCAACTCCAAAAAACACACCAAGTGTTTCCGCTCGTACGCCACCCTGTAGTTCCATTGGTTTGGGAGCACGTCATTTTGCCAGTTGCCACTTGAAATGTTTGTCCTTTGGCCAAATAGCACGTTCCAAATACAAGAACAACAAATGCTGCTTCCCTCTTTTCGCCCCACTGCCGCCTGCCCCGCTTCACACTCCCTTTTTTTATGTACTCGAATTTGTAACACTCTTTTTGTAATCCATTCGTGGGGTCGTTTGGGCTATGAGACCAGCTCGGGCGACAGAAATTCGTCTCATCGCACTTGTCTGCCTATCTTCATGCTGCCATCGACTCCGTTTCTGTTGCCTTCCTTAACTATCCTGTGAAATTCGTGCATTTTATTTCAATTTCATTCCGATTCCATTTTTGAGTTAATGACTGCAGGACATGCAAAGCAGCACGACAGCCCATGGCTTTCTTCTGTTTTTTTTTTTTAAAGACTTTCAGCCCCATCTTTGTTATTGTCAGTCAGCGTTCCCGTTTTGTGTTTCCCGTACCCCTCGTGGTACCCGCCACATGCCAATTGATTACTTGCGCCTTTGGCTTGCTATCGATGATATTTATTGACAAAGTTTTTGGCATCAAATAAATATGCGCTGCTTTATGTATACATTTTATTTGTTCTTAACTACATAAAGTTCAGGCTGGGGTTATGGCCGTTTGTTTTGGCTACCAAATATGCATGAGTCATGCATAGAAATATTTTAAATGTGCTCTTGAGTTTTGCAGTTTTAAGTAGAGGGAAACATTTGTCTATAGGGTGTTAATATATAATGTCGATAGTTTCTGTAGAGCTAGAACAACATAGTTAAATTTTAAAATTATTTTGTTAATGATTTTGAAAAATGTGTTTTAGATATTCGGAAAAACCAACAAATTGTTTATATGTGCTCAAATAATAAGTTGTATTAGAATCTATTCAAAGCCTGCAGCCGTCACATTTATGTGGTTGTGATTTACTTATTTGTTTGTTTATTTATTTTATTAATTATTATAGGGAGCGTATATACCTTAAACATAAAATTATGTGGGATTGGTGAGAATTTATTATTATTATTTTTACATATTCCGTGACAAAATAGTATTTGTTCTTAAAATATAGTCTAAATGCAAATGTTGGCATCGATAAAATTTGAATTCAAGATCAATATATTGGCTTGTCGATTAATATTCTATAACGTAGAATATCAAAAGTTGTACTCTCCGAAGCCACCAAATTTTGCAGATAGTTGAAAATCTTATATGAATCCCAAAAGTGTGCTTTAATTATTTGCTTTATGTAGTCGAAAGCGAATTGCAGAACTGGCCCACACAACCTATATATTAGAAATACTTAAATATTTTTGTCGTATTCTAAATACTCTATTTAAATATGTTTTTCGAAAACAGTGTGTGCAGTAATAAATTGCTTTACATGGTATCATTATGAAGTGCTGGTCTAATTAACCTTAAAAGACAGCTAAAGAATAATAAATATTTTTCTGTCGCATTTTAAGATATTTGTCAAGTACTTCAATTTGATTAGCTAGAATTAGTTAGGTCCTTAGAGCAACTGGTCCTATTATAGTGGTGTGAAAACAGATTAATTACTTAAATAAAGTATCTTTTCGCCAGCTAACAAGTACCCTTTTCCACATAAAAAGCACAATAAAGTGCGTGCAAAATATCTTGACATTAGCTACAACCTAGAACAGCTGCTCTAACCTAACCCAACGAGCTTTGTTGCACCATAAACCAACTGAGGGCAGCAAACAGGGCTAAAACCGTAAAAAACACACACACTCACACACATACGAGTTACAATGCAAAGTTGGGGGTCAGACCCAATGGGAAACCTTAGCAGTTGGGCGACGGTCGCAACGGAGCGATAAAGCGACGTAGGTCGAGACGAGCTGCAAACCGGAAACAGTTAACAACGGCTAAGCCCTTGGCCACTTACGGCTGTTAAATGGCATTAGACAGCAACTGCGACGGCGACGGCGACGGCGACGGCGACTGCGAGTGTGACTGTGTCTGGAGGCGTGGTTGAGCCGAAAGGGGGTGTGCAAGAGGTGCGAATTTTATTTTTGTACGCGCTGCTTACGTCATTTAAGCCATTTTAAATACATACACGATATAGGTATATTTTTAGATAGGGCAGCCAGGGATGCTAGGGCTAAACTGACATTTGACCTATGCAGCATGTGTGTTAAGTGCTGCCATCGAAAATTAATGACAAAGTAATGTCAGTCAAATGGATAGACAGGCCCCGACAGACAGACAGACTGAGAGACGAACTAATAAGCAGCAGCAGCAGACGTTCTGGCTGGCTGGTAGTCAGTTAGTATATGGACAAAAGCGTAACATCAATTCAACCCACGACCAACCCCAACTCCAGTTTCAATCCCCAACCCCTCCCGGCCAACTCTAGCAGCGCAACCCAGTCAGTCATCCATCTATCCATCCATCCATCCCTTGTCATGTCAGAGGCTCAGACGAGCCAGCGCGCTGCCTTGTCTCAGGGCTTATTGTTGCTACGGCAACTCCTTGTAAAAGTTTAGCGCAGCTTTTCCAATTGTTGTTGTGCTGTCTACCTTTGTTTCAGTTTGTCGTAGCCTACCCCCTTCCAACCTCACCCCTACCCCCCACTGGGTCCTTACATTGGCAGCTACCTGTGTAACCTTTGCGCATACGGAAAATTTCGCTCATTGACGTTTTGTGCCGCCTGTCGCTTTGAATAAATAACTGACGTGACGCAACAGACACATTACCCAACTGCACACACACACACACACACACACACATAAACAGGGATACAGTTACAATACTAAACAATCAAATGGCACTACGCCGCTTACCTTTGACAGTCTAATCGTCCGGCTGACTGGCGGACTGACTATGCTCGGCAACATCATCAGCAGCAGCATCTAAGCCCGACCCCATCCCAGTCCTGGGCTGCTTCGATGCCGACCTAACCCACCGCTTGGCATTTATGCAAAAATTGCCTGCCTCAAGAATGAATGTGAGCCTGCTCTAGTCCCCGTCTATTTACTCTCGCATTTGAATCTCAAAATAGACTTTACTGTCTCTTTCTGAGCCTTGGCAACAACGCTGCACGGTGGGGCTAGTGCAAATAAATAACTTAACTATTATTTTGGAGAGTTTATGAACACTTTATTTAACTCATTAATTCGGATATTTGAAAAACTAATTTACACGGCTTCAAACTCAAGCAGTCATTGGTTAAAACCTTTGCTTGTCATATACATATTTCCAAAATGTTTATAAATCAATTCAATTTTTAATTAAAAATTGCTGGTAGTTATTTTTCATATGTCAACCCTACAACCCAGCCCTACGATTTGGCTTATAGTCAAAAATAAATTGAAATTCTGGGTTCGAAGCATAGATAATACTTATCAGAATCGACACTGATCACAGTTTGTCAGCTTTATTAATTATCATCTAAAATATAATTATTAAAAATACAATTTTTTAAGTATATAAATTAATAATTAAATATGTTAAATGATCTCCTCTGAAATTCAAATTCAAAATATTACAAAAATAGTCTGTTAAATTTATCGTTAAAAGTTTCAGCTAGTCAGTTCATGAGCCTCACTGTGCTTTAAGATTTATATGACTTCTTTTGGAACAAACCATTTTTCATACTCTGTCTTAGTGCTTTATAACATTAAGCAGAAGCCATTAGGCATAACGCATTGCCCATTAACCTTTCAGCTGAAAAGCTGAAACAAATTCATAATTTTCGCACCACTGTGCACATTAACTAACTACCTACAATGACTTCCTGTCATGATGACGCGGACTGTGGGTTGAGCACACTTACACACACACGCACACACACAGGCAGCTCGACATTTGACGTATGTTCGAGTATTCACCTCCAACCACCACCCGTCGGTTTTGGGGTTGGGGATGGAAGGCTGGGTAGATGAGGCAAAGTGAGTTATTGAAACTGCTTCAACTCATAAATAAATAATTACCGGATTCGCATAAAATGTGCTCGTCCAATGCTGTTTGCTAATGTTTTTCCCTCTTACAAGTCAGTAGGCTCATAGATGCGTCCACAGAACCAACCCACAGAAAAACCGACTAGTCCCCTCCGCCCTCGAAGCACTCGACTTCCTGTACGTACCCATATACCTGGCCAGGCTCTGGCAAAGTCTTTAGCTATTTGTTATTTGTTTTTCTAATGTTTGTCTAAGGGTCGCCAGGGTTGTTGGCTAGTATTTCTATTAAGGGGACAGAGCGGAGATCGGGTCTGGGCCGGTTCGGCTCGGCTCGGGTCGGACCTCAGACACTTGAAACGTGGTAATAGATACTTAAATAGTAATTTAGTAGCTTTTGTAACCGCATGGATGGACATATGAGATTTTACGCCGATTTTGCTAAGAGTTAAGCTTGCTTTCTCTCCCTGTGTCTGTGTGTGTGTGTGTGTGTGTGTTTCTCTTACAGCCTTTATTGCACCACACTTGCTTTATCGGACATTTCATCTTGTTGCCAGTTCGTACATCTCTCTCGTCTATGTGTGTGTAAATGTGTGTGTGTGTGCTGCTTATGTGTGCGTGTGTGTTCCAATGGGTTTTTACATATTCCCAGCTAAACTGCTATAAAATGGTTTTTGTCTTAAGCTTAGACCCGTTGCTGGGCGGTGCATTTGGCTGTGTAAAGTTGGATCATGTTTCATGCAGTAGACAATTTATGTGGATTACACTCGTGCGTATGTGTGCGTGTGAGTGTGTGTGGAATGTTTGCGGCTGTTCATTTGCTTTTGCCTTGGCTGTGGTCCATTTGCCATTGATTTGCCTTTAAGATTAGCCCTTCATATGTCGGCTGTTTATTGTTCGGTGTCTTGGTCAAGAGGATCACAGTATCAGATGCTGGCATTGCGCGTGTATGTGTTTGTGCCAGGCCTTGGCTTACAAAAGCTGTTAAGTCACCATTTGGCTAGTCAATGTTGGTCATTTGTAGCCTGGTTATTAGGGCTTTTCGCTGGTTAACAGCTGGAAGAATATTTTACAACGATTTAGAGCAACATTAATATAATAGTTAATAGCTGAAGAGGAGAGAAGCGATAAAAGTCCTCAAGTGAATAAACTCTTAACATACTGATAATCCAGAGATATATAATACAGATCACATGGAAACAAGTTTAGTATTTTTAAGAAAAATTAGTAAACCATTTTTAATTATGAGCAAATTTAAAATGAAGACCAAAACCAAGAAAATACCTAAAAAATATCCAAAAAAATTTCGAGAAATTAAATTTAAAAAATTAAATAAGTTTTGACTAATAATGTTCAAGTTAATAAAGTTAACTAAGTCAATAAAGTTGAGTAGTTCGAGCATTAAGTTTGTTTGTCCTTCGAAATCAGTAAAGTTATAATAGAGCGAACACAGGAAGAATTAAATCTGACAAAAAAAAGGCGTTCCATTAAATCTGCTGTACTTAGCCTAAAGAGAGAGATTTAGCACATAAATACTTAGCTAACTGTCTGCTCTTATGGTAGTCTATTTTAGTAAAACGCTTAACCCAGTTGAACCCCGATTACGTGTTGTTGGCAAAAAAAGGCGTGGGGCACGTGGCATACGACACGACATTAAGCAGCAACTGCAGAAGTAGCAGCAGCAGCAGCAACAGCAATGGCAGATACACGACATACGGCTTGGTCCACGCCCATCAAAACGCCTTATTCGCGTGGCATAACCCTTGACACGCCAGTCGAGATTGTTTTCAATGCCTGGGGGCATACGTGGCGCGTGTCCTAAGGTTAATGCGCCCTCGATATAAAAAGCAAAGTCCCGGCCAAAATGCAAATTGTTAACGTGACTAACGTGAAAGCCGCGTGCGATGATAAAAAATGTTATACAAATATAAAAGTCATCCTCACTTCTCTCAACTTCAAATGCCAATAAAGCCAGGTGGCATGCACGCATTGTTTGTTGCCCTAGGATTACGTTTCCTTATTTTCTATTTTAGCTCAAGCTGATAAATATACGACACACACTCCTACTACTATGAGTATTATCCGACTTTGCCCGGAGTTACAGTTTATTATTAAATTATAAATAGTTTTCTTCAGAATTTTCAATGTAAGGGGAACAAGTATAAATTGAAAATAAATTTATTAATTAAATTAGAAAAAAGCCAAAACCCTGTCTAAGTGTGTATTTATACTTCAAAAGGTAACTTTTGTAAGAAGATGAGCTTTCTAGCTCATACGGTTTGGGCTGTGCTTAACTCGTCAATCAGTCAATCAATCAATCAGCAGAAGCAGTTTTATAAAGGCAGGTTATTGTCACAGGGATCAGGAGCATTTCAGCTTACATAGTTGATTTGCTTAAATATGTTTATGTTTATCTTAAAATGTGAAATATTTTTACATTTTTTATAATTTCCAAAAATGTATTATTTAACTATGAGTTAATTATCTCAATAAACCGAATTACGAATGTATATATTTGAATTATTCTAATTATGAATTTAAGTTTAACTCTGTTTAACTTTTGTTTTCCTCAATTTCAGACGAGCTTCTGCCTGCTTATTTCACACGCCGCTTGGGCAAAGAAATTGAATGCAAGTCAAGCGTTCGACGACACATGGAACACAGCATCCGACTTGGAAAATGAGCTGGAAGTGAGTACTAAATATCTAATCACACACACATATATGCAAACATATGTCCATTCAATTAGCAAAGTCCAATACACAAATCCTTATCCTTCGATTGCAGCAACAGAAACGTTCAAAGGGCAACAGTGGTGCTGGATCAACTGGGAGCTCGGGCACCGGCTCTGGCTCCGGTCAGTGGTCAGCTTGGTCGGAGTGGTCAACATGTTCGCGCACCTGCGATGGCGGCATCATGCAGCAAATGCGTCGCTGCAGTACACCGGGCAGCTGTCGCGGCGAGAGCGCCCGCTATCGCATCTGCAACATGCAGCCATGTCCGGAGCAGCAGGACTTCCGTGCGAACCAGTGTGCCGCCTATAACGATGTCCCCTACGATGGCACCCTGTACAAGTGGACGCCGCACTACGATTATGTCGAACCGTGTGCTCTGACATGCAGGTGAGTCGCATTCGGGGTTTTTCGGGCTGCCCGACCCCCCCACAGCTTGTTGCATACTAAAATAAAGTCTACACCGATGCGCTTATGGGCAATCTGGCCAACGGGCTGGTTCCAGTTTCAGTCCAAGGATGTCCACTCATTATTCATCATGGCTTCCGTTGGGCGTTGGAGCTGCCCGCCTCGAGTGGTTGTCTCTTTTTTGCAATAAAAATGCTAGCGTGTATTTTTTTTGGTACCCCTTAGACAGAAAATATCTAAAAGAAGCGGCTGAAAAATATTTTGTGGCTATTTATGATTTTATAAAATAAATACACAGCTATATTACACTTATATCAAGCTTATATTAGGAATAAATTATCATAAATTAAATTTAAAATGTTCAGAACAATTAGAAATGAAGCACACAGTTACAGGATATCTAGGGAGTCATGCACGCTCGCTTATTTGATGTTGATTTTTTTCTTCCTTCTTTTTTAAGCTCAGTTTGTATTTGTGGCTAAAATTAGTGGCAGCCGTTTCGGTTTTTGTGGCTTTTGCGGCTCCCAGTTTTTTTTTTTTTTTGGTTAATCCATTTGGGTTAGATTTCATATTTCGCTTCGCCTCGCATTTTCATACATATGCGGGCTTTATAAATCATTTGCTAAGCGTCAAAATTCCGCAATTTAGTTGCAAATGAAGCGGTTGGCCAAAGGGATTTCGTATGATACAGAAAACAGCTAATAAAGCGGCTAAGGGAATGCAGCAGGCAAAAGGAATTAAGAAATGGAAGTAAGGCTCGTGCAAAAAGCATAAAGATGCCATTTAAAAAATGGTTGCCGAAATTGGTTAGCAGAAAAAGCTAGAAAAGCCATTTGCATATATTTTGTTAACTATCCCGTCGTTCATTCCAGCCGAAGCTTATATTTCCGTAAAGTCTCTGAACAAACATATTTGACTTTGCCGCGATAAATAAAAGAAAAAAAAATATATCTCTGCTTCTAGTTGGATTCAGAAGAAGTTTGGCCATCCTGAGTTCTTTTCAAACAATCTAAATGCGAGTTTTATTTTACTTATTTCAATAATATTAGTGAGCTGAAAATTCAAAATAAAACTTAAGTTCTACTAAATGTTAGGAGGAACCAAAATTTATCAGACATCTTTTTATGATAACCTTCTATTTACAAATATTTATAGTTTTCCCACTTTTAATAATTTGAGATTTTTTTCGAAATTGAATATCGACGAAACTGCCCTTTAAGAATCTGCTTTACATCACAATCAATCAAGACTCCTTGAGAGCTGCTTGAAATATTAGCCATAAACCCAAATCGAATAATTTCCAAAGCATTAAACGAAGCATAACTATCCATCAACCTGTGATAAACTTGAATCTAACTGCTTTTTCAATCTCCCCCAACAGAGGACACCCGGCGCATCTTATGGAGGACATCTCACCGGAATCGGCAGCCGCCACTGCCGAAGAGCACTACGATGAGCAGAGCGTCATTGTGCAGTTGTCGGCGCGGGTGCAGGATGGCACACGCTGTCGCTCCGGCAGTTTGGATATGTGCATACAGGGCAAATGTCAGGTGAGTTTTCTATATGGACTATCGATGTAATTATAATGTTTAGGCAACGATAAGGGGGTGTGCGTGTGAGGCTTGTTAGCTTCCTTCCTTCCCGTGTGTGTCTTTGTGTGTATGTTAGGCTGCCCTTCCACTTAGCTGCGCTCCAAAACTAAAAGATGATAAATTACTGCGATGTTGTCAGCGCAGGTGGGTGGGCGTGAGAGCTGGTAGGCGTGGTCGTAGTCGTGGTTCCTGAGCACGACAAAAACAAAAGGCATTGCAGCTTGCCAGTGTTGTACGTACTTACGTATGCATATATATGCAGATTGCATAACGCAAGCGCCTTTGTATCATTATGAACGTGAGCATAAATAAATCATAATGTTGACGGGGGTTCGGGTTGGCGGAGTTTAATATAGGAGCTGGGAGTAGACGCGGCTAGCGGGTACTGGAAACCAAAGGCGGCTGCCACTTCAGTCAAAGGCCAACTATTGAAATGCCAATAAAGCGTGCTGCTGGCGGCTGCCTGGTTGCCACTTCACGGAACTCAGCCGTCAACGCAGGAATGAAACGCGCGCTACAAAGTATGCTACGTAATTCTGACATGCGGCCGAGAGTTGCTAAATGCGTTTTTGAAATATTCTTTGAATATTTCGAGACTATTTGTTGAGTATATAGCAAATAATATAATATATATAATATAAAATGGAATAAGAAATAATGTATATATTAATTATAAAAAGTTTAATAGAAAAATTTACGCAAGACAAAAAAGGCACCTAACCAATATTACGATATGTAAGCTAAAATGCAACCGACTCCACAATCTTTTGTGCTTATTTCAATAACACTCAAAAACTAGTGACTTTCTATCTGTATTATTAAGCTGTGAACTAATACTTATAGAATTTTTAAAGCTTGAGAATGTATATCATTTTTCTTTGCGGAGCGTGTATGGTTTAATGTGATCTCCAGCTCAAGTTGAGTCTCGTAAAATTGTGATCTGTAAATTTTCTTTTCATTTTGCCATTTGACAAACTTTTGAGGCACGCCTCGTGTGCGGCATGTATGGCTATTGCCGCCACAGTTTGGCAGGCTTACAACTACAATAATGTCAAACGAAGTTGGCGACGGCAGCAAAAAACAACACTAACAAAAAAAAAAAAACAACAACAACAAGAAAACGTGGGCGCATTAAAACTGGCAGCGGCTGCGACTCCGCCCCCAACCAGACCTCATCCTTGCAGTGTTCTCTGGTGTTTTCTATCTCTTTCTGCCGCTCTTGCTTTCTCTAGCTACCCATGGTTTGTTTGAGTTAGAGTTTCAGTTCAATTTGTTTCGAGTGTGCACTTGTGTGAGTGTGTGTATGTGTGTGTTTTTGCGTGTGCTTGTGTTGGTGTTGCGCCTTATCCGACTTTTCGCCTAGTTTGGCGGTGCCGCTGCCTTTGTAATGCCGCCAAATCGTCACCCCAATTTGTTGTAATAAACGCCAATATGTCATGAGGTTTACGTTCTGTTTTATTTGTCTGCCCCTCCACGCGGGAGTTGGTCGTAGAAGATGAGGCTGCAGCAGCTGCCAACTCACACACACATGCATGTGTATAAAGACATATATGTGTGGGCCTATATGTGTCTGTATCCGTTGCAAATAAATCAAATAGCAAGTTGCCAGTTTTGTGGATTTTAATGCGGCCCGCGGGCTTATTTCTCGCCAGCGCTGTTTGTCTTGCGGTTTAGACCTAAAATCAAAAAAGCAGACACACGCACACGCACACCCATGTGGAACCGCAAAACATTTCTACCGGTACCAGAGATCTTGACATGGGTTAGGATCTAATAATTTTGCTACTCCGAACACTGGATTACTTTTCTAATGGCCATCTGTCATTTGTTTGTTGAGGAATTTCTTAAATAATCAGACGCTTTCTGTATTATATACCAAAATGCTTAAAAGAAACTGTCATATTGGGGTAATATTTTAGTTGAGGTTAAAAAAATAGTTGACTTGCGGCTAATATCACATATCAAATAAGAAGAGAAACAAAAGGAAGGAAGCCAGTGACTCGATTTTAGTATATATTGTATTTGGGTATGCAAAAAATAGGGTAGAATAAATGTATGCAAACATTTGTAAAAGGGGAAAAGGCAACATTTAAATGAAAGTATGTATATTATTCAAGAGCATCTACGAAATTGATTCAGCTCGATTTCATGAATGCATATTTAACTTTTTAAAACCAGCCTTAGAAATTGTACTAATTACTAAGAAGTCCTTTGCTATTTATTTGCCAACCCAGAATTCAAAAGAGAGAGCTTAACAACTGCAAGAGTGGGTAAAAAATTGATAAGACTTCAGTTCCTTTGTGGTCAGGGATCCAACATAAGATCAATGAAATTGTGATAGTATTGTATCTGCTGTGGAGCTAATCAACAACATATAATGTATATATCTCAATCCATTTCTGTAGGCATATAAATGGGCACCTTTTAACTCCTCAATCGCTTCCACATGTCAAACCACATGCCATCTGAAACAACATTTATTTGGCAATGCGTTAGAGCCTTCGAGTTCAATACGCAACCTTCGAACAGGGCAACTGTAAACTGTCGCAAGTGCCATGAGCCACCAGCTACATATCAATCACTGATACATAGGACGAGTAAACACATACATGCTCACACACATCCTCATAGATACATCATAAGTAGATTCGAGTAGCTGTGTGCCAGCGCCTGGGCTTATGCAACGAATTCTCATTGATTTCCATATTTTATTTATTACGCTTGCTGTTTATTTGTGTGTGTGTGCTTGTTTGGCAATAGGTTACGATATGATACCGCTAACAGTTGATTTACACTTATTTACGAAGCAATTTTGTTTTTTATTTGCTTTTCTATCGTTTCAATACACTTACACAGGGTCTTTTGATTTGGTATAGACTTTTGTAACTCCTTGACAATAACGTGCTGTCTATATGCCTTTCTATTTTAACTGCTTTATATTTAATTGCAGTTGGTATATATTGATTAATAAGAAATTTGATAAATATAAGGAATAATAACCCCATGAAAACAAACGGCAAATGTTGAGATATTGTACGTTAATATAAAATTTGGAAGGGTATCTAGATTTATACATCCCTAAGATAACTATTTATGGTTCTTGTTGGGCTGCTCTTGTATTAACTGTTCTTTTTGTATATTTGGCTCAATGTTTCTCTTTTCAGCGCGTTGGCTGCGATTTGAAAATAGGCTCAACGAAGAAAATCGACGGCTGCGGCGTATGCGGGGGCGATGGCAACTCCTGTTCGCAACCGCTCTATTACTGGGAGATGGCACCGATGTCGCAATGCTCCGTCACCTGCGGCGGCGGTAAGTCCTTAGTCTGTAGTCCCTAGTCCTTATGCATGTACTTAGCTAGTTGTGAGACGGTTTGAGTCCTCGGCTAGTCCCTAGTGTAAATAAACAAGTGGAATATGTCAAGAACACTGCCGCAGGCATTGGCGTGCCTCGCTGCCGTTTGTAATCTTTTCCCTTACGCGAAAAATGCTGTCAAATTTTTCTACGTGCCTTCCTCCCAGGGTGATATGTGTGTGTGTGGGTGTGTGGGGTGCAAGCAGTTATTTGTCGTGCTCATTTATTTTCATTGAATTGGAATTTGTTTCGATTGAATGTTTGCATGGTAATCGAGTGGCAGTTGTGCCTTCGTGCTGCTGCTGTTGAAAACTGTGCACCAATTTTCCTGGCTAAATGCTTAAAGTTTCTTTATTGTTTTATTTTTTATTTTTTTATAATATTTTGCCCTACTATGATTAATAGTCCTGTCGAAATAATATATTTGCAACTAAAGTTTGTCGATTAGCCGACTCTTTCATTCGGCAACGTCTCGGTGCTGCGATCCAACTTTGTTGTTACCCAAAGCCTAAGGTTAACTTCAGTTTTCTACCTATTATGTGGGGTTCATAAATTGGTTTGCATGCATGCAGCAGCTGAAAGTAAGCCAACCCAGAAGCCAGAAGTTTTCGGATTCAGTTCACAAAGTTCATAAGTGTGTGTGCAGGCAACATGATGGGCAACATGAGGTAACATAAGTTAGTGTTCTACTGAATGCCAATTACCTGTTTCAGATGAAAGTTCATTACGTTTGAGAACTGAGTCCGCAGCAACAACTATTGTTGTGGTAAAATGTGATTAATTAAAATAAGTCACAATATAGCAATTAAATGTTAATTTGGAGAACTTTGACACAGATAATAAGTGTGAAAAGTCCAGACCAGAACACTTCAAAGTCTAAATTATATGCAAGAATTAAAATCAAATTTAAATCGAGAAGACTAATTTTTAATTTGTCTTCTCCTCTTTATTTAAGGAAAAATAAGTAAAAGTAAAGTACACAATGAATTCTTGGGTTCAAATTACGTTAAATGCAACTAAAAAGTTAGCTCTACGGCCGTGATAAATGTAACATTTCTTATATAGATATAAGCACATTTATGAATTAAGCTGCCCAAAAGAGCATTAAATATTAATTTGTTCCTTGGAAGTGGCCGCAGAAGCGACTAATCGCAGTCACTAATTGAATTAAAAACAAAGTTCGAACACTTTGATCGTCTGTAAGACTACTAGATACCCCTTAACAATGCCTTAACTTTTCTTCTAATAATGAAATTTTAAAATTCCATTTTATTTTATGTAATATTTTTATATTATTTATATTATAAAGAATAGAGGCTTGATATCAAATTCGATTCATGATCGTGTTTGTAACTAAAAGTCTTGCACATTTTACGATCAACAATTACTAAAAGTGAAAAGGCCGCATGATCAAAATTATTTCATGGAGTTGCAAAAAAATATCTCCTTTAGACCCTAATCAAATAGAAATATACAAAAATTATAACTTTGAAAATACTCTTTCGACATTTATATTTTATTTATTTATATTTTAAGTACTCAGAGCTTTGTTGTCTGTTGTCTGCACGTCCAGTTGATACCCCTTTTGCAGCCATTTGCTGTGAACAGGGTATACAAAACCAAACACAAATTGCCACCTAAACGAAATATGAATAGTAATTAATCTTAAAAGAGAAATCGATTCAAACCGAATTTTAAATCGACAAGTTTTTCGGGCCCGCAAAAGCTGCTGATGATGACGTTGGCGATGGCGTTAAACCGAAACAAATATTACCAATGCTCCGAATCCGGCTTCTGTTCTGGGGTTAGAGAGCAAACTTTGAGCTACAGTCACAAAATATATTTTATTAATTTTTTTTTTTGGCCTCATGAATTTTTAATCAACTTTGCGCTAGCTTTTTCGGCCATTAGGCCGTCAAAAATGCCGAACGGTAATAATCGGTTTGTCGCTTGATAAATGTCAGTTTTTGTGGAGTGCTGTGGGGTGAGGTGGTGGGGACCGTTGCCCCAATATTAACAGCAACGGCAACAGCAACAACAACAACAACAACAACAACTTGCCAGGACTTGTTAATTTCCGACAATACAACAGCACTGGGCAACGCCAGTTTACTTAGTCATTATCCTGGCCGTCTCTTGCAAATGGCAAAATCAATTTGTTTTTCAATTTTAATTGCAATATCGTTTAGCTACCTTCAAGTAGGTGTTGCCCTGCACCCCCACCAACACTGCCTTCCGTTCGCTGCCTTAATTACATTTCAGCGTCTGTCCGCCTCACATGTCACTTAAATGTCAAGTGCAGTCCGTGGTCTGTGGTGCGGTGGTTCGAGCGTCTATCCACAGGGGGCACCCAAATTAACGTCCCAGCATATGAGTTGACCAGCTACATGCATAAAACTACTGTCGACTGTCCATTTCTCGTGTTTTTGTCTCTACTTGTCATTTATTTTACTCACTTATCGACGTCACCGGCACACATAATTGCATACATTACAGGTAATCAATTATGCCGAATTATACATATTTGGTGTACTCTGCATTCCTCCTCTCAACCGGGGCCGCACGTGACTCAGTTCAAATTGATATCCAACTTATTTGGTATTCTTTTTTTCTCGATTTAATGGAAAACTGCACCAAATTGAGGGCACTTAATGATCGCTTTTATGAATATATAGGTTAAATAGCTATCCAGCTGAGAATTGAGAAGCTAGAATGAAATTGCTGCGCGGTCTCCGTAATTGTAGTAAAAGTATATCAAAGCGTTTGGACTAGCAATCGTATTTAGTAGAGCTTTGTATGGATTGAGGAAAATTTGGAAAGGAATAATAAAGCCTAAACTTCGGGATATTAATCTCTGGTCTAATTGACAGATAGTAATCTATCCTTGCAGAGAGTACTACAAGTATGTGAGCAAGTTTGTAACCTATTGAAGCAGACATCTCTTACTCCAAAGAGTGTATATATTCCTAAGTCTGCCTCTCTTTCTGATTCGTAGCCTTTGGGCTTTGTTGGCTAATTAGACTTTTTATTATAGCTGTTATTCAAATGAAATTCCCTGCTCGTCTTAAAAAGAAGGTTAAAATTAAATCAAAGCTCGCTTTTATTACTGAGCTTTATTTATTTTCCGTACAGTTCAGTGTTGTATAAGATCTATATCTTCCTAATTTGAGAACTAAACTCAAAATATGAGCGTTCTTTAAGCAGTTTCCAATATTTTTCAATTAAAGGCTGTCAGCTTTATTTTATAATTTGTGCCTATAAAAATTTTTAAAATTTGATAAACATCACCCCAGAAGTGCTACATATTATATCAAGGGCTCCAACACAAGAGCGAATAATGTTATCAAATATATTAGCACTAGTTCTTCCTTAAATGTGGTTTGTATTGTCTTAGCCATATCTGAGTACAGCATGCTGCCAGTCTGATTCATTTGAAACAATAAAAACTAATCCTAACTAGACAGAGTCATCCCACTTTTCAACAGTTTATTTATCGCTGCTTTCGTCGAGCTCAACATTTGCTAGCTTTAGTTGATAAATAAAGAGTGCAACTAAATAGTGGAATAGTAGAAAATTCCCATGACCATAAATTGTCTGTTGACTTACTGCACCTGCTACATATATGTCACATCTCTGAGAAAGTCTGCAGTAAACATTAACATTTCCGCTGCGTTATAAATTATCATCAATATTAATGACAGGAAGGATCCCCTTTGCTGCTTGGAGCTTAATATGGACAACATGCTGGGTGCAGTGAGCTTTATAAATCCACTCATCGAACCCCATGACGCTGCTGCATGACGCCCGTATGCCCCCCGAAACATGCTGAGCCAAAAGCTATGCAACACATGCCTCAGCTAGTCTTTCTTGCTCTCTCTATTTTTCTATCTCTCTCTTGCTTTCTCGCTCTGTCTCTCTATCGTTCACGTGAACATGAAGTCGACTTTTTGCGTTACAACAATTGACATAAATGCCAAGAGAGGATATTACCAATTGCCTTAAGCCAATTGTGTCATGAATACGCAGCAGCAGCAGCAGAGGCGCCAGCTGACGTCTATGATGATGTTAGGAGGTGGTCTCGGGCGAGGGGATAGCCTCAGTCTAAGGATAAGGATAACGATGACGTTGCCTGAGCGAACACAATGAAGCTTATAAACGAAATTCAATAGCTGAAAATCGGCGTCCCATCTGCGCTCCGGGTGGACTATTTACAATCGAATTCGAGACCAGCTTCCAACTATTTTTCAAACTGACAGATCGTTATGGCATTATGCATTGTGCGACTATTTTTGCTGAAGCACCTCCACTAACCTCTATCTCCCTCTTTGATGCAGCTTCTGTGTTTGCTCTGCCAATTTCCGGTCGTGCTTTTTGGGCTACAATAAGAAGAAAAGAGAAGTTGAGACCGCCCAGCCCATTTTTGCTGCCGTTTGGCTTAGCGGCAAACTCACATCTGTTAGCTAACTTTAACCCATTCAGTTCCAGCGTTAGCTGGAGAACATTACAAGTTTAATGGGATTTGTATTCTTTAACGTAAAATCAATTTCCCAGTCAAGACATTGATCGATAAATAGAAAATACATATATTATAAAGATCCTAAGCGAATTGGATAAATATTTCTATTATGACTATGCAAGGCCTACAATTTATTTTGATTATTACTATTGTCTTCAAAAGGAAAACAGCAACATTTAAAGTATCATCGAATAATATACAAAAAATAAAATATCAATATTATTTTTTTAAAAATACCCATTACCAAAATTCCATTTAATTGGCAATTTATTTAAAGCCATCTTAACACAAGCCTTAAAATATAGACGAAACTTATTTTGTAATAATTATTTTATATTTTCTGCATTCCCGAAATGGAAAACTGTATCTGAAATCGCCACTTATAATATTATAATTTTTTTAAAGTATACACTTTATATGAAATGACGACAACCCAATTACTAAAAGCAGATCAATAGCTTTGTATTGAAAAGACAACTGCATCTCACTCCTATCTAATAAACCTTAATTTAACAATTTCATAATTTAATATTTTGTCTAAATGTATATGGTAAATTTAAGAGCATTTTTAAAGTAATACAATATATTTATAAATTTTCTTGTCGCACATTTGGGAAACATTGCATGAGGGTTAAGACTTTCCGTTTGGATAACCCCTACCCCTAAACGTGCTGTCGCCGTGTCCGTGACTGTCTTAAGTGCCTAAGTGACATTAAAGTTGCACAGCAAAAACCCATCCAACCCACTGAAAGCCGTTTCAGACTATTATTGATTTTAAAATGCAGCAATGGTAGTCTGGCTGCAAAATGGCATTTCGAATTTTTAGCCTTTGCCAGTACTATAGTTTTCTTCTTGCTTTTCATTCCTCTTTTCTCTGTTTCTTTTATGCTTTAGGTTACAAAATGTCTCGTCCTGAATGCAGAAATCGTCTAACTGGCGCTGAAGTCGATAACGCGCTCTGCAACGCTGCTAATCGCCCGGACTCATCGGTGGTGCCATGTAATACACACAGCTGTCCGCCGCGGTAAGTACTGCTCTGACAGTTGCCCAAAACTCCCTAGGCAACCTCCTACAAGCCTCCCAGCCTCCCAGTCCATCACTACCTACATCTCCCAATTGCCTTAGTCCACCTGCCCAGCTATCAATTTAAATGGCGTTTGGTTATCGTGCGCACGTTTTGATTGCCTACTCGGGCTCTATTATCGCCCGGCACTGCGACTCTGCCGCTGCCTGGCTGCGGGCTCCTTCACGCTGTCTGTCCTGTTTAGACTCCAATGCACAGAACCCCCCCCCCCCCACACTTATTTATCGTTTTGTGACATTTTCCGAAACCAAACTGAAAGTTTACGCCAATTTTGTGAGTGTCTCGCGCCCAGCGCCTCAAATTCTAATCTCCGTTCTGTGCGGTTGTCCATTGTTGGTTTTCCTTTATACTCTCTATACCCTGTAATCAAAAAAGTGGACCTCAAAAGGGCTATAAGAAACTGCACAACATTACTAAGAGGTAGCTCAACTCTTTGTCTGATCATGTGAAGTCGGAAAATATAGAAGCCAAGTCACGTAAAATTGGTATCTTGTTTCTGTATATTCTGTATATGATGGTATATTCTTTAGTTATGATCATCAGAGTTTACAACACACATACAGGGCAACTGGTAGTCGATCATTGAAGCCTCTTTATTTTTTTGCTTGCCTTTGTTGCTCTTTGCCGTTTCGTCTGTTTATTGCTGTTCGCGGCTTTGGGCCGCCGTCGGTTGGGACATCAATTATTGCCTGTGATTTTGGCTGTCTTGAGGTTTCTGTTTTGGCAACGCTTGCTGCAACATTGGGGAGTTGCTAATAGCTGGTTGGGGTAACGCCTGGCTGTCAGGCGATATTTGGAGGACCATTGTGCTTGCCAGAGACTTATGATAGTTGTTAAGAGTGTAATGCATGATCCTTGCAATTGAGTTGTATCGTATGGGGGAAATGCTCAGGGTTGCCAAATTCGAAGTAACGTTAAGATAGAAAACGATTAAAGTTGAAGTCTAGACAGTATAGTTCTTGTTTTAACTAAGATTGTGTTATCTTTGCAATGTCTGGTTGGGCCTGAGCGTGAGGGACAAGCTTGAAGGCAACATTTTAAGATTATAGTCTTTAAAAATTGACGTTGTTTCTAAATGAAATATAGATATTAAACACGTTGACTATCATTTTTTTAAATTATCAGGTATAGTGAGAAGGATAATTGGAAACCAAATTCCATACAAGAAATTGTTATCGCCTTTTATATATTTTTCATATTATTGAATAGAATACAGAATTGACAATTAACCTGAGAATGGGGCCCTTACTTCTAAAACATAACTCACAAATTTTATTCTGTTTTAATTAAAAGGAATATTCAATATTTGTTAAAAACTTTGATATGAGATTTAGAAAGACTTTAGCAATACTAGATACAATAGAAATTTGGAAATACGTACAACTACCTTAATACTTATGAAATACTTCTAGACACATTAGAAATTTGCAAACGAAACCCAGTTTAGAAAGTTGTCTTCATTTACTGATAGCTTAATCTTTGCTTAACTCGCTCTTCCACTGAGCTGACCTCATCAAATGCACAAAGTGATTCATCCAACTAAATAATCTGTCTGCATTAAACGCCATGCACTTTAGTGTCCAACACCATTTCGAAAGGGGCGTGGACTCTTTTTTTTTTAAGTTTTCTTTTCTCTTTTGGAGGCCAACCGCAGGGGCGGTCAACGGGCAGCTTGTTTTGGAAACAATTTAGTTGAACTAATTCAGCAAAACGGCCGCGCAAGTGGCCTCTATGCTGTAGTTGGATACTCTAACCACTTGTCCGCCTCTTCCGCAGTTGGATAACCGACGACTGGAGCACTTGCAGTCGCCTCTGTGGGCACGGCTACCGTGAGCGAATGGTTGTCTGCGCCGAGGAGGACAACGGCATCAAAACGCGGGTAAGTGCGGGGGCGGGCCAGTGAAAGGGGTTTGGTACTTTGGCCGAAATAGTTGAACGAAAGTGGCTATTACCAGAGTGCCGCCCACTTTTAAACGCTGCTAATTTTGCATACAAAGTGGCGACTCGACTGACACACACACACACACCCATACCAGACATATTATTACCATGTTTTCTCACACTCTCCCTCTTTACATATTTTTTTTATATTTTGTCTGTTCTTCACTTTTCTGGCTCGCTTTCATGGTTGGCCCTTTTGGTAACAGGTTGCAGATATTATGTGCCGCACTCCAAAGCCGCCAACACAGGAGACCTGCATTATCGAGGAGTGCCCGCACTGGGAGGTGGAGGACTGGACCGGTGTAAGTACTACAACAACAACAGCAACAACAACAACAACAACAACAACAACAACAATAACAACTACTCGTGTAATAATCATGCACTTTTTGCCGGCAACACAGACCTGACGAAGACCATGACGTAGACGTAGTTGAAGGAGTAGAAAGAGGGACGCAGACGGAGACGTTGACGAGAGGCCATGTCTGGCCACAGTGTGTACTTAGCTAAATGTGTAGACAGCTACTTGTTTCGTATACTCTTACTGAGGGCCTTAGAAAAAATAGCACACTTGAAAGCCTACTGATTTCGTATCTAAAAGCTTAAAAAGGGCGTACTTCTCTTTGCCAAAATTAGAAGTAAATTTTTCTTTGAAAAATCGAACCAATGGCTCGCTTTTAGATTTTCCACATTCTTCTTATATTCAACTTTAAATCAAAAAAATAAGTAATATTATTAAATATTAAAAATATGTCTTGGTCTTTTAAGATTCATCAGATCCTGCAGATTATGTATTTCAGTCTCTAGAGATTTTCTTGACCATGTTTAAGATTCAAGATTCATCAGATCCTGCAGATTATGTATTTCAGTCTCTAGAGATTTTCTTGACCATGTTTATCGACTTAAATTTTCTATTTAGTTTTAGAATGGTATGATTATATTTTTATCACTATTATTGTAGATAATAGCTGAATAACATTAAATATATCAAATTCTTAGATTGACTCTTAATAAGAGCTCAAAATAAATATTAGCCCATCTTTAAAACTTCATGTACGTTAAAAGGTAATGTACTTTGCGGACGCCTCTTTAGAAATGAACTGGAATTTAATTAAAGGAATATATAGAAAAATATATTAAATATATAAGGGTGTATACGTTTCGGCGCGTTAGTTTTACGGTTTTGCTCGTGGTGTTTTTTGCAATTTACTTTGCTTGCTGGCTCGTAATAAGCCGCTAGACTCGAGACTGAAGCCTCTTCCCGGTTATAGCCATACAACTTAATCAACTTGGCGGCCGTTGTTGCCGTATGCCCCTGCTTAAGTTTGTCTGGCCACAAGTAACGCGTCAACCCCTCTTCCAAGCGACTGTTCTGGCCATACCCCCTCTTCCACCACATTTGCGCCTTATCGAGTTCACTTCGCTGCTGTTCATTTAAAGTGCAAGTTTATTAATGTGAGACTCGATTTCTATATGTGCGGAAAGGTCTTAAGGGTTGGGGTTAGGGTTGGGATTGTTCCTAAGAGGCTTGCGCAGGGTGTCAAGTTTATGTGTTGCTTAATTGAATTGTCTTGAGTTTGAATTTTATTTATTTTGTTTTCGCTGAATGTTGCTTAAAAGAACTTCCCTTCCTTTTTTCTTCGTGTGGTAGGTTAAGGGCATATGGAATAGTGGGGCTGGCTCCTGATTTTATGTGTGCTTCCCCCTTTCCGCTTGACGTACAACCAAGTCACTTTTATAGCTCTTAATACAAAGTGGATTACAATGTTGAAAAATAATGAGCTCAACTTCAGCCTATCAAGAACTTTATGAACTAAAAAACAGAAGGGAAAAAAAATGAAACTTTTCGAAAAAATTTTAACGGCTTGCATGTTAATGGCAAGCACTCAGAGCATTCTGAGGATTAAATTAAATAATACAGTCGCGTTCAGAACACCGAATATTAAATAACCTTTCTGATAAATATGTTGAGTAAGAAGTGGATGTTTCGATCTCAGTATATTTTCTGTAAGAAAACTAAACCTTACTGAAAAATCAATGAAAATTCTTTTGATGAAATATGTTTTCTAAAATCGAAATATTAACAAAAATGCTTGTTAATTTATCCCTAAATACAGAGTTTTCAGCAAAAGTTTTTAATAAATCCAATATTTAATTTAGAAATTTTCTGGATTAGATTGCAGAAAATGTTAGCCATATTCAGTAAGAAATTATAATATCCGTTGAGGGATAGAAAGAGAAAGAGAGAGGAAGAAAGTATATAAAGTCAACTCAACACCCCCGCAAAGCCTATTAAAAAGCACATTTTAATGTTTTTGTACATTAATAAAATAAGTATGCCCAAACACATACATTTACACACACACACATACATGTGTATATGTGCATGCCACAAAAATTAAGCTCCGTTAAAATAAGCAGAAAATTGGCAAAAGTTGCGGGCGTGTGGAACGCATGAAATGCATAAAAGCAATGAAAAGCGATGGGGCGCTGATAAACAATGGGGTAAGCCACTTGAAAGGAACGTTACACATACGCCGCGTGGAACCGGCAACTGACAAAACGCAAACAATATGAAAATATGAAAAAATTTGCATTTGTATGCGTGGGCGCGTGCACGTGCCAAGCAGGAGGTGGAACAGGATGTAAAAAGGTTGTCTGACCATGCCCCTGCCCCCGAAATTCTCTTTAGCATTCGCGTTTTGTTTCAAGCAGAGGCCACTTTTACTTTCACTTCTCACGACAGCACTTCGTCATCTCGCGCGTCGTCATCTTTTGCGCAAACAAATGAATTTTTATGGCGCCCTCAGTAAAACATATTGCAATAATTTATAATGCTTATGGATGTACTCTCTATCTCCCTGCCTCTCCTTCACAGTGCTCCGTTTCGTGCGGACAGGGCATTCAAATGCGCGGCGTGGAGTGCAAATCGACAGATGGAAGCCTGAGTGCCAAATGTGATCCCCTCACCAAGCCGGGCAGCATGCAGCAGTGTTCGACGGGCATCCATTGCGATGGTGGTCCAAATAAGGGCGGCGGCACCATCATTGTCGGCAGCAGTCGCTCTTTGAATGAGGTGAGCGTGTGGCATGCCAATTGCAGGGATTAGTCCAAAGCCTTACGATAATCTCTATTTACAGCGCTCCGAGCGGCATATGGACAGCTCGGATCTTGATGATGATGACGACGACGAGGATGCGGATGAAGAAGTTGAAGATGTGGACGATATGGAATCTGGGCAGGATACGGATGATGGCGAGGGCCTCTCCTATGCCGATCAACCGCTCCGCTATGCGCATCACACACAAAGTCGATTGCATCACGAGACGCCTGAGGAGCCGCGCACCATGCGACTGATGAGTGGCAGCTCAAGCAAGAATCATAATAATGCAAGGGCAGGTGCAAGTGGTGGAACGGATGTACCGTCACTGGATCCAAGGTGAGTGGGAAAAGAAAAAATGTTGGTTTACGGGAAATGATTTGCTTTAATGTGAGTCTTAACTCCTGTATAAAAGTGAGGTTGTGATCACAAAAATCCATCTGATTTTATAACTGAAACAACACTTTGTAAATGTGATTTGAAATTATGAGAATCGTATAGAAAGGCGATATTTTTCAGAGGAATATTTGTAAATATGCGTTCAGGTCTGAATCAGATTTACTTGTTATGTCTATAACTTCTTTATTTCTCTCTTTTTAATTTGGTTGCCCACTTTGATCGTTTTTTTAGAGATGAAAATCAGGTGACATAAAGTGACAGACCGAGACATAGGACTCAATAATAATTTATAGATTGGAAGAAGTAGAGTACGGAAAGGAATAAAACATTAAATTAAAGCTGTTTTTTCAGGAAGTTAAATATTTCTATTATATGAATGATTATAAAAATTAAAGCTGACAAGCATACAATCTCTGATATTTTCTATAACGAGGCAATACTTTGTTGCCCCAGCCAAGCCGTTGCCTAGATGCAGCTGGCTGTCTAAGTGGTTAATAATCTGTCATTACTCAGACTCAGACCTCCAGCCAGGACTCACTTGACATATTTGAACTGTGGCACAAGTTCTCTGTGTCCCTCACTACGGCAGATCCCTTTGGAGTTTTGCTTAGTGCCCTCTGCTCACGATTTCAGCTTAAGTACTTGGCTTACAAGAACTTAGAAGCAGCACACACGCACGCACACAGCAATTAGATTGACTGTGGCCACGCAATGTGCCTTCTCATAATGTCCTTGAGCCGTGTCGACACCTAAAATTAAGGCTATCGACAACGACATCATCAACATGAAACTGCTCGAGTTGCTTGTAAGTACAGTAAAGTGCGCCTAATGACAATTAAAGTGCTGCCTCTGCTGCCGTTGCTGCTGCTTTGTTGATGTTTATTGGAAAGCGATAAAGTAGCCGCGATAAGCTGTCCAATCGGCTGTAAGGTGGGATGCGGGATGTGGGGTGTAGAGACGGCTGATGTAGCGTATATACTATAAACCAACACTTTAATTAGGCGCCTATACTGCGAATGGGGAACACCTAATGAAATCGTTTGGAGCTAGCTAAATCAAATGCTTTTAACTGTTAATTGGTATGTGGGGAATACTCGTATACCAAGTAATAAATTACAACTCTGATTGGGCTGCGCACTCACCATGCTCTACATTAATGCTCTTCTCGTTATACCCTAACGAAGAGTATTAAAGATTAGTTATAGAATGTCATGTATGGAAAACTATAGTAATAAAGTTTGGAGCAGTTTTCTAAGTACCAAGTACTAAATAAATAAAATATGTTCTTATATATATATATATGTATATACTTTATATATATATATGTATATATAATATAAAAGCCTATCAGCGGCACAAAATATTCGGCTTGCCTCTAAAGAGTGTTTAATCTTTGGTCTGTTGCACCAATTAGGCTTGTAATTTATATGAGCACAATTTTTTCTCTAATTTTGGTGACTATGGTATTCAAGGAAATTAGTCAGTGTAAACAACAGCGACTTGGTATTTAGCAGTGTTGGAAGGCGTTGCCAGTTTAAGTGCTCTATCGACTGGCATACATTTCCGGTACTTCTTGGGAACTTCCCCAAAACAAGCTGACATATTTTAGCGGGCAAACTAATGCTCAATCGAATACCCAAGTAGGAAATGACAAGCTATATCGTCTTATCAGCCAATTGTAATCAATATGCTTAGTCCGAGAAAAACAGCACCGATAGTTCAATATGAAATTAGTAAAAATAAGTCGTTAGATAAATGTTTGTATTAAATGGAGAATTTGGTAAAGCGAGTGCATTGAACTTGATCATTAACCTTAGCAGCTAACTATTATAAGAACATTTTGCTGCGCTTTCTAAGTACTCTCTGTTAGTACTCCAAGTCAAAATAATCAAAGTACGATTTTAGTTGCCAGGTTAGAGTTAATGAATTGTATGAAATTAAATACCCCGCATGTTTTGTGGTGAGAAGTTCGACTTTATGGTATATTGCAAAATTTTGATTTACCTAACTTCATTAAAAAGTTCAGTAGATAAACTGCCTATAAAAACATTTTATGCCTACCCACGCAATAGCTCGTGCATTGACCCAAGGTCTAGAACCAAATCGTAGCCACACATTTCTCAAAGACTTAATGGAGCGATGCTCAAAAAACAAACTGCCGCTTTTTATATTTCGCTGAGAGGGCAATTTAACTTATATAGTTTATATATAGTATATACTACAGATACTATCATCTGTTGGTCTGGGCACTAAACTGAAACTACGAGTATTGGCGGCCTGTCGCCTGACGCCTGCCGCCATAAAGTCGCGTCTTGATGCCGCCGAAAAACCTTGGCCTCTGTGTGTTCGGCGCAAGGCACAAGGAGATGCGCTGGCGACGCGCCAGACAAACAAACCAAAAAAAATAAAACAACAAAACCAAAGGCAAAGCAACAAAAACAACTATTAAAGCGCAAACAAAAGTTTCAAACGTTTTTGGGTTGGCACTTGGCCTACGCGGCGTATGAGCAACGGGCGCCGGTTATGAAATCAACGAAGCGACCTACTTAGAGGACCTTTCGAGGCTACTGCCGCTCTGCAGATGCTGTAACATTGGCGCCACTTTAATGCGCACGACGCATGTGGTGCCACTGGCATTGGCGGTGAGGGCCGGTGGCAGCAGCCACAATTTGACTACAAATCAATAAGTGATGACATGCGGGGCAATTGGCCCCTGAGGGGCAAAGGCGCACCGTTTTATTTGAGCGGTCAGAAAACTATGCGCTGTGTCAAGCTCTTCTATTGACTGTCAATGCGGTCATAAAAACCACTCCGGCTAACAAACAATGCCCAGCTACAGCAGCAACAATAATATCTGTTAAATAAGTCACCATTTCGTAGACTGGAACAGAGCTCGACTAGGCAATACCCTACGAATAGTTATGGTTTTTTTATTTCGAAAAAAATATGCTAATGTATTATTATATTTGATTAACTTTTGCGTCCCCTGCCTCTTTTTTAATGTAATCTAAATCAAAACATTTTCTTTTGGATTTTTTTTAGATTAATTAACATATACATAAATATTCATATATACTTAAATATATATATATATATACAATGTCATTGGTCTTTACTACCCTTATTAATCACATTTGTGATTCCAGGGTATATCTATTGCCCATGGAGTGGCGGCAAACATGCCATATAGCACAGTTTTTGGGGCTCTGCCAGCGGGCAGGCTTAATAAATGCGACTCGGATGCTGCGTAGCATGAAATGAAATACAATGTGTAAAACGTGGCGCTGACTATTGTTGCATGGAATTTGCTTAGCGCTCGACCGACAGACAACAGAGATTTTTGTTAGGGGGTAGGCTTAGAGGGGGATGGAAGCTGTTGCCTTTTATGTGCTGTGCTCATCTGTTTGTCAGCCAAATACAAAGCTCAACTTAATAGTTGTATTTAGTTCCAATAAACTAAGGCATTGAGTCTTAGATTTAAATCTAAGAGTCAATACACATGGGCAGTTGACCGACTTCATCTGGCTTTAATAGGAAATGAAAACTAAAATTTTAATATCTTTACCATCGGATCATATGAGAATAGTAGTGCATCTTTTACAAGAATTCGCAGATGTTGCTTAATGCAAGTGATTTAAAAAATAATTTAGAATAATTACTTGAAATAAAAACGACACAAAAAGTTATTAAACCCAATCAAAAATCATATTCAATTTTCTGGGAAATTTGATTTAATATACTTAAACTAGCCCCCAAGGCATAAAAATATAATCATTTGGGTATATTTGCTTTCATGATAAGAAAAAACAATATTTAAACTTTCAATGTATTTTTCATTACTTGCAGTTACATCAAGGACACCGAGTGGTCGCCCTGCAGCGTTACCTGCGGCGAGGGTATACGTCGACGCGCTTATAAATGTAAAATCTTTCTGGAATATTCGCGCACAGTGGTCACGATGAATGATAGTTTATGCGAGGGCACCAAGCCGCATGATGAGGCGGAGCGTTGCGTCGAGGAGCCGTGCATGTTGCCCTCGCATGGCTACGATGATCAGTTTCCACGTGACTCAATCAAGGTGGGCGTCTCGGAGCCAGGCAAGACGTATGTATGGCGCGAGCAGGGCTACACCTCGTGCAGCGCTTCGTGCTTGGGCGGGGTGGAGGAGCTAATCATCAACTGTGTGCGGGAGGATAATGGACGCGTGGTCTCGCCATTCCTCTGCTCGCCAGAAACCAAACCGGAGGCGCGTGTGCGCACATGTAACGATCGTCCCTGTCCGCCTCGCTGGAACTACTCGGATTACACGCCCTGCTCGAAGAGCTGTGGCATTGGCATCAAGACGCGCGAGGTGCAGTGCATCCACGAGGTCACACGTGGCGGCGAGAATACCATGGTGGTGCCCAATAGCATGTGCCCACAGCCGCCGCCTGCGGATCGACAATATTGCAATGTGCTGGACTGCCCGGTGCGTTGGGAGGTGGGTGAGTGGTCCAAGTGCTCGCACACCTGCGGCTACGGCATCAAAGATCGCAAAGTGGAATGCAAACAGATTATGGCACAGGAGCATAAAATTGAGCGCCCCGAATCGATGTGCCCCAGCGTCAAGCCGCCGGACAAGAAGCCCTGCAATGTGAAGCCCTGCCCACCTGAGGATCCCAAGCCCGTCATACAAATCAGCAACTCTACCCATATACAACACGATCCCAAAAAGACGAAGATTACGTTGAAAGTGGGCGGTGCTGGTGTCGTCTTCTTTGGCACCCAGGTCAAGATCAAGTGTCCCGTGAAACGTTACAATCGCACCAAGATCAAGTGGAGCAAGGATCACAAGCCCTTGGCACGCTCGCGTAAATTTAAGGTATCCAAGAAGGGCGCATTGCGCATTCTGGACATCACGTTCCGCGATGCTGGTGTCTATTCCTGTCATGCAGGGCTCAGCTCCGCGGAGATTAACATCGAGGTAAAGGCCAAGCCCGGCCAGCAGGCCGAGGAACTGGAACGCCAGGAAGCAGGTGAGTTAAGCGCCGGCTTTAAACCAATCTCAATGAGTTTAACGCTTATCTAAATGTTTTTCTTTTTCCATTTATACGCTTTTCAGATCGCTTAGTGCGTGAGCGCAGCGGCACGGAGGCGCTTACCTCAGCGGACATGACGTCGACGCCGAATGGTGCCACAGCCGGTGGGGCAACAGCGGGCGGCACTGATGGCGGCGCTAATGGGTAAGTAACGAGGGTCGCTTAGCTGACCTATCCCGAAACTTTTTGCTTTTAACTTTTCACTTGAAGAGTTGCTGGGAAAGTTGGCAAAATGTGGGAACTAATTAGCAAGGTGCGGCATAAATGAGAGACCATTTTTTAATCGTCCCAAAATAGGAATGAGGGATCTACTAAACATATATACAAGTGTCGAACATAAATATATATATAGGAATTACTTGATTAATAGGAGAAAACTAGCATATCCTATTAAAAACAAATTTTTTTAATTACTTTCCTTTATTTAATCACCGTTAGCGTAACCTAATTCTCTTCTTTTCTATTTTGAGAACCATTTCTGACCTTTTTTTCAAGCTAACCCGTTGCTAACGGCCTTCCTTTATTTGAACTTAATGCTCGACTACTTTAAGATTCCATAGCTCTACAGCTCCTTTGGTCAGCTATGACCATCCTGTCTGGCTTATCTGTCTGTTGCTTCCTTTGGTACAACACGTCGTATACAATATTCGCGCTACCCTTTTGTCCACACCCATTCTGCTAACCCCTTTACTGTGCTTGCTGCTGAATGCTGTCTGGTGTGCGGCCTGGTCAGTTATGCGCTTGTTTCCCGTCTTGTCTTTATCTAGCGCTGTTTCCTTTTACCCCAACGCAAACATTGGACTCCAGCTCCTGCTCCGACTCGCCCCCACTCAGTCTGCTTCGTGCCGCCTAACGCTGCGTATGCGTGTTATCACCTTTTAAGTGTTGTATGCCACACACCTCAGCACATTTATTTGTATTTGCCTCGCACTAAAATTCTACAATGCAACAAAAAGCAGAAAGGAAAGAAAAAACAACAAAACTCTAAGTAAATTTCATGGTTACTTAAATGTGTTTTACCTCTGCTTTGCTCACTTACCCCTCACTTAAGCCCTTTCCCCGCAAAACGTTTTGAAAACTTGTAATGTGTTAAACGCACGAAAGAATGGGGAACTGTTGAATGGGGAATATTTACTAGATGGAATGCTGCGGAATGGAAAAAAATTAGCCAAAGGTAGAATATAATTGTTAAGGTGATAATAAAATTTAATGTTATATGAGAGCAGGAGAGAATATAATAGAGAATATAGTATAGAATGTAATATAATAAAAGCGATTTTTTAATATTACAAGAGAGCAGATTGATATTAAGAACATAAGAAATGTGTAAAAATCGAGTCCTTTGAATGAATTTTGTGTGTTTCTTTTGATTTGTTGACGCTTTCGAATTTCTCAATGAAATTTACTCCAATAAAATCATTACACCTACATTACACGATGTTCAGAGTTCTTTATATCTTTAACTTCGAAAGATAACAAACAAGATAATTAATTAATTAATGCTTTAATTAATATTACTCAGTTTCTGGACAAAGTGTAGGCTCTAAATATTAATAAGTCTTATTTTCATGTACATGCTAATAATTGCTATATCTTATGACAAAAGATTTTTAGGGACCTGTTTAGTTTAAATTAAATATAAGCTGGCCGGCTCAAGGTCATGGAATAAGGTGCAATATTTTCCTTTCGAAATTGCAATAAAATAGATAAAGCACGACTGCACGAGAAATTTCTTTTCTTCAAAAATCTATACATTAAATAATAAGAGGGATTTTATTAATATATATTTTGTGGACCTACGCCCTTTAATGTATCGAATACATTAAAAGTAATTACAACGAGTTTGATAATAGATTTCCTGTGACCTTATAGTCTCCCACTATTTCCATGGACATAATAGCGTAAAAGCTTTTGCGTTTTCTGTAGAATTAATTAATTATTTAAAAGAAAAGAATTTATGAAATTCTATTTACTGCTATATATTGATATCAAATAGTATATAATTAATTAGAGCTTAATATTTCTATAGATTAGTTTTTAGCTAGTTCTCAAATAATATCATAGGCTTACATTTGGCTTTACAATAGTCATATAATCGTATTTGTGGTTTTGATTCGCTCAGAGCATCGCAAAGTCGATTACAGACTGTCAAATTGCATTCGCCTCCATTTGTGTTAGCATCGAGTGCTCGTACTTCTACTCGAACTCGTGCTTGTATATTATGTACTTGCTTTTGGTTTGCGTTTTGTTTGGCTGCTGGTTGCTGGGAAACTCTCTGTCTAAGCTACTTGAACCCTTAAGTCTATTGAGTGGCTGCACCCCCTTTCGCCTGGCAATACCTGTCTCCCCGGCTTGGTTACAATGCGCGTGTGCGGTTTATTTTGCAATTTGGGTTACGTGTTCGGTTGGGGCACGAGCTTAAACATACCAAAAATTGCAAACACACAACAATTCCATATGTTTCAACCAAGAGACGGGGCCCACGCACGACCTGCTTAATGGTTAAAAGCAAACAGCCAACAGCAAAATGCATTTTGGCCAAAGCCACAAGCTCACACACACACACGCGACTACATTCACACACACATGCACCCACAGCTGCAGAGTGCGGCATTTCGGGCTCACAAATGCATCATCAACATGCTCACAAAGTGTTGCCCAAACTTTTGGGGGGAGGCTGTTCAAATAAATATCATATATATATTGACATGTAACACTTGATAGCTGCTGGATGTAGGTTCCGGCCCTGTGGTGGGGACTGTGTGGGCCACATTTGATCGCATTTTAAATGCTTACCCAAAAAATGTATTTGTCAGTGCCGTGGTGGCAAATTTTCTGCCTATTTTGTATGAAAAAGAGCACAAATTTTGTGTCAGCAGCGAAATATGCAAAATAGGTGATGTATCTATGTTGCTGGACGAAAGGGAGGCGGAGAGTTGTCGGCTGGAGAGGGTATTTGGTTGCATATTTGTTCGTTTGGTCTTTTGACCAATATTTTGTGTTTTTAGGCTGCATTAAATGCCGTTTTGATATACCGCTTTTGTTTATTATTCAACATTTATTATTTAATATTTGCCTTTTCTGCGAAGAGCAGCAATAATATTGATATTAGCGGGGGCGCAGGTCAAGTCCGAGCAGAGTGTCGTAAATATCTGTTATCACAGACGGAGAAATATGTCCGTGAACTTTGATGGATGATTTTACTGGCAAAAATGTTTAAATAAATACTAAGAATTTTTACTTAAGCCTGAAAGGAAGTGCAAATATTTAAATCATGCATGAGCAAACATCATCACAAATATAAATCTTCAAAAGCAGCAAAAAGTTTTAGAAATAACCAAAGACATATAATTGAGACGAAACAGCTCGACGAGATGTTATCCTGTAACCAGGTTAAAGCTAACATAGACTATGAGCATGCGTTATGCTGTGCACTTTAGAGAGTTTCTAAAAATTTTAAATATTTGTTAACCAATGATTATTACCATCGAATATTTAGATGAAGAGCTCAAAATAGTAACAATTGTGTAGTAGATGTGTAGTAATTTAGATGTAAGCTTTTGAGCCGAGCACAATGAATTTTGAATAAAAATAACTTTATGAAGCGCATCTTGAATGTGTTTTAAGTAAGAAATTATAAAAAACAGACTGGCTATTTAATTGTGATGTTCGATAAATTGCAGATAGTCGATCAATAAATATTTTAAAAATGTAACATTAAACTTAAGTTTTGAACGACTGACAAGGCGTAGAGGTCAATATAAAATTGTGCTGTTGAGTAAACCTTGAGGTTCTTGAAATATCTATCGGTAATCTGTTTCGTTTATTTCTACCTTGTTTGTTGATGTTTAAAAAGATAAACTAAATTGACCTTTAGCCAGGCTAGCTTAAACAGGGTATGTTCAAGTATTTTTGTCTAAACATCCCACTGTCCGTCAAAAGAATGCCATTAGGGCATAGTTTAAAAATTAAGCAGCGTTTATTTGCGCTCTTGCAGCAATATAAATTCATATAAATTTCAAATAAAAGCATAGAGACAGGCTCTAAAAATTTTTTCATAGCGAATTCAATCTTTTATATGAATTTCTATTTTATCTGCACACAATGGAAAGGAATAGCAAGCAATTTACTTGTCAATTTATAAGAGTTTTGCAGCAAACAAATATACATAGAAAATGCAAAATATATATAACAAGTGCACAACAAAGCCCAATCTGTAGAGTGCTGCGGGCTCATGGCAAGCCAGGGGAGTAAGGGGAAGAGCCGGACCCAGAGCCATGACCAACACATAAAATGTCACTCGGAGCTTTTGTGTTGTTGCAGTCGAACACGTGGCACAGGGATTTGAATGCACTGTGCTTTTGACATTCTGCAGCTAACCAAGCGGCAACGGCAATAACAAGAATAACAACAAAAACTATAATACAACAACAACTGCAACAACAAACAACTGCAACAAATCTAAACAACGAATTTCCGGGCATTTTTTGGGTTAAGCTTGAGGTCCATTGTTGCGTTAAGTGTTTGGTTGAAAATTGTTCAGTTTTTAAGTTTTTGATAACCTGTACATGTACAGGGAAAATGGGCAAAGGTATCAATATTGTTTATACTTATATATAAACAGACAGCGGGAGGCTTTTGCGACACTTTGAGGTTTCTATTCATACTCATATTAATTATGGATATCTTATCTCGTTTTCCGGCTTTGATTTATTGCTCCGGTTGTTAAGTATATCTAGGCAAAAATATATTTGTGTTATGTCAACTCATTGTTTTAGTGTAGGGTATCTCCTAGTCGCGTACTCTGGACTGGTTCAGTCCTACTTATTCTTATTGGGTTCAGTATTAATTCGGTTTTCATGCCTTGTTGTCCTTTGCAGCTCTCAGCAGTCCACACGTCGCAGACAGAATCAGTCGGAAAGGATGCAGAATGGACGTGAACGCAATCGTCGCCCCAAATCGGATGGAGTGCAGCATGCGGACAGCAGCATTATGGAGGATGAGGTAAGTGTAACTGTCCGGCTTGTTTATTATGATTGTCATCCACCGTCGTATCGCCAACGTATCCTCATCACATGTTTACATTTTAAATATGTTTCATACCGAGTCCTACGAGCTGACACATTGTTAACATTGGGGCTGGCTTAACTTGTCGCCTTTACTCTGGATTTGTGGCTGCCAATCCGAGGCTACGTTGCGACATGTTCATGTCGCAAGTCCTTTTCTGTCAACAGCCACGTAATTTGATAGTTTTTCTACTTTGCTCTATATCAACTATACAAATATCTTTTGATTACTCTGTATGTATATATACCTTTATATATACATATATATATTCGACTGCATTGTGGCTCTGTTGGCAGTTCAGATTTTGTGGCTGCACATTTTGGCTTTGGTTCTAGAGATCTCCTCCGTCTCTCTCTCTCCCTCTCTCTTTCTCTCTCGCTCGACTAGCCAAACATATGTACGTATACATAATGCGATTTGGAACGAAATTACGTATACGTAACGTTTGCTGGCAGACACAGAGCAAAACAACAAAGCCTTTTAAAAACAACAACAGCTAGAGAAGTAAATAGACGCTACAAGGGAGAGAGACGGACAGGTATGCATTGATAGATACGACGAGCAGCTGGTTTGAGCAACGGCAGCCGTCTTCATGTCGACCAGCTCACACAGACCTAAAGTAAAAATGTTATTTCTCTACGGTTTTTTTTTGCCAGCTCAGGTCAAGTTGTATAAACAGAAATATTAGCGTAAATGCTCTGATTGAGTTCAAAAGCTGTGGGAATTGTGTTTAATGCTTTGTTTTCTGGCTCTGCATCAAATTGCAAATTTTCCAACAACAAAGGCAGATTTCGAGCCAAAAGCTGCATTAGATGCTAGTTGAGTTTGGGCCGAAATGTAAGGAAATGTTGGCCATGGGTTTAGACTCAAAACATAACTATATATTGGAAAATTTACAGTCCTACACTTAAACTGCTTAAAACCCCCCTGTATTTGGGAATTTCTCGAGGAAATATCTTGCAGATTTGCCATAAAATATCTATTCAAATTCAAAATTTTCATCATCGTAACCTATATTTATCAGGACTATTCTAATATGCCAATATATTTTTTTCCAATTTACTTTAAAAAAAAATTAAAACTCCAAAAATATCAGATAAAAATATAATTTCTAGCAACGTCGTATTTATCAAAAAAATTGGGAATATTATCTATTATTCAAAATGGGATTTCAGGATTTTCTGTTTGGTTGTTGCTTTTTCACTCTTGGCCCACATCGAACTCATCCTTCTATCAGTATACATAATACATATCAAACTCTAATAAAAACTCGTAAGAAAAACCATTATTAATTAATACTTTGTCAAATTTCTCTTTCTCTTTCCCCTTCGTCGCGTAAATTCGTGTTCGCGTAATTGTGTTCGTTCAATTAAATATATATACATATATATATATGAATACATTTAATTATAAATGTGTGTGTGTGTATAGAATTCGCAATTAGTGCAAGCCCAGGACCGAATTCCACAGCCAGCGAGCGCCAGCAGCGGCAGCAGCCGCACCAAAACTCTTCTGGCCATGCCCTATTTCCAGGCGTTGCTGAGCAACCTGCAGGTGAGCCATCCCTTGGATTGGTTTGGTTCCGTTTCTTTTCGTTTCGTTTCGTTCGTTGCCGTCATTTTCGATTTTTAGTTATTTTTTTCTACTTGTTGTGTGTGCATACATTCCTTCATTTGAGATTGTTTTTGATTTAAATGCATTCATTTTTCTCGCTTCTTCTTCTTCTTCGTTTGCCATCCTTTTTTTCACGCGCCCATTTTTTTTCTTAACGTTTAATTCTGGCGCTTGGTGCAGTCCCAAGGCCTGCCCCATATATCGTATTGTAAGTTTGTGATTGTAATTGTTAGCCCAGGTAGGCCCAGTACCGAAATGCATGTGTGTAATTAGTTCACTTGGGGTGGGGGCCGAGGCAGGCAGTTGGTGGGCGTGGGCGTGGGTGTGGGTGTGTGTATGCGATGCAAATTGCCAAAGTTCTGCATATAAATTTACAGCCTGCGCAAATTTGTCTTTCGGCCTGATTGGGACTTGGTCTCCACAGGCCCGGCAGCTATTGCAGCAATTTGTCAATGAGCAGACCATACAAATTAAGCTTAAATTTCCTAGAATTTTGCGGTTAGACAATACTTAGTTTCAGTGCAGTTTTCTTATCTAATTACAGCTTTAACTGGGAAGTGCATGGACGTAAATAATTGGGATTTTAAATTATTTTCTAAAAATATGATTAAAATAGTTGCATTGACTTGTATTTAAAGGATATATTAAAGGGTGATCTTATTTTATAAGATTTGTAAAGAAATTGATTTAAGTTAATTGAGATAGTTTTTTGTTTCTATATCTGATTAATGATTGAAGGAAAGAAGAGTACAGGGTTTCCGTTTAAAGACCAAAAACCAGACCAAAGCAAATGCCAAGAGCTTAAGCTTAATTTAATGAAAACATGTAAATAGATAGCTTAACAAGTAATATTAATATAGAGCTACAAAATTCACGCAGCTATTACAGCTGGCAGCTGAGTTACATGAGGCCAATTTTTATTAGGTTGGTTTTACTTATCGCATAGGGGACACATAAGAGTTACTTCACATTTTCATTGCGTTCTTTCCGGCTTTTTTTTTTTGTCTAGTTACTTTTAGGTCTGCATGCGTTCTCATTTCGTTTGCTTAGTTAGCACTTCGTTGCATGAATTTAAAACGTTCTCACTTGTCAACTTTGATTTTTCAACACTATTTGATCTTTCTTTTCTACATATACATACGTAACCCGAAACAATAAATTTTTGTTTCGTGCTCGCTTTTTTCGGGGGGGTTGATGTACGGGGCGATGCTTATTGTCAAACAAACCCTCATACAAAAATAAACAACACGAAAAAACCAAAAAACAACAACAATGGAAACACATATACAATTGTTAACCGATTAATATGCAATGTAGGTAAAATATAAAATATTACTGAATATGTACTACAAGCTATGCCTTCCATTCCATTTTATATGCATAAACAACTTTCGTACACACACATACATACACACACACTCTCTCTCTCTCTCTCATTCTCTCTCCGATAAAGAAAGCGCATAAATAGTTACGCTCCCCAAAAACAAAACAAAAATATATTGTTTAATAACAACAATTCATTTTTTATTTTAATTTTAAATTGGTCAAAGGTTGTGTTTGAGGCGAACTTTTTGCGCGCTTTTCGCCGCCATCGCCAAAACTATTTGCTATCAAAGACATTTCCCGCTGACTTTCATTTGCATTTTGTGCATTTTGTTGAAATGAGCAAACAATTGGCATAATGGGCTAGAAAAATAAACAAACTACACGAGCAAAGTGCAAGAGCCAAATGCTAAAAGTCCAAGTAAAGAAAAGCATTGCATGCAGCAAGCGAATGAAAAAAAATGTGTTGCATAAAGTGCAAAGAGTAAATTAGCAGAGTATGCAAAAAAATAATTTAATTAAATAAAAAAAAATTTTATTATGAATACAGATATGAAAATATAATCTTAAATTTGCATGACATTACGATTACTAATGCTTATTATTGAGCGCATTCAACTGCTGAATTAATGAATGAATTGTTGCCAATTGCATTTGGATGATGCTTGACTGAAAAGTTTCGTTCTGAATACTTAATAGCCTATGATAATTTAAATGACCATCTATAATTAAATATTCAATATGCGAGATGAAATGTTGAAAGATTTATGACTTTTAACTCTATTTAATGGAAAGCACTTGATAGTTAATTCCCATTTGGAATAAAATATTTTCTGCAAATGTTAATTCAACGCTTCATTAACTTGACAATAAATGAAGATCTTTCTAAATTTGGGTTATTTATAAATAATTCAATTGATTTCCTTTTAACTCTGAACATTATCATTAATTTCTAATATTTACTTTGGCTCAAATAATCTACGATTAATATATTTCCAATTTAAACTATTTTAACTTTGTATGCATTCTGGCTTCGAGCAATCAGAAGTATATATGTTGTCCCCATCAAGTGTTTTGGCTTTTAACAGACTATAGATTCTTCAATTTATCAATTGTTAAAATTTATTGCTGCCAAATACATTTTATCAAAATCACATTCCGTAACTGCAATCAGCGAGTAAAATGCCCGCAAAGCAATTAAAATGCCATACAATAGAGTTATAAATTTCGAAATGCAAAATATGCCTCAAAATTTAACCCCGAAAATGGTGTCAGAATAAAAACAAAGCACTTAATTAAATTATAATTTGTATAAATATAATTTGTGCATTATTGTTGGTCAGCCGATATGAACGACAATGAAATTTCATTATATTAATATACGCGCACAAAAAAAAAATATACATATATATATTTCACGGCATTTTTGTGGGCATGACACAACAACAAGCTGCTTTTCATGTAAATCTGTTAAAATTATTAAAACATACAATATGTGAGCTTCCTCTGTAAGGGACAAAAGTGAAGATAAATGCAATATGACTGTGGTCGACTGTAAAGTTAATAGAAAGGAAGTTGTCTCTTTTTTCTATTTTGATATATCGAAAAATAAGGCTCTATACTGAACTATACTGAAAACTTAAACGAACTAACTGAGTTTTCTAAAAATAATTTCCATAAGGATAAAGACTGCCGTTCTCTGTGTTTAAGGCCAAGTTCAGTTGCTCTATTTTGATAATTAGACAATATAAAATGGAATTAAAGTATAGCACGGTATTGGTCACCCGAACTATGTACAAGCTGTTAGTTCTCATAAAAAGTTTTTAACAAACTGCGAAATGTAATATGCAGAGAATGCTCTATCTAGCTTGAAACTTATTAGCCATATACTTTTTGATATAGACAGATGAATTTGCTGATGAAGAAAAGACAATTGGAATGTTTAATTTCTCTATTATAGATATCGAATTTATTGAATTTTTTGACCCTACAGCAATAAAAGAGCACGATTTTAGCGTATGTCAGCTGAAATATATTTTTAGAATGCATGATAAAAATTCGTATTTTATTCAAATTTACTTAGATATTTGCATGCCATAATTTTAATCAGTGCATATAAAATAATTAAAATGTATTAAGTACATATATATGAAATATTTAACTTATTCATTTATGCATTTCAAAAAGTTTTTAATGAGCTGTTCTCGCTGGCATTGAATGCCAGCAGCGGCAGCAGCAGCGGCAGCAGAGTAGAACTTGCCGCAAGTTCTTGTTGGTGTGCTGGCTTGGTAAGTGCCGCGCCCTCAAAGTCAAGCATTTCCTCAATGTATATATATATGTGTGTGTGTGTGTGTGTGTGTATGTGTGGAGCTGTGTGTGCGTGCACACAAGCCGACAAACAATTAGCAACAAAATTTTTTTGCCACAAACTTAATTTATTAATTGAAAAGTTTTTGCCGCGCGAGTTCATTGCAATGTTTACCTCTGGTTGCTTCCAATCACGGCGCTGCTCATAAAAGTTATATAAAGCCAAACAAATTTTTGGCATAGAAAATTAGCTTTCAGTCAACGTTGTCGACGGCATCGTACAAAGTTGCCTTTTACACCTGACGCTGGGCCAAGTTAATGCTGTGTGTGTGTGTGCGTGGGTGTGAGTGTGTGTGTGCTATAGTGTCGCGGTTTTTGGTTATGAAAATGTGCTAAATAAAGCCGCTGAGATTTAAGCACAGCAGCTGCTGCTCTCCAACTACTTAAACAGACTATAGCCCTGATATTTAGACGAAAAGTGCAACGCCAGCAGCCAGCAACTGGCAGCCGCACGATTTGCCATATCCCTATGCCATATGCAGATTAGGCGAAAATAATTTATGATGCACAGCCAAGCGCAGCACAGGGTCCCGAATATCCTAACCCTAACCCAAATCCCTCTCACCCACAGCCTCACCCGAACAACTTTAAGTGATGCTCTTGAATAGGGGCGACAGCCCCAACTGCAACATGCCACACTCATCTGAGCTAGTTACCGTTAAATTGTAAGCCACACCAGAACGCAACAGCCCACCAAAATAGCCACTTAAATAGTTGGCAAAGCGATTTTATCTAATTTCACAATATTTTTGTTGTTGCACATTTTTCGGTTAGACGACAAAAATACGCGAACCGCAACAACGATATATATCTATAAATATATATAAATATATATGTGCAAATAATATACACACAACGGCTTATGTAGATGGCCATTTTGTATAATGGCCAACAGCTTTTAGCTGTCGGCATTTAAGCCACACACACACACAGTTACAGATGTGTGTGTGCTTTTATTTTGCGATAGGCACAATGATAACTGTTTTTTGGAGTCGTGCACTTGCGGCGCATTGATTAACTCTTTGCGGCAGCATCGCTCGATTGCTGACAATATTATAACTATTTTGCATTATAATTGCAAATAAAATATATTTGCATTTTTGCTCGTTGTCATGCACTGTGGGATAAGAGTCGATTTTGATAGCTTACTTTAAATTAATGAAAGTTAAACTTAAAGTTATTATTAGTTCTTATCTTCTACTATTCTATTATCATAAAACGCCAAATCGCATTCAATTTATAAAAATTGAATTATAGCCCGAACTTTTTAAATTGATCTCTTTAGTAACAAAAGCTGGAGAGTGCGATTTCTAGCAAATATTATTCATGTATCTTACAGATACGTGCGTATCTTAAGGATATATTTGTTCCCTACAGACGGGAAAATACAGTTGTTAGCTACTGTGAAAAGATACTTTTATATGTTACAGCTAATTGTGTATCTTAAAGATATTTTCCTATCCTACAGATGCGTCGGTACCTAAGAGATATTGTACTAACCTGAAGTTTTTTTTATTTGACAGCATATTTTACATCTCCTATAAGCTAAATAGTTCTAGGTAATAGAAGTATACATCTGCCTTTTACATACAAATTAATTTAACGATTTTTACCTATTTTTAATAGGTATACATAATATACAAAATCATCTTTTGTACCACAGTGTATGCATATGTATATGCCATTGTGCGTATCCTAATTTCTAATGTTGAATATAAAAATATTTGGCATTTGTTGATTCTTCACAATTAGTAATATATTATTTTATACTGATATAATATAAAGTGAATAATATAAAATCAATGCTGGCAAAAAGCACTTCAACTACAGATTAAAATTGAGTTTTGGCATTCACAATAAAACCAATGGTAAAATTAAAATTGCAGAATATATTTCCGCTGAAAATAGGCTTTAAAGTGGGAAATTAAATGTAAATATTTTCTTTTTTATATAGATTTTAGATTTATTTAGATTAACAAGAGTTTTTTTCTATTGCTTTCTCTTAAAGTTTTAATTTTTTGTGTAGGTTGACATATATATATATGTATATAATTGTTTGAAAACTTCTTGAGTATTATTAAAACTCTTTTGTTATAGAAATATATATTAAACGGGATTATTAAACTCTAAAGTATATAAATGGCAGTTCAACATAAGTCTTATTTCTTCAGTTTACATAGTGATTGATTTAATATTGCATTCCATCTATTTGCCTTAAGGGCCACTAACTTGACTATCGTAAACTGTCGACTATCTTATTTAACAGCCCTGAGGATGCCTTAAAGTCGCCTCAAAGTGTGCTTCACTTAGCTTGGGAATTTCAATGCGCTTCCTTGGCTTAGGTAGCTAATTAAATGCTAATGAAATGCCGCTGATATCATTGTGTTTTGAGGCAAGTTAGAAGCTGCTTTTAATGCTCTGTTTTGAAGGTCATTAAGGGTATTTTGGGCTTATATAGAATGTTTGCTTTCCTTTAACTTACTTGACACAATATTAAAGTTGGAGACTTCAAGGCGTCCTCAACTTGGAAAAAGCTACACTTTCCACAATTTCCGAGCTAGATAATTTGTTAGGGAGTTTATATACTACTTTAAAGATAAGTCCAAGTATGTGTGTGATACGCTCACCTGCTTCCATTTTTGCTGGGAACAGGGTATTTCGCAGTCATGCAATTTTCTTTAGTGTGCTATTTAATGGCATTCAATAATTTTCTGCTTTTATGAGCGCTTGCTTTAGAGCCCTCTAGTCCTATAGCTATCTACCACTTAGATGAAGAATGTATATAATTGTTTATACACATCTAAGCAAATCCTGGTAATTTCATTTTTAATTGCATTGTTGCCCTCACCTGCAGAACGACTGTTGCTCATTAGCAGGCAGTTTGTCTTTGGCTAAATTACTTCATTGATTGGCAATTGGCTCTGCTGGCATTTATACGAATTATGCAACTGCAGCTGTGAGTCAGGCTAATGCATTTTGGCCGTTTTGCATGTAAGTGAACTGCTTACGTTGCGACTGCCAATTAGCCAAGAGCAGCAGCAGGCCATGCAGAACCAAAACCAAGGCAGAGCTGCTCCATCAATGCCCCATTTCGGGCACAGAATTTATTGCTCAGCATTTTGGTCTATTAATTATGCAAGTGGCTCGCTGCTGCGTAGGCCCGACATGCCAGACAAATTTATATAACTGGAGACCAAAAATCGTATTTTAGCTAGCCGAACGCCAAAGCGCGTTAATAAATTTTCACAGACGTCGCTGGCTGAAGCTAAAGCCGGAGCCATATCCTGGTCTGTCCATCCTCCTGCATCCTCTCGCGGCTACTCGTGCTATTCATCAGTCGAGGCGCAAAATGATTTAAAGAAGCGAAATGTTTGCGCAGTTTTGCTGCCCTTTTAATTTTGATTGCAACTATTTATTAATGCTCCGCTCGCAGGATGTTGGCAGGCTCACACAGGACTGCCGCGCCCCCCCGGGGCGGGGACTCTGACTGTGGCCCTGCGCTCCATTTAAGCTGCATGCAATTTGTAGCATTCTCTGCATTTGTTAAATGCAACATTTAAACTCAAATTAAATTATGTTGAAAGGCAAAAAAGAAAATGTTGCACATTTCATGAGTTTGTTCTGTATACCCTGTAAAATCTGCAAATCGAGTATAATATGTTGCATAAACTTTATGTCGGAGCCAGAAGTTAATGTTTCCAGCCCAACAGAGTCCTCATAATATTTTTTCCCAGTCAATAGCTCACACAAAATACACATAATTTTTTCTGTCCCTCAACAAGTCGATTAAAACGATTTTCTTCTCACACAAGCCAGTTAGCTTATTACACAGCATCTGCTAGTCGATCATGCACATGTTATTTTTTTTTCATTTCGGTCTGATTGTTGATTTATCCCTGTTTGGTTACCTGCTTGTCTCTGGCAACGTTTGGTCCACTTTTCAGGCGTGAGAATTTAACGATGTGCGTGCCTCAAAGTGTCTCCCCTTTTGTAAAAAGCCACAAAAAATATACAAATTTATTTCTCATATGTTTAAATTTAACTAGTAGACTTTACAAGTTGCTAATGAGCGCGGAAAATATGCTAAAATGGAAGCAGTCAACTAAAAAGACTAAATATAACTCAGGAAGCAAATTTTTATTATTGCAAAGTAATGAATAAAATACATGTATTTCCTTTGAAAAGTAGCAGCAGGAATTTATCATTTTATTTTAATTTATATCATAAATATGCATACGTATTAGATAGATCTTTGTAGCTTAAATTAGGTCATTACAATGGACATTTTAAAAGGCATTTTTATCAATGCATTAGACGACTTGAAAACATTTTTGATTGTTTAAAAAATAAATGATTGGCAAACATTTTTTTTATTCATTTTGTAATAGGAAATATGAATCAGAGAAAAAAATAACTTTTTTAAAAATTTAAATCATCTTTCGACAAAAAAAATAACTGTTTACCTTGGCTCAGACATTTCAACATCTATTCATTTGACATTTGAACGCTGATTCTCGTTGCCCCGATAAAAGTGGACACAAATACCAATTATTTATTCCAACTGATTTGCGAAAGTTTGTCAACATAAACTGCTTAACTCTTAAAGTTTCCTAGCCTCAAAATAAAGCCCCTCAAAAAAAAAAAGAAAGGAAATAAGAAAGGCTGGGCCTCTTTTTCGCGTACTAATTACCGTATTGGCATTAGCTTCCTGATTCTGGTACCGAGAACCCGGCAAAAGTTTCGGTTAACGATTGCAGCGGAAAGCGGTTGGGGGCATGAGGGTGAGAGCTGTAAATGGCTGCCAACAGTTTTGGTTGCAGCCTGCCGACAGCACGTATTGACAGCAGCTCGGCAACAGCAACAACAAGAACAACAACAAGAACAACAACAACAACAAGAACAATGCCAACGATTGCAATTGCGATTGCGGTGACAATAAAAGGCTATGGAGGCGTTAGCCTAGTGTCGAGCTACAAATGACAACGGCGCACACACACAGACACAGACATAGACACGCAAACAGAACCAGACACGCACACAGACACGCCTAGCAGCTGCCCATAAAAGCGCAGCAGATGCAACAACAACAACAACAACATCAAAAACAACAACAAACAGCGCAGCGTATTTGTCGGTTTCAAGTGCCACTTGGGAAATCATCTTTTCGCTTGATTCCCCTTCCCCTTCCCCAGCCCCACCCAAAAACTGCCCCCTCCCCACCCATCGTCTCCTGTCTGAGGAACACGTTGCGCATCGACCCGGTTGGGCAACGGGTTGCTGTAAATGAAAACGACCAGCGACGATGAGGTTGACAGTGAGACAATGCTGCCTCACATCAACAGCAACAGCAGCAACAACAGCAGCAACAACTACAAGGGGGGATAGCTTTTGGGGCGGAGGTGGGGAGATGGGTGTTTGTGAGCTTACAAAAGTCAAAAACCAAATGCGTTGCATATGCACTAGAAAATTGTTGGCCAAAAATGCATTTGGTAGTCAAATTTCTGCAGAGGCTGAGTGCCAAGCGGCATTCTGTGAGTGCTTTTCGGGGGCTTGTATATGTGAGAGGGGTGTGGGTGGGTTGTGAGGGGGGGGGGGGGTGGGCTTAAACAGAAGGGGGCAGGTGGAGTAGGGCTTAGAGTGGGGGCAGCTGTGGCAGTTGAGTTCAATGGCTAATCGGATTTTGCAGTATGTAGTCAGTCAACGTGAAGCAATTGATGAGGGCAATTCAAGTGTGCATGCATGAAGAGCACACACACACACGCACACACACGCACACATACTGATAGCGCACACGTTATGAAAGCGGAAACGGAAACGCGTTGACGGCCGTGCAAATTTACCGTAGCATAGCTCAACATGGCGCTGCATTGATGCTGCTTGCTGCCTGCCTGCCTGCCTGCTGCATGCAACATGCTGCATGCGGGCTCAATAGCAATCTATTTTTATTCCAGCACTTTTAAGCTAACATCTCTCATACGTAAATCCAAACTTTATGCTTCTCTCTCCCCAACCATCCACATGCAGTTGCTTTGGCCGCTGCAGCGCTTTAAGGACTCGCGCGGACAGCATTTGCTGCAGCGCGAGGCTCTCAATTATGGCCTCGATTTGGAGCCCCAACGCTACGAACAGGATGAGCCGGCGCGTGTGCTGCCCAAGACCAAAGAGCTGCACACCGAAGCAGGCCGTATTCTCGCCGTGCCCAGCCAGAATGTGCATCGACAGCCAGAGGAGGATGTGCCGCAGCATATGCCACACGCGCGCTGGGAGACGGCTACGACAACGACACTGGCCAGCAGCACGGCAAGCAATCAGGCGAGCGGCGAGGCAGGCGTGGCCAGCGGTCACTTTGTCTACACCTGGCAGCTGGGCGAGTGGTCCAAGTGCTCGCAGGAATGTGGAGCAGCTGGCAGCGGTTTGCAGGTGAGTTCAAAGCAGCCGGAAATTAGTTGCGGCAGCCATTGAATAGGCCTGGCAGCTAACAAGAATGCCAGCACAAGTCCAGAGAAGGTGTGTGAAATCAATCTATAGTTGAACCTTGATGATCCAAGCGGCTCAGAACCCAGTTAAAAGAGCTAATATAAAGGTAATTCCGTCCTATAAAAAAAAGACCCAAAAACTTGTGGCTTTCCATACAAAAATTGTCATGGAAAAAACTGTGCTTAAAAAGTACATTTTATTGTAATGCTTCGAAAGGTATTATTATATTATTAAAAAAAACTTTTAGCAAATTAAATAAACTTAGGCATTACAGTAAATAATTTTGATATCGTATAAAATTTACAAAAGTTATGGAAAATATAGTCACCCAACTTACAAATTATTTATTTTGAAAATTAAAAAAAAAGGTTGCCCATGAAAAAGTATTAACAAACCACTTCGTAAATATATTACTTTATACAATTAGTTTCTCCTATCACGTAAATTGATATAGTTTTTATAGAATCAGGACAAATTATATATTATTTATATAGAAACAAGGTTTTATCTATAGAACATGAGCTTGCAGCTAGATAAATTAAATTTAAGCTTTTAAAAGGCGCAAAGAAGAGTTGAACCAGCTGCCCAGGCCACAGCCGCCACTTACATAATAATTAGCCAAATGCACGGCTTTGCCAGCTACCAGATTCGACTCTACCTCTGTTTCCACACGGAAGCCCAAATCCAGCCCATGGTCCGCCGCGTTGTCCACATACAAATCAAGCAGGAGTTTAAATATTTTAACAGCCAGTGGCTCGACCCGGTTGTCCTGGCGCTGCGTCCCATTGTTTTATGTGTGGCATGGACACGAAAAATTTAACAGTAAACTTTGTTTCTTTGCAACTCTGCCCACAGCGCCGCACGCTGAGCTGCCGGCGTGAGCTAGCAGAGAAGAAGACAACGACAACGACAACGACGACGACGAGGACGAGGACAACGATGTCGATGTCGATGTCAAATGGCACCGATGGCGGCGGCGGCGACATCGTGGAGAATGCGCAATGCCGAGCCCAGGGGCTGGACATGCCCGACACGTTCCAGAGCTGCGGCAACGAGCCGTGTCCGCACTGGACCAAGGGCGACTGGACGCTCTGCCAGCAGTCCCGCTGCCACAGGCGCAACACGGCCGTGCAACGGCGGGAGGTGAGCTGCCGCTACGAGAACGGCAGCGCGGGCATTGCCTGCGATGAGTACGAGAGGCCGACGGCGCGCCAGGAATGCTACAACGAACGCTGCAAGGGCGTCTGGCGCGTGGAGCCCTGGTCCGAGGTGGGTCAAATGTCCGCCGCCAATCACCATGGCCATGACTAAAGCTAGACCTATAACTATAACTATAGCCATGGCTCTGGCTCTGGCTCTGGCTCTGGCCGGCTCCATACATTGCATCATTTATTAATTGCAAATGCAATTCGTTTCTGCTTCGGTTTCGTTTCACAGTGCAATGCGCCCTGCGGTCGCCAGGGCATCAAATTCCGCATTCTGCAGTGCGTCTGGTATGGCAGCCGTCGACCCGCGGGCAACGTTTGCAAGCATCAGCCACGCCCAGCGGTCATGAAAGTGTGCAAGAGTGCTCCATGTCAATCCAAAAGTAAGTGAAACTGCCAATAAATGAACATAAAATAAACAATAGATTAAAGAGTGAGGCTTAGAACTAGAACTAAAAATAAACAAGAATGAAGATAAAGACTAAATAATTCAAATATTATTATTATTATTATTATTATTATTATTATTATTATTATTATTATTATTATTATTATTATTATTATTATTATTATAATTATTATTATTATTATTATTATTATAATTATTATTATTATTATTATTATTTTATATTATTATTATTATAATTATTATTATTATTATTATTATTATTATCATTATTATTATTATTATTATTATTATTATTATCATTATGATTATTATTATTATTATTATTATTATTATTATTATTATAATTAATTTTATTATTATTATTATTATTTTATATTATTATTATTATTATTATTATTATTATTATTATTATTATTATTATTATTATTATTATTATTATTATTATTATTATTATTATTATTATTATTATTATTATTATTATTACTACTACTATTATTATTATTATTATTATTATTATGATAATTTTTATTAATACTATTATTATTATATTAGAAGCCTCTACTTGTTTTCCAAAGACTCAGACTTGGCCAATATATATATGCATAGGTTAAATCATGCTATAATATTTTAGAAAAGCGTTATATAAAAAGAAGTAAAATAATTCATATATCTAGAAAAGATACACATTAGAGATTGCAATTTGCATTTTGCATTTTATATCGCAAAATATTCCTAAATTGTGAAATAGCATTTCGAAGAAACTCTTTCATTGAGTAATCTATATACATATATTGTGAAGATCAAGGTCTTGGCAAGAGACCTAGGTGTACGCAAAGTCGGGGACGTAATAAGCATACAAGAATTATATCACGAGGCTGGAAAATTGTAATTGGAGTAGACCGAATGCGGGAGAGATTGCAAAAGTCTCATCCAATCAATATCTCAGATCGATTTATATAACCAACCTATTCTGTTAATGTATTTTGTGAGACTTATCTGTAGAATAATTTGTATTTGTATTTAATAAAACAAACCAAAAATATTCATATGTTTATGTCAATCTATTTACAAATATCTATTTATATCTATCTTTTTATATGAGTATCGAAATCCCAAGTCTAAATTGATGTCAATATTTATATCTTTATCTATATCTAAGTCGTTATATTTCGATCTTAATCAACGTCCATATTTATTTCTTCTTTTATTCATCGACATCTTTAATATAAATCCCTATCTATATTCGCAGTGATCACATCGACTGGTTGTCGCGATGCCTCCCGCTATTGCCGCAACGCCAGGGCCATGGGTCTGTGTCGACTGCATCGCTATAAGGAGAAATGCTGCGGTTCCTGTCAGCCCAATCTGGAGGAACTTCAATAGATTCGCTGCGACTACCAAATAAAAATAAAGGTTGGAGAAATCAGCAAGCAATTACTATAAGTACAGTGAGGGTAATCCTATATAGCATGGTATAGAAACTCGAACTCATAACTGAAATAACTGAAATTTTTAATTCAAATATGACTAACAAGGACGAGTGCAATTTAGTTGATTTGATATAAGGCATAGTTAAATATAATTGGGACAATTCTAATGAGAGTAATGCAGATCAATTTGAGGATATAACAAATATCGTTTCAATTTTTGTCTACATAAATAAGCGACAGGTACAGATACAGATAGAGATAAAAATGCAGATGCAGATATGTATTTGAATGTGTGCAGAACAGGAGCAAATATTTACAACTATTCGTAAACTAAGCGCAAATTATGTTTAGATATGCCCCAAAGCAATCCATGCTGGCAAATAAATTGCCAAGATTTAACATATATCGATTATATAATATGCTTATATGTGGGATATATTAATATATAAAATTCATTAGCATCTGATTTGGCAGCGAGTAGTTTGTCCCACAGGCGGCTTTGCTTTAAGCAATTCCAACATTAAATACTAAAAGTATTTGATAAATATTGAAAGTAATACATAAATCATTCGGATCCAACCGCTAAAACGTTGGCTACCATTTTTGACTATGCTTCAAGATGTGCATTAGGCCAACTTATAAAAGGTTAAGGGCTAAATAGGGCGGCGCTACTAGGAACCGTGGAAAGTTAAGCATAAATCGCAGTACACTTTAAAAGATAAAACGCAATCGATATAAGGTTCAGTATCCATAATGTTAGTGAGCTAAAAGGAAAACCCATTTCATAAAAAATGACATTTCTCTTCACTTAAAGAAGGGATTAGTCCAAAATTTCAGTTCAAGCAAAAGCCTACATTAACTGTAAACATAAAACAAAACTAACCCAGCAAAATATTGGAAAAACAAAAAGAACAAACTGCACTGTTACCTAATGTGGACAAACATATTATACAAATACATATACAAACTAGATACATCATGTAAATATTCTAGCAAATACTAAAAGTTAAGATACAGCTGATTTTGTTTTAAGATCAATTCTGATTATAAAAACTATGTTAATTAATGTATGGTCAACTTTTGCAAAACCATTTCCTTTGGCGCATTTAACAAACAAAAACAAAAACAACAACTGCTATATCTTATGGCCTATCTGAAATTCCAAAGTCCAGTTATTGTAAATAAACATTTTATTTACACGCATAAACGTTATTAATGAATATATATATATATATATATATATATATATATTTATATAAATATAAAATACCTACTTGTAATTAGTTTATATTTTGTATTAAACAAACTTGTTTTATATATATGTATTAACTAAATGCAAAGATAAAACGTAAATCCGTTAGCTGCTAACTATAGTTTAATATAAAATACCTAAGAAATACATTGAGAATCCAACAAATGTTAAAAGCAAAACAATATTAAATCGAATATTTAAATTGTTAAGTAAAGGTTATAAATAAATTACATATACAACAATTTAAAATGCATACCATAACCAATGTTAAACGTACATATACACACACACACACACACACACACACACACACTTACCAATTTACACACACATAACATAGCATTATATAAAACAAATTAAATAAAAATAAATTAATTAATTTAAGCAACGGCGAAAATGCATTGTAAAATGTAATACGAAAGCAACTGCTTAAATATTGTAAGAAACTGAAACGAAGTGAAATAACAAAATAAAAATGATGTTTGAAAATCTTGCAAGTTCGTGAAGCACATTAACTTCGTCATATCCTTCCAGATCCTGATGAGTCCTGTGCCAAGCCGTATGCATCAGCGTCTCTTCCTTTGAGTTTCTGCAAGGATATGACCTAGTTATGGATTTTTTATTTAATAGAATTTTTTGTATGAACCTTAGATATTTAAATGCAGCTCGATGCCGTTTGCACCTATGATTCCAACGTACCATGTCCTTTTGAAATCCGCCGGTAAAGGAAAGGACATCAATAACAAAATCGTCTATACCTTGGTCACTTCAGGGACCATCGAAATGTCCTTTAGTCAACGAATAGTCCTTATCCTCCCAATGCAGAGTATGTAAATAAAAGGACGAGAGTGCTTCAAACAACCAAGATATAGGAACATATTTTTTGGAAAGAAATTAGACCAGGGCTTTGCTATATTCCTAGATATCCTGTCAAATCTTGTGTCATGTAACTCGTATCGACTAGGACTACAAACTGGCCAAAGGACATCAAAATCGTCCTTCTAGTTTCCGCGATATGGCCATTTTTCTAAAAAGGACATTTGTTTTAAGCCCATATCTTGGCCAAATCCTTAAGGATATCAAAAGGATATACCTTTCGAATTCGTGGGGAGCAGGACTATCGATTGGCATTCAAGGATTTCCAGGATTCAACAAAAAAAATTTTGTAAATTTCTGCAAGGGGGTTAGTCAGAAAATCGAAAATTTCAGGACTAACTTTGCCATTTTAAGGACGATCGGGATGTCCTTTGGGCAGTAGGTAGTCCTTGTCCTACCATTTACGAATAAACAACCCGAAGGACGATAGTCCTTCAAACAGCTGAGAAAATAGGTCTTTTTTGTAAACATAAAATAGGCTAAAACTCGGCTGTATCCTTGCATATCCTGACGAGTCCTGTTCCAAAAAAATTGTATTGACCGCAGCTACCATCTGCCCAAAGGGCATCGATATCGTCCTTGTAGTTTCGGAAATATTAAGGATTTTGTGTTTTTTGCCCATTTTCTTGCGCCCCGCGACTGAAAAATGATCAAGTCCTGGATTCTTAGATGACCCCCCCCATATTTTGATGCAGATCGACGCGGCTGGTCCTCACGATCCTAACGCACCATGTCCTTTGAAAATCCGCAAGGATATGGCCGAGTTATAGGCATTTAAAAATAAATATTTTACTTTGTTGGCTAAAATATTCCGTTGCAGGACTACCTACTGACATCCCGATCGTCCTTAAAATGGCAAAGTTAGTCCTGAAATTTTCGATTTTCTGACTAACCCCCTTGCAGAAATTTACAAAATTTTTTCTGTTGAATCCTGGAAATCCTATAATGCCAATCGATAGTCCTGCACCCCACGAGTTCGAAAAGGTATATCCTTTTGATATCCTTAAGGATTTGGCCAAGATATGGGCTTAAAACAAATGTCCTTTTTAGAAAAATAGCCATATCGCGGAAACTAGAAGGACGATTTTGATGTCCTTTGGCCAGTTTGTAGTCCTAGTCGATACGAGTTATATGACACAAGATTTGACAGGATATCTAGGAATATAGCAAAGCTCTGGTCTAATTTCCTTCCAAAAAAGATGTTCCTATATCTTGGTTGTTTGAAGGACTTTCGTCCTTTTCTTTACATACTCTGAATTGGGAAGACATGGACTATTCGCTGACCAAAGGACATTAGGATAGTACCTGTAATAGCTAATAAAGGACCAATTTTGTAATAAGTGTCCTTTGTAGTATATTAGCCATACCTCGGCCAGTTATAAAGGTTAATAGCTCCTGAAAGGAAAAGCATACATGTAGTGGACCATTGCTTTGAAAATTTGGCAGGGAGCAAGTCCTTTAGGTTCCCAAGGACTATATCGATGGTACGGTATTACCAAGGATATGAAAGTCAACTAGAAACCATCAAAATGCATATATTATTTTGGACCACGTTCTCGTTCTTTAGGTTCACTAGGACTATATCCATAGTATGGAATAACTAAGGATACATAGGTCATCTAGGAACCAACGATATTGATTACTTATTTTAATTAAAGCGAATGGCTGATTTGTCTAAATAAGGTATATCGTAGATATACCAATAAGGTTTATCATTGGAAAATTGACTTTTGTTGTACATTTTAATTTTTTACAAATACTAAATTTAAGAGCGCGGTTCACAAAGCTTAAAATCGACACAATTATTTAGCAAGTACAATTTTACTATATTTCTACTATGGAATTCAGTACAATGTCTATCCTACCTACAGTTGCTACTAATATAGTATTATTTACTTCTGCTTAACTTTGTTTATTTAGGAATTTGGGCAAGATTTTAACGAGAATCAGTGAGTGCAAGGCATTTCGTGTAAATTCATAGGCCAGAAACAGAAAGCGTCCATGCTGTTTGGGTGTACAAAGGCGCAGGATATAGTTTAGAAGCTCCAGGAAGACAATTCCCAGGAATCGATGCGAATATTTGGACTTATACGTTCTTCTGCGTGCGAAAGTAAATGCAACTTTAGTAGAATATGCTACAAATACTTAGAGCTAATTGACATACAGCTGCACCAAGGGTAATGAGAGTGCCACGCCCATTAGATTGCCCAGGTCTCGAGCCAGCAGAAAGATGGGACTGCTCTCATGCCGCATATAGGTAGGTTCCGGGCACCACTTAAAAGACTAAAAGAATGCGATTAATAGCACGTGGTTAAGCTGAGATATATTAGACGACTCACCTGCCGCACTGACCAGTGTGGATCGATTCCCAGTTGCAGCTTGATAAAATAAACTGAGACGGCCATAAAGCCAAACAGAAGCACCAGCAGCACAGCCCATCCACGTCGCTGGGCATACAGGTAGTCCAGATGCCGTTGACAACTGGCCAGAAGGCTGACCGCAATATAAGTGGACAACAGGCACTGATGCAGGTACTCGGTGGCCAGATAGAGGCGACTCAGCCACATGCAGAGCGTGCAGCATCCAATCAAAAGATGCACCAGTGGTCGCCAGCTGGCGGTTCGGCCCTTAAGCGGCAAATGCGCACTAACAACCATTAGCAAAGCCGTCCAGGTCATGGTATGAGCACAGGGCATTCCGCCGCTGGTCTCACAGCTCAGATCGTGACATTGCAAGGCAACACGCGGCCTTATGCCATGCACATCGGCGTAGAGTTCGCGTAGCCGCCAGAGGGGTCGCCACTCCGGATATATCCTGTAGGTGTAGAGCTGTTTAGATGAGTGTTCGCAACTAATTGAAGCTGGCACACTTACCATTTCTCGAAGGAGCTCACCGCGCTGACAAGACTCAGCGCATAGACCAGATGTGTAAGCAAATCCTGTCCGCAGATGCCCAACAAAGGTATGAGCACATTGAACAGATTGCCCGGCTCCAGAAAAACGCTGACGTAACGAAACAATGGCTCTGCAAGGCTAAGGCTGCAAGAAGTTGCCATTAGATTTATGTTTACCAGTTTAGGACTTTCACTTACCGATCCTGCACCCATTCGTTAATATGCAGCTCCGCGTTCAGTAGATAGTGGTAATAGTCCACCGCTAGGCGCAGCACGTCCAGCTCCATTCAAAAGATTGTTGATTTTTAATAAAATTTAGTTAAGGATATTTATTTACACAGCGCATCCTTTTCTGTTTTGGGCGTAAAACGGAAAACATTAAACAGCTGAAGCTGGCGCATGCGCTTTATTCTCCTACAGTACGGCCTCAAATATTAGGCACTCCGTTGCTTGCACTGCTTGATAAACTGCTTGTGTATGCGCTTGCACTGCTTATCGCGTTATTGAATAAATATACTTGCAGGATTTAAACAGATCTATATCCATATTTAGCCTTACTACGGTTAAGATAAGAAAATAGCTCAAAAAAAAACTATATTCATTTGGAGGACGTGAACATTTTTCTTATCAGAAAACGCTGATTTCGACTGTTAGATCCTATAGCACTTAAATGCAAAGTTGCATAAACATACATAGATATATATAAAGAAAATGGAAACAGGACAGACAATGCGAAGGACTTTCCTTAAATAAACTAAGCGGACTACGAATATATACACTGAATATATCCGTATATACTTTATAGTGTTACCATCTGAAATAGTCGAGGATTCGACAATAAATTATATACATATATAATAGAGGTGACAGGTTACTAGCATATGAGCATGAATTCATGGTCGATTTCTAATACCTATTTAATTGCGCTTACGATATAATTGGGGTAAGTAAAATATCTTAAAATTTAATTTGGGATACCGGCCCCAAAATTAAATTTTAGTTAAATTAATTTTTTTTAAGTAAGCTAACATACCTGGATTGAACAAGTAGAACATCTCAGTTGGCGAAGTTGTACCTTACAAACGAATAGCGATATCTTGCTGAGTAGTCATCCGCTTAGGGGAGCCTCTTAAAAAACAAATGTTAATAAGGAAAGAACAAAGAATACTTAAAGAATACTTACTCTTTGATGATTTTAAATGTGCAGCTCCCAATCATAGTTGGATAGAACTTTGTTTTAGTTTAAGTGTTAAAATTGCTTAAAAAAATTAGAATTTCATCCTTATACAGTACCGATTCAATCAGTTCAGATTTAAAGAAAGTATAAAAAGAGATGGACTTATACATAAACAAATAAATATCTCTGTTGAGGCATAACATTAATTAGTTCATTGTTTCAATTAAAATGTAAATTTTAATAAATAATGCGAACGGTTTACAAAAACTGATAACAAATCATATTTTCAATAAATACACATATACATATACACATACACATACATACATAAGTATAAGTATATAGAGTAAGGGCCGCGGTATTGTTTTTGTTGTTGTGCTGTGATTGTATCTAAACATCAATGGAAATTTTCATAATGCACTAAATTGTAGAACATGACTAATTTATGAAGTTACATACGTGAGAGATAGTTAGGTAAATTAACAGTACACGAGGAAGGGAGTGGGAAGGGGGTGCTACTAAATTCGCTTAAATGCTGAATGAATGAAACTAAATACTATTCATAATATTCGTAAATTAATCCGTTTTGTTTGTGTGTGTTGAGATTGTGTAGTAGTTGGCAGATAATTGTAGAGTTGAGTAGAGTTAAGCGTACGCAAACCTAACCAAAATTCTCGAAATGATGTATAAAATAGGGCAATTTGCGTGTTTTATTCACTTCATCACAGGCGGACATGACGCTTTTGGTGAGCGGTCTGGGACCGCACGAGAAGACGCCTATTTTGGATACCTGTAAATTGATATTCAAGTAATATAATGCGGATCTTATACAGATGCTTTGCATGGCTGCTTACATAGGAGTGCTTCTTTTGCACGAACTTAAGAAAACTTGACATGTCTGGGCGACCGAAATGATTGACAGCCTTGAGACCCGTGAATATGGAGGTCTTCGATAGGCGCTGAAAGTGATTCTCACATATGTACTGCAAACGAGAGAAAGGAAAATTAAAAACAAAATACAAACAGATCATAAGTTTTAAGACTCACCAGCATGGTGGTTCGCAGATCAAATTTGTGAAAAAACTGCGTTATAAAGATGTGTATCTCCAGCACATTGGTCACATCCTTCTTCTCCACGTCGCGCAGCACATCGATGAACCACTCAAAGTGCTTGTGCGATGGGCAAATCCATAGGAAGTATACCTTCTTACATGCCACGCCCGAGTAGCGATTGGTGCTGGTGCCGAAGACCAGATCGTTCAGTATGGATGCGTAGGGTGTAACACCAATGCCACCGCCCACCATGACAGCCACTTCAAATTTATACCAGTCCTGATTGCCGCCACCGAACGGACCCTCGATGCGTAACTTGGGCTGATCCTCTGGATTATAATTGCATGGATCGAAATAGTTACGCAGCTTCCATGTCCACGGACCCTGCGCCTTGATGTGACAGCTCAGGAAGTTCTCGTGCGGTGCCGAGGTTAGCGTAAAGCTATGCATCTCTTGCGGCCTGAAGGCGGTGCAGGACAGACGCACCCACTGGCCGGACAAATACTTTAGATTTGGCGGCCTATAGAACTTGATTTTGATAACATCCGAGGGCAGCAAATCTGTATCGATGACATCAAGTGCCATATACTTGGTACGCAGCGAGACAATCTTGTCCAGTGTGTAGATGATGCCGGGTCCCAAAAAGAACATCCAGAAACGTGGCGGTCCTGTTATACGCGCCAGACCATGAACCAAGCTCAACAAATATAGGCCAATATAGAGAGTGTGCATGTTCCAGAAGAAATTGTAGGCCCTCTTGCGTATGGTCGGATGAGCAAATACAAATATAACGCACATTATGATAAAGAGCATGACGCCCGTGGCGCCGGTGACTGTTTGGAAGAGCCAGAAGGTAATATCCGGCTTGTAGTCGGAGGCAAAGTGAACTTCACGCGTCAGACAGCGCAGATTCTCGTGAGACTGTGTGGACACATGATAAAAGTTGACAATGTGCCCAACGGTGTGTAGCACCGAGAAGAACAACGCCGTGCAGGCGGCAATCTTATGGAACTGTATGTGCGAGTCCAAGGGTATATACTGCTGTATGGGGAACTCCTTAAGTTTGGTGATGAGATTCCTACGAGCAAGTGGGAAGGGTTAGTTGCGTAAATAAAATCGTAGGAGTTAATATTCACCTGGACATGGTCAGCAGCAGCAACGAGTAGCAAAAAGATAAAGATGCCGCCGATCCTCGTGTGATGGCAATGCCCACGCCCATAATATGGCGCAGATCCGTGTGCTCGGACATAAAGGAATAGTGTATGAAGCGCTCGACGAACAGAACAATGGTTACCACATAGAACAGAAATAGATAAAAGATATTCTGACGATTCTCCTCGAGGAAGGTTATGTAGGCATCCCATTTGGCGAGCAGCCAATGGCGTGGCTTATCCTGCATGGGCTCAATGTTGAACGAGGTCATGCGTGCCACATTTGTGGATGTATCCAGGAAATTCTGTTTGGCACCCTTGCAATCCAGGCCAATGGCGACAAAGTCACCCTTATATTCCTTCATCATGAGCTTAAAGTCCTGATAGGTTAGATGATTCTTGTGCTCGAGTCCCACATCCTGGAACATGCCATCGATAAGCTCGGTGACCTGATCATCGCCCAAGCTGGTTGTCCGCGCAATCTCCACCAGCGAGCGCATCATTTCGCTAAGCTCCCCCTTGTCGATGACCCCGTTCCGATCATTGTCGCACATATCAAATATAATGCGCAGCTTGTCGTCCGTTTTGCCGCGCGAGAAGAGCACCACGGTTTCAAGAAACTCCTGAAAGCTGATGCGTCCATCCTGATCCTTATCCACAATATTAAACATTTTTCGCACAAACATGTCGTTGGGCTTCATGCCCAGCGCGGCCGCAAATTCCGCCTTGGACAGGCTGGTGCGCATCACGGTCATCACTTCGCCATCGCTGGATGCATCGGACCGACGCCGCCGTTCGCCCGGTCGCAGGCCAAATGTCAGGGCATATGCCTCACGGAAGAAGTACTCGAGACGCTTCTGGCGACGTTCTCGTGTCTCTGCCCTGGCCAGCATAATGTCGCGATTCACCTCCATCAGGGTCATCTCCTTTTTGTGCAGCAACAGGAAGTCCTCCAGCTTCTTGACGAACTTGCGTCGCGCTCCATACGATTCGAGCTCCAGAACCAGATCATGATCGCTAGGCACACGCATCAGAATGTAGGGCTTTTTTTTTATATGATTGGTGGCTGACTCCTCCACGCTGACCACGTCCACATGCTGCAGACCGAACGTGCGCAGCTTTTCGCCCTTGCGATCCACCGTATAGATGGCCGCCTCGGGCCCAAATTTGACAGTCACCAGACGCTTGTGGTTCGCATGCAACCATTCGCGCGCCAACATCTTATCCACGGAGCCCTTTTGCTGCGGTGCACGCAGCGCCTCCTGCCGTATCTTGAGCTTACGCCGTTTGCTGTTCTGCAGCTTCACCACACAGTAGCCAGCGGCTGCGCAGAGTATGGGCACAAAGCCAAGGAAGACGCACACGTAGATGAACATTAGCTCGGAGCCGGAGAAGTAATCGTAGCCTTCCAAATAGTTGCATGGCTCCAGCTCAGTGGCATTCAGCTGCATCGGCTGCGGACAGGGATCGCCCGTGCGCCACATGAACACATCACGCTGTATCTCATCCTCATCAATATCTGTGCTATTCACAATTATATCCCAGAGCGTGATCTTCCGCAGCTCGGCAATTTCCTCAGCGGTAAAGATGCCATTGCGCTCGTTCTCAAACCAAAAACGATCCGCATCCCTCAAACGTCGAAATTGCTCCTTGATCACATTGCTAAAGAGCTCGCCCGGCTGGCCATAGGACTCCAGCATGCCGCCCACGTAGACATCCACATCGTCCAGCTGATTATTGTAGGCCTCCTTGAGCATACTGTAAATGGAAATATTGTTTATAAGAATTGGCATTACATCAAGCAATCTTTATAATTTTGCAGCGGGTAAAGAGTAAAAGCACAGTTGCAGTTTTTTTTCTGCCTAGGTAAATAATGGATGAGGGACGCGTCGATAATATAATATAAAAGAAAATAGTTAAACAAAAATCGGCATTTATCAGCTGTAATGCTCGTCTAACTTTTTCTGCTGCAGCAGCAGCTGTGTTCATATAATAAAAATATCTCTATCCCTGTCACTCTCATATTATCAAAAGCGCAATACAAGTACAAAACAGAATTTTGACTAATACACATACACAGCAAAAACTAACTGTGGTTTTTGTACACTTGATTTTACACACGTGCAGCAAACGTCCGATCAGCAGGGCAGACGCACACAGACTAAATCGATACACTAGGCTCGCGCTTACGCTAAGCCGGCATTCGCACTAATACACATGCACAATTCTATATGTTCGCTCCTTGCATAAGCGCTCTCTGCTCTAGGCTGGATAAACGAATAAGATAACAGAACAAAAGCATCAACATAGTGAGCAAATTAATTATCTCCCCTATCTCTCTCTCTCTAACCATCGCCATCTCTCCCCAAACGTAATGTCTTCTCTGCAGATAAGGGCGCTCTGTGCTTGCTGTAGCCAATATGCACAATTGTGCATACATATTTTTTTTGTCAGTCTTTCTTCCCACCTTATTGTACTTGCATATTCTAATCATTTGTTAACCGGCATTGCCCGCCTTAGTCATTCTATTATATCTAATTAGTTAAGATCAGAGTTAAAAATTTCTCGTACGTGCAAAATAGTAATTCAAATAAAATCTAATCAAAATCAACTCAAAAATTAAACCAAATGTTTACCGAAATTTCTCACTTTGTGATAAAGAACTTACTCCAAAAGCTCGGGTTGCGCTTCAAACAGCCGCGGATTGATGTCCATCCAGGTTTTGTGCCTATGCAGGCCATATGCTTCTCTGGCTGTATTATAATCGGGTAAGCCGTTATCACGTCCACGCATTATGTTGAGAGCGCCCAGATCCCGGCGCGTAAACTCCATGGGCCCAAAAAGCTTATCGCGCACATCAGAGCATAAAACAGGATCCTCGCGCTCTGATATTTGCGATGATAGACCCATTAGCACCTCTTCCACGCTGGTGTCGCTAAAGAAGCCCTGCATTAAATATGATTAATCCAATGTTAGCCGACAATATGCGGATATATTTACGCTCGAGTCCCACCACGTGGAGCATAGACGTATGGCCGGATAGCCCATGGGCGTCTCTTTGAAGTTGCATTCGCCATCACGCCGATAAATGCCGGGCGGGATCATGGTGTGGCCAAAGCGAAAGGCGGCCGCCTGAAAGATGTGACCAATGCCCGGATGCACGTCCTGTTTGTAGCCCTCATATGCCGGCATTGGAGAGCCAAGAAAGGCCGGCAAATACTCGTAGACAATCACATTCTGAAGACTGGCAATAACCGTGTGCCGAGCACGCTGGAAGATATCCTCGTCACACCACGTGGGATTCAGGCGCTTTATGCGCTGCGCCAGGGTATTGTGCCAGCGCACGAAGAGTATGGCAAAGGAGAGCAATGCGGGATTTTGATTTGTACGCGGATCACCCAACACTGCAAAAAGTATATCCAATAGTAGTTAAATTAAATAAATAATTAAATGTTTATGTATATTGGTTTACATTTAAGGGAACACTTACGAAACAAACGCTCCGGGCTGAGCATCTTCATGACATTGGGCACCGGATTATTGAAGAGAGGGACACGCATTGTGTTGCGCACCGGCAGCTTGCCATCCTTCTGGGTGAGCAGGGTGCCGTTGTGAAAGGAGCGCATGGCATTGAGCCATGCCTCGGAGGTGCTGTAAATGAAACTGCCATCAATCCAAGCAGTCATTTGATTTATCTGCGGAGTAGGTTTTATTGCGACATTTGTACACCAGTTGGTAACGACCCGCCCGCCGTTTCACCCGCGTGCACCCACCTGTTCCCTTGGCGCATTCGGGCTCTGGCCCGTGCTGCGATCATAGGCGGCCCTATGGAAGGGTATATATTTATCGCCGCGACACTCACGATCGTACATCTCATCGCATTTCTCGATCTCGATGCGATGCATCTCAATGGGGCAACCGGACTCCGAAGCCATCACAATCTCATTGGCCACCACCTGGCCAAAGAATGCCAGCAATGCGGTGCGATTGAATTTGGAGCCGAGACCGTCGCGTCCGCGCATAAACAGGCGACTCAGCCGCCTTGTCGAAGGCCGATTAGCACCTGCCATGGAGTACACCCCGTCCGAGTAGGAGGGCGGCGCCTTGCGCACCAGATGGCTATCTGAAAATCGTTTTCGAATTACATTTAATGCCTGAGACTATGCAAATATGATATCGTGCGAATGCAAATAAGTGCGATCAAATGACGAAACTGATTTTAATGGGATTCCGTCTTACAAGCACAATTAGAAAGTTGTTGCATTTACATATTTATATTCTATATATTGCACATACCCACAGAGCCCCAATCGGGATGGGCAAGATTATTATACCAGCCATCGTAGCGCTGTTTTTCAGTCTGACTATACATTTTCTCTGAAAATAAAAACGATAAATTACAAAATATACATGTTAGTGCATTTTAATTAAATTAAATAAATAATCTTAATTGACAATAATTACACTTAACGTAACAGAACTTTTTTAATGCCACTCACATGACTAAATAATATACAAGTCTGTGAGCCTTAATTAAATTCATGAAAATCGCTAAGAAAGGCAGGTCGGCAAGGAGGGAACTATTTTACTCCCACACCCCATATAAGGAATTCTTATTTATTTATTTATCATTATTATTTAAACAGACACACACATAATTAAGTAGCATATTGATATGCAAGCCTTAAGCATTAAGCCTGAAAATCGCAAAGGCAGGAAGGCAATCAGGGAACTATCTTATTTACATATTTCATTTAAATAATTATAATTTTTGTTTATAATGATTGGTTTGTATCGTTTTCAAAAAGATACCCACATTATTAAGTAAGAAGCATATAAACCTGTTAACCCTTATCAAATTTATGAAAATCACAAAGAAAGACAGGGGGAGTTAACTATATTATTTACACGTATTTTAGAATGAATTATAATTATGTTTTATAATTGTTGTTTTTTGTGTCGTTAAGATTTTGTAATAATTCGAAAACAGATAAACACATGATTAAACCTTTATCAAATTTTTGAAAATCGCACAGAAGGGCAGGAAAGCTTACACGATTTATTAAAGGAATCATAATTTTTATTTTTAATTATTGAATTCGTGTAGTTTCGATTTCACGTTATTTTGTATCCCGAAAATATATATAAATACATATAAATAATAGCAGGGAGCCAGGGAGAAAACTAGCTTATGCACATTATTTTTATAAAGAAATATACATTTAATTTTTAATTATTGATTTTGTATCATTTCGATTTTCTTATAATTATGAAAACCGATACACAAATTCTTAAGTAAATTTATGAAAATCGCAAAGAGAGTCAGGGCAGGCGAGTATAGAACTATCTTATTCACACGATTTATATAATGAATTAAAGTTATAATTTATAATTATTGTTTTCGTGTAGTTTTGACTATCTTATTACTTTTAAAACAGAAATTTAGTGAATTCTCAAAGCACATTTGTAGCACTTAATTCTTGCCATGATCTCAAAAAAATATCAAATTAGTTGTTTTAATTATTTACATTTATGTTACAAAAATCCAATATTGGAAATTTTAATTAAACAAATGGCATTTGGATTAATGAAATAAAAATGCCAAAATCACCAACAGGTAAGGCATCGTGTAAGCAAAATACTTAACGTATAAAAAATCAAAATACTCGGCCTGTGTCGAGTATTATTTGAAGTGTTTGGAGCGAGACTGCATTCTTTGCCAACTATTTGAGATGCTGACAACTTTTTCTTGTCGTCTAATTAAGCCGCAAAAGATGAAAAAGAATTTTTGGGCTTCATTAGGCTTTCAGTTATGGCCTGGCGTACAGCTGCATGGCAAAATGGCTATATAGATAGTGTTAATTGATTTTGGATGAAATTAAGTCATGTGCGCATTTTTTTTTTTTTTTTTTTTGTTTTCCATTTTGGCCAACTCAAATTGGCAACCAATTAACAGCTAACAAATAGATTTCATTGTCTTTTATGAGTTTTATGTGTCAATGAATCAAAACTTTTTTGTGGCGCCTGTGACAAATTGATTGGGTCAACTTCTTCACACTCGCATAAACATAAAGAGTTGTTTTGGTTCCAGTCATAAAATGCACAAAAGGTATTCAAAATCATATGATGGATTTTATAAATAGTTCTGCTCAAGTGTTTACGGTTGCGTAAGACCCTGAGTTGCATAGGGTATCAAGTCTGGTCATTACCCTTCTTTTTGATTGTTCATTAACGCTAATACATGTTAAATCATAATTAAAAACTATCAAAAAATAATGCAGTTGCAAGGTTTCTGTTTGTTAAGGTACATAAAATAGATAGTAAGACCTCATTTACGAGCAGATGTAAAGAGGAGTTAATTAAATCCATTCGTGATCCTTTCCAATTCGATTATATGCAATGTAGATGGAAATATCGTATATACAAATTAACAATTACATTGAAATCGAATACAATGAAAAAAATAATAAACTCGTTTCTTATGTACTCTTATATAGGGTATTTGTGGGCAGAATCTTACATCTAATAGTTCTATTACGGAACGATTTGGGGGAAAATTGTGCTTTGAATGACGCTGGGTGTTTCCGTACACGAAAGAGTGCGAAGGTGCACAAATAGAGTAAATGAATAAGGGAAACTTCATTCATGAGATTGTATACAACATAGACAAGTTATAAAAAGCTATTATTACTTTTTTAAAACGCTTACATTTCCACACTCTAAATAGCACCCACTTATGTGGGTGAGTGTTTTAGACCCTTTTTTTTGTGGTATAATAGCTGAACAATTTTGTTTTGACTTGGCTTTTATAGCACTGAGACATTAAAAATCTCTGCGAAAGTAACAAAATTTCAGTTAAGGGCGTTTTAAAGTTTCACCAACAAATTTTACTCACATTAACACAATTCGTCTACAGATTATAGTAGATATACACATATATACTACAGTGATAACCCAATTGCAATAAACCATCTAATTGCCCAATGTCACGCATTGGCCCAGCGAATGAAAGTGAAAGATGAGCAAAATCAAAAGACTTAGAAAACGAACGTGAAATCGTCGACGTTAGGAAAGCGAACAACAACAATACAATGCAACAATTGCTAACGAACCGATCCGAAGCGCTTGCCGTGTACCGTACATATACGTATACACAGCAAGAAATGTTGGTTCAAATTTGGGGAGCAGAGTTAAAAATTTGAAATATTTTTCGAATTTAACCTAATTAGCAGCTAACCTAGAACTTTAATGTTTTTGGTTTAAATGAAAAATTGGATTCAATATGGCTTCATTTTATTCTTTTCTCACTTCCATTCGAATTTTAAACTTCAATACTCCAAACTAGAGCTTCAAATAACTTCATTAAAAATATTAATGTCCCTTTATTGATTTGAATTTAATTGATTGTTTACTAACAATTTTTAAATTTTTTCTACGAAAACTAAAAATTGGACTTAAAATGGCTGAATTAAAATAAATTTATGTATTTTTCTCAATTCTATTTAAAGTTTAGAGTCTTTTACAGTAATTTATTAATAAATATTTATTTTTAGACATAAGCACTTTTTTCATGTACATTGTTTAAATTCGTCAATGATTTAAATATAAAATAAACTTAGGAATTTTTTAAAGTTTTTTTTGCTCTGTATGCCTCTACTTATAATATAATCTGCTTTTTTCTCTTTTGTTTTTTTTTGGAGAATCCGTGAATTCGTGTATGTTTTTCCAAACACATCGAACTGTGAAGCAGGTGTTTGCCTCTGGCATTCCAAAGCCACCAACGCAATATAAGTATATATATACATATATGTATATCTTTGTAGATATTTATATACATAAAATCAGCTGAGTCTTCCGTTGCGTTTGCGCACTCGTTCGCTAGCGATGAGTAAATCTTGAGTAAATTGTTGTTGTTAATATTGTTGCTGTTTTGCTAGCTACGTTTTTGGTTAACCGGATCTGATTCTGAATGATTGTTGCCTCTGTGCTGTGCTGTTTAAATATAGTCTCACAACGTTGCCAGTCGTTGTTGCCATCCATCATTCCACACACACACACACAGACACACACACACACTCTCGCACATATGTGAACACACGTGCGAGCATTGCTCTCGAAAATGGCACAAAATATAGTCATGCTCCGTAATGTTGTTATTGTTGTTGTTGTTGTTGTTGTTGCTGACTCTTTGCTGTCAACGTCATGGTTTTAATAGTTGATTCGCCTGAAAAACGTTTAGCGAATCTTTTGTTCCAACGTCAAATCAAAACATTTGGCATTTCAAGTGTGCTACATAAAATAAAAAGTTTAAAAAAAAAACACCAAACCTAATTGAATTTTATTTTTAATAATTTTTTAAGATCGCGTTTTTTAGCTGTAACTAATTGTCACTTGACTGTTTTTTATTTTACTTAAATAAATGTATTTAATCATACGCTTCAGTTCAGTTCAGGTTGCGGCCGTTGCCTTTAATTGTTAAAACGGGTTTACTTCAACCATCTTCTAGTGGGAGTTCCTTGTTAAAAATAAAACCGTTCAAATTGTCATTTGGGCGACTTGAATATACTCTATTTTCTGGTCTAATCTATGTTAAGTTACGGATATATATAATATATCAGACATAAGTTATTATTTACTGGATAAATTCAACATGTCAGAGAAAGAAATATTCGAAGAAAACTGTTTGCTTAAGCTCAGATTAACTTAAAGCTTTCTAAAGCTTCTAAAGCTTTTTGCAGTATTCCTCCAGAAGAACCAGAATTTAAATATTTTAATATATATTTCATAAAACGTGTAAGAGAAAGAAAATTATAATATAAAATGCTTCAAGCTTAAGCTCAGACTTATTTATTACTTCATATAAACTTGAAGCTCTCAAGAGCTTTAAGGCTTTTCCTAGAAGAAGAAGAATTATAATATTTAAATATATATCTCATACAACAGGTAAGAGAAAGAAAAATTATAATGTATAATGCTTTAAGCTGAGACTAATTTATTAGTTCAAAAAACTTAAAGCTCTCAAAAGCTTGTAAGTCGCTTTTATAGTAAAAGCTAGTAAGTCGCTTTTATAGTATTCCTCAGACTTAAATTATTTAAGAATTTATCTAACGAATTTATGTTTCGGTATTACAGAGTAGTACATAAATTAACTTAAATGGTATATGCTTGACAGCTTTTTAAATATAGAGTATACGAATTTGGCAGTAATCAGTTACTGAATATTTATGACTTCTGCCTCCTGTTTTTGTATTATAAATTAGGTTGAGCTCAACTTTTTAATTGGGTATGCACGTTTTTCATTCGTTTTTGATCAAATACAAATTTTCGGTCAAGTTTCGCAGTTTTAGTTTAGTTTCCAAGTTGTAGTGTATCACAATACATTTATTTCATTGGTTAGCCGTACAGGGTATCACAAAGTCGGGCGTTAGCACTCGTTTACTTTGTGATTCATGGGTTATGCTCATTCAAAGCAGCAACAAACTAAATTTATTAATTATTGTATAAATAATTAGATACGCTTTTGGCTGTGGTTAATTCTGAACGGCGCGTGTTTAAAGATGCCGTGCTAAATGATTTTAAAATAATGACTGTAGGACGTCGGATGGGGGCGCGACTTTTCAATTGTTGTTAATACAAGTAAAAAAAAATAAACTCAATTTATGTCTAGTTAACCTCTTCTCTTGACATCTGCTGAAAATGTTTAAAATGTAGTAAACGGCACTTAGTTGACTGCAAACAATTCCACAAACTAAATCTCAACTGTTGTCAGCTATTTGTCTTTACAAAACGCTTAAGCAAAGCACCAAATGGCACACAAACATGTTAATTGGACCTAAATATTGCTACCAAACGGGGTGGGGCCTCTACTTAGAGCCCTGACCGCTGCTCAATCAATTTTGCAGTTAATTAAAGCAATAGCTCTGCGATCTACAATCTTTCAGCTCTGATTTACTTTGTAAGAAAAAAAAAAACTGGCTTACTGGGCTGGTTCAAATACTTGTCTTTTGATATGTTTATGTATATGTTGTTGTTGTTTTTTTTTTTAAAGTGCGTAGCAACGTTTATGGCATTCTCCGATCTTAACTGGCACAATTTAATGCGTAATTTGCACGCATAGAATAACATAAAAATCAATCTTAATAAATTGCGACAGTTATCGTTGTGCCAAAGTGACCATAAACAACTTTTGCAAATTAGCTTACAGAATTATAGTATTACACAAGATTTGCAATTTGAATAATGATTATTTTGGTGGGCCAACATATACATTTATATATATGTACATATGTATATATATATCAAAATATCAAGTAAGTCATAAAAACGCCATTTTAATTGAATAATCGATTATAATGTTCTTAATGTTTTAAGCGCCCATTTCTTTTTTAAATGTTCTCAAATTAAAAATGAGCTTAACGAAAATAAGAACATAAATTTGGAATAAACGCTTGGGACAAATACCATACATTTTTTTATAATTAATAGTTATAGCTAGAGTAGAATATAGTTCTTAAAATAAAGGAAAAAATAGTGGTAAAAATTGAAAATTTGTGTGATTTATGGAGCTGGCTCTGCCAAAAATATAGCTAAAATTTTATGATTATTTTGCTATAACCCTCTAGTTAGGCTTAGGCCTAATAAGTTTAACTATTCATTTTAAGAAATCCATACGAAATTGTATTATATTCTACCAATAAATAATCTATATTTAAGAGAATTTTAAGTTTTCTTACCGTTCTTTTTAACTCTACTTTAGTCAAATATTAAATAAGTAAGTAGCCTATTTATTAAATAACACAGGCACACAGTTAAGATTCGAACCCGGAAGATTCCAGCCCTAATTGTTCAGTTGCCTAAATGGCTGAATCACTTAGCCAAGGCAACTAACGAGAAATGCTCTGACTATCACACATAGCTGTAAGGCTTTTGATACACTGTCTGGCTGCTTGAGCATTAACAAAAAAGGCAACTAATAAGACAAATATCAATTGGATTTCCTTCCCCGGCGACTACATAGGCAAATTGATTGCAATTACAACAACAATTGAACCCATCATAATGGCAGAATCAGTTAACCAGCTAGCGTTTGCTTGACGTCATCCGCGAGCAGATCCACGGCCTGTGGAGGCTAGACAATACACCTCTTGGGTGTCTGTCTCGTCGAGTGACAGCATATCGGCAGACATGGCGAGATCTCGCGGCTCCGACTGACCGATAAACGACGGCGCTGGCAATTTATTATGCATAAGCACGAGTATTTCCTGGGCTCTTGGGGACGTTGGGGGCGACAGAAGCAATCGATTCTCAGATGTCTGACTGATGTTGGAGCCGGTCACGTACGATGCTGTTGAACAAACGGTTAGTTTGTGGGCGTGGCCCAGTGCCCGACACCGAGTCAAATGTCAACGCACGCCCAGCCAGCTGGTCGTTCGGGCGGTTTATTTCAGTTAGCTGTTTGCCCCCCTCCCACGCTCCTCCCCTGCTACCCTGCTCAGTCCATTTCATGGCTCGTTTTGTTTTTTATTTATATTATACTCAATATTTGCTAATCATTTGATTTATGCACATCAGATCGTTTGCTTCTCCGTTGTTGTCTCGCCTAATGAAATTATTGCAAACAATGTGAGTTATTATCCATTGTATACGACTCCCCTACTCCCCCCCTACACGCCCCCGTACACACCCACACGCCGCACCACATGTAGCATGGCATGGGGAAGTTAAACATGGGATTGCTCGGATCGTTTCCATTAACTCGACCTATGCAAACGTTTTGTCTCCCCGTTTTGTTTTCCTCCTTTCTTTGCAAATTTCATTATGTTTCCTATTAGCACTTGCCTTTTGTTTTCATTTCAATTGATTGGTCAACATCTTAAGAGGTGCTACATTAAATTGTTTTTACTTTATGCATTACACAAAGAAAGATCAAGCTGGATATATGTATGAGTTCCATATTATGTGGACATTAGGTGGACTTATTTTCTCATGGAAGGAGTCATCTATCCATCCATAGAAGAAGACATCTTCTTTCACCATAAGAATTATATATATATATTCTGAATCAGCATCAACAGCTGAGTTGATATAACCACGTCCGACTGTCTGTCCGTCTTAATGCTATCGTCTTAACTGACCTGATCGGACCACTATATCATATAGCTGCCATTGGAACGATCGGACGTAAATTTAGTTGTTGTATGAAAAATCGCTTGTTTATATTCAACCGAATCCAACATTTATTAGTCAAATAATGCTGCTTATGAGCTATGAGCCAAATCTAATCAATATCGCACTTCTATATTGTATAGAATTATAGGACGGATCGGTTGAAATTTGAGTTGTATGGCAAAATATGACATATCTACAAAATGTCTAAAAGGGTACTAAGTCTTTGACGTGCCGAATATGTTCTCAAATTCTCGTTAATCATATTTTAAATAAATATGCACTGTGATTTTCATTATATGCTTCAAAAAAAAGTTCAGGGGCTGTTCTAATAACCCAATATTTAAAGTTTGAGTTTTCTATATTTTATTTTAAGCACAGAAATTTGAACAATTTAAACAATTTAAACCGTTTGAATATATATCAAACTTATTGTCAAATCCTTAAACCAGAAATAAAAATACACTAAAAATATAGAAACTGTATATTATACACGTAAAAATGACTCGAAATGACTAATTCAATTTTTGGCAATTTTTAATTATCCACATGTTTAGATTTTTGAACAATAATTGTGCCATATTATTAATTTTTTTACTGTTAGCCCAGTCCAAATTTTCTATACTTTCTATTAAATTTTCGCCCAGTTTTTTAAATGCATTCAGATTTTTGTTGTGTATCTCTTATGATGTCAGTGTGGAACGAGACGGAATTTGGTATGAAACTTAGACTAATTGAATTTGCTAAGGTATATGTGAAAAGTACTCACCGTAACAATGCACAAATCCCAGACTGAGGCCCAGACTAATCAGCAATAATAGCAGGGCGCTGCGAGGGGCCATTGCCCTAGGCGCCAGACGTGGTATCCAGCTATGCTGGATTCGAGTTGGGGTTTTTGTTGGAGTTTTTGATGCCCGCTGTTGGGGCAAGCTTGGAACACTCATATTGATAGCCAGGTATTGTTATTGTTATAGGCAAATACGTTGGCTTGCGGATTGTATTGTAAAATTAATTAAACAAACTATGTATAGCACTGGAGGGGGGTCGATTGGATCGCTGGAGGCGTCTCAATTTTGCATTATATACGATTCGATTTGTATTATCACACGCCACATTGGCTAACTTTCAACGTTTGCTCATCTTTTCGGGGCAATTATTACGTAGCACTGCAAGTAAGATACTTTGGGTTAAAACTTCTGATTCATAAAATATTTAACTTTTTTTTAAGGCCGGCCGTTCTGAGTAAATATTTGTTTCGCATTTAGTCACTCGGTTTTTTATTTAGTTTAATAATTTATACCGTTACGGAGTTCACGTATATTTATTTTTAAGATTTTTTGTTGCTTGCAAGAAATTTGCATAAAACTTAATGAATTGGCTTTTGTTTCTAATGGATCTCTATCAAGAGTAACTGTTACTCTTTCGGGTTTGAAAATGTTGGTGGAGCTGTTTAGCTTAAATTAATGGGGGATTGGGGAGCCAGAAGATATGCGAGTTTGAAAGTTTGTATAACAGATGGCATTGAGAACATTTCTGGCGCTAGCCTTAACAAAATAATATAACAAAGTGAGGATCAAGACGAAGCTTTTTGCAATTCCACCCGCAAACGTGGATTTAATGCGATAGAATTAAGAAGAGGACCACTGAAAATGGTTGCCAAAATATCAAGGGAAATATCTTAAAGAATACATTAAAACCTTTAAGATATGTTGATATGAATCAAACAAGAAATTTGCCACAATTTCACCAAAGCCAAAGCTGCATTAAATAGCACTTAGCCAAAAATATTAAGTAGTATTAAGGTGCATTATATTTGATAATGGAACAGCATTTACAATAGAGGAAACAACAAAAACCGCAACACAAAAGACTAAAGTAAATGACGAAATGGTTCGTTAATGCTTCAAATTAATTATATTGCATAAAGTAAAGCAGATAAAAAAGCGCGTTTATTAAATGCAATGTGTACAACAAAATAAACGGCAAGTCAAGCCGCAATGAGCGCGAAAAATCGAGACTTACATGTGTATGTATATACATATATGTTTAAATGCATGTGTATAGCAAACAAACGGAATTACCCACAAAACAATTGACCTTCTGCGGGCTTACAAACAAAACCGACAAACGTCCATTAGTCATAATCGACAATAGTCGGAGACGTCGAGAAAGAAGCCGAAAAAAACCAACATAAAGACAGCGAAGCAATAAAAAACCATTGCACAACTGCAAACAATTAACAGTTCCATTAAAACAACAACAACGGCTAACGAAGTCATAAGGCCAAAGAGACGCCCAAAAAGAGTCTTATACCTAAACTATATGCGATTCATCTCCACAGTGGCATTTGCTTAGAAATTGTAAAGAGTGGATGCAGAGAGGCAGAGCGGAGGGGGCGGAGTAATGGAAATGCAAGAAAGCGTGGAAGAGTTGAAAGCCATAATTATGATGGAATGCATAGACAAATTATGCGGTTTTGGACCTAAGCAGACAAAGGTTGAATAATTTTTGGGCACTTACGCCCCAAAGCGCCGCCATGGTAATTACCAACTATTGCAAAAATAGAGCAAAACTGGGAAAATAAAAGGCCGAGGAGATCAAAAACAACAGTGTTGTCACTTTACGTCAAATTTGTCCTTTAGGAAAAGTGCGAATATTTAAATAGAGGCAATTTTGGCTTTTTCATAAATATTTAACTTTCATCAGCCTTTTTGATAAATGTCATTTTTCAATCAAAATAATTATCCACAAATTCTCATGGATTACTAGACACAGAAACAGATAAGTGCAGACCTAACGGACTCTATCTTCGATTTACAGATACAGGCTACATTGGCATGGCACACTTTCTAGACTGGCGCAAAAATGTTTTAGGTTAATTTGCACCAACGTGACATTCGAAAAGCAAATAAGATATTTTCGAAAAATATAATATTTATAAATAAATTAACAATCTAAGCTTTCCTCCACATTGTTGTACCTTTCCTTTTCTCTCCAACTCTTTTCTTCTTAACAGTTATCAACGCGGAGAGTGAAGTACTTTTCTCTTTTTTAAATTCCTCACAGAATTTTACACCATTAATTTGCATGAATAAAAAAAAAATAGAGGATTATTTTCGAACAAGTTCTTGAGCTCAAGATACCAATAAACTGTAAATCCCGCAAAACCCTGCATGCGCCTAGACTTTATTCGCGTGGCAACTCTAAAAATTCTAGTCAACGGCTTTACGATTTGCTATATACTCTTTAAAGGCTATGGGAATATAGAGGGGGTTACATTCAACTAGTTTTTAATAATTTGTATGCAAATCTGCTCGAGACACACGCAAAGACTTGGTTCAAAAGCTTTGCGTCTCTTAAAACTTTCATTTAATTTATTTTCCGAAATTATTTTCAGCATTTATGCTTTTGCACACATTTTACCGTTACTCTTGGACTTCCGCTTATTTATTTTCGAACTTGGAATTTATTTTTGGTTTCAGTAATAATTTTAATTGTTTTTTTTTTTAGCGCAAAAATTGCGCAAGCGACAAGCCAATGTTGTATGTTGTTGTTGTTTTTTGCGTGTGTATGTGTGTGTTCACCCAAGTTTGTGTTGTAGTTGTTGCTGCATTTAACAGGCGGAGAGTGGGAAGATGTTGGAGAGGTGCTGCTGAAAGAAGAAGCCGCAGCAGCCGCAGAAATAAACACGAAAATAAATTATATTCATGAACGAAAACGAACATAAGCAAAAGACAAGAAGACGACGCTCAAAGCGAACAAAGCAGAGGCAAAAAGACGCCGCGAAGACGACGAATTTGCGTGTGCGCAAAAGAGATGGCGAACCAATGAAACGGCGACCCAAAAAAAGCAACAGCACAAAATCAAAAAAAAAAAAAAAAAGAAGCAACAACAACAGACGATTTAGAGACTATTTAAAAACATTGCAGCGGGTGGAGTTGCTGCTTTTTTGTTTCTTATTTCTTGTTTTTCCTTCCTATTTGCAATTTTCGACAAACAATTTCAACAATTTGCCATCACATAACTTCGCTTGTCACTTTGCATAGATAAAACCCACAGCACACAAATTATAATAACGGTGAAGACGAAACCGAACCGAACCGAACCGAACGAAGCAGCAATAGCAACAATTGAAGTCGACGACGCATGCGCGACACGTTTACATTCACTCTCACTACGAGCATTCGTCGCTCGTCCCACGTCGCGCTCACCAAGTTTGCCCATGCAGCAAGGAAGCGCCAAACGTCCGCAGCGGCCAAGAGTTCGTTGAGTACTAAAAACACAGCTGGTGCCAGGCACCTCAGCTGGGCTAGGGAGCACACCAAATTCTGTCAACTCCCTCCCGCAGCCCCGCTCATCGACGAAACCGGTTGAAGACAGCGCCGCTGTCTCTCTCGCTTGCGCACGACTTCGCTCTCCCTCTCTCACTTTTTTACTTGTCTGTGTTTATCCCCCCTCCGCACCTAAAATAGCTTATGCTCCATTTCGTTTGTGCGCTCGATCTCCGTCTCCAGGTCCGTTTCTAAATGAGTTCCGTCATTTTCGACATGGCAACGGGTCTTATTAATCATTGTCATGTCAATGTTTCCCACAGGAACACAAACATATGCCAGTAATTCGCATGGGCATTTCCAATACGTTAGCATTCTAAGAGCGTCCGCATTGCCGGATCTGTGCAGAGAGCAGGCGGCTGGAAGGCTGAAGAGTGAGCATCTTCAGTCGATCGACCGTTCATCCGCGCTAAGAGAGTGCCCACCACGCTCTTCGGCTAATTGAGCAGTCAAAGTCAATGATTGCAGTCGCCATCAGCTGTTCGCTATGTAAATATGCTACAATATTTCAGTTTTTATGAGTTCTTAATATTGTTAACGGCTTGTTTATGAAGATTTATGATTTCGCTTTTTTAGCTTGCCCCTTTGGCCATCAGATTTGCATACAAATCTGAGCAGTTTATCATTTTCGGAGTTTATCGATGGTAGAGGTCTAAGTTGTACGGATTTTAATAGAAATAAGTAAATAAATAAATCGATCCTAATCATCAACTGAACGACAAGAATCTTCGGCTTAGGAATGCAATAATATTTTAGACAGTGGTATTTGTAATTGTATAACTAACTAAACATAGGTTAATTAATTAATGCATTAATAATTAGATACTCAATAGTTAGGTAATTAGAAAATATTAAATTACCCAATTTATATATTTCATAGAATTTTAGAAACAAATAAAGAGCACAAATTTAATAGAAAAAAAATTAATAAATTTATATACAATAAACAAATAATATAGTTAGTTCCACTGTATTTTACAGTTATATTATTATTTGCGATGGGGGAGTATATATTATTTTAACAATTATCTAATGATCTTAAGATACCTGAACTGGGTTTTTATTGGGATTTAAGTACATTTTGGTCTTAAAAATATGATTTTTTACTTCGAGTATTTTTGACTTATTTTTAGAATATTTTAATATATAATTTAAGAACATTCCAGTACAATTGGTACTTAAAAAACGAAGTAGACTTTCGTCAAATATTGAATTTAAGGACTTAATTTATCTAGACATTCTTTTTCCGTGTAGTTACAAAAGAAACTAAGTTGTTCGTTAAAAAAAAACGTTTCGATTGGATTTTAAAAAATTCCGTATATTTTTATATAGTAAAAAGGACATTTTTTTAAATTGCTTGATTCCAACTCAACCTTAACATGACTGTCCATACTCAATAAAAATTCAAATATCTGTAAGTTCTCATTGCAAGCGTTGACTGTACTTAATTATATCATTTCATTAAGAATTCGCTTATCGAGTATGTGTCATAAATAGTTTATGCTCAATTGAATTGACCAAAAACAGCAGCTGCTCAGATACCAATCGACTTTAGTCGATCTTAACTCAATATGCGATATGAACGCTCGAGTGGAAGGCCTCTACTTAACTAATTTTGAGTCGAGCGATTGGCATGCATCGACTATTGGCAGCATATAAAAATTAATTAATTTAATTACTTATCTAGCGAGTGCTAACAACATGAAATACTTTGTTTTCATTTTTTGCGAACGCAACTTGAAACGATTCCCATACGTATCGTATAGACTAACTATATACATTATTATTATTATTTCTTCTTTTTCAAGTGCACTTTAGATTCAAGAATGTCTTTCAATTTCAATGCGTGTGCAGTCAACGTGTATATTAAATATATATACATATATAACTATTTTTTTTTTTTGCTTTTTTAGCAGCTGATTTTTTGAACGTTCGAACATTAATAAATATTTATAGATGCGCTCGGAGCACGCTGCACTTGTTAGGCGCATCGAGAATAGAAGATAAATAAGAATTTTAATTGATTTTAATGTGCACAGCTGCACAGCATGCATATGCATGCAGCAGGCGAGGGGGGCGAGGGGGGCGATTGCGGCCCGAGGGGGGCAGCACAGAACAAAAAAAAAAAAGCTGTTGACATACTCATAGAAAAATTGACATAAAATATCGTCTTTACATTGTCCGTAAATGTCTGTCTGAAATAATGATTGAATTGAGAGGCATGAACTTTGGCCAACAGGCTGACAATCGCAGATATCGAGATGAAAGAAATCGATAAACAAGTTTTAAGCATTGCATTTAAATCAAATAAGAAAAAAAAGCTGTTGACAATTCCACAGAGTTGGTCATATATAAAAAAAACCCTTAGTCAATGTTACAAGCTTAAGCGAATTTAAAGAAAAATGTATACAAATATATTATGCTTGAAAAATTAAATGATGTAATAATCAAATTATTTATAAAGTTTTAGCCATTAAATGTATTTATCCGTAAACAGTGAGCATTAACGTCAACAGCCTCAACATCCAGTGTTGTAAAGTAATATAAGCGATGTCTAGGTATTTGGCAAAAATAAGTCAAGTTTGGGCACACTCTAAAACAAGGGGAGAGCGCGAAGTGAAGCCGACTGATGAAAAGTAGTAATTAAAAATTTAAATGCAAATGATTACATATCAAACATAAATAAATTTTATTTTTGTATAAATGTAACCATTCTTGAATCTATATCCATATATATTCTATGTTTATATCTTCTTTTCCTTACCATTGGTAAATATGCTGCACAGTGACTTTATATTATTGATATTTAATATACTCTCCTATCTTTTATCAATCTTAATCAATTTATTCATTTTTATTATTTTTGTGTAATCATTTCTCATCATGCTGTCGATAGTAGCCACATCGATAACTTTGATCTTCTTCACAAATCGATAATTTTAAATTTTTTCTTGAATATTCTTTTTATTGCATTTTGTAGCAAAACATTATATTCTAATATTTTAAAGAATTCATTTTGTTATTTAGGAAACGTCAAAAACTTCAAATTTATAATATTTTCAATTTTATTTTATAGTACAAGCGAAGAGACATCGCTATATTCTATAGAGTATTCGATTGTAGTGCAGAAATATGTACCCTTACATCTTTCATTTATATCTCATCTTCGCTTGTTAACAAGTCTTTCAATAAAAACATCTATTTATAATTGTGCTCATCTGTCTATTTATATACACTTTTATGTCTGTCACTCCCCCAATTATTCCAGCTCATCTTGAACTTGTTATCCAAAAATAAATCACATCCAATTATACGCTCAGAAATTCCCAATAGCCCAGCCCTCAGATCTGGCCGTATCCACGACATTGCGCTAATTGTGGCATACCAATCCTCAAGTGCCGGCAAAAATTTGAACCGCAAACTACGCACAGAGAATTCAAGAATAAACTCTGGGAAAAAAGAAAAAAACTTCACATTGTGGTATTTTTTCTATTGCAATACGTTTGGCACCAAAAGTGAAGGGTATAATAAATTGCCAAGATTTATCGGCAATCTATATAGAGATAAAAATTTGAGAGAGAGAGAGAGAGAGAAATATAACTTGTTACGGAATTATTTATTAATTAATTGAAGCGGTCAAAAAAGATTATTAACAACTTTCACAACAAAATAAGTGCGTGGCCAGAGCAATTGCCGTGAAAGAAAAAAAGACAGACAGAAAAAATTAAAATCAAATTGTTTGCACAACAACAAAAGCAGCAGCCACGCATAGTTAGCGATTTTTTATGGTTTCGATTTTTGAATTGAATGCAATTTCAATTTGGATTTATTTTTTATTATTTCAGTTTTTTAGAAGCACTTAAAATAAATGTGTGTACCTACACTTTTTGAATGTCTTGCAAATCGAGAGCGACGCAGTTCACAGCTCGCAGCTCGCATTTGACAACGGCGAAGGTCACGAGTGCGCACAGCGAATGCTCCCAACTATATGCCATGACTCGACGCACAATTTTACTATAAAAAAAATATACATATATATATTCATGAAATATTAATCAGACAGGTGACAATAACAAGAGCAACAGCAACAACATTTTAACCCACTTGTTGTGTGTAGCGTGTGTCGGCACAAAATGGAACACGCGCCGTTGCCATGCCGCTCCACATTGCGCATACGCACCGTCTGACGGCCGTTGGAATGCTTAGACGCAGCGGCTGGCTGGCTAACAAATAAAATATAATTTCAAAAAAAAAAACTAGCTAACGTACTTAGTTAACTAACTAGCAGCAGCTTGCAAACGGTAGCTGTTTGCTCGGCTTGTTAGCAAACAGTTTCTGTGAGTGCGTCTCCCATAAACTAAGTCAACTCGATTGACTGCAGTTCTTGCAATTGCAATTTCAAATTGTCAATTAAAATGTAGCTGCCAAAAAGGTAAACACAACTCAAATTATAAATATATTGATTGATAATAAAAAAAAAAAACTAATGTATCAGGTGTGCGTTATTCGATCCAAGTTCGATTCTAGACAGCTTGGCAACAGGTTCTTTCATGAAAATACCAAATTTAAAATTATAAAGCAAAAATACTAATTTACAAAAAATAAATATGATTTTAACAAATAAATAACACTTATAATAGACGAAATTGGGAAAAAAAATTCGTAAGAAGCATTTTTGTTTAATGGAGTTATTGAGGAATATCTTTTAACATCATGTAATATAAATGGAAATAATGACAAAGTTACAAAGCTTAAAATACATCATGGGCTTAAGATGACAGAATTACTCAAAAAATATAATACTTGTTTTAGTAGTATTTTATAGCAATAAATATAATTAAACAAGTATATAACTAATTTTAAGCTTAGTGAATTTGTCATTTTTTACAAAAATAAATAAAAGCAATCATATAAAAAGTAATAATAATAATAATATTAATAACAATAGTAAGAATATTAATAATAAAAATAATAATAAAAATAGTAATAACAAGATTAATAAAAATAATAATAATAGTAATACATAATAAGATTAATAATAATAACGAAAATTATAATAGTAATATTAGAAATAATAGGATTAATAATTACAAAATAATAATATTTATAATACAATAATAATGATTATAATAATAATAATAGTAATAACTATATTCATATTAGTAGTAATATAATAATAGTATGTTACCCTTAATAAATAGAATAATAAATTGAACTTATGTCTATCTAAAATGTAGATATTTAATTATTCGAATATTTTATTATCACACTTAAAAATTAGAAATTAGCAACATTTTTAACAGATCTGGCGTCCAGCATATGAGTATATGCACTGCACCCAGAAAAACTATCTGCAACAAGTTTGCTTTAACTATTCTACATATATTATTCTCAGGTCGAAAACGGCTTAGCTAATACGTTGCACATTATTAAACAAAAGTTGATTACCTATTGAAATGTTATAATATATAGATTATGAAATGGTTTAGGCTTGTGGTTGCCAAGTGCTATTCCCACAGGCAGGTGTGCGCCGTGTACAGAACGCTTTTATGTTCAATGATACGAATTAAGAGATTCATTAACAGACTGAGCTCATGCCTAACTATAGTAACTAGGCAAAGTCGAGCGTTCCCTTTCACTTATTAATTCACACGCTGCAACAATATAAATCCAATATACATATGCGATACATCTAATGCAATTTAGCCATAAAAGGCCATTCGAAACATCTCAATCAAGTGAGAAATGGTGCGCATGCGTACGTGATTCTGGCCTTAATTAACTGCACTTGGCCAACAAATTGTGGGCCAGTTGGCAAGGCCAATCGTGGCAGAGGCATTGACTTTGATACTGAAAAACCCTTCATGCAAGAATGCGCCACGCTGAAGGATTTTAGCATTTTTGTTTACTTCTATCAATAAAACTGATTCATTGACAGCTTGTTGCACATTTATTAGCTGCACAATTAATTAAATACTACAGTCGCAAGGTAAATGCAATAAATTGTACAAGAAAAAATATATGAAAAGCATGTGACACATACTAAATACATATAAACAATTATGGCTTATTATAAAAAAATATTTTTCTTTTCAAATATATAATTAAATTCAATATATAGCCTTGAAGATTCTATTAAAACTATCTAAATTAGTGCTGCAAATTATCTATGACAGTTATTAAATATCTGACTATCCATTTTAGATAAGTATGACTCTTATATATAAATTATTTTAAAAAGATTTTATTTCTAAAGTTTGCAGTTTATTACTTTACTTTATTGTCGACATTGGCATAAATATTCAGCAAAAAAAATTTTTTTTTTTTGAATTTTAATATATTTTTAAATAAAAATAAAAAAACTTGATGGCAGTTAAAGATAACAAAGTGCTTATATTTTTATAATTCAGTTTATATCTTATAGTTAGTTAATATTATAAAATATTCAAATATTCCCATTGACTACAATAATAGTTTTTGAACTTATTTAAGAAATAATAACAAATATAAGGAAATAAAAATAAAACTAAAAATTTCTATAATACATACAATATTAGATTTTTATTATTTTGAAAGTCGCAAAAAATATTCATTCAGCATTCCGTATTCAGGTTCATCAGCTGAGCCTAAAGGTATACCTCAATTTATACACGTTGCCCTAACAAGTATGTTGCTTAAGTCTTTTGTTTTTTTTTATACAGTTTGTAGCAACAAAACGGGCAGCTTAAACTTAGCGTGAACTAGTTTAACTCATTAAAATTGTTATGCTTATTATAGTATTAATTTATAAATAATTAAATCACATAGACATATATATGTACATATATTTACATACTAAAATCGTTTTAAAAGAAATTTAAAAATTGTCAGGCTTTTCGGGCATTTGTGCCAAGTCTCTGATCTCCGAATTGTTTTCAATTGGAAACATTTCTAAAATTTCGGCAAACGAAATTCGAGCTGGCAGCCGCTCCTCGTACTTGCGACCAAAGACTCGCAAATGATACAGCAGAAATTCATATAGATACATGCGCTCCGGCTTGGTATAATGAAAAGCTATGGAGTAATTCGAGCAGCAATCGTTGCCCTGAAGAGAGTCACAAATAATATCACAATAATAGTTGAAAGAAAAAAGGCCAACACACGTACTGTTGCTATCTGCGAGACGCTCATCTCTCGCAACCAATCCGGAACACTGGCATTAATATTGTACAAATAACTCTCGACATCCAATGGAAAAAACTTTGGCTTGTCTTCTTTGGAAAGAGCGCGCGCGGAGTCTATCAAATGAACGCCCACATTTTGCAGGCAAATGCCCATATAGAAATCCTCAATGCCCATTTTTTTAGGCTCCGGACAGATTTTGCCGGAGTCATAAGCCCGCGTCATAAAGCGACGCAGTGCCTCGCGACTGAGCACATAAGAGGCGCCGCCAGACATGTAACTCTAGGCGGGATCAAAATTGGAATTAATCATATCGAAAATACTATGACAATATTATAAAGCTTGCAGAAGAACTGTCAAGTCCAAAACCAGCCAAAACAAAATAAGCGCAGGCGAGTAAAATATGTTTTAATTTTCTATATGGTATGACACCAAACCAAAACCAATAATCCTTTATCTGGGTGAAATGTTTTAACACACATTTGCATATTTAAAGAAAAGTCTACAACCGATGAGCTATCTTTATGTATATATATGAATATAGTTCGTATGATTAGGAAAACTTTGGTGACTGGAATTTGGAATTATATTTATAAAAAGCATTTGAAATTTATATAGTTAACCCAAGCGAAGCCTTCAATAGTTTTTACATATTTTTCATTGCAGTCTTATGGCATTCAAATTTTCAAAAATATTGCTAAGAATTACTTTTCACTTCTAATAATAAAAAATAATACTAATCTATATAGACAAGAAAGCGAAAGTGAAAACTTAAAGTCAAAAAATATTTATATCAAATTTTTTAATATATTTTTACCATGCATTTTGAAACTTTGTAACTGTGTTGTTGTTTAAGTTTAAAACAGCCCCAAATTAGTTATAGTTATTATAGTTTAAAAATATAATATTTTACCACACCCATTGAACAGCGAAATTTCCTAACACAAATTGTGGCACGAAAATGCGCATCAAAGGCGCGAAAACATTGACTTGTGCATGTTAGTCAAAGTAATTAGTTATGGCATAGGCTTTTAGCATAATGGACCATCAAGCGTGACAATTACAAGCTGAGTTGGGTTTTAAGCCGCTTTGAAGGCCTTTTGACCGTCTGCTACATAAACGAAGATGATGTGTCTCAAAATACGAGTTTAATACAAAATGTGAACAAGTGAAGCTTAAAACATTAATTTCAGTTAGTTTTATCTATTTCATTAATATTTACAGATCTATTCTATTCGTAGAGACTAACCTTATGACCTTTTATAATTATTTCTTGCATGTGCTTCTGCATATTTATAGATTTATTACTTGAGCGTCATAAATTTGTATATGCCATAGCTCTCCCATTAAATAATTTAACATATGCTAATTGGCCTGTCTGAAAGACAAAAGGAATGCACAGCCCACAGCAAACCTTTTCAAAAGAGCTACAAAAATACAATCAGTAATATAATCACCGTAATAAATCATGGAAATTTGAAAAACCATCAAAAAGTTTACGTGCTTTAAACAATTATCGAAACACAAATGTGACTTCTTGATGCAATTTATTAAAACCTGGCCACCTGCTGTGTTGTGAACTTGGTTTCTGCCTCAGCCAATAGATGGAATAGTATATTGTATATTGTCTATTTGTACTATGTACGAATATGCAGCATGCTTATAAAAACCCGAAACACAAATGCAAAGCTCGTGAGTTGTTAAATCAAAATGTAATAGTTGATATTTTAAAATATAAACGGTTAGAACTAAATGTAGGATAATGCAACATCTTTAGTTTTAAAATACTTTTGATAAAATATATATATTATCAACATATTTAAACTATTATTTTAAAAAAATGAAAAAATAATTGTTTACTCTCAGATAATTTTCGACAGAGCTGAATCGCATTATTCATATTGTTAAAATGATTTGATTGAAATCAAATAAAATCCATCGAAACATTTCATCAAGTCAAATTTAGATTAAAATATTTAGACAGCACAATATTTTTTAACTATTAACCAAAAGAATCTCTTAAAGCCCCAACCAATTATATTCTTCATATTTAGACAATACTGTAATTAACACAGATCTAGAATTTAAAACCTAAACTCTTCCTTAAATACAAACTTCATATATATTATAAATATTGAAAAAATTGAGTTTCAGAGCTATAATTTTTAAAACTATTATTTTTGTTTTTATATATAAAAAATTGTTAATCTATGTCTGTACTTGTTAGATCCGTAGTATTGCGTTGCGGCTAACTATAAAATAGACACAATTAGCAACTGTTGGTCAATAGTTTGTACTTTGCCAGACGCAAAGTGTTTGCACAATAATGTCAAAAGGTAAAAGACAAACAAATAAAAACAACGTTGAGGAGCGGCTTCCCTGGGCAAGATGCGTGCGCGAGTCTTTGCATTGAAATGGCAAGAAACCTCGACGACCTCGCGACAAGTGACCATTCGGCGAGGCAGTGCATCAGCGTTGATTGACTGCCGCCAGTTCCATTTGTGTTTTAGCTAATTGTTGTTGTTGTTGTTGCACGTTTTTAATGATTTCATTAATCATTGATCGTTTTTCATTTTTTTTTTTGTTACACGCAAAGCAAGTGCCAAGGCTTTAATGATAATGTCTAACGAAGAAGTTCTCTTTAATTAGCTAGCCAATTAAACGAGCGTCAACAAATTATTATTATTTAATCACAGCTAGAATTGCGAACCGGTTATTCTGGCCGACAAATTTGGTATATTTCTAATAAAACTTGCATTTTGCATGGCAATAAAAACATTTCGCTGTCCCAAAAGGTTTAGAAAGAAATCTGTTCTATAGGATTCTGAGGAAGCGTGAATACTCTTTCAGAAAATTTAGCACAGTTAAGTGGGAAATAGAAATAAATGTGAAGAATGTTAAATTGAAAAAAAAATCTTTTATCTCTTTGCGTATATTATAAGTACACTTTTTTTTAAATTATTGATATTTAACAAAATCTAAAAATTTTATCAATTTGAATATATTTTAAAATAATTTTAACTAAGTTTCATACAAAATTTTTGTTAATAAAAAATTCTTAAAATTTGTTTCACGTTCCTTAAAAATATCGTAATTTACGTTTAAATGTCTTTATGCGATAAATATATCTTCCACTAGAAAGCCAATATACCACATAAACGGAAAGAACTGTTCGCAAGTCAATTTGTGAATTGAAAAATGTGTTTGGACCAGACCAAAACAAATGAAAGCATTTATCTAAGATGTTATAATTAAATTAAGCTCCGTGAGGCGTTTAGTTGCGAAGGCAGTCAATAAATGTTTTGCTGACCAACGGAATTTGCAATGCAAATTTATTTGGCCAACAGGTGAGATAAGCAATTAATTAGCGTGCTAAAGCTTAGTGCAGCTATAAGAAATAACCGAAAGGTGCAGTTCAGGACTTACCACATTGTAGCGTCTCATTTGATAGCCGAAATAGACGGGCATATTGGGATCATAGGCGCTCAGCATGTGACGCAGATTCTCCATGATGACATAGCTGTAAAAATAATAATGGGATAAGGTCAAAAGTACTGGGTAGAGCTGGGACGAAATAATCATATTATTTGCTAAATTCAAAGACACAACAGAAATAATTTATTTGCTTTTGGACAAACTCTGAATAAGACATAAAAAACTGTGTTATTTTTTCTAAGTAAAAACAATGAAACAATGACATAATGTGTACAAACAAAAACAAGTTAGAACGTTGCAATCGGGTATAACCGACTGCTCAATACACGATTCATAGTGAATTTTCCCAATGAATCAGTCGAACAAAGTTTTCTTGATGTAATTTCAGGCAATGTCGAAATTTGCAATTTGTAGGCGCATTGAGGCGTGGCTCTATATTTAAAGGAGCTCAAAGCTAGTTTAACCATCAGATTTGAGCCCTATAGTTTTAAAACTGTGCGAGATGAAGATTTGCGATTTTAACGCCCTTCAAAGGGCATGGTCAAATCAGCAGGATTCGCGAGTCTAGCTAGAAATTTACGATTTGCTTAATCATTAGATAGACCCACCATTAGGATGGGTCTTAAATCGAATCCAGCTGTACTCACGTATCGTCGTCGGCCTTAAGAAACCAATCGTACTGCTCGCCATACTCCAGCCACACGTGGCGGAAACCCTCACGCGTCTTATTCCACAAATCTTCATAGCTGCCGCCATCAGACTCCACCACCTGGACCACGCCCAGCGGCTCATAGTGTTCGCTGCTGACAAACACCAATTTGCTGCAGCGCCGACCCCAGGTGGCGTGCACATGTTGCGCATAGCGCTCCACATAGTCCGGACAGGTCAGCACCATGCAGAGCACACGAGCTGATGGCGCTAAGTCCCATCTCAGCGTGGATGCGGAGGTGTAGCTGCTGCTGCTGGTTGGCCAGCAGTTGATGCCATTGTGGACATCGTAGATATAGAGGAGCAGCATGAAGGCGCACACGAATCCCGCTATGAAGCCGGTCAACAGGTGCAGCTGTGCGCGCAATTGGCCGCCGGGCCAGCTGGACCTCAGCTTGGGCATTATTGTTTTGGTTTTGGCCGTTGTCATGACAACGTTGCGACTGCCGTGTCGTGTTCTGCCCGACGCGACGTCTAATCTCTTATTGCTGCAGTCGCGATTTGTTTTGATGCCCAACATCAAGCAAAAACTCCGATAATTTAACAAACCAACACACACACATACACACGAACAAACGACCGGTTTGATGCTTCGCACTGTTCACACTGCCCTAGGCGCGTCTTCAGTGTGACCTTATGAGCACAATGTTGCCATGACACTTTCTTTTTGCATGATGAATTTGTCATGCAACACAGCAAGACAATTGTCATGCAATTAACATTATTGGTGCTTGCTGTAAAACTATTTACAATACGAATGGACAAAGGAATTGGTATAATATATGAATAATTAAGAAGACACTCGTTTTTGTTAAGAAAAAAAAATAAAAATAAATAACCTTATGATCACTAAATTGCTAAGCTATTTATTCTTTTAATAATTTGTTTTGCCATTTGCATGACATTTTGATTATAATTTCAGTTGCACTGCCTATTTATGATATATGCAATATTGTTCAAATATACAATTATATATATAATCTTAAAGATTCTTCAGTGTGCCCCTACAAAGTCGATAAATAATGTTTTATATGCAGATCACAAGAGACTTATGCCCAAAATAAAACAAGAACTGTTATGTAATTTAGCTAAGGACTAAAAATCAGTAAATTTATAAAATTTTTATTTTTTATTTTTTTTTTTTTATTTTTATTTTAATTTAATTTAAACCGAACCATTTTCGATTAGTCTTGCAGATGGCAACGCCATTCGCATCGGTTTGCGAATTGCATGGCAAATTTGAATATCGATCAGTTGTTGATTCATCTTTTTAATTGGATGATGTTTGCGGTTGTCGCAGTTCTGTCTTCATTTGTTGCCATTGACGGGTCGCCAGACAACCAATTGTTAAATGCTTACGCAGCACAAAATTTGACACAAAATGAAAAACGAAAGTATAATCGCTTCATTTGGTCAATTTAAAAAAATAGTATTGGCCGCAATTGATGGGCATGATGCTATTGAATAACGGTAAAATATTATTAAGTAATATTCCGTGCGATGTGGTATAAAAACGCCGAGCGGCTTCATTTAAAAGTGCAGTTCGCTGACAATTTGTGAGCACAAACAAACGGGGAAATCACAAAAAATGGAGTTTAAGGTGAGATGGAGAAGTTTGTAAAAGAAAATATAGACAATATGTATCCTTAATAGTTACTGCTGCTCGCCTTGGCGCTGGTCGGGACTGTACATGCGGAGTACGATTATCACAGCAACAACAACAACAACAACAATGTGAAACTAGCTGCGAGCTCAAATGAGATTAACTCCCTGGAGCAGCGCGCATCCAGTTCAGGCGAAGATTATCATCACACCAACTACCAGACGACCCACACAAATGTCCAAAACTCACAGGCCACGCCCAATGGCTACGATTACTCAGCCCAGCTGGTTGATTCCGATTCGAAGGTCTTGGATGCCGTGAGCATTGCTGCAAGTGGCTCGGCACCACTTTTCCCACTGCCATTGCCTGTGCTGCGCGAGCAACGGCAGCCGGAAGTCTTTCCGCCAGCGAGCTATAGCTTTGACTATGCGGTGAACGACGAGAGCACTGGGGACATCAAGGATCACCGCGAGACGCGTGATGGCTATGTGGTGCGCGGCTCCTACAGCCTCATCGATCCCGATGGCTACAAGCGCACCGTTACCTACACGGCCGACGATGTACACGGCTTCAATGCGGTCGTCAACCGGGTGCCCTATGCCCTGAAGAAGCTGACGGTAGTTGCACCCTCTTTGGTGCTGGACGAGCGCTCGCAAGCTGCCCAGGTGTCTGCTGCAGCTTCGGGAGCGGCCTCTGCGAAGAGTTTAGATACTACGTCGAAATCGGTTCCTGGTGACAGCTATGTGAATGCGGCGAATGAACGTCAAACAAATGGCGGCCTATATGCCTGAATGAGCTCATGTGCTGCCTGCTAATATTTTACATATTTCTTAGTTTTATAAATTTTAAATTATATGTGCAATAAATGCGAGAGAAAATATATTGGATCCTAACGCACCATGTCCTTTGAAAATCCGAAAGGATATGGCTATTTCTTTCCTCAAAATACCACTATATCCCAGTTTTGACTTTTTTATTCAAATCTTTTCAGATTCAAGGATTCAAGGACTCTATTTGATTCTGTGACAATCCAACAAGGATATATAGCCAAAAATCGAAAATTCATGTAAAAACAACAAATTTGTTAAATTTAACAAAAATAAATAATTAATTTAATATTTAATTAAAAAAATTTTGTGTTTTTAAACACAGATTGAAAGAAATTCAAAAATCAACGGCCGTTAAAAATCTGTTTCATACCCGTAAGGGGCGTGCGTAGGCGGCCGCTGGCTACCGAGATTTTCCTTAAATTCGGCTAAAAACCAGGCGAACAGGGGCTTTTTTTAGCCATTTATAGCCGTTTGTAGCGGTTTTTAGCAGAATTTTAGTAGTACTGCATACTTTCGTGCTGTCTACATAATACGTTAGACTTATTTTTAAAATGAAAATTAAAATTGAAATATCTCGGGTACCATATGTCCGATTTCGAAATGATATACCTCTTTCTTCTCGTACGGATCCCGACTATCGACTGACACCATCTGAATTCTAAGAAGTGGCCCGAATTAAGAAAAGCTACTTTGTTTTTTGCAAAAATTACGATGTTGACTGAAAATGGCTGTGACCACGAGTCGAACGAGACCAATCTTCCAAGATCGGGGCTTTTTTGGCCGAGATACGCGAAAAAATGCCGTTATAATTTTGTAGATTTTTCGTTTTTTTCCCGATAATTCGGCCAAAAATGGTCCGATATTGGAAACCTTTTTGAACTCGTACTGATCTCTGGAATCGACTTGCATACCACGTTTTTGATTTTTTTTTGGATATTTGAAAAATTTGTGAAAAAAAAACAGGCAGACGAACAAAAATCAAAAATTTCATTGCATACCCAAACGGAGCGTGCGGTGGAGCAGCTGGTGGAGCAGCTGAAGTACCAGGCCCAGACGAACACGACGACATGCAGCAAATGCGAGAAAAAAATATATTGACGATCCGAAACCATAAGAGTTTATTTACTGATTTTTCAAATATCTGTTATGCCCTATTCCCAAGTATCCACATACTTCTAGCACGTTTATAAAAATGTATCCAAGGGTCAAAAGAGAAAACCGAGAAACCTGTTGTGCATTTTAAACAGCCTAGTGGTATGGCGTGAAATGCCAGATGGCCATTCAGAAAGCAAAGAATAAATACAACAATAATTTGTTCATTCGCTTATAAACCTGATAAATTTCACAATAATACCTGTTTCTTTGTAGTTACCAGAACAGGAAACTACCTATCAAAACTTGTCATCATATTTCTTCAAAAACTATCGGTAACTTCTTGTTTATTAATTTTCTTTTGCTAAAACATGAAATCCGGGTTAATTATTAGCTTTTTCTTAAGTTAAAAACTATCGAAATTATTGTTGACTGAGTAATCCCTAAAATATATCTTAAAAAAGCATAAAAAAATCACTTTTCCATATTTAGTTAGTCTTAATGTATATGAAATGTTGACTGCGTGGTCACACTGTGCCCATGAGCAACTGTTACTTGCATAAATATTTGCAAGTCACACTTACACAAAGCTTGCTCATCTCGAGCTTTCAGCATTATGGTCACACTGGTCGCAAGTCAAGTGTCGTTTGAGCGAAGCGCGCACGTACAAAAACAACACAGAAACAAAAAACCATCTCGCAAGTCTGTCAACGATCGTCAAAGCGTAAAGTCGACGTCGCGCTGCTCAGCCGCTGCCCAAGTTGTTTATATGGTACGACATTTACTGCGCTTGTTTTATATTCTTCACGTGTGTGTCTTGGCTCCAAGCAAATAAACAAAACAAAACATAACGAAACGAAACGGCGCGAGCGTCGCATAATTGAACGCGCCCTCTCGCCGAAGAGGCAGCGATTTGTGACGGGCAACAAAAGTAAAAAACTTAAAAAAATGAGAAAAAAAAACCGGCAAACAGCTAGCCAAAGCTTACAATTTAGCAATTGCAAATCGAATTACGCCAAAAAGGTGCAACGCCTGGCACAGGCGAGAGAGCAGCGTGCGGGCCCCGACAGAGCATCCAACTGTTTGTGCGGCTCTGGCTTGAAGGTCAACCGCATCTTACAAGTTTTGTCTTTTTTTTCTTATTTATTTCTTTTTTTTTTGCCTTTGCCGCTGCTGCGTCAGTGCACAAGAATGTGTTAATTTGGTATTTCAACAATCACAACAACAACAACCGGCCATACACATAGGCCGCAACAACAACTGCGCCCTGACTATATAAACAAAAATATAAAATTTGCATAAATAACTTAAAAACGTTGCAATAGAAATTCCAACCGACTGCACGATACTCTGTTTGCAGTCTTTTACATTATGCAAGCGACAACAGAGTTGGCGACCATGAGTTGTATATTTTCGACTCTAAAACTGTGAATTAACACTGACTTTCAAAAAGTGCTTCTAAAACTGTGAACATATGGACTTATGCCATTTGTGGAAGTGATACAGGGCCTAGATAGATCTTTGAAGCAAATAATTTATTCAATAAATAATATTCAGTGACTCTAAAATTGTGCCTTTAAAACTGTGATCTTAAAATTGGAATACCAATTTCGCGATTTGCGAGATGTAAACTGAGAATAATAAAACGAAATAAATTTGTTGCCTCAACAACTTTTTATAAAGAAAAATTTTGGCCCGAACCCCGTGACTCCAAAACTTTAAGAACTATAGCTATTTGCGATTAGTAGGAACCAGAGTGGGATTGATCATCATAAGGAAGGTTATTAGTAAATAAATAAATATATTGAAGTGACTCTAAAAGGGTGGCTGCAAAACTGTATTACATACTTTTTTTTAAATGAATCTCCTTATTTGTAAATCAATAAATATATTGATATATGATATATCATAATTTATATATATATAATATAATATAATATACATTTTTATAATGAATCCCCTCAACAGAAGAAGTTTGCAGTTTCTAATTACATAAAAAGTGAACATTTTATGCATAGCTAATATGCTCTTCTCTTTCATTTGGCTACAGAGTATTAAAAGTACACAAACGCGCATTAAAAATCCGGCAAGCCGATAAAGCTCACCAAAAGAAAAGAAATGCATTTTGTAAAGCAGCACCGGCAGCGTCTGGAACTGTTGCTGATGCTGCTGCTGGGCCTCATCTGTGGCAGCTGTTTATCGAAGCTGTTGCAGGTGGCGCGAGTGGAATTCTACGACCTGTATGCCAGCAACAGCAGTCAGCATTTAACTGCAGATACTGCTTCAAAATCAGACAATTCGCTGATGCACCCAAATGCAAACAATAACAACAACAAGGCGACACAGCGTATACTCTGCATTGTTACGCTCAAGCCGAAAGGCAAGCGCCAGCAGGACATAGCACGTACCTGGGGCAAACGCTGCCACAAGCTGCTGTTCATACGTGCACATTCGGGAAAGCCAAAGCTGAGCATTGTGGGGCTGGCGAAGAGCCGGACTGACAGCAGCTCGTGGGCCCGAACGCGAGCGAATCTCCAGTTTGTCCATAATCGTTATCACACGAAATACGATTGGTTCCTAATGGTCACAGATGAAACGTACGTAAAGTGAGACTCCTATCAAATGCTCTATTCTTTTATTATATATATTATCCCAGCTATGTGATCATGGAGAATCTGCAACACCTTCTGATCGACTACGGGCCAGAGATACCCATTTACTTTGATAGCTTTTCCTGGCTACATACGCGGCAGGTTAGTATGGAACAAATCTTAAATTATTCTTTTACCCTTTTAATACTCTACTATTCAGCCAAACCTATTAAATCCAATATATAACAGGGAAATATACCTGATCTGTTTTTTCTCAACGGGAACTTAAATGCCCAAGCTAAAAAATTTGCTCAATAAGCTTTTAGAGTGAATTGATATATATCAATTTTCTAAAACCTTTATAATTTCCGATAAAATAAAGTAAAAATAAGTACTAAGAACGGGTTAAATTTAACAGTCATTATAATCGGTCGACAATAACATATCATATCAAGGCATACATGAAATCCAATGAGAATTGTGAAAAGAATGTAAACAGGGAAATATACTTGATCTATGTATGCTCATCGGGAACTTGAATGCCAAAGTTGGGGACTCAAGCGTTTATAAACTCAAAAATATGCTCAATATGCTTGAGGGGGAAATCGATATTTATCGATTTTGAAAAAACCTTTGCAATTACCGATAAATAACAGCATATTGCTTAAGTACTAAGAACAGGTTTCAACATCAAATAATAATTCAACGATATAAAGCATTGATTTTTTCTCATTCGTTAGATTAAGATTTAATTATCGGGACTCCCAAGCTTAACATATTTTTCGTATTTTGGTTGAATTCACTTTATTTTTTTCTCGGTGAATAATGAATTTTCCCTAGGATATTATCAATACCAAAATTATTTATTAATAATTAATTAATCAGCATATACCCAAAGATAACCTTTAACGAGCAAGTAACGAATATCTTTGGCACGCCAAAGATTTAATACCTTTTTCAGATATGTAAGAATAGTGAAGCTCGATAGCCTTAAAACTGAGAGACTAGTTCGCTTAGAAGCAGACAGTCAGACGGACATGGCTATGTCGACTCTGGGACTACTTTTATAAATAAATAAATATTTTTGGAATATTTTGTAGTCCAATCAAGTATATAAATCTTTACTATGTACTTACAAGTTTATTCCCTTTACATATTCCAGGGTTCGTTGTCTGGAGCTGGGGGCAATGTATTCAGTAGAGAGGCCCTGCGTCGTTTTGTGACTCGGGCACATGACAATAGCAGCATCTGCAGCAATCACAACTATGGGATTAGGCATGTGGAAATTGCACGTTGTTTTCGAAATGTAGGCGTTGTAGCGGGCAAATCCCGCGACGAGCATGGACTTCCACTTTTTGTGAATAATATGAGCAATGTAAGCTTACAAAGGAACACGTAATTATGATCTTTGAGTCAATGTTTGTATTTTACAGATTACAGAAGGATGCTGTTCAAAGTCGGCCATATCATTTCAATGTGTTGATTCCAGCTGCTTTTATCAGATGGAATATATCATCTACAGACTGCGTGCGTTCGGCTTAAGCTGAACTCAGGAATCTTTGAAAATTGAACCAATATTTGTAAATGGGAATTTCCAGGATGTTACCCATTTGGAGTTTTGAAATGACTGTAGCAAACTAAGCCAAAGACACAGACTAATCAATTCTATTAAATTATATATGTCATGAATGCGTTGTACTGTATAAAATGAAAATATTTGGAGAAACTTCATCAAATGTTCTCCTTGTACAGTCGTTTGGCTCATTCCTCTTGAACCATTTTAAATATATCTAGTTAAATTCCATTGTGAGTATCACTGTTGGAAACGTTCTGGGTAGGCGGCTCGTGCCCCATTATAATGCCATATGGATGCATTTTGTATAGCAAATATTCAAACATATACATCTGATAGTAAATCACATAGTGAATTGTTGTGGCATAGGTTGAACAGCATTCTAGTCCCTTTAATAAAGATTATTATATTGGCATTATACTGAATTAAAATTTAAAGACAAACACACCACGTACCTCTTTAAATTTGTAATAAGCAAAATCATACAACCAAAAATCTTTATCCAAGCTTCCGGGTATTATCATGCTCTCCACTGAGAGTGGCAGAAATCTATGTCGTCCATTAGGATCTCTAGAATCACCAGCACTCACATTGCACTTGCTTAAACAAAGGCCCATTTCGAAATCTTCGGTGCCCATTTGGTTTTCATTGCATCGGCCCGAATTGAGCCCGTGCTCGACCAGACGACGCACTGCCTCCCGGCTGAGCACGTACCCAGCGCCGCCAGACATATAGCCCTGCTTGACATATGGCTTGAACTTGCAGCCAAAGTAGACAGGCTCATCGGGTTTATGGGTATGCAGCATATAGCGCATATTATCAATTATGGCATATGTATCATCGTCTGCCTTAAAGAACCAATCCGCCTCGTCCAGATGATGTGTATAAACGTGTTTAAAAGCAGCCTTCGCCTTGCCCCACAGATAATCGTAGCCCTCGGTAACGTTCAGCGCTACTGTGGGCACTCCCGTTGCGCTCTTCTGCGTTCGACTGCTAAACACAATTAACTTGTTGCAGCGCCGTCCCCAGGTTTGTCGGATTGACTTGGCTACTTTCTCGTAGTTATGCGGATAGGTCAGCAGCACGCAGAGAATGCGCACCTGCTTGTAGAGCTGCTTGGCTACGGTGTCATCCGCAGACAGCGCCGGTAACTGAACAACCGAGTCTTGTGGCAGTGCTGGCATGCCATTTATGTGTCCATATGGACGCAGATGGTAGAGCAAATATTCTAGCACATGCAGCTGATTTGCTGTTGCATAGGGAAAAGTAATCGGCATCTCCATGCAGCTATTAAAGCCCTGTTAAAGAACAAAATGGTTATAAGGATTTTAGAATTGAAGTGGTAGATTTCCCCACCTGCTCGGTATAGACTGCACGGTGTATGTATGGCCACATCCAAAACTCGGAGCGCATCGTAAAGGGCAACACCTCGGCTGGCGCCTGAAATGGAAAGAGCTGCTCGTTGGGGCCCTGTTCCATTTTAGCAAGACATGCGGCAAAATTGTTGGGCAGACACTCGTGTTCCTGCAGCAGCTGCTGCAGTGCACCACGACTGAATATATAATCCGTGGTATCTCTCAGACTAACATGGGCATAGGGATAGGCAGCATGGAATGCGCTAAAGTAAATCAACTGATTTGGCGCATAGCTGGCCAGTTTGTAGCGTACGTTCTCCATAATCACATAGCTGTCTACATGCACATGCAGCAGCCAATCCAAGTCCAAGTACTGAATGCTAGCGATGCGTCGATAGGCCTTGGCTGCATCCGGCGCTTTGCTAATGTGCATCCGATTGCAGCGTGCGCCCCAGGTTTTCAGTACATGCTTTGCCTTGCGACGCTCGTGATAATTGGTCAAGTGCAGCAGGCAGTGTATACGAACTTTGTTATACATCTGCTCGGCGATGCTCAGGTTGTCCCACGTCTGATTCCGCGTACCCACGTCGAAGTCTGTGACCCGCTCTTTATATGGCGGCTGTAGATAGTCCTTTAAGGCAATACCGGCACGACTAAATGCAAATATATATAGCTCCAGGAGTAGGAACCAGAATGCACAACTAGCTAGTAATGCCAAGCTCGTGGGACCTAATAGGCGCTTCAAACGTTCCAGCAGCATTTTCAAAAAATATTTAAATTGTTTTATTTGCGCATTTGTCAAATCAGTTATTTCCTAATGTTGCCAGACTGCTTAACCCGGGACTAGCTCAATTGTTTATTTTGGAGCCAGGTTGTGAGCTGCCATCCGCTGCCGTTGCCAGACTGTTGTATTGGAAATATTTTGTTTCAACTACTTTAAGGTACGCGCAAAACCAATAAGTAAATAAAGATCACTGCTTAAAAACAACGAGAAGTTTGCATGCACTGCCATTTTGAAAAAACCTGCCAGAAGTTAAATACAATAAGGTCTGTGCTGTGCTGTGAATAAAAGTGAGCAAGTGCCTCGTTTAAATAATAAGTAGCATTCATTTGTAAAATATATGCAACTGCAAATACTAAGTTGAACAATGCCAGACGTCATATATTGGCGATGCCGGACTGATATAAAAGTATAGGTAGATTAGATTACGGAACTTGCTGACTCTGTGGTGAACCAGCGCTCCGATATTTTGAGCCAGCTTTATTTTTGTGGTTCTTTCAACTTCTTTAATGTCGCGCCAATAACGTAACAAACTAAAAGTAATATATGAGTGCAAAATGTGTTTAATCAGAAGATAAATTGATATATGAATTTAAGTCAAGTAAACGGGCAAGTGAAATACATGTATTACAGCAACCTTAAAAGCTGCAATTCCAATTGCAGCTGGGCCGCCAGCTGAAGCATCGTCGCCAAAAAATGTAGCCGTGCTTGGTTTTATATTTTAATATGTGCAGTGTTACTCCAAAGAATAGTAAAGTGCAGTGTAATTGGTAATTAAATATATGTTTTATTATGCAGTGTAATATATATATTAAGTGCATATAGTTATGTATAATAAAGTGCATTGCATTGTTATTTCTCTTTAATGAAGATCAGATCTTTGCACTTCATGAGCAAAAAAGCAGAGCAAATTGTGTATGTGTGCGTGCAAGTGTATTGAATCAAAGAAAAGAGGAACAAGTGAAAGTGAAAGTAAAGAAGAAATAAAGAACAGTTATATACGTGCTGACGAACATAATATACACTTTACAGAAAAACAACTAAATTTAGATATATTTATATAACGATTGTTTTCTGCAAGGGTATAACAAGTGGAAGTGAAAGTGCGCAATAAAAAGATACAATATTGATTAAATTCTGCCAGTTGGAGATTTCAGTGAATTAAGCAAAAGTAAGTGGATCAAATATTTGATTTTCTAAATAATTTAAAAATAACATGATACAACATAAATTAGATATTTAAAAATGACCGCTTGCATATCAGAAATCATCAGAAACTATTTTTGTATAGAATAAATTCAGATTTTAGCAAATTTTACCATTCAATGTGTGTTTTCAATAAGATTATTGAATATTCATTTTCGTACAAATAAAAATTATATTCAAATCGTTTTGTCTACTTACCCATTGAAATTGGCTAACAAGGGTAGCATGGTTTTGTGTGTGTTTAACAGGAGAAGAACGCATTTCCGACATTATAAAGTTTACATATTCTTGGTCAGCATCAATAGCCCATTCGATCTAGCCATGTCCGACTGTCCGTCTGTCCGTCTAACCGTCCGTTCGATCATAGAACCTATAAGAGCTTGAGACTGGAATTTTGAACATAGTTCCTACGAGTTTGTTTCGGATAACTTTGCCCGTGTTTCCAGAGCAATTGATAAGATACAATATCGCAATTTTGTTGTTGGAGCAAATATCTTTGTTTTTAAAGGCTAGAGTCACCGAATTCGATATGTAGCTTCTAGAATAGTGTGCACAGAACAAGTATCTTTCATTTTCTATTTATATACCTATAAATCACCATCTTTATTTTCGTAATGTATATTTATCAATGCTAAGGCATTGCTAGAAGACGGTTCAGGGTATCCGCTAGTCGGGCAATCCCGACAACAGCATTCTTATTTGTTTTAAATGGTTTGGTTAAGTTATGGTTTGGCTATTTTTTTGGCAACTGATTCAGTTCAACGTTTGGCCTATGACAAACACGAATTGGTATATGCGGGGCAGAAATGGTTTGGTTCAAAACCAATTTGGAGACTTCGCAACAATTATTCATGTTTATACCCTTGTAGAGGATATTTGTCATAAAATGTGTAATGCATAGAAGAAGACATCTACGGCCTCATTTATTATATATATTATATTATGGATCAGCGACGATATAGCCATGTTCCTCTGCCTGTATGTTTCTAAGCGTACGTTTTAAGGCTATCGTCTTAAATTTTCCAAATGAACCTGAAACACGTATTCATTAAGTTCTTATGTAGAGCTTCGAAAATAAGTTTCGAAAAAAAATTAAAACTTCACCAAAAATATCTTAGAATCGCACTGTTTACCGAGGAAGCTTTAATTATGCGAAAAATGTTAAACACGTCTCAAATGATTTTTCATATAGATCCTTGGAAATGAATTTGAGCGCGAAAATCACCTAACAAACATTTGACCCCCATTTCGAAAAGTGTTAAACACCCCTTAAATAAATTTAAACAAAGATCTCTGAAAATGAGTTTAAGGCCGATCGGATGGTAAAGAAAAAAAGTTTCATACAAACATTTTTCACGATTTTTCCACACATGCGGGCGGAATTTCCCGAATCCTCGTCTTAATAACTTAACTCTGCACATAAAAAAAGTCTGGGCACACACAAAATGTGCATCAGACGACAATTGAGCAATGAGGCTTATTTAAAGCGTATTTTATTTTTATTTATAAATAATCTTACAATGATAAAATACGAATTTTACGTGCTCTTATCTTCTTCTGAATATAGATCATTTAAATCTTCAAGTTTTTTTACTTCTCTTTTCAGTTTTTTGATTTCTGTTACCATTTTCGAGTTCTCTTTCGGCTTTGATTTCTCTTCTAAATCGGCTTCCTTCGAATTAACTTCTCTCGCATCAGGTTCTGTCGGAGCCAAAGTTGTTGTATTCGCCAACCTGTCTTCATCATCGATGGAATCCTCGTTGCTGTTGGCGGGCTCCTCCTTTGGCGGCGGAAGGAACTCACCTACTGCCAGCTTAGCGGGCAACTCTTGCTGCGTCCTTACCACTCCATAGGGTTTTAGGTGATAGATCAAATAATCTAGAGCATACATCAGATTTGGCCCCACATAGTGAAATGAAATGGCATTATCCGAACAGCAATCGAGACCCTTTAACAAAATAATTGATGCCAATCATTTGCTTAACTGAATATTAGAACTTACATCATCCGTCTTATAAAAAAGATAATTCCAATACCAATACCCTTTGTCTCTGTTGGGTATTAAATGATGCTCAGGCACAAAGGGAAACATGCGACCGCGTCCGTTCACATCACGGGAATCGCCTGCAGTCACATTTAGATTCTCCATGCATTTTCCAATTTCAATATCCTCGTTGATAACGGTGCCCTGTAGACACATCTTGGGATCGGGTATGCCGTCAACAACAAATCGTCGCAGTGCCTCCCGACTGAGCACATAGCCTGCTCCTCCCGACATGTAACCCTGCTTCACAAAGGGTTTGAACTTGAAGCCGAAATGTACGGGTGTCTCGGGATTATAGGGATATAGCATATAGCGCAAATTCTCGACAACCGCATAGGTATCATCATCTGCCTTGTAGAACCAATCCGCGTCGTTGAAATGATGCTTGTACACATATTTAAATGCCTCCTTCACTTTGCGCCAAAGATTCTCTCGCCCTTCTCCAACATCCAACTTTACCGTGGGTAGCTCATCATCCTCTCCGGAGCTCATGAATAGGAGAATATTACAGCGTTTGCCCCAGGTTCGTTTGACATGGCGAGCCTTCTTTTTGTGATTTTTAGGATTTGTCATAATCCAGCAGAGTACACGCACCTCCTTCTTTAGCTTATCGGCTAGCGAAGAATCATCGTTTGGATGCTCGTGTTTAATCACATGGAAATCTGGTATTGTATCTTCGGCTTCCTTGTGCTGGAAAAGGGGTTCGCTGCTGGCTAAAATATTGTTGGATTTGATGCCTTCCGATATAGTTATGTAGGATATAATTTGAGCCAGACAAAAACCGATGAGAAGACCAATCATAAGTGTAAGCAATGAACGTGTTTTGGAGGCACGCGCTAAAAAATTTCAATTGCCTCAGAACATATTTAAATTCTATTTGGAATTCGTGTCGGTTACCTTCGTATAGAACGGAGTGTGCAACCATTTTGTATGACGTTTCCAGCTTTAACACTTGTCTAAACACACACAAACCAGCTTTGTTCCAAGTCCAAGAAATTCTTAAGTTTAAAATAACTTCACTGGCTTTGCATATCCAGTATATTAATCTATGCTTTCACCTTGTACATGTATATATTTAACATGACATTTTTATTTAGGTTTTAACATAATTAGCTTTATTTTAATATTATTATGCACTTAATTTGACACACTTTATTAATAAAGAGCGAGTACCCAAAAAGCGAACCGAAGTATTTCACGTTGCCGAATCAACTAAGCTCCTAAACCGAAAACTGTCTGAGTTATAGGTGACAATAGGCACATGTATTAGATAGCACTTGTGCAAATAGAAAAAAATAAAGGTCTTTATCTTATGTGGGTCGATTACTTGGTATTTGCTTTTATAACCATTTAGCCCATTACAAATGGGTGAGAAGAGCATAATGCTTTTGTTCTAATGTATCTAACAGGCAGAAGGAAGCATGTCCGTGTAAAAGTAGAGTCGATCCAGCCATGTCCGTCTCATAAGAGCTAAAGACTTGAAATAGATGTTGGAATTACGGTCTCGGGTCCTATTGAGGGAACACTTTTTTATTTTTTAAAACTTACTTTTATTACGGCTAAAGCAAATGAACTCGTATTTGGTAGAAGAGGGTGTGAGTATTACGTAGTCGGGAACTCCCGACAAGATTATCTTACTTGTTTGTTTTTTTTTGTACTTGTTGTGGGTTTAAAGAACTTAATCATTTTAATTTTCAAAGTAAAATATTTGTAACTCAAAGTCACATTTTGTTAAACTTCTGTAACAAGTTCTTATGCCAGTTCCTTACGCTTTACGTTTTCAATTTTCACCATTCGCTGACGAGTGACAACTGACATATGAGCAGGGGTCTTTAAAGCTTCATAAATACGAACCCTATCAAATTAAAAATAAAAAAAAAAAACGAATCTTGCACTTGGTAGCACGTGAAGGGCTAATCTGTAGATAAGTTTTTCAATTGGAAAAAACTTCACACTGAGGCGTGGCAAGGCTCCAGCAGTCTGGATAGACGGTAGCCCCCTCCACCCTGGCAGAAGCGCCAAGTATCTTGGAATTGTACTGGATAAGAGGCTTAGCTTTCGGGCGCACATCGACGGCCTTCTTAAGCAGTGCCGCTATAAGATGGCCAAGGCCAACTGGCTACTAAACCCCAACAGCCCATTGCCACTTCGCTGCAAACGGGCAGTTTACAACGTCGTGGTGGCACCAACTTGGAGATACGGTATTCAAGTTTGGGGCATCGCATCTCGGACAAATCGAAAACGGATTCAGACACTCCAAAACTTGGCCTTGCGCCGAATTACGGGTGCTGACTGGTACGTCAGAAATTCAACCTTGCACAGAGACCTCAAAATGGAGACCATAGACAGCCAAGTCGGAGCATTCGCCAACCGGTACAGCGAACGCTTGCAGCGACACTGCAGCCGGGTAGCAAGAGACCTCGCTGGGAGGTGTGTAGTCAGGAGGCTCAAGAGAAGATCGTTCAAGGACCTCCTCCAACCACGACATAGGAGCCGCCCCAGAGTCCCCCGACTACCTACGTGACGATGCAGCCTTACTCAAAAACGTCAAAGGCGGCCGTTTGTCCACGATAAAGCCTGAGGACCCAAACAGGCTTGGCGTAATATCACCTAAGCCAACTGTGTTGTAATAAAAATGTATGCTATTTTTGATCCAATACAATAAACAAACAAAAAAAAAAAAAAAAAAAAAGGAAAAAAATTGATAAAAAGATGGGCGGAAGCCGGTAATTCTAAACTTTGGTTTCTTATTCGATGGACTTTAAACATATTTTCAAAGAGATAAAAAATTTTCTAAGAGATAACATAATATTCAGATGCTTTGTTGCTGTTTTTCCTTGAGTTTTAAGTTCTTCTCTTGGGAGTTCGCATGTGTTCCATTTTGTTGGAGAATTAGTTCATTTTTAGTATCCTTGTCAGTAGCTTGTAATTGCTCTCTGGTATAGGTATCAAAGGAATCAATTCGAAACGGCGTTGAGTAGAGTTTTACCAAGAAAATGGTCACAAATAAACCCACGAAAAGTGTAAAGAACTTGTTTTGTGCTAAAATTCGTATTTATTACATAAAAATAGTTTTAGATATTTAATTTGGTATTTTTTGACCTATTACGATACCTTTCCGCAGTGAATGTGTCCGCATTTTGATGTTTTAACTTTAACTGTGCAGGTCTGTATGAAAAGTATTCCCAACAATAAAATATACAAATATTCTCTCATATCAGACACTTGAGTCAATAGAAAGACCAATGATCTAAATTCCACCATTAGCTTAAGAGGCATTTGACTTTAAGATATATTTTTGTGGGAATGTTGAATTTTCTAAACTAGATATTTTATTTTATTCGATTGTAATAAATATAAGAATTAAGGACCTCATAGAAGCTAATATTACATTTTCTTATTTATGTGAACCGAGCAGACACACATCACTTTTACGACTAGGCTAAAAAGATGATAAGCCAACGTATCATAAAGTCTATGAGACCTACCACACGCAACTCGCTCTCACTCTGTCTCTCGGTCTCTCTTTCTCACACACACAATGTTTAAACAATTGACAATGGAAAAGAGTTGCGTTTGGTAAGTCTATATCAGAAGTTTAAAAACAACAGATAAGCAAATTAAATTAATGGTAAGAGGGCTCGGGAGTACCCGACAAGGGGATACCCTGGACCTTCTTCCACCAATACCATATGCAGATTATTGAATTAAATCGATCGGTCGTTCCTATGGCAGCTGTATGATAGTGGCCCGATCCGACAGGATCCGACATATGCACTACCTACAACAATTAGACGGACGTATGGAAATTTGCGAGTTGGTTGCTTCTATGCGTTACATATTTCATGTCAAAATTATAATACCATCTTCGTGGCTATAGTATATTGAATAATATGATATGTAAGATACTTCAATGTGCTATTTGAAGTCCCGTTGTATTTCGCTCGGGCAAAAATTCCCCTACAGCCAGTTTTTTAGGCAACGGCAGTTGTTCGTTGATAATGCCAAAAGGTCTCAGATGATAAATCAAAAAGTCCAGTACATACATTTCCTTGGGCGAAATGTAGTGAAAAGATACAGCCGTATCTGCCAGACAATTGGAACCCTAAAAGAAAGTTCCATTAGATGAAATTTAACTAGTTTGAAAGCCAGTTAACACCTTACATCTGTCGTATTGTAGAATATGTATTTCCAGTACCAGAAGTCCGTATCAACTTTGGCAGTTAAATGATCTCTGGGCGCAAATGGATACATGCGGCCGCGTCCATGGTCATCACGAGAATCGCCAGCGGTTACATTTAGATTCTCCATGCATCTCCCTATTTCAATATCCTCGTTCTCAACGGTGCCCTGTAGACACATCTTGGGATCGGGTATGCCGTCAACAACAAATCGTCGTAGTGCCTCCCGGCTGAGCACATAACCTGCTCCTCCCGACATGTAACCCTGCTTCACAAAGGGTTTGAACTTGAAGCCGAAATATATGGGCGCGTCGGGGCTATAGGGATATAGCATATAGCGCAAATTCTCGACAACCGCATAGGTATCATCATCTGCCTTGTAGAACCAATCCGCGTCGTTGAAATGATGCTTGTACACATATTTAAATGCCTCCTTCACTTTGCGCCAAAGATTCGTTCGACCTTCTTCAACGTCTAACTTCACAGTGGGGAGCTCATCATCCTCTCCGGAGCTCATGAATAGGAGAATATTACAGCGTTTGCCCCAGGTTCGTTTGACATGGCGAGCCTTCTCCTTGTGATTTTTAGGATTTGTCATAATCCAGCAGAGTACACGCACCTCCTTCTTCAGTTGCTCTGCTAGGGAGAGTCTCTCTAGTTGGTAATGCCGATGATGGTTTCCCACAGGAATGTTTCTATTATTGAGCAGCTGAGTCAAACAGTAGCCCAAGACTAGACCCGCGATGAGGGTGTAGAGCAAACGAGTTTCAAAAAATCGTCTATGGTTAGCAAACATTTTAAGCCCGCATTCGTGTATGCCAATGTTTGACAATACCTATCGACTTGGAACTTTAAATAATCTTAATATTCTTAACATCTATTTGATTCTCAGAACCGCAACGACGCGTATTTTCGAAATGACTAGGATTATAGACTGCCTTTACTTCGGTTCTTATAGGCTCCATTTGGGGTTGTAATTTTATTTACTCCGGCCTATGCAAGCTTATATTTGTTAAGCTTGGCATAAATAATATACCAATAAATATATACCAATTGTACAAATTAAAATGGGAACGTTTTGGGGTATCTTTCAGATGTCATTTCTTATGCATTGCTAAAGCTAATCAAATATATGTAGCAAAATGTTTATAAATAAACAGAGCGCCGGCGAACGTGTCTGAAGGTCTTAAAGTACACTGTGCTACAAAATTAATATAACATACAATAATATATAAGAAATAAAAGATAAATATAAATAATAACAGGAAAGTAAGGATATCTTAGGCGTGACGAATATTTAATACCCCTACGGTTTTGCAGATATGTGAGAATAGTGAAGCTCGAAAATTATGAGTTTGATGAAAATATATTCGAAATATTTACAAGAACTTTTCCACTGACCGCTCCTACGCCAGCTTTAATTTCAACTCGTGTGTTGATGCTGGTCTAGAATATATATACTTTATGACATAAATACAATAGCTTCGGCAAGTGTATATCAATACAAACGCCGATTTTATACAATAATTGTAGCCAAGTCTTATAATTGATTTTGAACCGAACCAGTTTAAGCCCAGATATCCCAATTTTAATTGAACCAATAAATGAAATCTGTTTCAAAAAAAAAAAAAAAAATCTGCAAAATTTAAATATGTAATCAAAAAATTAAAATAAAATATGACAATTGGTTTAAGTGAGATTTTAAAGACAAAATATAATACGTGAACATGGCTTAGTATTAAATTTGGAGTTACCGAAAACTTCCTTCACATTCTTCAAAAATTTCTACCGATATTTATAAGCAAAGTTTTTATTTTTAGAGCAGTGAAGAGCTTATTTAATGTTTTTAATTACGGGATGGTTAAGACAGCGTTCATATCAAACAAAAATAAAGTTTAAAATAAGTCTTTCGTTTAATTAGATAGTGAAAATGTAAACGTGTGAACCAGCTTAAGCAGTGCATAATGTAAGCAGTTCAAATGCAGTTATATATTTGCAGTCGCTGTTTCCTGCTTGCCAAGCAGTGTACACATATAAGTGCCCAAATTTCAATTTAAGAATGTCGTTACTTTTGAAGCCAGCCCTAATTGTTTCAAATGTGCGACCTAATATATTTTTTTAAATAAATAGCACCTGGTTATTTAAAAAATTTCCATTTTTCCAAATGGGTTTTTGATATAAAATGTATATCCTTAAGAAAATCTTTCAAAGGTCAAAAATTTATTCCATTTGTAATACAATATTTTATTAAATATTTAAGAGTTAATGGTAGAGTGTAATACATTTTCTCAGTAGCATTGCCGATGTTTATATATGTACGTATTAAAGCTTATCGAAAGATTAATGTCAATTTTAAATTTATTGTTTATTGCTAACTAAATGTATGTATGTATGTGTATGTTTAACTTATTTGCGTTGTCTTAAAAGCTAATTATGTGCCATTTGCATTATAAATACCTAATCAAATGTAACTATACCTATTTATAAGTATATATTTTAAATGATAATTGCGCAGACTTTATTACAAACTAAACTAACAGCACTCAATTATTCTGGTTTTGGTATTTTTGTACAAAAGAGTCGCAATTCAAGAGCATTTAATTAACGTAGCCTGAGCGTTTTTTACTAAAACAAGAGACAACATATGGAAATGGCAAAGTATGTTAAGCTAAGTTCGCTATTTACAAAAGTTTTATATACACATAACATCAATCTGTAATCACTGCGCCTGCTTTTGTGTTTCGGCAGTATTTGATTCCTCCAGCTCCTTGGGCTCTTTGGGCTCTTTGGGCGCTGGCATCAATTCGCCCAGGCCCAGCTTATTGGGTAGAACATCTGGCGAATTAACTATGCCATATGGCCTCAGATGATATATCAAATAGTCTAGCACATACATTTGATTGGGCGACACATAATGAAATGATATGGCATTATCCGAACAGCAGTCCAGACCCTGAAGAAAAAAAGGGGAGTCATGAGTTAGTATGAGTCTTTGCATGAAATGGATGGAAAAGTGATGGAAGAATTGAGCCGGGCATAGCCGGGTATAATTTTGTAATATCTCACCTCGTCTGTTTTGTAGAAGATATACTGCCAGTACCAGAACTTCTTGTCCGTGTGCGAGGGTATCAAATGATGCTCCGGCACAAAGGGAAAGAAGCGTCCACGACCATTGGCATCACGGGAATCGCCCGCCAAAACCTTAACATTCTCCATGCACTTGCCCATTTCCACATCCTCGGCGCCGGTGTTGTCCTTTTTGCATAGCTTGGGATTGGGCAACGCTTCAACGACAAAGCGCCGCACTGCCTCGCGACTGAGCACATAGCCAGCTCCGCCGGACATATAGCCCTGTTTAACGTACGGCTTGAACTTGCAGCCAAAGTAGACGGGCGTCTCGGGATTATAGGGATATAGCATAAAGCGCATATTCTCAACAATCGTATAGGTATCGTCGTCGGCTTTTAGGAACCAGTCCGCATCGTTGATGTGGTTCTTGTAGATGTATTTGTACGCCTCCTTCGTTTTGCCCCACAGATTATTGCGTCCCTCGCCAATGGGCAATGCCACAGAATCCAGTTCCTCATCCTTGGCGGAGCTCATGAAGATCAGCTTATTGCAACGCTTGCCCCAGGTGCGCTTTACGTGGCGCGCCTTCTTCTGGTGGTTGGCGGGATTTGTCATGATCCAGCAGAGAATTCGCACCTCGCTGTACAGCTTCTCCGCAATGCTGGTATTCTCGTGCGCATGCTCGTGCGTGCCCACATCCTGCTCTGGACCAGCCAGCTCCAGCATGTCGTGACTGTGATGCGCATCGTTGACATCGCCATGCCGGTGGCCATCGTACGGCACATACTCGCCACGTTCCGGCGTCGATGAGTACACAAATAGCTCGGCCAGACAGAAGCCGACGACCAGGCCGACGATCAGTGAGACGAAGGAACGTTTGTTGGAACGTCCTGAAAATATGGAATGCTAAAGATCAGTTGGTTTTCTTTTATCGAAAAATCGCTTAAATGTCCAGAATTTATATATGTATGTTTTTTTTATGAGAACATTTTTCATACATCCTAAAGATTAGATGGGAAGGAGTTTTGCTCTTATTTCAACGAGGGACACATTTCTTAACCCTAAAGTATATTTGGATTACTTTCTTCCATATCCAAAAATCTATAAAAATCGAATTTCAGCCCAATTTCGTTTTACAATGAGTTTTGAAAGAGATAATTTTGAATCGATTTTTGGTATATGCGCTTATGCCATATTTATGAACTATATACTGTATAAATTAGTGTAAACAACGATCGCATTATACGAAGAACATTTATTGAAAATTACATTTGCCATATAGTGCCATTGTGAAAAGAAGATGCGCAGCTGTTGCAAAAATTATTCAGATACACTCAAACAATAAAAAAGTTTACCAAATTTATGAAAATCGCCATAAATTGAAACATTTTAACATTTCTAAAACTTTTTTATACTTTTAACAAAAAAACTATATGTTTTTTTCACATTTAAATTTATCTATATTTGAGAAATCTTTTTTTGCATTAAAGAAAAACTATCTATTTGAAAATAAGGAATTGCTTTTTTAATAATAAGAATAGGGCAAATAGCTTTACGCCCGATTGCATTGGCGAATTTCTAATTATAAGTTCTGTATTTCGGGTCCTTTTTTTCGGCCTATATGTTTGTAATTGTGTATGTCTGCATATAGTTAAGCTGGGAACAGGGTATTTCTTAGTCCGTAGAGTCAAGAGTGACTCGATCATTCCAATTTGTTTTCTATTGTGAGTTTAGAAATGAAATTCATGTGTGCCACTTACCTTCATTAAGTAAGGATCGTCCCAGTAGGCTATTGGCAGTCATTTGGCTTTAACTCGGGCTACGTGCTATGAGCTAGGAGGATTTGAAGGATGTGGGCAATGTATGGCAACCTCTATGCTTGGCACCTACTCTTTGGGTTTTTCGGGGGCCTTGAGCCTCTTTGGTTGCGTTAAAGTGCGTTGAAGTTCCTATTTCCTGTGCGTTTTACATCTTCTGCAAGATAAACGAGAAAACATGCTTTTAGTATCAGTTCAAATAAATAGTTAAACTCTCGTATTCCTCACAGGCGTGGACCAGTCAGTGAAGCCCGTTCTACAAGCCTGAAGAATTCTACAATTGTAAAGTGTCTTCTGCACTTGTCTGTCTCTCAATTACAAGTGTCTTCCATCTGAGAATTGTGCAATGGTGCGATGCTCGAGACATGACTGGATTATTAAATATGCGAAAACGTGACAATTGAATCATTCGAATCGCACTAAGCTCAGCTGCAACGTTTTCCATTTGCTCAATTTTTTGCATCTTTAACTTATTATTTCGTTTATATCTCTTGCTTTGTTTTTTGCTCATTTTCCCATTTTCATGCATTCTGCTATGCGTTGGTGTTGATAACAATTAATTATCTCTCGCACGTGTGTTACATCTGATTACCTGTGCGCTCAACTGGGTCAAGAGTCTGCTGCTTCTTATTGTTTCTGACATTCACATATTCGAGTCTTATGCTTGCCAGTTAGAAATTTTACTTTTGATCTTTTCTATATAGTGAACATCAACATTTTTACACATTTACATATTTATTTAGCTAATTTCACGTTGACTTGTTAGTTCGGGTCTTAAGTTCACAGACACACTTATTTTAACTTTACAAATATCATGGGCAAAATGTTATTTTGGATCTATATGCAAATCACGTTCGGGTCACAGCCATAAATGCTACACATATTTAACTACAGAAATTCAACACTTTGTTCTATCTGGTTCCTCTGAGAGGGTGTGAAAATTCAAATTATGAGCCGTAGATTTGTCATTTGCTTGAAGATGCTTCGAAGCAATGGGAAATATTTCAACAAATTTGACTCTCCATTTTAGAAAATATTTCAAGTTTAGTTATATTTGGCATACCTAATGCAAATGTATATAATGTATATATGTATATATAATGTCATAATAGATTTGAGTTTTTAATTGAACATAATAACATAAATATAAAATAAACGTGAATTAATTTCATAATTTTAAATTTATATATATTGTCAACTCTATGATTTTTTCTACACATTTGTTTATTTCAACACTTTGGTAAACAATTTTTGTGGGTTTAATGAACTTTATCAATTGAACCGCGTTTTTTAAATCTTTATTGTATTTTTTTATAAAATAAAGTTAATATTGATGTTAGAATTGCCAGCAACTTTTATTTTTTACTTAAGAGTGTTTATCAATTTGCACAATTTTTCAAAAGAGTTGGATTTATTTTAAAGCTATCTCGAATCTCGCACTTGGTAGAGTATTCATGAACAGCAGGGGAAGTGGAAATATCTAAATAAGATTTTTAATTGAACACATATTGATAAAAAGTTAGCAACAAAATTTATGCAGACACAACTGCGATGAAATCGATGTACGTGTGTTTGTGGTTAATTGAATTTTGAGAAGAAAAAAAAAAATATTTTTTTTTGCAAACTGAACTAGTTCCAATACAAAAGCGTGTTCAGAGTTGAACATTTTTATTTTGTAGATAAAAGTCATGATAGAATTATGTGGTATAAATAAAATGCAAATACATCAATATTATTTGGGGATAGTTAAATCTCATTTTCATCGAAATGTGCATATACTATCTGGTATTACCTCGTTCAACTTCTTCGTCTGTTATATCTCTATATATAAAACTGTCGGAGAACGTTTGAATGAATTTTTTTAGGTTCACGTTCGATTGGCTTTAAAATCTTTTTCAAAGATGCTTTAAAAAATTTAATTGAGACGTGATTCGCGCTCTTCGCAAAATTCACTTTAATGGAAAATGCGGATTAATGCTTGTGTAAGCAAAAGTTTTTTTCCGGTCTTAAGCGTATTTTTAAAGCTCTTATTATTATACGGAAAATGCTTGCACTTTTTAGCTTTCGCGGAGAATGTGTGAAAAAGAAAATGGAAATTTTAAGGAAATAAATTGGCACGGCTAAAGTTGGGTAATATCCGCTTGTGTATATTTATTATTGAATTTATATAAATATTATCGTTTTATGTTTTCTTACGTTTCAACACACTTCTTTTTACAATCAACACTTTACTAAACAGTTTTATTTTAACTAGTTGATTTGAAGAACATTTGTAAACATTGTTTAAAACACTTGAAAAGCATTCATTGGATAATAAGCCTACAGCTTACAACTGCACTGTATTAGTTTACCTGTTGTTATTTAAATTTAAATACATTTTGTTTATACATTGTCATAAAGTTTTTTACTATCGACAAATTAATGAGTGTTTTACGAGTTGCACGATTCGCTTGCAAGCGACAACTGAGCCCACGAAGCATATGAGCTGCGGTTCTTAAAGCAACGTAAACTGCAATCAAGAGCGCTTCATATTGTTGTTGTTGTTGCTAGAATAATGTCGTTCCGAAATGTAAATGGAAATAGCAAAATTTACAGCGTGGCGCATTATCAGTGGAAAACAGAAAGCAAACCATTTGGAATTGAGTTTGGCATATGGTTTGCATTGTTATGAGGAGACGTTTATCTTTCATGCAATTAAGCTAATTGATCTGAGCCATAGGCACTGCCGAAATGAATCATATGCGCTTATCAGCCATTGTAGCATTGGGCTTATCAGTTAATTATTTAGTTTTTCTTCTATGGCTGCCCATCAATTTGTGATAATAGAGTGCGAAAATTTCGATTGAAACGGGCCTTTAAAATGTCCACATAAGAGGTGTGGGTCTGCGGGCAAGATAATGCGTATCTTCGGTTATTACTGATTGATTACCAACAATAAAACAATATTACATTGTTGTCTATGAACGTTTTTCTTCAGCTTTGAAAAAGTTAACACATTATTAATAATTCTTTTATGTACACCTATGCATATATTTATGCTTTGCTTATATATATCATAATTATAAGAGTTCCATTTAAATTATTGGTTGAAAGCAATTAAAAACGATTACTTCATAAGAGGAAGAGAAGACTCCGAGCAGAATACTCAATAATGCACAGAGGACCCTGAACGGTTCATGCAAGGCATAGTAAGCTGAACAAAATTGAAGTAATAAAGATGTATAATTACGTGTTAGTCCCAAAAGAAGAGTCGATTACACCCGTTATTAACTTATGAATAATTAGTACACCAAGTATGGTTCTTAGGTTAATTAATCTACTGGAGTTTGGTGAATATATTTTAAATATATGACCATTTTTCCCCACAAAAACTAACTCATTCCTATAGCAGCTTAATAATTCAGTGATCCGATATCTCCATTTCGGATATATATATCTATGCTAAGTTTCATGACGATAGCTTTTTAACTGAGAGACTAGTTCGCAAAGAAACAGGCGAGCTGACAAACTCGCCTTTGATACTGATCGCGAAGATGTATAATATGGGGCCAGAGATATCTATTTCTATACTTTACATATTTTATGACAAATCTGTAATAGTTTATATATCAACAAGTTTCACTCTGAACATGTTTCTGAATGAGAACTCGTTCAGTTTAAAACAAAATTCGGCTTTTCTCAGAATTCTATTAAACTTTATCTATAACTTTTAATCAATTTGTGTTTATTTGCAGTTTTGCTGCCGTCAGTTAATTGTAGGAGGTAAGTGGTTCTTTATTATATACTCTAAATAAATTCAAAGTTTTTATTCATTCGGCATATCAACTATATTATGGGTAAAGCCCATGCGATTTTTGGATCTACTTAGTTCAAAGATCCGTCCACGAGACTGTCTTTATATTCGGCCTTTGTTCGGTCAATATTAGAATATGCCTCTAATATCTAGAGCCCATATGCAATTGTGCACGTCAATTGGCTTAAGCGGCCCCAAAAAACAATTTGTAAAATTTAATTTGCAATGCCTTAACTTTGCTCATCCCTTGTGGCCTGGCAGATCTAGGCGTTGTTTAGAAATTATGACTGTCCGCCCCTTTTTGCGATTTCATTAGCCTACTTTGTGGGAACTAATAGAAAATACAATATGATTTTTGTACGTACATTGATCAAACCTAAGCATTATTTTCTTTAAAACTAATGACTTTCATGTTTTCTCAAAGCCTCGTGTTTTTTTGTAACCAGATAACCTGAATTGGTTAATAACTAAATAAGTAACTCTTCAAAATGTAAACAGCATTGAGGATGCCGTAGATGTTGATGATAGGATGTCTATAACTTATAAAAGTGGAGCTACGATGGAACATGCTGCGCGAGAATTTTAGCAAAACGAGTCTATTGTGACAATTGGTCTGTGGGTTGGAAAGCTGAATGCATTCGTGGAACCGCAAAGTCAAATGGGTTCAATTGCATTGTGTGGGCGGGTGGTGATTGCAATTGTACGGGCTACCGGCCACGGGGCATGCCTCAATTGATGAGCAGATGTCCACATTAACGTGGCCGGCAATTTAAATTGCAATTGTAATTGCAAATTAATTAAATGTAGACATGAAATACCTTATTGTTATTCTCCCAATTTCCAACTGGCAATTCGTGTCACGGCAATTGTTTAGCTGAAACAGTTTTGCATTCGAAAAGGCATTGCAATTAAACGTAAATTACATAAATTGCTTATCAACGAGTCGCTTTGCATATGCCAAAGCCATAAAAACTAGTGCAATGTATACAAATAATTCAAAATTTTAGTCTATATTTAGCTCAACAAACCGCTACGAGCTAAAATTATTTTTAATATTTGCAGTTCCTACAGTAAATTGCAATTTAATTTTTGTGTCCGAATCAACACGTAAATGAACTCATTTTGCAACGTGTTTCTAATTCAAAGCTTTTTTGCTATCAATTATTGTGGTTCTATTATTATTTTTTATAAACAATTACCTTATCAACTGTGCTATTCGTTATAATCACTCTTGAGGTTGTCTACCTTTATCGCACATATACATAAGTGAATTATAAATGAAGTCCATTTATTGATTGATTTCCAGTTAATTGTCATATCTTTTTTCCATATGATTCAATACACCAAAGAAAGGCCAAATATTATTTAATGTAAGACAACAAAATCTTAGTTAAATGTATCTCATATTCAAGAGCATTTAAATTAACCAATAATTTGAAATTAAAAAAAAATTAAAAAAAATAAATAAGTAAGATTTTCGACTGCAATCAAAATACTATTTAAAACATAATAATATTTTTCTTAAGCATATTTTGAAAATTCTTAAATTCATTTAAGAACTAACTAGTATATGATATCTGAGTTAACTTAGTCCAAATATATTTAAAACCAGCGGGAATACCCTGACCTTGCCCCTTTATACATATTTATAAAATAAATTCTCTCAAACATCTTTGAAAGTGAGTTTGAAACCGATCGGACGGTAAACAAAAAACGTTTTCATACAACCTCAATTGGAGCGTAAAACGTCACCTACCATATATTTGACCCCCATTTCCACCAAGGAGGGATGAATTTTGCAAAAAGTGTGAAACACCACTTAAATGAATTTGAACAAGCACCTTTGAAAATGAGTTTGAGGCCGATCGGATGATAAACAAAAAAGTGTCATACAAACGTTTTTCCGCGATTTTTCCAGACATGCGGGTGGAATTTCCCGAAGTGGGAATTTAAAAAGGGAATTTACATATTTTTATACCGTGAACCCATTGAAAATAGGTAAAATGGGGCATAATGTTCTAGTGCAAAGATATGTAACAGGCAAAAAAAGAAGCAACTCCGACCCGATCTATATATTCTTAATCAGCATCAATAGCCGAGTCGATCTAGCCATGTCCGTCTGTCTGTCCGTCCGTCCATCCGTATGTATGAATGCGTCGTTCTCAAAACCTATTACCGCCAGAGACTTGAAATTTAAAACGTAGATCCTCCGAGTGTCCCCGCAGTTGTTTCTCGTAATCGATAACTAGCACTCTTTCAAATCAATCGCTAGAAAATCCATATCAAAATCTCGTTTTAAAGCAAATCTCTTGGAATAGTGTATACAGATCAGTTATCTATCAGTTAACAGCTATCATTTTTAGTGATAAAGCAAACGAGCACGTAGAGCGAGCTGCTTTTGGTGTTGGTAGAAGAAGGTGTTGGTACCTAGTCGGACACTCTCCACAGATAAACATTACAAATCCGGGTCTAAGACAATATTATATTCTCACATTATCTAGGGGTTCAAACCCCGAAGCTCCTCGTTCAATTGCCCGAATTTAGTCACAAAGATAACTCATTTAATTGAATATTCTAAAATGTATTTAATATTAATTATTTTTAAAATTCGCATTCAACAAAAAATCGGACTATGGAGGACATGCTTCGGCGAATAAGATAAAATTTGCCAAAAAAGTTACATACATTTCTTTTCTATCAACATGTTGTTGTAAACTATTTACAATTTAAAATAGCAATTATATGAGGCGTAATAGATATTTTGAAAATGTTTCAAAGTAATGAAATGATTATCTCATGTCAAACATATCAATGCCCGCCCTGGGTCACAATACCGTGACAGTTCATTCACAGTGGATACTTGGATATTTTTAAACACGGACGTACTGACAACAAACCAATTGTTCAATTGTTTTGTGTTTGGCGCGCCGGTTAACCAATAAAACCGGCCACGCTTTGCGATTCTGGATATAAAAAAAAAAACAAAAAGAATTTAATTAAATAGTTGTCTGTGTGTGTGTAGGTTTTTTATATATTTTGTTTCCCTTACTTTCAATTGTTGTGTCGCCAGATAAACGTGACAAAAAATGGTATGTATATATTTATAAATAGTATGTACTTCAGCAAGTGAATTGCTTAAACAACTTCACTGTTATCACGCACTAGAGGAACTGACCATGGAAACTGTTATCATTAGTTTTGCTTTTTATTTTTCTACACATCCGCTCTCATATGGCAGCATTACGTCTTTTTGGCGTTCTTATCGAGCGCTGTAACCCGTCACCATCTCATACTTAAGTTGTTTTCAGCTATCAACTTAGTAATTGGTTTATAAGCAGCAAAAAATAGAATAAATTCGTAGTGCGAAAAGTATCTAACGTCAATATAGGGTAAGAACCCAACAGCAAGGTAACATTTTATCGCCTGATAACAAATTTTTGTGCTACGTGATAACAAATTGTACTTTTTATACTGTAAAAACATTTGAAAGGGGCGAAAGCTGACAAAGTATATAAAGTATATATATTCTGGATCAGCATCAACAGTCGAGTCTATCCATCTGTCTGTGTCTTTGCAAAATAGTTTCTTAGTTTTAAAGCTATCGTCTTGAAACTTTGAAAAGAACCTCCTTTCTGTTGCAGACAGTATATATGTCGGAACCGGCCGGATCGGATCACTATATCATATATCTATAGGAACCATCAGTCGAAAAGTAGGTCCTCGTATGGCCAATGTTCTGTTTAACGAGCTTCACGATTCTCACATATCCACAAAAGGGAAAGGTCTAAAAGGGTATTACATCTTCGGCGTGCCTAAGTTATCCTTACTTTTTTTTTTTTTGCTTTATTGTCAGCAGAGATAAAATATACATGACCTTATCACTTGCATTGTTATCTAGTTAATGATTTGCGAGCATGTGTTTCAATTTGTTGCTGAAAATTGAATTTAGTTCAGAATTGCAAATGAACATTAGGCAAATGTTTTTATAATTTTCTATTTATATTTCATACAGCCAGCATTTCTAAAATGTAAAATATCCAATCAGAAAATTACATTAGTCATAAACATTTATATATTTACTTCAATAAACGTCGCCAATAGCTGAAAAGAGAAAGAAACATCATGCTGGTATTGTTGTTTCAAATGTAAATGTTGCGGAAAGGGTTGCGGAATTTCAGTTTGATTGTTTAAGAAAATAATCGATTGGCTTAGAAGTTGACGTACGAGGTTTGAAAGAACCGATACAAGTTTTTTATTTGCTTTGTTTACTAATTACGTTGCGTGAAATCAATAAAAAGGCAGCCCCAGGGAAATCAAAAATATAAAAAAATGTTGGCTTCATCAGTTGTAGCTTATTCAGGTGTGATAAAAGGTATTACACAATACGCTTAACTGATTCTTGAATACGATTAAGAAGACTGTAGCACTATTCGAATATTTGTAGCTGAAACATATAACTGAATTTTTTAACATAGTTTGTAAAACTCTACTTAATGTTCTCTTCATAGAAAAATACAACTTTTAATAGATTCTTAAGTAACTTGTATTTTTCGAATTACTTATTAATCTACTACTTATATAAAATAGTAAAAAATTAGATTGTGTTCAAAGGTTCATCAGGAATATATATCTCTTAAAACTTCTTTATCTAAGCAGCAGCAATTATGATTATAAGACGCATAAGACATTGCTATAGGTACTATTATTAATTCTTATAAGATAAGAGGTCTAGGCTCATACATTATCTGACAAGCGAATCCATAAATGTATTTAATGAACTCAAGAAATGAAGCTTATGATAATTCTTTCATAATTATAAGCGAGTCTGAAGTGCAAGAAAGATAAGCACAAGAAATCATGGATTTGCTGTGTTCATCACGTGGCTCAAGTGGCCACTTGGAGCCTAATGATCATTAGATCATGGACCAACTAAATTTCCCGCTCGAATGAAAGAACAATTGCGTGAATATAATTTATCCAGTTGACGCCCTGCACAATAGAACTTTGGCACTTGGCTCCAATGAATTATAAAACTGGCGCAAAATGATTGAAGGCGCTTATCAGTGCAGCAGCTGCTGCATCTGAGGCGAAGCAGCCAAAGCGATGTAATCTAAGTACATAGGATTATATGCATATATATGTATATATTTATATATATTTATATATATATGTACATATAAATAAAACAACAACACATGGGTTGTGCCGAGCGTGAAGTGTGTGCAGCGATCGCATTTAAGGAATCACTAGTAAATGAAAGAAGTGCGACGAGGCGGCGGCGGACAATTCACCCCTGGAGTGTAGAATGAGCGAGAGAGCGAGAGTCAAGCGCCGCGCGACAGATAGCAACGGAAATGGCAACTGCACGATGAGAGAGATATAGCGGGCGAGCGGGAGAGAGCAAGAAGCAACGCTGCCAAAGGGCAGCTGTCGCTGCAACGCTTTATAAATAACAACAAATATTGTGTTCAGCAAGTGACGAAGTGTCAATACTCTTTAAAACCAATTTGTAGAGAATTTTCAAATATTAAATAATTTTATTTATACTAATATTTATTTATACTAATAATTACATTACCACCCCAAAAGTAAGATGAAAAAATCTACTATTTATAATAGTATATAACTTGGAAGATTTAATAACTGTCCTCATGCATATAAAGGAATAAACGAAACTGTAAGATTGATAAGGTGTACGTATTTTAGGGAACAGCCATAAAAAGCAATAAGAATAAATATATAAAATTTAAGGTTATACTTTAATTAAACTTTGGTTCAACCTTTATCTAAAAAGTATACATTATCTTAAGTACTTTTGTACAATAATAATAATGAAAGTTTTTATGAACTGAACCAAGCTATTTAGGAAAGAGAATAATTTGTTCTATTCTTATATTATTTTCCATCTTGTCATTTGCATATTCATTAATTTCAAAGGCCCTTAAACAGCTGTGTTACTTTGAAAGTTTTAACTTTCTTTAAAAGTAATTATTATATTCCTTAACAAGTCCTTTAAAGTGTATCCAGCTTAAATATAGCAAGAACACAATAATTGAATTTTGTATGGGATGCATCGTCGCATATCTTTTTGTTTTTTTTTTTCTACTTGTGCTTGTTTTTTCATGTGCACCAATTGGATGTTATTATTATTTTTGGGGCTTATATATGTACATGCACACACATATTAACATTGTAGTTTTTTTTTTATACTCGGACTTAAGCGTGTCGTTTATATTTTATTGCATTCTCAAGACTTTATATTGTGTGAGAGCGTGTTTTTATTTGATTTTTTCGGCACTTGGATGCACTTTTTATGTTTTTTATGCTTTCCCATTGGATTTCGGTTTTGACATACTAAGCGTACTGCTGGCTGGGCCCAGTAAATTAACGCTGACCAAAATATTTAACTTTTCTTCGGCTTATTTTTGTTAATATTTTTTTAATGATTTTTTTTACTTATTTTTGTTGCTGTTTTTAGCTTTATTACAGCATTTTAGCACTCCACTTGGCTACTTACAATTGATTTTTAGCACACTTATTCGCATTATGTTGTTGTTGTTGTTGTTTTTGATAATTTTTTTTTTTATTGTGTACTTTTGTCCGTTCTTTGTTGTGACGCAGGACGCACCCAGGGGCCGAGCTGCTCTTTTGTCTAGATTTGCGCACTCACGTTTTTGCGACAATTTAATTGTTTGGTTTAACATTCATGCGATTTGTTTTAATTGTTGTATTTAATAGAGGCGCGACTAAACTAGGAATATAGTAACAACAATAATACTATTTAATTACAAAAATTATTTTTCCGACTATGCGAACCGAACGCGCGAGCGCACGAAGTGACAAGAAAACGGCAACTGCGGCAAACGCGCGAAATTTGTGACAACCGAGACCCACAAATCGAATAATAAGGGGAGAGTGCAAGAGCGAGAGAGAGCAAGTGAGGGAGCAGGAATTTTAGAACTCATATGTGCGCTGACCCTATGAGCACAACGAGCGACGCCGAGCGGCGTCGGGAGAGCGACGCATGCGTTGCCCCAATTTTACATATGAAAAGAGGGCGGCTGTTGGAAGAGACGCCGGAGAGAGTGAGAGATTACGTCAACTGCGCGAAAGCCGGCATGCGGCCGGCTGCTGAGCGTTTTTGATAATGCAGCCCAATTAACTTAATCTACCCATACAATATGAATGCATTTAATAAGAATTTATCAAGAGGGCAAAGAGAGACAGAGAGGGAGAGAGAGAGTGAGAGTGTGTCTGAGAGAGTATTGTATATTAGGTCTTACAGTTAGAGCTGTAGATTAGCTACCCCCAGCACAACCCAGGTGTGTATGACAGCTGTGACATGAGAGTTTCCCGAGAGCAAAGAGAGCGTTACTGTGAGCGAAAGAGTTCGTAAGAAAGCTAGGAAAAACAGCTGTTGTACAGGACCTTTTGTACTGAGGGCTTGTTTTGGGGGTATGTTGGCTTAAAATTTGTCTCTCTAGTCCACAAGATCCTTAAAATAAAATATAAAATAGCTATTCTATTACAAAAAGAAAACCTATTTGTTGTAGCACAATACTTAAGTGTCCTCTATCTAAATCGATTACGAGCTAGTTATTAAGTACTGTTTAAATTGGAAGAAGTAAAAAATTACTAAGGCTAAGCTATTGTCAGTTAGACGTATTTTCTAACATTTTAGTATAAGCAGAGTTGTCATACTTAGACACATCTGAAGAATATGAATGTCTTTCGCATGCGGGCTGGAAAGTTTCGCAGAGGTAATATACTTAGATATCAATATTATCAATTTTTTTATTTTCATTAATTAATAACTTTCGATAAACTTATAAAGATATGTAAAATCGATATTGATATTTTTAAGTTTTTACCTTTCTGGTGAGAGCAATTCCACTGAATCAATCAATCTGAATCAATTAAATGATTCTGTTCACCTAAGGCAGGTTATTGTATGAGCTTTGTCATATAACTTTCTGAAATTAAAGTAAATATAATTGTCAATTTGCGGCAACAAGAAATGTTCTCGCTCTTAGGTATTTCCAACAAATTACCATTTTCTTAGATTACATTTGAACACAACTTCTTGCGATAAGAATGCCAGTGAAGTATCTTACTATCTATGAGATAGGAACAGCTGAATTCTTGTAAGTCTCAATATCTAGCAAAGTTCACAACCTGCGTGCCATAGCCATAAGCTTTTGTATGTCACTGCGAAGCGATCGTCTTGGCTGCTATGAAATAGGAAATCTCTTAGAAGTTTCTCAAATTAATATTGATTAGTCGCGAACTTTATTTGCTACGTATATAAAGACGTTAAATTTGACATATTTTATTTAGCAATCAGTAAATTGTTAAAGGCACTTGCGTGTGTACGTTTTAGATACATACCTTATACATATATGTATGTATTTCTATTTGCTAATCTTATAAACATGTCTATATTACACTTTCAACAATAATAAACATGTATCGTACACATCTACACAGTGAATTAATTTATTTTTGATGACAATATACATATAGGTTTCGTATTATTTATTTCATCACGTATACAGATAGGCTCGCTAATATATGTATATGACAGGTATTTACATTATTCTTGTTGAATGGTACTAAGTAAAATCAAGAGTCACGCTGCAAGCGAAATAGTTTGCGTGTGAATTAATTTAAAATAACTTAAATAAACACACATATTGTATGGGCCAAAACAAATTGTTATTTCGTTTTTTCTTTTCTCGCTTTGTTTTGTCAATGAATCAAAACTTATAAAATGTTATACAAATTGTTAGATAGTAGGAAATATTTTTCAAAAATTAACTTTAAGCTGCAATCGATTGCAATCGGTGAAAACATAAGAATAAAATTGTTATTTTGTAGCTTGGTCAAGTTTAATCTTTGCTTGGGTTATAAAATTATATCAATCAAATTGAAATTATGTTATATTATATTATGATTTTCTTACTCTAGGTTACAAAACTATATTCAACTTAAGATTAATATAGCACAATATATTTGTACAAAGATTTTTATATATCTATTGATGTCCTTTTTATTAAGCAATTTTACATAGTTCTTTTGTCGCTTTTCTAACCTAAATGCTTGAGTCTTAGACTTAGATGTTGGCCTACAAAATTATATAGTATCTCCTTTTATGAATATTCAGTTGATTTGTTTTGGTTACACATGGATTCAGACTGTGGAAAATGTTTGCTTCTGGGCCTGCCATATGGGTTAATCATGCCCACGTATATCACTCGATTATCTCAATAGGAGAATATCACAAAATTCCTAGAGTACAAAACTGTGATCAAGTCCTACAGGAATGAGCAGCACAATATGAGCACCAGCACGGTTATGGGAAACAGTGCATAAATCTCGCTGCGCGGATGACATGTCGAGATTAGATTTGTAATATCATCCTCCTCGTGCTCAATGCCATCCCGTGTGGGCACCTCGACCACGACAATTTCATCGGAGAGGAAACCAATGTTGAAACTGCAATCGGTGCTGTTCAGACAGCCGCGCGATTCACTCAAGTTCGAGTACTGAAATGTTGGCTTATATATATCGAATATGGCGTGTATATCGTTGCGGACCAGATCGTTGTCACTGTAGAATATATAGTAGTAGTAGCCATCCTCGGTGATATTATGCTTCACCGTGTCGTGTTTGCCCTTCTCCAGAAAATGCGCATTCATGCACGCCGGCTTCGGTGGAAAGCCCTCCGCCAGCAATATGGCGCCATTGAAGCAGTCAAAGAGGCCAGTCTCAAAGCTCGATATGGAGTTCGATTCGTCGGTTTCCGTAAAGTTAACAGCATTGCCGCCGTGACTGTACTTCCGGTCGTAAACATTTTCACGCTTCTGCCTCTCCTTGCGCTTGTACAGCTGCTCGTAGACTTCTTGCTTGCGCAGCTCCTTCTCCTGCTCCTGTTCCTCCTGCTCCTGCTGCTGCTCCTGCTTCGCCGGCAGATCTGTGTGTCGCCTCTGTCGATTGGCTGGCAATACTGGCGTGTTGCTCTCATTGCCTTCCACTAACTCCATGGACTTGGGCGCCAGATGGAGCGTGCCCTTTTTGAGCTTCTTCCTCAGACGCTTGGCGGGCGACGGCGTTGTGCTTACATTGACCGTAGCCAGATCCTCGCTTAGATCTTCGCCGCCATGATTCTCATGCTCCTGCAGGCCATCGGCTGGCCCCTTCTCTTCGGTTATTTCCACCACATCCTCGAAGAATACCTTAACCTGCTCGTGACCCTGTGCGTAGTTGGCGCCCTGCTTGTTCTTATTGTGATCCGTCAAGCCGCACAGCTTCAGCTCGCGTTTGCCCTTGATCACCAGTATGCGAGCGCCATTGTATCGTGAGCAGAACTTGAGGGACACTCGCGCCCCGTTGAGCAAAAAGAAGCCCCAATATTCGAGGGTATCGTCCGGCAAAGTCATCGATTTCTTAAGTCTTATATGCTTGCGATTTGTGGATATTTCGGGCTTGTTGCGCAGCTGAAACGCATTGAAACTGCTGCTCATGCGCAGCGTGTGCCTCGAACAGAATATCGATGAGATGCCATCCCTGATCTCAATGATATCCGATTCCGCAACCGGATAGATAACATCCGCAAATATCGTCTTGCGCATATAGAGCGGCATTATGATCAAAATCGCTGGCAGTATCACAATCATAATGCAAAACACCAGCACGCGCTTGACGCCGTGCATTTTGCGGGTCTCTGAAACGAAACAGATAGATAAAAGATAAGTTTCAGATAAGCAGACAGTTTGTAGAACTGCGGAACTTGTATAAACTTGCTTAAATATATAACATTTTTTTGAGACTATGACTAGTCAAGATTTTCAATTTGTTTCATTCTAAACTTTACAGAACCGATAAAGTAGACAACTCTCACTTATTGGAATAATTAAATTACAAATATTTAATCCCACAATGGCTTACGAAAAAAAAATACATATACAAATGAAAAGGAGTAGACGAAGTATTAAGACTTTTATCGATTAACTCATGATTCACTCAAATGAGATCCAAAAAAAAACGAAAATACTTAAACAACTTAAATTGAATTTGAATAATATTTTGTTTCACATAAGAGCTCTCTCATTTACTGATAAATCTTAATATTTTCTTAATTCGTGTTTAATTAAAATGTGCTTCAAGTTTTAAGTTTCTTCAAATTAATAATTTCTCACGTTTTTCCCCACCTTCAAAATGATATTCCGTAATTTGTTGCATTTTGATCTGGTTTTATTTTTTCAAAAGGAAATCCTTTAAGCAATCTTTTAAAAATATTCTTTTTTAGCACTGCGCGTTGCGTGTTTCGCCAAGGCAGACTTTTTGAGAACTGATTTGATAGTGCGATTATCAAATTAGACTGCTGCCTCAGAGGGCGGTTCTCCATTAATTTTATCGCACGACTCGAGGCGTAGAAAGAGCGTAGAAGCTTTAAGAGGCTCGGAGGCGTGAGTGTTGCCTCCAAACAAATAGCTGAGTCTAGTTGGTCTATCAACAAGCCCCAACAATGGCATATTTTATTCAAATATGTGCCCAAGCTATTTGCAGGCTTCATGCGGAGCCACAAAACCAAGCGCTAAGTGACAGACTCTATTTAATTAGTGTTTAGTGTTCTACGCTTTTTTTCTGACGGTCCCCAATTTCTTGATCTTATTCGGTAAACTTTTGCTTAATTATTTGTCTATTCTTATTGATTTTTGATGAATTTTAAAGTTGGGTTTCATCTATGAAAAAATCGACAGCAAATAAATCTCAAAGATGTTATTTGAAGAATTCAGATATTGTTGTTATTTAAACAATTTGAATTATTATAAACATATTCTTTTTATGCCACAAAATGAAGACATATTGTTGTTATTTTAACTATTTTAATTTTTTATTATAAGTATGTAATTTTTATACCACAGTAAAGAAATTCCAAAGATGTAATTTGAGGTCTCCATTATTATTAGTTATTATTTTTAACTATAAATATTGATCTGGCCTTGAGCAGAGTTTCGAACCCATAGTCATATTTTTTTTTTTTTTTTTTTTTGTATATAGAAAATCAATTCTATTTGAAACTTAGTTTAGAATCGGCCAATCTACACAGTTACAAATCGTAAACAAACTCATCTTTTCTCTTTAAGCTTAGGCAACGAATTCATATGGAATTGGCGCCAGGGCGATGGGCTCTTCCAATTTCTTGACGAAATGTGACTTCTTAGACTGCTCGGGCTGACGTTTTAGGCTGACCCATTTACCCTTCTCCTTGGCATCCTTGAGCAGACGTTCGTTCTCCTTAACACGGCGCAGGAAATCCTCACGGCACTTGGAGTGATGCACATGCTCGATGCGCACGTTGATGCGCTTGGCTAGAACCTTGCCGCGCACACGTTTGTTTACAATGACACCAACGGCGTGTTGTGTAACATTGAAGATGCGGCCAGTTTTGCCATGGTATGCCTTGTAGGGCATACCCTTCTGCACAGCACCGTGTCCCTTGATGTCAACAATGTCGCCGTTCTTGAAGACGCGCATGTACGTGGACAGGGGAATGACACCATGCTTACGGAATGGGCGAGAGAACATGTCCCTGGTGCCGCGACGATAACCCTTTGAGTTGGTCATTTTGTTGGCTGTGGTTCCCTTTTACGTATAGACGTCCACGCGGTCGTGAAGTTGGGGAAAGAAAGCAAGAAAAAATTGTGCTGGACCAAAATATATTTTGAACTTCATTGAAAATAAACCATAAACGAATTCCCAGTTTTAGGTCTTAACTTATAATTTTAAAATATACTAGCGGGTATACCCCGGCCTTGACCGTATCTACAAGACTAAAATTTTACTATTATTTATCATCCATGATACGTCTCAAATCATTTTTCGTAAAGATCTTTAGAAATGAATTTGAACGCAAAACTTCACTCACTAAATCCTTGACCCCCATTTACACCGAGCAAGAGCGGATTTTCCGAAAAGTGTGAAACACTCCTCAATTGAATTTGAACAAAGATCTTTGAAAATGAGTTTGGGGCCTATCCGATCTAAAATCATATTTTATAATTTTATTCGAAAACAATTGCCATTGTCGATGTGATAAAGAGTTCATCTTTAAAAGTATTATAGTAATACCATTATATAACGAAAACACTTGATATTAAAGCCATATTTATATATACATATGATGTACGATATATTACTTAAATTCTTTAAAAAGGTTTCTTTGAATTTCTTATACAAAAAAATGTAAATTTATTATTAGACGCTTTAATGTAAATTATTTTTATTTGGATCTATCGTATATATAAATTTATAAATTTATTATTAGACGCTTTAATGTAAATTATTTTTATGTGGATCTTATCGTATCCACTTTAACAATTGTTTTTTTTCTGAGCTCAGATTTAGAGTCTTATTTTAGATCATTTCCTCTTGCATACTTTTGGGCTCGAACTGTTAATTAACTTAACTGTGCTCTAGCAAATTATTAAGCTTGTGTTAATTAACATTATATGATAATTAAAAATATATTTATAAACTGTTTATAGATTATAAATGAATACTCGACATATGCGATAAAGCACTGATATTTCGCACACTTCAAAAGATGAGAATTATTTATCATAAGAAAATATATGCAGGTGTTGGTAAAAACATAATGATTCTTATTCAATTCGACGACTCCATTTTAATCTATTTAGGCAACATTAGCTTGGCTGTCTATTATTTAGTTACTAACACTAACGTTGGTCATAAATTCGAAGTTTGTTGGGCAATCGACGGCCTTTAGAATTCATAATTACCGATCGCTCTCGAACGCCAAGTCTGATAGGGTATATTTTCCTATGTAGGTGCTATATGAAAATGCCAAGTTGTTATTATTTTGCGGCTTATCAATGTACTGGTGCTCACTAGCCATAAACCCCACGCGCTATCAGTTTCGTTTTCAAAATATATATTCTGCTTGAGCAAATCGGACTCGGGAAAAATGGAACGTTTAATTATACACATCACATATGTTTATGAGTCGCGTTGCCATCACGTTTTTGTCGATTATTTTATTATTTGGCTCATGTTCTTGGCTAATCGTATCTCATTTATTTGTGCTTTGTTGAAGTTGAAAGTGAAATAATAATAATGTATGTTCTTGACTCATATAACTAAAGTGTTAGCCATTTGTTAGCTGGCTGCTGACATCGATCAATGCTCTTAACAACAAAAATATTAATCTTTATAATTCAAAATTGATTAGAATTGTATAATTTCAGACAGTTGCTAATATGGCCGCTGTTAATTGTTTATAAATTGACAACAATCAGACAGCTGAAAAGCAACAAAGTTTACGTATATACCTAGACTTCTCTCAGACTTTTGCGTACAACCTATTTGAAGTACTTGATAACAACGGCCTCAGGGCTGAGCCATAATAAACCATATTGAATCAGAAACAGTTTGACGAAGAGAACAGTGGGGAATTAAGAGTATCATATAAAATGTCGTATTACTGATAAGTTCTAGTTTTCTGTACAAATTCAAGAAGAAGCACGACTTTTGATTCTATTCCATGTCGCCCCAAAACGTTGCGCAATACGGCTGCCTAGGTAGATCCTAGCTACATTCGGTGCATCTGGTACAGTGAAAACTCTCTTGGGTGGTCAGCGAACGTCATTTAGTTTCCGCTTAATGTCCATGGCCTCAGGTAATGTCATAGGTCGAGCATTTCCCTGGCAACTAAGCAAATTTGTCTTCGCTTTCGTTGTGGTCACGACAGCTTTTCAAATACCAAAATTCATACATTTTTTATTTTCCAGCCGGTTTACGGCGGATAAATTTTTGACATGTCATTGAAAATATTTAGCGTGTACAGGTTTTAGGCGAAGCATGCAAACAACTTAAAGAGTCAAGACCGGTTTTGCAGAACGCCAAAGAGTTCAGTTAAGAAGTTTGTTAATGAATATAACCAAGGATTATGATAGAACGTTTTTTTTTTTACTTTAAGTCAATAATAATCTATAATAATATCAGCCTGCAATCAAAAACTAAAAGTTTTGTAATTTAAAGGGAAATGTGTACAGCTGAACAAACTGAAGCTCATAAAAATGAATAGGGTTTCATTTTCGAAAGACATTTAATAGTTTCTATACCCATTGAAAATGTGTAAAAGGGTATGATGATTTTGTGTAAATGTTGATCTGTAACAGGCAAGCAAATGCATTTCCGAAATCGTAAAGAATATATGTTTTCAAAAAATTTGATTTTTATCATAACCGGAGAGTTTGAGGAAATTTAAACACTAAACCTGATACGTAGATTATATTAGTATATATAGATTAAACACATTGTACATTCCCCCTATTCCACTAAAAAACTTTTTTTTTATTTGCGTTTTGGTATATACACACTTTTGTGTGATATATTTAGTGTCAAAAAATTCCATTAAGATCGCACCATAAACCACGAAGTTACTTAAGATTGTGTTTCCCTAGCATAGTATGTGCTGCAAGAAGAAAGCTAGAATATGCTCGGCGCTGGCTTCAGGGCACCTGTTAGTCGGTCATTCCCGAACTTCTACATAATACATTTCGGAATATGGAATTTCATACTTAAGTTGGCGGGAATTGGGCCGCCTTTAGGCTCTCTTTTAATCCTAGATACTCGTAAACTTGAACTACCTGGGCTAATTCTTCTCTAATAAAATTTATATACATATGTATATACATATGTACTTAAGTACGCGTACTCATGTACGCGAATGTATGCGTATGTATTTGTATATATGCATAGGTATAGGTGCGCTGTATAGTATTTGTTCTTGTTCATGTCTAATTCTCATGTTTCTGTTGTTCTTGTCGTTCTATGTTCTTTTTGTTGTAAACTTACATGTTTATTTGGCTTTGCTTTTTAGCTTATTTACGTTTTGGCTTAACGACAACGTCAACGTCAACGTCGACGTCAGCAGCGCTGTCAGCTGCGTGATGAGTGCAAAATTCTTTGTATATTATTTGCGTGCAGTTTGTTTTGTTTACTGTTCTCTTGCTTTTGTCATATTGCCATATTCCCTACTTTGTATAGATTAATAGGATTCGGAAAACAAACTAAAAATTCCGTTATCTACACGTTCAGTGTTTTCGTCATTATCATTTGCTCATCATCGCGCATTATAATTATTATTATTATTATTATTTGGCGTCTCTTGGCTTTGTTTCATCTTTGTATGTTTATGATATTTTGACACACATTTTTATCAACACAAATGTTATCTCTCGAATACTTTTGTGGCACTCTCTGAAGCACTCTCTTTGGCGCGCTGCTCTCACTGCTTTAACAATTTCTGTTTGTGACTATTTTTATTTTTGTTTTATGTTTCTTTTTCGTTTGACGATGAACTGTTTTTATTTGCTCTTTATATATAGTCTTTATTTTTTTAATATTTTGATTATTTTTTTCTTTTACAATTCCTTAATTTTAATTAAAAACCTTTATGGAAATTACGAAATATTTGCCAAGTAACTCGCCGCACGCTCGCTTCCAACTGACAACTGACGACAGACTGACTGACTGCCAAAAAACCGCTACTCATTGCTGTTGCAATGGAAATTATTTTCGTCATCGTACAATATGAAAAACAACGAGATTAACCAAGCGCCATTGTAGGCACGCGCGCTCTCTACCTCTCTCTTGGCTCTCTTCTCGCTCACGTTTTCTCTCTTTTGGGACCATGGGGCTGGTTTGCAAGGAAAATCAAAACAGTTCTCAGAGAAAACGCCATTTGTTTTGATGTGAAGTTGGCTGCGATGCCGTCATTGGTTCGAAACTTGACTTATTTATACCCTGTACACAATATTATTGGGAAAAAGATATAATAACATTATTTACATCAAAAGCACAATATACATTTATAATTATATATTGTGCTTTTATCTATAGTTAAATTGTTGCCCATCAAGTCAAATTTAAGTTAAGCATTTTTACCAAAAAACAATAAATGTTATTTGTTATATATAGCTTAATATTTGTTAGTTATATTACCGCAAATAATAAACACAGCTTGTTTTTAAAAGAGTTTTATCTTTTTTAAAGACCAGAAGAAAGAAGATAGCCTGTATCTTGACATGCATATACTTTGTGTATATGCATGTCAGTATGAATGTGCAATTTTATTATTTTTAAAGAGGTTGAGTACGTGATAATATATTTATTGTCGTAGTTTACTTAATCTTTAACAACCCGACTTGATTTTTAATGGAAGTTTAAGAGCCCAATTTATAAAACTCCGGTGAACAGAAAAAAAGAAGAGTTAAAGGAAGTCAGTAAAAATCATAAGTTAAAGGCACTTTATTATAATCTAACCGCAAGTAAAATGCCAAAGTGTAAAGATTTCCCCATAAAAAGTCTTGTATTTTTACTTTATTTCACTAGGAATTAAGAAAAGAATATTTATTAAAATTAAAATAATTAATTGACGGAGTAAATAAAAGAAATTCGTGTGGATTTCTAGCAAATTAATTTTTCATCTCGCAGAATTGACCACTTTTTAAATATTAAGTCTTTAAATGGAATTAATATTTCCTTTTTTGGAAACTTGTCAACACTTACTATGCAAATCGGGCATCGAGTAGTAAAAATCCGTGTGATAATAATGCAATTGACCGGCACTTATATTCGTGGCCCGTTTCATTAGGGATTTGTTAGCCATTTTATAGAAGGATTTTGAATATCCTTAGGCAAGACTTTAAATAGACCAGCGGATTGATAAGTATCGACGGTCCGGCTCTCGCGAATTATCGCCGCAAACTGACGCTGGAATCTCTGGATGCGTAGAATGACTTTCAACTACTCTATCTGATTGCCCACTGTTGACGAGTCGTCCCAAGTCAAATAGACTGCGGGGCACTCTGTGAACTGGAAACTGAAAGCAAACTGGGCTGTCTGTCTGCCGTCCGGCTGGTGCGCTTTATCCGACTGAACAGAGAGCTGATAAACGGCCTAACAGCCCAGTAATTGTCATTTATTATATTAGTAAAATTTGTAAACAATCGCATTAAATATACAGAGTGCAAAAACAAACAATACACGAATAAAGTTATTGATAAGAGGTTGAAGCTGATTAACAGACGGTGGCATGCGGCTTACATGTGTCTACCAAGTCGCGCCACCCCACAATTGTAGGGTGTCTAGTTGTGGCCATTGCGTTAATTGGAAATTCAATATCGATCAAAATAAATAGCGACAAATGACAAAAAAAAGGGGCAGCTAATATTGGCAATACCTCCAAAGTGTATCGAAAGCTTTATTATAATTTCTTGCTTGGGATATTTATGTCGTTTGTCTTTCAATCAGTTTAGGTTTTGTTTAAGACCAATTTTAAGTCTCTTTTTTTTGCTAAATAATCTATAAGATGCGGTTTCTCCCTTGAGAAAGAATCTGGTATAGAGGCAACAAATTTAGCTTGGATACCTTTTATTTTACCTTTTATTTTAGCTCTTTCTACGAGCCAATATTCCTGATTAAATAATTATCTGCTTAATAATGTAGGGTTTATGTTTGAAAGAATGTTTCAAATATTAAACAATCAATCTTAAGTAGAATGAAAAATATTTCACTCACAACAGGCGGCTTATAGATAAGATTTCTATGCAGTAGAAGAAGCGCCAGCTTATGTTATCTTTATTTTAGTCTTATCGTATTAATGATATCAATCTAAGATTCATATTGCCATAGCTTTTTGCCTCACCTACAGTTTGTGAATCGTATCTGCATAAAATAGGTTTTCATTACATTTTTACTATGTGTTTTTACTACTCTGCAGCGAGCCAAGCTAGCTGAAATATGAATAAATTTGAAATTAATTTTTGGTATATATTAATTTTTAATTTAAATAATTTTTATTTTATATAACCATACTGAATTGTGACTTATGTAGTTAATAATGAACTATAAAATATTAATTTAATTTATATACTTATAAAATATATGCATTTCACAGCTACATTTCCTCACCAGGCTTGGGCCACTATAATAAGAAATCTCGCTGAAATGATCGGTGTTTTTCAGCCAAAAAGTATGCAAACTTACCCGCTAATGCTTTCCCAATTCTTAGCAATTTATAAAAATGAAGCTCTGGCATATCTCTTATAAACTATATGATATAGCACTTTAGAGGAAAGTTCTATATAATATGGTGACGCATTGGATGTTAGTTTATGTCTTTTATATATATAATACGTTTATGTGATGGAAGATGCCCGCTGCCAAGCATTAAAGAATTCAACATAATGCAACAGCATAGCAAGTTTGACTAGTAGAATATGTTCGCCACACATTCACTGAACCCATTAAAAAAGGGTAAAAAGGGTATAATGTATTTGCGCAAATGTATCTAACAGGCAGAAGGAAGCATATCTGACCCCATAAAGTATATATATCAGCATCAATAGCATGTCGATCTAGCATGTCGTACCCTTCTGTCTGTCCGTTCGTATGTCCGTATGTATAATCGCAAGGATCTCAGAACCTATAAGAGCTAGAGACTGAAATTTGGAATGTTGTTTCTCCTAGTGCCCGCGCAGTACGAGTTTGGTTCGGATAATCGATAACTTGTCCCGCTTTCCCGTGATCGATAAAAATCGATATCGAAATTCTGTTTTTTGAGCAAAACCCGTAAGTTATAAGAGCTAAAGCCACCAAACAAGACGTGTAGCTTCTAGAATAGTATATATACATCAAGTATCTTTCTTTTATAGCTATCGTCACCACCCCGCTAACAACACATATCTATATACCAAGTTACTAAACCTATTTACCCACCCATTAAATCCACAATTTTATTTAAATTAACTTGTTGATAATATACAAATATTCTATAGTACAATAAGATCAACTGTTGAAAATTTCATCGAGATCGGTTAAGAAACACAGATGTTATTAAAGAAAACGTGTGGTTAGATATATATTGGCAGCCCACGTGTCAGCGGCAGCTACCGCAAATTGCAAGAACATCTGTATACATGTACACACACACATTCATGCGCATATAGTCAATTGGTGGTGTGGCTGTTGAGTAGAGGCGGAGGCAAGTAGTGTTCGAGTCCTATTGAAGAAATTGTTTTTATTTTTTAATTTATTTTTTGAGTTGGTTTTGAGTTGGTAGAAGATGTTTCAGGGTATCCCCTAGTCGGGAACTCGGATGTGAAGATGCTCATACATCGTTCGAGATTCTTATCTATGTAACAGGAATTGCTCATGTACTGAAGCTCAAGTTCAGTACCCTCAACAGGTGTATTGTTTATGCCTTTATAGAGGGTATTAAAGTTTTCTCATGAGATGTACTATTCATGGAAGGAGGCATCTTCAACACCATATATATATATATAAATATATATATATATATATATATATATATATATATATATATATATATATATATATATATATATATGACACGACCGGATCAAACCACTATATTATAGAAAATATTAAACTTTTGTGTGAACTTTTTTCGAAATAATATATTCCGTACGTATTTATAAGTACGTACCCATTTAAACTGAAAAATGCTATGTTCTTCGAGATATCTTGACCAAACTCAGCACTCAGCGAGCTTCACAATTCTCCTCACTTATCTGCAAAACCATAAGTCATCATGTTGGTAGGGTATTTAATAATTAACATGCCGCAGATAGCGTTAAGTTTTGTTCTTCCTAAAAGTATAAAGTTGTAGTACAAGATCGACTTCTGTGGAAGTTGCCATGTGCTGGATGTTCTTCCTATCTGAACATAACTGCCAAAAACAAGTCCGTATATACCTGTAAAATATTCCTCGCGTTATCTTAAAATGAGCTTATCTTTCATTTCTCCGTAAACTTTTTTACTACCATATTGTTTTTTTTTTTTTAATTAAGAATTTGAAACAATTTGGAATCGTTTAAAAACCTATTTTTATTGCTTTTAATTTTGTGTAGCTCTTTTTTTTCGAACGCTCGTGACATTTTAATAAAACAAAAAGTATTTTTACAAGAACAGATAGCAAATTAAGTTGCTGTATTTAGTTTGGGAAATGTGTGACTTTCGAATCATGTAAACAACACGTTTAGTCCAAAGCGCCACGCACGAACTGTTAAGTTGTGTATATTATAAACAGTTAGTTCCCGGTTACAAAAGGTTTTACTTTTACACAACTTATTTTAATTATGTTTGGTGAACATTTCGAAAAATTTTTCTATTAGGGTTTTAAATTGAAGGAATCATTTTTTTCATTGGGTTCTGTAACGGGTATATTAATTAATGTCATACTAAGTAGCTTGTTTTTAAAGCGATAATAGATGAGATTGCCAGCACAATTTGATAATATAGTACTGATGTGATCAATCATTAGAACCTGTAAGTCTCAAATGAATGAAATAAGAATTTTATATTTATAAATATTGTCATGCTATTCGATATTTAAATTATACTTAAATTACAATTTGGAGATATTTTACGGTATTTCGATTCGAAATAAGCCCGCAACCGTTCATAAGTTTGTTTCGTGTGGGTAATTTATTTGAGATCTGTTATTACCAACATTGCCAATATATTAATATATAAGTTGAAATTTATTCATTTTTGTTAAATTTTATTTTTAAAGAACTCTTAAGTTATTGCACTTAAAACGAGAAAGAAGGGCTATATTCGGCACGCCGAAGATTTAATACCCTTGCAGACTCAACCTTTTCATAATGCTCATAGTGCTTTGCTCATATCTAAGAAGCACAGAGAAAATAGTTAATGCCGAGTTTGGTCAAGATATCCTGATAAACAAAAAAGTTTTTCATACATGGCAGCTATATGATATAGTATTCCGATGTAAATAAGATTTTGCAAAAATGAAAGGAGCATAGTAAAATCTCTAAATGCCGTGCTTGATCAAAATATCTTGAAAGACAACAAGTTTTACATACAACATTTTCGATCGTTCCTATGGCAGCTATACGATATAGTGGTCCTATCCAGCTCCAGTTCCGACATAAATACTGCGTGCAACAGAAAGGGACACAGGGACATCTGCAAAGTTTCATTAAGATAGCCTTAAAACTGAAAGACTAGTTCGCATAGAAACAGCTCGGCCCTTGATACTGATCAAGAATTCATATACTCTATGGGGTCGGAGATGTCTCCTTCGATGCGTTAGACATTTCACGACAAAATTATAATACCCTCTGTAGGGTATAAAGACACATACGAGCGCCTAGCATTTGTTGAGGTAGTATCATTATAAGCCCAATTTGAGTAATTGGTTTTGTCGAATAGTTAAGAAAACGTTACTCAGGTGCAGACTCTTATGTATGTACAGACATGTGGCACGCGTTAAAGGGAACCCATTGTTGTATGCTGATAAAGTCAAACCAATATGCCAGAATGTTAAAGACGACGACGGCTACTCCTCGAAATTCGCATTTAGTTGAGTTTGGTTCGCGTTTATTGGCACATCATGGGTGCTCGTCTTGCCACCGGGCACTTGCTCTACAAATGGTTCTTCTTTTGTCTAATCCTAATCATTATTTACATGCTATTTAAACCGTATAAAAATATCGAAATCGATCCAACAATGCGTAGTAAAATTAAACTGGACAGTGCAAATCCAACACCTAGTTTGGATAATAGTGTGCCCAAGATTGAGGTGCAAAAGTATTTTGTGCATACCTCACAGTGCATGATACCCTATATAAATCCACTTACGGCGGAGGCCTTAAAAATCTACACGCCGCGCAAGTTTATACCTTGCTCCAATGAAAGTGAACTAGTTTCGGCTCTCTACGATGTCAATCAAAAGCGTTATGTTCTGCATATTAATGAACCAGTGGCTCAGAAGCTGCTCAACTCGAGTGACCAGGAGTTCAATTGTTTCTATCGTGAAATACAGCATGGCAAAAAGGCGGAAACCTATGACATGTAAATTTATGCAGATGTAACCCCACAGTTTCGGTTCAAAGTATTCCCTTTGTGTTCGAACAGGCTCAAGCCAAGCAAGTATTTCTCCCAGGACTATGTGGTGCCACTTCATGTTGAGGGCTTGATGCTGCAGTGCGAGACCGCCGAGATACCGCCCGTCAAGCTGCAAAAAGATGCCTACATGTTCATACAATATCGGCCCAATGTGAATATTACTAAACCATCTAATGAGAAACGGCCGCGCAAACCAAGTGTTATAATGTATGGCATCGATACATTATCCCGAATTAATCTACGTCGCACCATGCCCTTGGTATATAAGTATCTAAAGGGACCCGGCTGGTACGAAATGCAGGGCTACAATAAGGTAGTATATTCAAATGTTCCTAGTCTAAAACTGTTGAACGGCTCAATTTACAGGTGGGCGACAATTCGTTTCCCAATATTTTTGCCATACTGAGTGGTTATTCGCCAGAGAAGGCCAAAGAGCATGTCTGCGATACGGACAAGAGTGGCTGCCTCGATGAGATTCCCATGATCTGGAAGTACTTTAGCAATGCCAGCTATTTGACTGCTTATGCGGAGGATGAGAGTTCCTCGAATACATTTAGTTACCTAAAGCCGGGCTTTACCAAAAAACCTACGGATTACTATTTTCGTCCATTTCTGCGCGCTCTCGAGTGCGAGGCGGATAATTATAATTGTCCTGGTTGCCGCATGACCTATTGCTATGGCCGCCGGTTGGCCAATAGTTATATCTATGATTACGGCAGACAGTTCATGCAGCGTTATGTGGAGGAGAGACCCATTTGGGGCATGTTCTGGACGAATCACTTCAGTCACGATGATTACTTTATGCCCTCGGCCATGCAGCATAAGGTTCTGGGTGATTTGATAAACTACGAAAAGGATGGATCCATGGAGCACACAATTATGATATTCTTTGCCGATCATGGTGTACGCTATGGCAGTATACTGAGTTTAGCCGAGGGTTATTTGGAGGAACGCCTGCCCATGATGTTTATCTATTTGCCTCCCTGGTTCCGACAACAGTATCCGCAGTTTACTGAAGCCCTGGCCTTGAACCAACATCGCCTGAGCTCCAATTTTGACCTGCACAACACCCTGAAGCATATCATCGAGATTGGCGGTACTCCGGATGGACCGGCTCTACCGAGATCCTACGATTGCCCAACCTGTCAATCTCTGTTCTATCCAATCGCTGAAAACCGCACCTGTCCAGAGGCGGGCATCGCGGAGCATTGGTGCACCTGCCATCCGTATCGAACTATCGATCAACTCGATTGGAGTAATCGAATTGCGCCACGCGTTATAGATCGCATGAACGAGTACTTTGTGCACAAGAATCTCAGCCATCTATGCAGCAATCTAACATTACATTATATACACCGAACGGAAATTAAAATGGGCGTAGATGTCAGTTGGGAGGATGATTTACCCGAACTCGAACTCGCCGTTTATCGCACCAAGTTTAAGGTGGTGCAGAACAGTGCCGATTTTCAGGCCACAGTTGTCTTTAACAATAAAACAGAGGCTGTAGACGTGAATGTGGAGAGTATCAGTCGTACGAATTCTTATAAGGAAGATTCTACTTGTATTAGTGATAAAATTGCCAAATTGTATTGTATATGCTTAAGTGATTTGAAGGCCTAGCCAGTTTTTATTATAATTATATTGATACATGTAGAGAACTAGCTTGCCCTAGTCAGTAACAGTTTTCTGCTTTAAAATTTAAACGGAATGTTCCCACCAAATTTCCATAAAAGTAGGGTGGACTTTTTCTAAAATTTAAAACACATCTCAAATAAATTTAAATAAAGATCTTTAAAAATTGAAATTAAAACGTAGCATACTGCCCTTTTCCGCCAATTTTCCACAGTTGAGGGTGGAATCCAATCCTTGGGATTGGACATCTCTAGCTTTCATTTTTGCCACCATTTGCATAAATTCATTACACAGATACCTTATTCAATAAAAGAACCTATTAGGCATTTACATATTTTTAGTTTCACTTTGTTGGCATGTCCCCGTAAACTGAATTTCACTGATAAGTGACAGAGTTTCAATGTCTCGATAAAACTAAACAAGTTTTTCTCTATTGTTGCTAGCTACTACTAACAAATTTTATCAAAAAACACGATTCTTTTAATACAAATCTCGAACAAGATACGCCCATAATGACGGAAATGTTATATTTCCGAGAATCTACAACGAAAATCATATTAAAAACAAATAAAATGATAATTCAAAGAAACTTGTTTAAAGCGAATGAGAACAAAGTGTCTCCAATAGAGCAACTTTTCTAACATTTAATTTGCCGAAGGTATGAGAAAATATTATTGATATATGCCTAATTTTATAGGCAGTCTTATCTGACTAAGGGACTGAGACTTATTAACAAAGTTTTTTATGTTTAATTAATTTAATAACCAAGGAATAGTATCAGCGCCTATTATCTATTCCACTCCTAAAGTGTTTCTTGTCATACAGACGACAAAAATTTAATTAAATTAAGAGCAACAATTTGTACTACCCAAATCAAGCATAACAAACTATACTCAGCAAATATATTTCTGAGTAAGTTTTAATTATCAGTGCTATGAGAATTATCTTACTCGTTTTATAAGGTAATTTGTCCAAAATCCGAGACAGTTTTATAATTATGTAAACATGAAGCGAAAATCTTTAATTTTGCCACCTTCATTTTGCTTCGGGATGGTTAAACCTAGCAATGATTCTGATGATGCTAACCTGATTGCTAATTTTTTCCAATCAACTTTGTCTTACCCTTATAATATTTTTACTTCTATTTCTATACTTGCTCTTATTATTTCCCATTCCTCCCTCCATTCTGCTACACAATCTTTAATATATTCTTACTTTCCTGGGCCTAACAATATTCCTAGTTGTCTACTCAAGGAGTGTAGTGCTTCCCTTCTTTATCCATTAATAAAGCTGTTTAATCTATCCCTTGAATCTTCTGTCTTTCCATCTTATTTCATTTCTCTTCACAAGAAAGGTGAAAAATCTGATATAAAAAATTACAGGGGCATTGCAAAACTGTCGGCTATCCCTATGTTATTATCAGACTGTACCATTTCTGTAAATCAGTTGCCTCCCATGTTCAACTTGGATTCCTAAAGAATCAGTCAACTACGACCAATCTGCTTGAATTTACTTCCTTAGTAAACGATGCTTTCCCTCCGTCTCTACTGTCCTCTCTCTCCCTTCGGGAAATCACTGACCATTTCCAGCTGTGAGTAGGGGCATAGCTTGATGGACAGGCTATAAATTGCCCCCACCGGGTCGGTGTTTACCCATCACTATCTCTTTATCCTATCTACTTAAGCTCTATATATAAAACTGTTTGTACTGACTGACCGAGTGACTGCCTGTCTGATAGACTGACTGACTGACTGATTGGTGATCAACGCACAGACCAAACCGTAAAAGCTAGGAAGCTGACATTTTCTTTGTAGTTACCTTATGTGAAGTTGCACGTTAAGAAGGGGTGTCGGGATATTCCACTCGCAAGTGTGGAAAAATCGCGAAAAACGTTTGTATGAAACTTTTTTGTTTACCATCCGATCGGCCTCAAACTCATTTTCAAACATTTTTTTTCAAATTGGTCAAGATATCTTGGATTAAAAGTAAAATAATTAATTGGCTGAGTTACTAAATAAAAAAAGTAGTCGATCTCTAGGAATTTAATTTTTCATCTCGCATAAATGAGCACTTTTCAAATATTAAGTCTTAAAATGGAATTAATATACCATTTTTGAAAACACTTACTATGCAAATCGGGCATCGAGTAGTAAAACAATGCAGTAATTGTCATTTATTATATTAGTAAAATTTGTAAACAATCGCATTAAAATTACAGAGTGCAAAAACAAACAATACACGTGTAAAGTTATTGATAAGAGGTTGAAGCTGGTTAACAGACGGAGGCATGCGGCTTACATGTGTCTACCAAGTCGCGCCACCCCACAATAGTAGGGTGTCTAGTTGGAAATTGGAAATTCAATATCGATCAAAATAAATAGGGACAAATGGCAAAAAAAAAAGGGGCAGCTAATATTGGCAATACCTTCAAAGTGTATCGAAAGCTTTATTATAATTTCTTGCTTGGGATATTTATGTCGTTTTTTACAGGCAATAAATTTTTCTTGGATAAATATATATACAAATATACATTTACCAATTATTTTAGCTGATTAGCTGAATTATTATATTCCTGATTAAATAATTAACTGCTTAATAATGTAGGGTTTATGTTTGAAAGAATGTTTCAAATATTAAACAATCAATCTTAAGTAGAATGAAAAATATTTCCCTCACAACAGGCGGCTTATAGATAATATTTCTTTGCAGTAGTAGAAGCGCCAGCTTATGTTATCTTTATTTTAGTCTTGCATTTTTACTATGTGTTTTTACTACTGTGTGTCAGCGAGTCAAGCTAGCTGAAATATGAATAAATTTGAAATTAATTTTTGGTATATATTAATTTTTAATTTAAATAATTTTTATTTTATATAACCATACTGAATTGTGACTTATGTAGTTGATAATGCACTATGTCGCCTGAAATAAAATATTTATTTAATCAATATACTTATAAAATATATACATTTCACAGCTACATTTCCTCACCAGGCTTGGGCCACTAATAATAAGAAATCTCGCTGAAATGATCGGTGTTTTTCAGCCAAAAAGTATGCAAACTTACCCGCTAATGCTTTCCCAATTCTTATCAATTTATAAAAATGAAGCTCTGGCATATAAATTCTTATAAACTATATGATATAGCACTGGCATATAAAAAATCCCTTATAAATTATATGACATAGAGCTTCAGAGGGAAAATCCTGTATAATATGGTGGCGCATTGGATGTTAGTTTATATCTTAAATATATAAAATACTTTTATGGGATCGAAGATGCCTGCTGCCAAACATTAAAGAATTGTTGCCAAATTGTAATGTAACAGCATGGCAAATTTGATTAGTAAAATACGTTCGCCAACATACAATTTATGGTATTTTATTTTATACCCTGAACCCATACCCACCTTGCGGTGGTAACCACCCTTCCAACTATAAGGGCTGCACCGAATATATAAAACGTGCGGGGGCCCCAAATCCCGCCAAAATGAAATATCTCCCACCGATTCAAGCGAACCAAAGCCGCAGCAACAAAGTTCATGGGTCTACACCTGTTGACTTCCCCCGTACAGCATCCACTGAACAAGTAGAAGGGCTTTCATACGCCGTGGCCACCAGAAGAGGACTAATTGCATTCAGCGAATAGAACAACGCCCCCAGTTCTAGCCAGCGAGAGGGGCCAGCACAAGCTAGGCTACATAGACTGCTGAGGGAACAGCAACAGCAGAGGCGGACTGCGCAACAACAGCAACAGCAAACATCTGGAAACGGGAAAGGACCGAGCTATCGAGAGGATGACAGAAATGCAACAGCAGGTTTTGGGTAAGCAACAGCAAATCCTTGCCCTTTTAACCACGTTGCTATCCAAATGAACACACTACTGAAGGTGCTAATCTGGAATGCCAATAGCATTTTATCGGAGTAATTCTGCTGTCAGAAACTAGAAGCAGCGGTCCTGTTGAACATTGCTAATCGTGTTTACCAATATTCGACTGTGACAGACTCCACTGATGCTGGCAACGTGGGTTACAGCCATAACTCAGGATATTCACTTTGGGGAGCAACAAAAAATCTGAAGCGCCAACCCTGTAGAACCGTTCCCCTTCTTCGCCACAATGGTAAATACTGCCATACAGACGAAAAGCAAGCTGACACCTCCGCCAGCCACCTGGAGGAACGGTTTTCACCATTCGATTCGGCCTCCCCAGAAGAGCTCGGTAAGACTACACGAGCGTTGGAGACTCCGCTTCAGATGTCACCACCTACCTATCCCATCCACGAGGAGGAGGTAATCAACGTCGTCAAAGTCCTTGGATGATGGAATATGCCACACCGCCCTGAAGGCCCTGCCAATGCGCGCGCTCCTTTTTATAACATTGATCTTCAACGCCAAATTAAGGACGCAACACTTCCCTGCGCAGTGGAACTTAGCGAGGATCCATATGATCCATAAGTCGGGCAAGCCGGTAAATTGCCCCCTTTCCTGTTTTTGAGCAAATCCCGTAAGTTATAAAAGCCAAAGCCACCAAACTTGACATGTAGCTTCTAGAATACTATATATACATATAGTATCTTTCTTTTATAGCTATCGCCACAACCCCGCTAACAACACATATCTATAAACCAAGTTACTAAACCAATTTGTATTGCCCACTTATTAAAGCCACAATTTTATTTCAATTAACTTGTTGATAATATACAAATATTCTATAGTACAATAAGATCTACTGTTGAAAATTTCATCAAGATCGGTTAAGAAACACAGATGTTATTAAAAATAGGTCAACGGCAGCTACCGCAAATTGCAAGAATATCTGTATATATGTACACACACACATTCATGCGCATACAGCCAATTGGTGGTATGGTTGTTGAGTAGAGGCGGAGGCAAGTAGTGTCCGAGTCCTATTGAAGACATTTTTTTTTATTACTTTGAAAGCAAACGAGCTTGTAGCGCGAGCTGCGTTTTGAGTTGGTAGAAGAGGTTTCAGGGTATCCCCTAGTCGGGAACTCGGATGTGAAGATGCTCTTACATCGTTCGAGATTCTTATCTATGTAACAGCAATTGCTCATGTACTGAAGCTCAAGTTCAGTACCCTCAACAGGTGTATTGTTTATGCCTTTATAGAGGGTATTAAAGTTTTCTCATGAGATGTACTATTCATATATATATATATATATATATATATATATATATATAAAAGCAATATATATATATATAGATATGTGACACGACCGGATCAAACCACTATATTATGGAGAAATATTAAACTTTTGTGTGAACTTTTTTCGAAATAAAATATGCCGTACGTATTCATAAGCACGTACCTATTTATAACGAAAAATAGTATGTTCTTCGAGATATCTTGGCCAAACTTAGCACTCAGCGAGCTACACACTTCTCCTCACATATCAGCAAAACCATAAGTCATCATGTTGCTAGGGTATTTAATAGTTTACATGCCGCAGATAGTGTTTAGTTATGTCCTTCCTAAAAGTATAAAGTTGTAGTACAAGATCGACTTCTGCGGAAGTTGCCATGTGCTGGATGTTCTTCCTATCTAAACATATACCTGTAAAATATTCCTCGCGTTATCTTAAAATGTGCTTATCTATCTACACTACCATTTTTTAATTTCTTTTTTAATTACAAATTTGAAACAATTTGGAATCGTTTAAAAACCACGCTCGTGACATTATAATAAAAGATAAGGTATTTTTACAAGAACAGATTGCAAATTAAGTTGCTGTATTTAGTTTGGGGAATGTGTGACTTTCGAATCATGTAAAGAACACGTTAAGTCCAAAGCGCCTCGCATAAACAGTTAAGTTGTGTATATTATAAACAGTTAGTTCCCGGTTACAAAAGGTTTTACTATTACACAATTTTTAAAAATTGTAATTATGTTTGGTGAACATTTCGAAAAAATTTTCTATTAGGCTTTTAAATTGAAGGAATCATTTTTTTTCATTGGGTTCTGTAACGGGTATATTAATTAATGTCATACTAAGTAGCTTGTTTTTAAAGAGATAATAGATAAGCTCGCCAGCACAATTTAATAATATAGTACTGATGTGATCAAAGCATTAGAACCTGTTAGACTCTAATGAATAAAATAAAAATAAAAATTTGTAAATATTTTCATACTATTCGATATTGAAATAATACTTAACATAAATCACACTTAGAAGACATTTTACGGTATTTTGATTCGAAAGCCATAACCGTTCATGAGTTTGTTTCGTGTGGGGAATTTATTTGAGTTCTGTTATTGCCAACATTGCCAATATAAATATATAATTTAAAATGTATACTTTTTTGTTAAATTTTATTTTTAAACAACTCTTAAGTTATTTTACTTAAAAAAGTCAGATGCGAGCGCCTAGCAATTGTTGAGGTAGTATCAATATAAGCCCAATTTGAGTAATTGGTCTTGTCGAATAGTTAAGATAACGTTACTCAGGTGCAGACTCTTATGTATGTACAGCATGTGGCACGCGTTAAAAGGAACCCATTGTTGTATGCTGATAAAGTCAAACCAATATGCCAGAATGTTAAAGACGGCGACGGCTACTCCTCAAAATTGGCATTTAGTTGAGTTTGGTTCGCGTTTATTGGCACATCATGGGTGCTCGTCTTGCCACCGGGCACTTGCTCTACAAATGGTTCTTCTTTTGTCTAATCCTAATCATTATTTACATGCTATTTATACCGTATAAAAATATTAAAGTCGATCCAACAATGCGTAGTAAAATTAAACTGGACGGTGCAAATCTAACACCTAGTTTGGATAATAGTGTGCCCAAGATTGAGGTGCAAAAGTATTTTGTGCATACCTCACAGTGCATGATACCCTATATAAATCCACTTACGGCGGAGGCCTTAAAAATCTACACGCCGCGCAAGTTTATACCTTGCTCCAATGAAAGTGAACTAGTTTCGGCTCTCTACGATGTCAATCAAAAGCGTTATGTTCTGCATATTAATGAACCAGTGGCTCAGAAGCTGCTCAACTCGAGTGACCAGGAGTTCAATTGTTTCTATCGTGAAATACAGCATGGCAAAAAGGCGGAAACCTATGACATGTAAATTTATGCAGATGTAACCCCACAGTTTCGGTTCAAAGTATTCCCTTTGTGTTCGAACAGGCTCAAGCCAAGCAAGTATTTCTCCCAGGACTATGTGGTGCCACTTCATGTTGAGGGCTTGATGCTGCAGTGCGAGACCGCCCGTCAAGCTGCAAAAAGATGCCTACATGTTCATACAATATCGGCCCAATGTGAATATTACTAAACCATCTAATGAGAAACGGCCGCGCAAACCAAGTGTTATAATGTATGGCATCGATACATTATCCCGAATTAATCTACGTCGCACCATGCCCTTGGTATATAAGTATCTAAAGGGACCCGGCTGGTACGAAATGCAGGGCTACAATAAGGTAGTATATTCAAATGTTCCTAGTCTCAAACTGTTGAACGGCTCAATTTACAGGTGGGCGACAATTCGTTTCCCAATATATTTGCCATACTGAGTGGTTATTCGCCAGAGAAGGCCAAAGAGCATCTCTGCGATACGGACAAGAGTGGCTGCCTCGATGAGATTCCCATGATCTGGAAGTACTTTAGCAATGCCAGCTATTTGACTGCTTATGCGGAAGATGAAAGTTCCTTGAATACATTAACTTACCTAAAGCCGGGCTTTACCAAAAAACCCACGGACTACTATTTTCGTCCATTTCTGCGCGCTCTCGAGTGCGAGGCGGATAATTATAAGTGTCCTGATTGCCACATGACCTATTGCTATGGCCGCCGGTTGGCCAATAGTTATATCTATGATTACGGCAGACAGTTCATGCAGCGTTATGTGGAGGAGAGACCCATTTGGGGCATGTTCTGGACGAATCACTTCAGTCACGATGATGCCTTTATGCCCTCGGCCATGCAGCATAAGGTTTTGGGTGATTTGATAAACTACGAAAAGGATGGATCCATGGAGCACACAATTATGATATTCTTTGCCGATCATGGTGTACGCTATGGCAGTATACTGAGTTTAGCCGAGGGTTATTTGGAGGAACGCCTGCCCATGATGTTTATCTATTTGCCTCCCTGGTTCCGACAACAGTATCCGCAGTTTACTGAAGCCCTGGCCTTGAACCAACATCGCCTGAGCTCCAATTTTGACCTGCACAACACCCTGAAGCATATCATCGAGATTGGCGGTACTCCGGATGGACCGGCTCTACCGAGATCCTACGATTGCCCAACCTGTCAATCTCTGTTCTATCCAATCGCTAAAACCGCACCTGTCCAGAGGCGGGCATCGCGGAGCATTGGTGCACCTGCCATCCGTATCGAACTATCGATCAACTCGATTGGAGTAATCGAATTGCGCCACGCGTTATAGATCGCATGAACGAGTACTTTGTGCACAAGAATCTCAGCCATCTATGCAGCAATCTAACATTACATTATATACACCGAACGGAAATTAAAATGGGCGTATATGTCCGTTGGGAGGATGATTTACCCGAACTCGAACTCGCCGTTTATCGCACCAAGTTTAAGGTGATACAGAACGGCGCTGATTTTCAAGCCACAGTTGTCTTTAACAATAAAACAGAGGCTGTAGACGTGAATGTGGAGAGTATCAGTCGTACGAATTCTTATAAGGATGATTCTACTTGTATTAGTGATAAAATTGCCAAATTGTATTGTATATGCTTAAGTGATTTGAAGGCCTAGCCAGTTTTTATTATAATTATATGGATGGATATTTGCTAAAAATTAAAACACATCTCAAATTTTAATTTAAATAAAGATCTATAAAAATTAAAATTAAAACGTAGAATACTGCCCTTTTCCGCCAATTTCCCACAGTGTTTGGGTTGAATCGAGCAAAGCCCCGTTTACGGTCCTTGGGATTGGACATCTCTAGCTTTCATTTTTGCCACCATTTGCATAAATTCATTACACAGATACCTTATTCAATATAAGAACTTAATAGGCATTTACATATTTTTAGTTTCACTTTGTTGGCATGTCCCAGTAAACTGAATATCACTGATAAGTGACTGAGTTTCAATGTCAAAAATCTCGATAAAACTAAACAAGTTTTTCTCTATTGTTGCTAGCTACTACTAACAAATTTTATCAAAAAACACGATTCTTTTGATACAAATCTCGAACAAGATACGCCCATAATGGCGGAAATGTTATATTTCCGAGAATCTACAACGAAAATCATATAAAAACAAGTAAGAGGTTCTAGTCGGGAGCACCCGATTAGGGGATACCCTAAACCATCTTAACAAAGATAAGTTTAAAAAAAAAAAGTTCCCTTGGCAGGGTTCGAACTTGCAACTAACCGCACTTCTTGCCGCCGCCTCTACCCAACAGCCACACCAGCTAAAAAAATAAAATTTCCTCTGTAGGGTTGGAACTCGCAACAGACTGCACTTCTTTCCGCCACCTCTACTTAACAGCCACACCAAATATTGAGTCTTAATGAGAAAAACAAATTAAAATAGCAGCAGAGAAAAAAATACAATCGCAATTGCACTGCTGTTTATAGAATTCAAAGCAGACGCGTATTAATGTGTTTGTGTATAAATTCTTAGAATGCGCTAGCTGCTGCCAACACGTGCGCCCATAATTTTTGTGTTTCTTAACCGATCTTAATGCAGTTTTGGACAGTACATCTTATTGTGCCATACAATATTTGGGTATTCTCAAAAAGTCAATTGCATACAAATTGTGTCTTAAATTGATGGGCAGCACAAATTGGTTTATTTACTTGATTTATAGCTTTGTGGTGGTAGAGGTGGGAGATAGCTATAAAATGAAAGATACTTGATATAAATATACTATTCTAGATGCTACATGTGATATTTGGAGACTTTTGCTCTTATTATTTACCAAAATTGCTAAAAAAAACATGATTTCGATATCGATTTTTTTCGATTCCTTGAAAACGGGGCAAGTTATCGAATATAGGAAACAAACTCGATATGCGCGGGCACTAGGAGGACCTACAGCTAAAATTTCAGGTCTCTAGCTCTTATAGGCTCTGAGATCCTCGCTTTCATACATACGGACGGACGGACGGGTGGACGGACGGACAGACAGACGGACATGGCTAGATCGACTCGACTATTGATACTGATCAAGAATGTATATACTTTATGGGTTCGGAGATGCTTCCTTCTGCCTGTTACATACATTTGCACAAATACATTATACCCACTTTAAACCAATTTTCAATGAGTTCAGGGTATAAAAATAAAATGAAAAATGAAATGCAAAGAAACTTGTTTAAAGCGAATGAGAACAAAGTGTCTCCAATAGAGCAACTTTTCTTACTAAGGGACTGAGACTTATAAACCAAGTTTGATTTTTGTTATTATACCCTTGCAGAGGGTATTGTAATTTTGTCGTGAATGTGTAACGCATAGAAGGAGACATCTCCGACCCCATAAAGTATATATATTCTTGATCAGTATCAACAGCCGAGTTGATATAGCCATGTCCGTCTGTCCGTCTGTCTGTTTTTATGCGAACTAGTCTCTCAATTTTAAAGCTATCTTTATGAAACTTTGCAGAAGTCCCTCTTTCTGTTGCACGCAGTTCATATGTCAAATCCAGCTGGATCGGACCACTATATCATATAGCTGCCATAGGAACGATCGGTCGAAAAGTAGGTTCTTGTATGAAAAACATTTTTGTTTATTAAGTTATCTTTACTAAACTTGGTATTTATTAGTTTTACTACGTTCCCAATATATATGCAAAATCCTATTAATATCGGACAACTATATCATATAGCTGCCATAGGAACGATCGGTCGAAAATTAAATTTTGTATGGAAAATTTTTATGTTTTTCAAGATATCTTGACCAAACTCGGTACTTATTAGTTTTACTAAGCTCCCCATATATATGCAAAATTCGATTCAGATCGGGCAACTATATCATATAGCTGCCATAGGAACGATCGGTCGAAAATTAAGTTTTTGTATGGAAAATTTTTATGTGTTTCAAGATATCTTGACCAAACTCGGTATTTATTAGTTTTACTACGCTCCCCATATATATGCAAAATCCTATTAAGATCGGACAACTATATCATATAGCTGCCATAGGAACGATCGGTCGAAAATTATGCTGTTGTATGGAATTTTTTTTGTTTTTCAAGATATCTTGACCAAACTCGGCATTTATTAGTTTTACTATGCTCCCTCCACTTATGCAAAATCTTATTCACATCGGGCTACTATATCATATAGCTGCCATAGGAACGATCGGTCGAAAATTAAGTTGTTGTACGGAAACCTGTTTTGTTTTTCATGATATCTTAACCATACTCGGCATTATCTATTTTCCCTGGGCTTCTTAGATACGGGCAAAGCACTATAAGCATTTTGAAAAGGTTGGGTCTGCAAGGGTATTTAATCTTCGGTGTGCCGAAGATAGCCCTTCTTTCTCGTTTTTATTTAATTTAATAACCAAGGAATAGTATCAGCGCGTTATCTTACCTATTCCACTCAAAGGGGGTTTCTTGTAATACAGACAGCAAAAATTTAATTTAATTAAGCGCAACAAATTATATTACTCAATTCTAGCATAAAAAACTGTATGGCAAATATATTTCTAAGTAAGATATAATTCTCAGTGCTATGAGACTTATCTTATTCTCTGCAAAAGGCAATTTGCCAGAATCCGAGACAAGTTTATAATTTTGTAAACTTGAAGCGCAAATTTTTTTTTAATTTTTCCATCTTTATTTTGTCTCGGGATGGTTAAAGCTACCCGTCTTACCCTTATAATATTTCTACCTCTATTTCTATACTTGCTCCTATTATTTCCCATTCCTCCCTCCATTCTGCTACAAAATCTTTAATATATTCTTACTTTCCTGGGCCTAACAATATTCCTAGTTGTCTACTCAAGGAGTGTAGTGCTTCCCTTTTTTATTCATTAATAAAGCTTTTTAATTTATCCCTTGAATCTTCTGTTTTTCCATATCTTTGGAAAGAATCTTATATCATTCCTCTTCACAAGAAAGGTGAAAAATATGATATAAAAAATTACAGGGGCATTGCAAAACTGTCGGCTACCCCTAAGTTATTATCAGACTGCAGCATTTCTGTAAATCTATTTTTTCCCCTGTTCAACATGGATTCCTAAAGAACTGGTCAACTACGAACTGCTTGAATTTACTTCCTTGGTAAACGATGCTTTCCTTTCTAAAATGCAAGCTGATGTCATTTACACTGCCTTTAGTAAGCGGTTTGGCTCTGTGCACCATAATAATTTACTCCTTAAACTTGACCGCGTAGGTTTCCATCCGTCCCTTTTGCTTTGTATCTCTTCGCATTTGAAAGGTTTGACCCAAAGAGTCATACTAAGGTTGACTTCCTCGAAACAGATTCACGTTACTTCTGGTGTACTTCAAGGTAGTCATCTTGGACCTTTATTCTTTAGTCTTTTTATTTACGATCTCCCCTCTGTTATATCATATGCCGACGTACTTATGTAAGCGGACGATGTGAATTTATTCTTTTATACACTGATCCGCTACATCACTCTCGTCTACAAGATGATTTAAGTGCTATGCAATTTTTGTGTTCGGCCAATCAATCCAAAGGCCAAAGCATCTAAATTGTTCAAAGTGTATGTTTCTGACCTTCAATCGTGCTTCACCTTATCTTGTCAGTTATACAATCGACACTACTCCATTGCAACGTATACTAACAGTTAAGGACGGAGGGCTTCTGCTTGATTTTAAGCTCTGCTTCAATCTTTATATAGCTACCATCGTTAATGAGGAAAAAAGTTGTACTTGTTGGAGTTTAACAATCCTTTCATAATCAAACTCATCCACATTTCTTTTGTTTGCCTTACTCTTGAATACTGCTCTTGCATCTGGTCTCCGCAGTATAATAATAGCCAGGATCGTATTGACTCAGTTCAGAAGCAATTTCTGCTACCCAGGAGGCAGGCTTCTTCTTCTTGACCTTTCATAGTTAACCAACCGTAGGACAATCCTCGATGTTGTCTTCCTACATAAGTTGATTGTTGGCGAAATAGATTATTCTTTTCTGTTAGAGCATCTTTAATTATCTGCTCCTTATTCCTACCTACGTGCACTACAGATTACGCTATGCACAATCCTTGCCGTGTACTATGCAAAAATCACAATCGGGAGCTATGAGTAGGGGCATAGTTTGTTGGACAGGCTATAAACTGGTGATTTCGCATCAATATCTCTTTATCCTATCTACTTAATCTCTATATATAAAACTGTTTGTCCTGACTGATAGACTGAGCGATTGGTGACACACAGACCAAACCGAAAGAGCGAGAAAGCTGAAATTTTCTCTATAGTTGTATTATGGGACGAAGGTGCACGTTAAGACGGGGTTTCGGGAAATTCCACTCGCATGTGTGGAAAAATCGCGCAAAACGTTTTTATACAACTTTTTTGTTTACCATCCGATCGGCCTCAAACCCATTTTAAAACATCTTTGTTCAAATTGGTCAAGAAATCTTGAAAAACAAAAAAGTTGTTATACTGGCCCGATGTAAATAAGATTTTGCATTGATGTAAGAAGCGTAGTGGAACTTATAATTGCCGAGTTTGGGCAAAATATCTTAATAAACAAAAAAGTTTTTCAAACATAAACCTACTTTTCGACTGATCGTACCTATGGCAGCTATATGATATAGTGGTATAGTGGCTTCGGCTGTTGATACTGATCAATAATTTGGGGTCGGAGATGACTCCTTCTATGCGTTATACATTTTGAGACAATATCATAATAATATCTGCAAGGATACCCATGATAATATACTAAGCTACATATATACTAGCTAATAAGACTAAGCTACAAACACACAAAACATGTCAAATCGCTTAATTAATTGTTAATTTAAATTTATTTTAATGTTAGCTATTTTTTATTTTAATAAATTAAAGGTAGCATTTTTTATTTTAGTAAATATTTAAAAAAAAAATAAAAAAGCCGCAGACCTCGAGCCAGATAATTATTATTATAATTATTTAAACAATGTAAAGATCGCCAAAATCAACATTAAATAATTTACTTTATTGATGAACATTATGTAGAAGGGCGACAAACGCAATATTTTGCGGCTAAGGGATCTTTTACACAACTGTCATGAGACTCTAAGCGTTTTATGTGTTCCTCTGGCATTTCCATGACATTAGCTTGAATGTTACTTAATACCACTCCACGAAATTTGCCTCTTGGTTGAGTAGTGAACTGAATCCGATACCTTTCCAGTTCATCGGGTGGCGGCACCTGAAGTCCAATAAAATCAAAGTTTATCTTGCTTTCGACTCTTAGCACACTTTTTAGCTCTAAATTATAGCACTGCATGGTGTAATTATTGCTAAATATAAATTGGTTTATGCGGTAAACAATTACCTTTGCCAATATCTTAATTAATTCGGTAATTGGTTCTTGGCTATACGGCTCACAGCTGCACCAGTGATCTGGTACCGAGGCATCCTTACAACGGCGTTTGTCGGGAATGACGTCAAGTAACGACTGACACTCCTGGCATATTTTGTCAAAGCACAAGGACGGGCGTACCTGCAGGAGCAGCTTCTTAATGGTTATATGCAAGTCTACGGTGGAGCTCAACCGACGCCGATTCACGTCAAGTGCATGCGCGATCTTTGGATACTGCTTTCGATACCAGGGAGGTAAATAAATGTGCAGCATAGGCAATCGCTCTTCCAAAAAGCTTGATGACAGCTCCATCAGGGGTCCCTTGTGTTGTCCATGCAGGCTGAAAAGAATGACAACTGCTCTTTCGAATAAGCCATGCTCCTTGAACTGCTCAAGGTAACTCACAAAATCCTTATCCACATTTGCCGCTCCACTAAAATCGTCATAGCTAAAACTTTTCGTCCAGAAGAGCCCAAAGAAGGGCTTTGGCGTCTCGTGTACAAAACGCTGAACCAGCTGAAGACAATAGTCAAAAACGTACCGGAAACTCTGTTTACGGCCCAAACAGTAGTCGTATTTAAGGCGTTTGACCTTTGTCATGATCTTCTCGAATGCTTTCAATATAGGATTTAGATAATAATCCACCGGTCTTCGAGTGAAAGTAAAGGTGGGAATGTCCTCGGCATAGGCTGTCTGATAACCAGCATTATGATAATGATTCCAGAGGTAAGTGAGTGCGTCCAGACAGCCACGCTGCCTTATATCGCAATAATGTTGCCACTGTTGCGGCGAGCAGCCAGTCAATAGAACTAGCATATTGGTTAAGGAACCATCACTAATAGTGTTATAGCCAAGCATCTCATACCAGCCCAGCTGACGCACAAACTGTGCTGTGAGTGGCATTGTCCTCTGGAAGTTCATCTGCGACATGGAATCAATGCCCAGCATTATAACACTAGGATAGGTCCGACTGCGTTCTTCATCGCTCTTGTCGTTGCAATTGACTGGATACTGGACAAATGAAAATGCGTCCCGATGAAGGACTCGTGATCTGTTGCGCAACTCAAAACATTCCACTACAATACCTTGAACGTGACGCGGTACGATCCAATCCCGACCGGAAAAAATTGATCCCTTTTTCCTAAAAGTGAAATGGTCAGAATAAGTATTGAAATGAAAGACTTCTAGCTGGTGATGTAACAACCTTTAATTGGGACAATTTAATACGCACCAGGTAAGGGAATCATCTGGATCTCGAAGTACCTCATGACAAGCACAGCCAAAGTCGGAAATGTTTGGAAACAGCTGAACGAACAGAGACTTATTGAATTGTAAGATATATTGCCTCTCCTTCAGATCATATCGAACGGTAAATAAATCGGGCTGATCTGCACATTCCTTAAATTTGGGGGGCTCAAAAATGCCCATGACGTCTTCGGAAAATGGATTAGGTCGTGGTATTTTGCATTTGTGATCAAAAACATTGAAATCCATGATTGAGGACGCTTTAAAAGCTGCTTTGCTTGTCGTAAATTCTCCATTGAATGTGCGTAACGGTTTGGGCAGTGCGGTTTTATTAACGATACTTGTATGTTCCACTATATCATTTGTATGCCGGTTGACAAATATAAAGATGCATAGCAGTAAAAGGATGGCAAGTAGAACCTTTCCATTATTGCTACCCAGGCAACGATACATTGTCGTCGTTAGAAGTGTTAATGTTTGCTGTTTTAAGGATTTGATAGAAAGCCTACTGAGTAATTTATTAAGCGGGTAATTTAAATTACTTAGGCAAAATTATTGTGAATTACGGAAAAATTTTCGAACCGAGTTGCTGACAATTGTCAACACTGACAATTTGTGCACCATGATCGCTGATAAGTATAACAATGGACTTATCAAACAGCTTTTCCATCTAAGCTTCAGGCGGCATAGTAAAACTCGTGAGTAAATGTGCAGCTCCAAAAGAAAAGAAAAAGACTAGGGAAAATGCATCCCGTTGCACATCCTTTGAATCGTTTTGTGCATCGGGACATTGAACAATAATTCCATCGATGACAAGTGAAAATATTCTGAAAAGGTTTGGACACTTTAAAAAAGAACTCGGAATATAAGTTATGCGATAATTGGCTTACACGCTACGGATTACCTCACGATAGTTACACTCTAAACGGTCGCCGAAAGGATTCAGTTCGAGCATCACCTGTTCAAGTAGCATCTCAGGTGAAAGAGTTCCGAATCATGCGTGCAAACCTTCAGCATGACTGGTTTATAGAAAACCATTACCTCACGCGAAGTAACGAGAGGGTTTACCTTCAACATTTTTTAAAAGATGGTCAGGTTCTATCGGAGATGCCTTCTGCAGAGTTTTCGTCGCAATGAGGCATGGTGTACTAAGGGCTGAGTTCGACGGAAAATGCTTGACCTGGTCATATTCCAAGGTGTTTGTGGTGTTGTGATATATCAATGTTAATATAAATATAATAGCATTACGAGGAGTAACATAAAATGTTTGCTTGTAAAAGTTCTTAGTCTTGGTATTATCATAGCTACCTTAAAGTGTTTCCCATTCTATTTTTAGTTGAGTATTGATAAAAGTAATGCTGAGACTAACTTACATATGGAATGTTATACTTTTGCAACATTAAGAAAACCAAAACTTTATAAGGCTAAATGCCTTTAGAACTTTAAACGTTTTACCCTAATTGGAATATTTGATTTTGTTATTCCTTAACTATTTGGAATATTGCATTAAATATTACAAAGCTGAAAGCCTAAGGAGAATCAATCCAACGGAATTGACCTGCATAGAGTAGAGCCTATTTTCCAAAACCATATCCAAGCTTTAATGAATAAAATAATATTTGCTTACAGTTAAATAGAAGGCTTTCAATTTAATCTCATTCATACAAAATTCTTAAGCTACAACAATGTTTCGCCTAGTGAAAAATAATGGTAAACTTATACTTGTAGTCCTAGTACTTTTAGTTATTTTCATATTTGTAAATCGTGATGCGAACGTTGTTGTAATTGAGGAAAGTACACAACCCACTCTAAATCGTTTATTTAATGTGCAGTCACCGATTAGCAATAAGCCCGATAAAATTTCTTCGTCAAAACAAAATTTCTGGGTCTTAGACCATAAATGTAAAATTCCAAGACTTGATCCATTTTCCGAGGACGTCATGAACATTTTTAGGCCCCCCAAATTTAAGCAATGTACAGATCAGCCCGATTTATTTGCCGTTCGATATGATCAGAAGGAGAAGCAATATATCTTACAATTCAATGAGTCTCTGTTCGTTCAGCTGTTTCCAAATATTTTCGACTATGGCTGTGTTTTTCATGAGATAATTCAAGGACCAGATGATTCCCTTACCTGGTGCGTATTAAATTGTCCCAATTAAAGGATGTTGCAGCACCAGCTGGAAGTCTTTTTCATTTCAAAACTTAAGCTGACCATTTCACTTTTAGGAAAAAGAGATCAATTTTTTCCGGTGGGGATTGGATCGTACCTCGTTACGTTCAAGGTATTGTAGTGGAATGTTTTGAGATGCGCAACAGATCACGAGTCCTTCATTGGGACGCATTTTCATTTGTCCAGTATCCAGTCAATTGCAACGAGAAGAGCGATGAAGAACGCAGTCGGACCTATCCTAGTGTTATAATGCTGGGCATTGATTCCATGTCGCAGATGAACTTTCAGAGAACAATGCCGCTCACAGCTCAGTTTGTGCGTCAGCTGGGCTGGTATGAGATGCTTGGCTATAACAAAGTCGGCGATAATTTGCTCCACAATTTCATAATTTTATTAACGGGTCGATCACCGCAACAGTGGCTGTCATTTTGCAATATAAAGAAGCCGGGCTGCCTGGACGCAATCACTTTCCTCTGGGATCATTTTCGCAATTCCGGTTATTTGACAGCATTTGCCGAGGACATTCCCACCTTTACTTTCACTCGAAGACCGGTGGATTATTATCTAAATCCTATATTGAAAGCATTCGAGAAGATCATGACAAAGGTCAAACGCCTTAAATACGACTACTGTTTGGGCCGTAAACAGAGTTTCCGGTACGTTTTTGACTATTGTCTTCAGCTGGTTCAGCGTTTTGTACACGAGACGCCAAAGCCCTTCTTTGGGCTCTTCTGGACGAAAAGTTTTAGCTATGACGATTTTAGTGGAGCGGCAAATGTGGATAAGGATTTTGTGAGTTACCTTGAGCAGTTCAAGGAGCATGGCTTATTCGAAAGAGCAGTTGTCATTCTGTTCAGCCTGCATGGACAACACAAGGGACCCCTGATGGAGCTGTCATCAAGCTTTTTGGAAGAGCGATTGCCTTTTCTACACATTTATTTACCTCCCTGGTATCGAAAGCAGTATCCAAAAATCGCGCATGCACTTGACGTGAATCGTCGTCGGCTGAGCTCCACCGGAGACTTGCACCTAACCATTAAGGAACTGCTCCTGCAGGTGCATCCTGGCATTTCCTATCAGTTACAATGCCCAACATGTAAGTCATTATTTGAGGTTCTGCCCGCCAATCGCAGTTGCTACGATGCCGACATTCCCAGTCATTGCTGCAGCTGCGAGCCGCATACCAGAGTGCCAAAGAGCGTTTCGGTGGAAGAAATGGCCAAGTTAGTTGTATATCGCATTAGGCAATATCTGAAGGTGAATAATTATGAAGGGCAGTGTTACAACTTGGAGTTTAGGAATTTATTAAGAGCTGATCGCAAGCAGTTCTTAGATGTCAATGGGAACGAGGTGGAGCCATATAATGGAGTTTATTCGTATCGCTTGAGGTTTACAACACGACCAAAAGGTGCGTTTCGTGCAACAGTTTTAACCAATCTGAAAGGTAATGTCGTGAAAGTGCGCGAGGAACTGATCGATCGATTGAATTTCGATCGAAATGACTCTTATTGCGTGAATACACCCATAGCCAAGCAGTTTTGCATTTGCAGACCATCGACCTAAATATTTATCATTTAAGAAAAGAGATGAAGTAAGACAAAAGGAAACACAGATTATTCTTAAATCATCAACGGATTTGCAAAATGAGAAATAGTGCAACTGAAAATTAAATTAGTTAAGAACAAAAATTAAATCGAATCGTATTTGAATATGTCCAAAGCTGGCCTTTAACCTATAAATGCAAATTAAAATACTTTCGAAACAAATAAAATAAGGCAACAACAAGTTGAACTTATAAGTTTATTGTATTTTATTCAAAGGAATTAAAGCCTTAAATTAAGAAAAACATCCTTTAATGTACGTGTTTAACATTTTACTAATACGTTAAATTGGTTTTTATATTGTGCTTACGTGATTTCATTGCTATAAAGTAGGCCTTCGCCTTTGTTCCACAAATTCGAGAAATTCATAACTACAACAATGTTTCGTCGCCTAGCCTTCAAAAATGGAAAACTTGCTCTTGTCGCTCTTTTACTTATTTTCATTTTTATATTTGTTAATCGTGATCCGAATGGTGGAGATGAGAGAAGAACACAAACCACGACAGTACATTCAACCCGATTCAATGTGAAATCCACGACGCGCAAACAGGCTAATAAACCTGCTACCCCAATCAAAGAATTCTGTGTCTTCGATCACAAATGCAAAATACCACGAATTGATCCATTTTCCCAAGACGCTATGACCTATTTTAAGACACCCAAATTTAAGGAATGTACGAATCAGCCAGACCTATTAACCGTTCGATTCGATCGGCAGAAGAGACAATATGTCGTACACGTTAACGTACTTGTATCCATGAAACTATTACCGAATTTGTCCGACTTTAGCTGTGCCTACTCTGAGATAATGCGCGGACCGAATGATTCTCTAACCTGGTGTGTTTATCAATTGATTCACAACACGTTTCGCGACTGTTTGAACATTAATCAGTTGTTGTAGTTAAAGGGCTTTATTAATCTTTATGTAACTGTTTCACTTTTAGGAATGTTGGGCCCTATTATTTTGACCAAGATTGGGTCGTACCTCGTCGCATTCAAGGTATTATAGTGGAGTGTTATGAGTTCCGCAACAAATCGCGAATTATACAACGCAACGCATTTTCCTTTATCCAGCATCAATCCGATCGAGACGAGAAGATCGACGAAGAACGCACTCGGAACCATCCTAGCGTTATAATGCTGGGCATTGACTCCATGTCGCAGATGAATTTCCAGAGGGCAATGCCACTCACAGCCCAGTTTGTACGTCAGCTGGGCTGGTATGAGATGCTTGGCTATAACAAGATTGGCGATAATACATTACCCAATATGATGGCTCTGTTGACGGGTCTTACAACGCGTCAGTGGCGATCCAAATGCGATTTGGAAAAGCCAGGCTGTTTCGACTCATTTACCTACCTCTGGAATAATTTTCGGAATGCTGGCTATCTGACTGCCTATGCCGAGGACACGCCCAGCATTGATACTTTTCACTATATTTTGCCAGGATTCATTCGACAACCTGTGGATTATTATCTACGCCCTTTTCTAATGGTTATCCAGCAGCTATTAGTTACGGTAAAGCACTATGGCTACGACTATTGTCTGGGCCGCAGGCAAAGTTTCCGGTACGTGTTCGACTATTGTCTGCAGCTGGTTCAGCGTTTTGTCGACGAGACGCCGAAGCCAGTCTTTGGGGTATTTTGGTCAAATAGTTTTAGTCATGATGATTTTAGAGGCGCGGCAAGCGTGGACAAGGATTTTGTGCGGTACCTTGAGCTGTTCAAGAAGCATCGTTTGTTCGAAAAAGCAGTTGTCATATTGTTTAGTGATCATGGCCAACGCCAGGGAGCCCTGATGGAGCTAACATCAAGCTTTTTGGAAGAGCGATTGCCTATGCTGCACATTTATTTACCTCCCTGGTATCGAAAGCAGTATCCAGAGGTCGCGCATGCTCTTGACGTGAATCGTCGTCGTTTGAGCTCCACCGTAGATTTGCATTTGACCGTAAAGAACTTTGTCCAGCAGGCGGATCCTGGCTTATTGTTGGAATCACCTTGCTTAAAATGTCAATCGCTACTTCAAATCTTGCCCGTCAACCGCAGTTGCGAGGACGCGTCCATACCCGAGCACTGGTGCACCTGTGACTCGTATCTACAAGTGCCTTGCAGCGATTTACTGAAATACTGGGCCCGGAAAGTTGTCAATCTTATAAACATGTATCTGAGTACGAATAATTATGACAAAAAGTGTCATCGTTTGAAGCTCTCGAGATTACAAAGAGCTGAGCGCATGCAGCACTTTGATGAAAATGGGAATGATGTGATGCCGTCTAGCAGACTTCAGACATATCGCATCAAGTTCACCACCCAGCCAAATGGGGGCTTGTTTCGTGCAACGTTTTTGACCGACTGGGAAGGTAAAGTGCAAGTACGCAATGAATTCATAACACGTTTGAATTCTTATCGGAATGAGTCATTTTGCATTTCTGATCGCATTGCCAAGATGTTTTGCGCTTGTTTAAAAGCACGTCTAAAGACTTTATATGATGTGATTAATATCAACGATAATGGGACTCCAATGGATCTCTAAAATAAAATTTGCAAATAAAACTACCACAACAGTTGTGCGCATACTTGTTTTCAGAAGGGAACTGTAGACTCATGTTCTAGCAGAGTAAACCTCATAAGCTGGAAATCAATTTGTTTCTCGTAAAACATATCTTCCAAGTGGAAGCTATATAAAATTTTGCTATACGATCGTTCCTATGTAACTAATCAAAGTTATGTAGTGATTTTTTCCTTCCGACTTCGAAATAACGAGCCACGATAGTTTTAAAATATAGGGACTATTCCGTTGAATGGCCATGCATATATCGACTCGGCTGTTAAAACTGTTCCAGAAAATATGATTTATATATAAATAAGTATATAGTCCACGCATTTAAACGGGCTCAATACAAAAAGCTTTCTGTTGATTTCCGAGTTATTCTAGTTATTCTCGAATCAATGCAATACTTTCTCAATATTTATCTAACTAAAGCTTAAGTAATCATCTTTTACTTAAGTTAACGACCTTTGATAATTAGCTGTAAAATTTCAGAAGAATATCAGACTTTCGCACTCTCAATCTTGAACTGTGACTTTCTGAAGGCGGGTAGATTATTTTTTAAGTTTTAATACACGTCTCTAAAAATTTTGCATTGCATATGTATATATATTTAAAAATGAATTTGAAGCCGGTAGAAAGCAAACCTTTTTATAAATTTTCCACATTCGAAAGACTTTAAAGAAAGCTAACCAAGTCCAAATCGTTTCATATGAACAAAGAACTCTATGCATTTATAATTAAAACATGGGTCAACTAGAGCTCGACTAGTCTCAGCAATATTTCAAATATTACTCAACAACACCGGCTGAAATCAAAAACATTATAAAATTAGTTTTAGGGGAATACCAAGACGTAAAACGATGATATTAATACGCAAATACCTAATCATATTCTTTGGAGTTTTATTAATATTTATTTGGCTGAGTCATAGAAGCAAAAAGGATGATTTAGAAAACAGTTTCGAGTATTTTCCACCCGTATCAAAGGAGACGACTTTGGGCTGGGTAAAGGCAGACTTTATTGCAAGAGAAAAGCAATTGCGCGAACTGGTCCAAAGAGGCAGAATAGCAGCTCGAATTACCGCAGATCAGCAGGAAACGAAAACGGAATCACCAGATGACAATGTAGCTGACGATGTAATCGACAATTTTAAATTCGAGAATAATCCAAGCCAAGAGACGAAGCCATCACGTTATTTTGTAAACAGTACGAAATGCAAGATACCCTATGCCGATCCCTTCTCGCGGGAGGCAATGGCGGTATATAATCCTACTAAACTGAAGGTCTGCACGAATACGTCGGATCTCTTTTCTGTGAACTACGACCGCAACACGGATCAGTTCAATCTGCATGTAAATAGGGAGGTTTTGAGGAAACTGAATCTCCGTGTAGCCAGTTATAAGTGCAACTATCGTGAGGTAACCCGGAGCGTCAAGGAAAACCCCGAGCGAAACAGCCAGTAAGCCAGTTGAATCTTTAACTTGTCAGCATCAATTCTACAGTTGGGCAATTCATTCATCCATTTAGGGTACATCGGCCTGTCTACTTTGATCAGCAATGCACGCTGCCGCAACACGTACGCGGAATAATTGCCGAGTGTCATGATGCAAACAATGCTTCAAGGATCCTGCAACGGGATGCATTCGCCTTGGTGCATGCAAACAAGAAAAGCGCACGAATAGAAAGTCATCCGCTGGAACGTCAGCCCAGCGTTATAATCCTCGGATTGGACAGCATGTCGCGCATGAACTTTCAGCGGATAATGCCGGAGACGGCGAAATTCGTAAGGCAAGAAGGCTGGTTCGAAATGGAGGGCTATAACAAGATGGAGGACAGCACTTTACTCAACTTGATGCCTGTGCTGATGGGTCAGAAGTGGAAACAATTCTATAATTGTGATATACAGAGTGAAGGCTGTTTCGACCAGTTGCCTTTTATTTGGAAGGATTACAAAAGCGCTGGCTATGCAACAGCTCTAGGGGAAGATACCATTGATGAAGGTTTATTTGTAGCAGGTTTTCCCGGTTTCGCTCAGGAACCAGTCGACTATTACCTACGCCCATTTCTAATAGGCATTAGTCGCTCTATGAACATATATCAAAGGTTTGGGTATCAATACTGCATTGGCCGTCGACTGAGCATCTCGTATGTGAACGACTTTTGTCTACAGTTTACTTCACGCTTTGCGAAGGAAGTGGACCAGCCAATGTTTGGCTTTTTCTGGAGCTGTACATTTACTCATGACTTTCACTTTGCCGCCTCAAGCTTAGATGCAAAATTCGTGGATTACTTGTATCAATTGAGGCACCACGAGCTGTTTGACAAGTCCATCGTTATACTTATGAGTGATCATGGTGCACAATTTGGCGAGCTTTTGGAATTGCCGGATAATTTTCTGGAAGAGCGTTTACCCATGTTGCACATATACTTGCCACCCTGGTTCCGCAACACATATCCCAACTATGCTGAGGCTTTGCATAAGAATCGCAATCGCTTGAGCTCGAACTTTGATCTGCATAATACGCTGAAGCACATTCTCCGACTTAACGCCACGACTCAAGCGGATCTACCTCCTCTGGCCAGTTGTCCCACTAGCCAGTCACTGCTTCATCCACTCCCAGAGGAGCGCAGCTGTCAGGATGCTTGCATCGGAGAACATTGGTGCACTTGCAACGAGTTCGTAAGGCAACCCCTGACCGGGGATATATATTTACTTGGAAAGCTTATTGTGTATCATATCAATCGCTGGATGCTGGTACATCAGTACAATCACTTCTGTCAGCGTATTTTGCTTCAGGATATGGAATATGCGCAAAGGAAGGTGCTGTACGAGGAGAATGGCAAAGAGACGATGTATGGATCAATTGTCACGTATCGGTTGCGTTTCCGCACCTATCCTGAATCCGCCAAATTTCAGACCACTGTGCGTTATCATCGCGAACTGAAGACCATAGAAGGTTTTAATGTACCGGATATAAGTCGAGTGAATTATAACCGGAAACAGGCAGAGTGCATTGACGATAAAATTGCAAAAAAGTTCTGCTTTTGCTATCCCAAAACAAAATTAAATGGTTTTATGGACAATTGGAAAAATACGAAACTAACGACTTTAGCGACATAGTAAATTCTTTGATTGGTTTATTAAATTTCTATGTGTACTTTGTGGCAAAATAAAAAATTATATTCAGAATATTCCATACATATTCCATACGTGTTCAGACAACTGGCCTTTTTCTGCACTGATTATTCGATAACTTCCCCGATGTTATCGACATTGACCAACACGTTTTTGTGTCATTTAACTGTGATGATGACAGCGACAAAACTGCCACAATTTTCATTAATTGCAGTGCGGATCTCTTAACAACTAATCTAATTCATTAATAAGTGACAAAATGAAAATTGTTAAATCGCGAAAATTCTCATTCAAAAATAATAAGAAAAGGAACGGTAAAAATAGAACTTTTTCGGTTTTGTCCCGCTCACAGGCCAAAGGTTCTTCAGATGTAGAAAAAGAGACTCAGGACTCCAACATAAAAATAAAGGTTACCGTTAAGCTTACCAACGATTTGGGCCAAGAAATAGGTTCCGGTATATCATTCATTACCAAGCCGAAGGCACAGAAGCGTACGCGAGCAACTCAAACAAAATATAAGCTCTCAGCAGTCAAGAAGCAAAAACTTGAAACTGACGACGATATAAAGCAACGCCCACAAATTCAAAAGAAACCAAGAACCCCCAACACAATAAAAACTTCTAACCATATGGTTAAACAAGGCAAGTCCGTGTACAAAAATTTGCAAATGGATACGGTCAAAGAGCAGACTGATGCTATAGTACAAACTGAGGCTCAGCGTGTACTACAGGTCCAGCCGGATGCGTATAAATCCTATTGTCAGAGTTCAGGTTTTCGATTGGCTTCTCTATTCGAAGCAATCAAGCAGGGAAAGCCATTATCATACCCAAATCTTACAAACACTTCAAACCAGATGGCTAAAATCGGACAGACCCAGTGCAAAAATGTGCCCATGGATACGGTCGACGAGCAGCCTGAGGCCATAGTACAAACTGAAGATCAGCGTGAACTACAGGTCCAGCCTGATGCCTATAAATCCAATTGTCAGAGTTCAGGTTTTCGATTGGCTTCTCTATTCGAAGCTAACAATCGGGGAAAGCCAATATCATTCCAAAATCTTCCGAAAACTTCAACCCAAATGGCTAAAATAGGCAAGTCTCAATGTAAAAATATGCAAACTAAAGCTCAGCGTGAACTACAGGTCCAACAGATTTCGTATAAAACTTACTGCCAGAATTCAGGCCTTCGATTGCCTGCTCCGTTCGAAGCAACAAAGCAGGAAACTCCTATTTCATATTCAACAATTTTAAAGGGACCAATACAAAAAGTTGATATTTACGACGTTATCAGACAATGGAAGGATGTAAAGCCAGAGACGCTGAAAATTCTAAAAACTCCAATGAAGATGGCTAAAAGGGGCAATTCCAAGTGCAAAATTGTGCAAAGTTTGCAGCCTGATCCCCAAATACACACTGATGCTCAATCTGAACTACACGTCCAGCAGGATTCGTATAAATCTTACTTGTCGAATTCTAGCAGTCCATTAGCTCCTCTATTTGAACCTAAAAAGCAGAACGTGGGCGCATTAAAGCCACGATTGATGTTTGATTCCAAAAATAATGTTAAAATAACATCGAAGTATAAAACAACAATGGAAATGATGAGGGGGCAGAATCGTATCAAGACTGAGCCGAAGCTTCGTGTTCCAATCTCAAATCGCCTAATGTTAAAATACAAAGACCAATACGAGACTAATAAGATGTTCAATGAAGCTAAACCATTTCAGCCCATACTATATCGCAAGGGTCCAGAGATTTTCCTAGCTGATAGCGCTACTTGGCGTTGTTCGGTGCTCTAAATAAATTATAAAATAAATTATTATAAATAAAAGCAATGCAATGAACTTCAAATAAAACAAAAATTTGTATCAAAACAATTTTGAAAACGGAAATACATAGGTTAATGTATAAGATACTGCATATAAACAGAAAAACTATAAATACAAAATGAGTACAATTATTTGCAACTTAAATTCTTAAGAATTTAAATAATTTATTTTCCCACTAATATATTACTTTTATATCGATTTTTGATTCTTTGATTGTCAAAGAAACAAGTCATGATCTTGTCAAGCCATGATATTAAATATGAAATGCATAAAACATATAGTCTACGTATTTTGCAGAGATTTAAAAATCCACATTTGGTCATTCCTTTTATTATTCCTTTTATTTATTCTTTTAAAGTGTTCTTTTAAACATAGTTATCAATTAGTTTGTTTTTCTTTCACTCTAAGCTGTTTGCTATTTGTAATGCTACCTTCAATTGTATTGAAACCTTCAGTGAAGGCACTTAGAGTTATTAGGGTGTATGTCACTGTGTTTATCTACTAAACTTATTCAATTTTGAATGCAATGAATATAAATTGGCCTCAATTCTTTTTAGCCATTATTAAATACTATATCAAAAACCGCCAGCTAAGTGGCGCCATGCTATAAAATATTAAGTACCAACAAAACAACATTAACAATAGAACTTGGGCTTAACGAATTCCGCTTATAAAAACTATAAAACTCTGTAATAAGATCCTTCTTATCCTATACTCGTCTGATGCTACATATACGAATCGACCGGATAGCGTTCGGCCTCTTCGAGCATGTGTCGAAAATCGACGGGTTGAGCGAGCGGCGCTACCGGCCCAGTGCCAGGTCGTCCAGCCACATGTCCGTTCATCATTTGTGTTGGCCTTTTAGCGCTAACCAGGGCACTGCCCCGACTCTTCAGATGGCCATTCATCATGCTCACATGATGGCTGATCGTGGGCACCGCACCCGGCACATTCGTCTCCAGATCGTGCAGTATGGCATCCGTTTGTTCGTTGCGCATCACGTGATTGCCGAGCGCCTCGGAGGCATCCTCGCCCTCAACCTTGTTGGTCAACTGTTGAATGTGATTCCGTATAAGCCGCTCGAATTCGCGCTGTACGGAGGGACTGTCCGTGTCGCCATCAACCTGAGCGAAAAACGAATATAGTTAATTATCTGGCGCGTGAGGTTATTTGCCAACTTACAATCTGTAATCGATTGCTGCTGTCCATTGTCTTCAGCATGGGCAAGGTCTGCTCACGGAACAGCTCCAGCCGACGTCGAAACGAGGAGACCGTATCGTCGATACGTCCCCGACCCAGCTGTAATTTTGAGCAGTCCAATAGTATGGTGGGTGGACGTTGCTTGTACTGGAATGGAAATTGAATTGAAGTTATTTTTTTACATGAGTAATATAGAGTTATTTAAAAAATAATTATTTGAAATGTAATTGAGATGATAATCATCTTCCGGATAAACCTACAATAAGTAATAAAATTCACTTAATTCAACAAAAATTAATTGAAAGTACCGAAGAGTATATACTCTTTTAATTATACAGCTAGTGTGCGAAATATTTCTAGACTTGGACAAACAACAAAGATTTCATAGTAGGACTTTTATTTTAACTAAAATTTAGGAGTTATACGATAGATCAGTTTAATATGATAAGGGCTCTAACAAAATCTGCTAGCTTTAGAGATAAATAAAAAGAACAAATCGGTTCCAATTTTCCAAGATGATACAGTTTGATCATTTTCATATTAACATATAAGCGAATGCACATGAACAAGCACACATATGCCCTTGTAATATCTATTCCGAGCATATAAGCAAATGTTACCGTCTAAGCCATTTTGGGACGAAATATCAATTTGATTGAATGCGATTTATTCGAATTGTAAAAACAAATTCATACTATCAACGTTTTTTTTTCAGATTCTAACTGACTTTTAAGCAAATTTATTGCTAAGGCTAAGAAATGCAGAAATATAAATACGTAAGTACATCAAGATATTTTAAAAAACCTTCTCGATATTTGTCGATAGTTATGATTGATTATAGTCAATAAGTCGGCAACATTTGAAATGTCTAATTTTAGGGCTCTTTATTCCAATCAATTAGATTAATGCCTAGTTGCAAATGTGGATTAATAACTTGCTTGTAAATATTTAGCTGGTAGACAAACTAACTGATAAATTTAACAGACATCCAACAAGAAATTGATAAAATGGAAATTCACTTAGCTGAGATTGTGGCTAATGTTGTTGTCAACTTTAACATGAACATGTTATCATTTAACATGAAGATTCGATTTAAGAGACTAGCTAATTGACCCACCTTATTCTCAAAGTATTTGACCTGCTGCAGATTGCGTGGATAACCATCAATGATAATGCCCGATTTATCGTGCAGTTGACGTATATTGTTATCCAGCAGTTGATTCAGCGTCTTCTCTGGGGCCATTTCGCCAGCAGCTAGAGCCTCTTTAACGGCATAGCTCTCAGTGTTGGCACGTGGCGCAGTGTCCGTAATGTTGCGCAGCAGACGCCCCACGCTGTGTCGCCATGCAAACGAAACAGTTGAGGATCAGGAATCGAGTGTGTTTAGCTTAAAGCTTACCTGATGTGCGACCAGCCCGGATTCAGGCCAACCGCTTTTAAGCACAATGTGGCCTTGTTACTGCCCGGACCGCCGATTACCCAAATAATCGGCGGTATGGTTGGCTCCGGTTCATCGCTGGCATCCATGCTGTTGCCGGCATGACTGCGCTTCGGCTGCTGGGTGACAACTACGCCGCTGTCGTCATCCGCACTGGTGCCGCCTGTTCTGAGAGTCGCTGCCGCTGTGACCGTGTTGGCGGCTATGTGCGATATCACAGCGTTTGTGACATTGCGCTCACCTGGCACAGGTGCGACGACTTGGTCTGTAATGTGAGGCGCTTGGGCTTGACTAGGTGCGGTGTCTACGCTAACTATACTGCCGGGTATATCATGTATCCCTCTGCCCATACCTGTAACTCCATTCAGTATGGCCTCTTGATTCTCGAGCGTGCTCAGTATGTCAAGCACAGCGGTGCGAAAGTCTTTATACACCTCTGTAGGCGCACGCTCGCCATTTACCTGCAAAGTGTAGACGGATATGATTTAAGCCAATTTGTAGATGTGTAGAATTTATTTGCTACTCACGGCCAACAGCATGTCGCTTTGATCAAAATAATCAGCGACTGGCATCACATTTTTAAAGAAATTTTCCAATTCCATTTTGGCTAAGGAGAGTACAACATGACCTAATTTAGCGCCATAATCGATTTGTTTCTGTAGCACCGACTGGCGCCAGGATATTAGGATAACACCATTTACGACTTGTATCTGAAATTGAATAATTGGTTTTACAAATTTAAAATGTATTTAAATACATTTTCTTTTAGAGTAATATAGGCATTGATTTTCGCACTATAAACATATTTAAATGTCATCGTTATGCCACAAACATGACAAACAATGACATCATTTTTACAGTCTTTAACTTTAAAGTTTAACCTAATAAAAGCTGAAGGAAAACTCAAGTTGACTACAGGGTATTTTCTTATCTAGAGTTATTACTTTTTCTAATTTAATTTATTTTTGGCTTAAATGCTTTTATTCCCTATTTTAATTACAATTGAAGTTTTGTCAAACACGAATGGAATATATTTTTCATAGTATTAGTTAGTTGAAAAAAGATTTTAAAAATATTCTTAAAGTGCACGAAGTTGGTTGACATAAAAAAAATCGTTTATTCCAGAAGCTCTTTAATAATTAAGCTCATAAATTTAGGAAAATGATTTAAAAATAAAGCAATTGTAATACTGCTCTACTTAATTCTATATATTTATATACCCTATATATACACCCTGTGTAACTAACTTCTATTGCTTACATTAATTAAACCAAACCTCTACCTGTAGCATTAGGTAAAGCCCAAGGTGCCTCTGGAGGCTACTTCAGCCAATTAGCATATACATACATATGTATACATATGCCTGAGTATATATATAAGTATATTTTATTGTTATGTGTACGACTCAAAATTCATGGGAATTAGGCTTTAACAAATAAACGGCCACCCATTTGGCAGCTAATTAGTTCAAATGGTTCAACAGCAATTTGCTGAACAAACCCATGAAAACCCCCAAGAAAAAAAATAGCCTAAATATGTTTCATAATAAATACGAGTAACTAAGTCTGTATATTCGACAATATAAATACATATATAAATAAATATTGCTTAAGATTGTGTAATTGGGGAATTACCTTCTCGGAATACTCGACAACGTCGCGCATGGAACGTGGATATCCAGATATTAGGTATGCTTTGGCAGCTGGAGCCATTTTCATTTCCAACATCAACACCTCGGTGACTGTTTTCGACGACAGTTGCGAAAAGTCTTGCATATCTGAAATTTGATTGTCAATAATTAAAATTAAATATATATATTTGACACATTCTTAAACCCAAGTATATAGATATATATACTTTCATATTCAAGATGCGATCAAAAAATATGATCTACATTGAAAATTGGCATCTGCCTAACTAGTTTAAAAAAAACTAAATTCTTTGGGGTTATTACTCTTAAGCGTTTTTTTAATGCAACTAAATTTACAAAATATTGAATGCTTTTCGGGTTTTGGTTCCGTGTTATATGGACAACTCTTCTGGTTTAGGATTCGGTTTATAGTATATCAAAATTGCAGGTTCGTTAACAAACCAGCTCAGATTTAATCAGTTTGCGGCCTTGTTCTACCCTTCAAGAGGGTATTATACTTCTTTCATGAAATGTTTAACGCATAGAAGGAGACATCTTAGACCCCATAAAGCATATATATTCTTGATCAGTATCAACAGCCGAGTCGATATAGCCTTGTCCGTCTATCTGTTTCAATGCGAACTAGTCTCTCAGTTTTAAGGCTATCGCAGGCAGTTGTAGGCAGTACATATGACGGAACCGGCTGGATCGGACTACTATATCATTTAGCTGCAAAAGGAACGATCGGTCCTAAATGAGAAGTACAAACTTAGCATTTTCGAACTGCACTATTCTCACATATCTTCAAAAGGGAAATGTCTACAAGGGTATAAAATCTTCGGCTTGCCGAAGATATCCTTACTTTCTCGTTTTTAATATGTTTTATTGTTGTTTTCGTTGCACTCTATTTTTGGTTTCCATTTAGTGTAAGTTTTAGTGTTTTAAGTCTTCGTTTTTTTCAAATACCTGTTGTCTACTACTCTTATGAATGTGACAATTTCTTTGCCAAAGACTACTGTAGCCAGAAACGTAAAACACGGCTGCAATATAGTCAGGCCTCTTGCTTATTTTTTTCTAAACATGTTTAGCGAACATTTAAAAAAAACCCTTGAATAGATAATTTTGTGAAAAGACGGAACTCGACTGATAGATGAATGGTGTTAATTTCCTTTATGGCTGTTTTTATATATATATTTACCAAAAGTATTAATTAATAACGTATGATATTAAATTTTAGGCCAACTTTATAATATATATTTAGCTAACATGAGTATAGTATATATAGATAAAGAAATATTTGTGATGAAAATTTTTTGAAAAATAAAGTAACGTACCATTTCCCATTGCATATTGCTGCAGCAGATCCATCATATTGATGTGCGTAACACCGCGTCGCTCCTGCATGAAAGTATCGCAATGGGTGACCTTGCCACTACCTGGGCCGCCTAAAACAAATATCACTGGCACCTTGGGCGGATCGAATTTGATCTTTCCAGCATTTTGCATATCGATAGCAGCAATGTTGCCCGAACCGAGCCGCCCATTGCCGTTCAGTGCCATAACGCTGCCAGGTCCGGCATTTGGGCCATTTTGATTCCGTGTATGATTCCAATCGTTGCCTGGTTCGCCGGTATCTTGTGCCGCGCTGGCATCTAAAAAATAATTTTCGTACATAATTCGATTTGATGGGCTACACACAATAACGCGCCCCAAAGCAACAGTTGAGTTGGGCTGGGACATTAGCAAAACCGGAAACCGGATGTGCTGCCAAGTTAGCGCCCCGCCCTGTTACGTGTCAAACGGCATTAGCGCAATTCTTGCCGCAGGCCGGAAGCCATTTGCTAGGGGGTAGGAAATTAACAGTACAATGCACAAAGCGCCAAACATATCATTAAAATATATGTTTAACAATTATTTAATTGCATGCGTCATCAGCACTAGCCCGATTCGTATATACGTATATGTATTTTCATTCATGGAAAATCAGCTGCGCAAAAGCGTTGCCTACTCTCGGCCGCAACGCCGACAATTTCGCGTATTTCCAGTGGGGTCTGCGATTAGAACTGGTTCTCAGGCTTTGCAGCTCGTGTATTCTATATTCCTGTGACATTTTTCTCTTCTATTGATTTTCCTGCAGTTCTATTTAATTGACATGTTGTTTTGTTATTGTTGCTATCCCTTTTCAGAGCACCTTAAGCGAGTTGCCTTGTTTATCTCTCTCTCTCTTTTTTTGGATTTGTTTTTGTATGCGTTTCGGATTTTTATATTAGTTGGTTGCCTGTTTGATGGTCAACGAACATGTCCAAGGACCTATCGGCGAGGCCGCGCTCAACGCAAGCGCCCACCACAAATTATAACGTGTGTGCAAGGTCCTTTGAAATATTTTGTCAAAGCGTTTTGTACATTCAAGTGTTTTTTCCACAAGACATTGAGGCATGTTGTTGGCTTTAGAAGTGCAGAATTAGCTCAAATTAAAATCAAATTGTCGTTAAATAATTTCATCATTTCGTGTTTGTCTTTCATTTCAACATTTATTGAAATATTCTAAGTTTATCTACGGTCAGCTTTTAGTTAGGTTTTATGCAGTCCTCATCAGAACTTGAGATGATAAAATTTGTATCAAATTATAACTATAATAATTTGATTAACGGTGAGAATAGCTCAAATGTGGAACACGTAATAAAGGAACATTTAACGAAAAATTAAACTTTCTTGCTTAAAAGCTAAGATTTTTCTTATTGCTCTCTTTAAAGTTTTTATTATTCTTAATCTACGCAACTAGATAAAGCTACTGTTTAACGCAAATATGAGAAATATTGATTTATGCCTAACAAAATAAAATTATAAAAGCGAACTAAACGGCCATCTAACCTACTTCAAAATGAGCAGATATTTTTTTAGACTTTTCTTAGGTCTGTAATTATTCTCTTTTTGTTAGAGAAATATATATATATATTAATCTATTATTTTCTTTAAAAAATAAATGGGATTTCAACAAAATTGTTCTAGTTTGAGAACAAATAAAAAATGACTTCAGGAGGGTACATTAAATATATATATATTATATTCAAGAGTGCACCTAACCATATATATATTTATATTTTAATGTGATTAGGTGCACTATTTAACCTTTAGCCTAACAAAATGTCAGGAACTTGACCTTTCTTTATATTTTTAAAACTTCTTTAAGTAAGTCTTATAAATCAGGTCGCATGAAGAATAGTTCAGTATATTATTTTCTTTTTGAAAATAATAAAATATCTTTTGTTCGGCACGTTCTTTTATTTCGGTAACCTGCTTATTCTACATTCCGGCTGTTTGTTTTGACTGTTGCTTTAGGCTGGCTGTGTTATTGGAGGCGTGTTGACAAAAGTTAAATTTGAACAGCTGCCGCATGGCTTACCTGTGTCTAAACAAATACCCATTATCCATTCGGTGGCCAGTATAGCAGAATTTTCGCAATGTCGTTTGCCTGTTTTTCCGCTCGTGCCCCACTCAATTAACGCATATATTGAGAAAGGGTGAGAGTTCAGTGCGGTTGCTTATGAAAATCAAATGGAACTTTCCGCTAGCGTTTCGAATACATGCACTCTTTATTTTTCGCTAGATTTTGATTTCTTTTGTATTTTATAGAACTCTATATTGTATATTTTTTCTTATTTGTTATTGTATGTGCTTCCGCTCTTTTGGTATCTCTGGGCAACACGTAAACATTTATCGTTGGCAACACGCACAGGAAAATTGTTTACTACATAGCGCCGGTTATTTCAGGCTTGGCCGTTACCATAGCCCATAATGCGTGATATTGCCTTTGATTTGTGACTGCGATTGCGGCACTGTGTGGTACAAATATATGCAGGTTCTGCTGCCCGAACGTCCGAAACGAGACTGAATTTCAAATATGACAAATGGTTCGGTTTTTACCAGCAACAATCCTCGGCAATTGGTCAGTTAGGCAGGCGCGCGCGTTTCCAATTAATGAATACTTTATGAGTTCCAGTCGTTCATATGATTCACAATGCATTCGTATGGGTTAACTAAGTAATATATGCGACCAGGCGGCATACACCCATGTTGAATTTGACCGGCAGTTTGTCATAGCCCCAGCACTGGAAAGTTGTTGCTCTACCCGATGCCGTGTGCCGTACTGGGCCTAGGCCTGGGCCGCCGTTTGTTTATGCAATCCAAACAATGTCCTGGCCAGCCTGGTGCGTTCTCACTAATCTCTCAAGTTCTTTTACTGTTTCTGTTGCTGCTCCTGTCATATTGTTGCCCTGCTGCCATCCTGTCGACATCTTTGATTGTGCCTGTCGTTTTTGGTGTAAATAAATCCTTTGACTTGCAGCTGTTCATTTGGTTAGCGCAGTTCAAGCCACACAAATACTACAGTTTGCTGCTTCAAATAATGTCCAGAATAATTGTAGTTTAAAGTTACTTACTTATCTGACTTTTAGTCATATACTATTTCTGAAGTTAGCAATTAAAAAAAATTAAAACTCCTCAAAGCACTTTTACATAGTAGTTGCCTACATCTGTCAAAATCTGTAGAATATAATTAGTACGCAATAATTAAGAATATGCTAGACTTAAAGTGATGTTATTTAAAATTTCGAAGCAATATAGATTACGAAAGTTGTAAAATATTATTTTTCAACCGTTTTCACTAGGTGTTGGCAAACGAGCATAGCTGGGCGTGAGTGTTGTAAAGTATGCTCAAATACAGTAAAAGTGTTGAAAATTAAATTGATAAAAACTTAAATTCAATTAAAAAATTCATCTAAATAAATTGTAAATTCTTTAATTATTTATTCATTTATTTGTATGCTGCTTAATAACAACTTTTTGCATAAATCACGAATATCTTGATTTTTACTGTATTGAACCTAGTTAAATGCCCTGTGCTGTACATAAAATTTTCACCTTTCATACGTGCAAACCATTCATGCTTAGTTCTGAATGGCTTGGATGCGTTTTTGGTGGATAGAAAATTGCACAATCATCGTCATAAATCTAAATTGTTAAATCTGGGAGGGGGGACTATGGCGGGTGTCTCTAAAATGAGTAAAAGTCAAAAAGTGATGGGTGAATGATAGGTGCAAGAGATTTTCAATTAATATTTCACTCTATTGATTGAGTTCAATTATATTATTGGCTTACAGCGAAAATGAAATAGAATCGTTGAGTTTGGCATTGACAGTTGACAGCTGTCGAAATTTCCAAAGTACTATGTTCAATTAAATTTCTATTGATTTTGTTTGTCCTAATGATGAGAGAAAACAATGTGCGGGTCAATAGGCGCGACAAGGACACGAAAAGAAGTTCAAAGCTGAAGGAAATTTCATATCGATCAAAATGCTCACATATATCGACCCGGAGCCCTACACAGATGCGACGCCTAATTTGCGTCTAACACTGGGACTTGTGACATGCCATGTCCGGCCGTTGGCAAGGACAATAACGATAAATGAGATTGGCACACACATTCACACACACACACACTAGGCAGGACAATCAGGCTAACTGCTCTGATTTTATTTTTTTATTAGTAGGTCCTCAAATGTATAGCATATGCTTTGTCGCAACCATTGACCACGCACCACGAACCAGCGCAGTGTCATCGCCAGCATTGGGTGTGTCCGGCAGCACGTGTGTTCCTCGTCCTTGAGCTCATGTTGGGCGTTTGGTTATTAAATACTTTTGGAAACTTAATTAAGGTTATAGCCAGCAGTAAGAATTATAGCAACAACAACGACAGGAACGACATTCAGAGTTTAATGCCGCCGTCTAGCTGGCTCAATTGATTCCCCAATTACATTTCTGTCGGGGGGTTAGAACCCTGCTAAACATACGTGCAGCTGGGTTTAAGGGACACAGCGTGTGAATGTGTTGAAAAGGTCACATTAAAGTTACTCCAAAAATTAAGCGATGCAGCTTTTTTTTTTGTTTTGCTATTGACTCTGACCACACTGTGCTAGGGTTAAACTTTTGCCAGTCGAATCCTCGTTCAAATACCAACAAGTTATTTTGATCAAACTTTGTTCAGTTTTAATTTATGCTATGGTCATTTGTCATTCGTAATTTTAATAACCTGGTAGAGTAGAGTTGATATAGCTATGTCCGTCTGTGCGAAATAGTCTCTCAGCTTTAAAGCTACCGTCTTGAAGCTTTGCATTGGTCCGTCTTTCTGTTTAAAGCCGGATCAGACCCCTATAGGTCCGATCGTTCGAAAAGTAAGTTCTTGTATTAAAAACCAGTTTTTTTTCCATGACATTTTTATCAAAATCAGCATTTACGAAGTTCTCTATCCTTACATTTGCAGCTGCAAAACCGTGTGGCAGGGGTATTAAATCTTCGTCGTGCCGATCACATCCTTACTTTATTCACATTTGTTTTTAAGACACAAACGACGACTGCGCTTCTTTAAAAATTATAAAATAAAAATATGAGTAAGCTTGGCAGTATTTATATCAAGTAAGTAACAAATTTGGAATTTCGACTGGCTTTGTACTTGATTTAAGTACGAAAGTCCTACATTTTTCTCTGAGTGTAAAATATTTAACACCAAATGTATAACACATTGTAGGATATCCGACTTTCTACATATCTTACATATATCTGATATATTTTCAATATGAAACATTTATCGAAAATTGAATTTTTTGGATAAAAAATACATGTCACATGTATTATGTGTCTGCTGGGGTATTTAGAGTCAGATTTAAACATACTTACTATGTGTCAAATAATTATATGCTATGGGTAATTTTATTGTTACACAAATTGTATTATAAATAGTTATAGCTCAACACGTGTTGTCCTTGTGATTGATTACTCTATCAAGATAATTTGGGCTAATGCCGCCATGCAAAGGTGATTAGGAACTTGTGTAAAATATTTACACAGGCTCTCAGTGTCTACGCAGTTTGTTGAGCAACTTTCAGCAGTTTTGCCGTCGATATCGAAGTCCTTCAGCCAATTACTCAATTGCTTTATTGTTTTTCTAGGGGACATAATTTGCCTTTTTGTTGTTTGTTGTTGTTGTTGCTTTTATTTTTCCCATTTTCACATTTCAGGTGCAGACAAACTTTTGCCGCCTATCATTTAACCTTCCCACAATATGTCCCCGTATTTAAATTAATATTTGATTTGCAACTGTAAAGTTCCCAAGAGCTAATATGACAATATGGTTGAACTGCCCCTTCGGGGCCTTTTGTCGGACCTTGATTATTTTATGGAATATTTAATTCATTTTTGGGTTTTTCAGTTGTATGTAAATGTTGATCGTGTAAGGACAAAGGGAAAGTTTTCAAGGATACATTTCTAAAATCTAATGGTAACTTGGGAATGAGCGGCTACTACGATATGTCCTTAGAATTTTAGGGAAACTTGATGTACATAGAGTACAAGTCAAAATAACCAAGAATACATTTTGAAGGCTAGTTGGAAGTATAGGCATAGTATCTAAGGGCATAAGAAATGGGTTAAAATGCAGGATCTTAAGATCGACAATTTAAAAATTCCATATTTTACATTTATCCATATTGAAATTTATTTGCTTAAAATTAGCAACAGTTTAATATAATATCACTGGGTTAAAATTCTACTGTACACTTTGACTAAAGTTGCAAAACATAGCCTAAACAGCATTCAGATTACAGCTAATTGCACACTTGCCGGATAGAACTATTTTTTCTTTGAAATTTGAATGTAGTTTTTAAACCAAGTTGAACCAATTGTTTGCTATCCAAGAATTCTACCACAATATCTCGCAACGCTTTGCATATTTGGCCAGATGTCTAACAGGTGTGAGCACAGCTTAACTCTTTGGCTTCTGCTCCCCAGCACTGGGAGAATATGCCTGATTCTCGTAGCCCGCATAGTTGCCCAGCACCATGGATATGCGGGAGGGTGAATGCTGTATACCATTGGGTGCTGCCAGTGTGTCACTTGCAGCCTTGCCAGACTGCTTGCTGGTGGTGGGCAGCACAAAGCTGCCCTGGCGACAGCTACGTGAGAGAAATAGACGCAGCTTGAAGAAAGCAAAGAGCAGCGCATAGATGCAACACGAGAGCACCAAGACACCCAAAACCGTAATAAATGCATTTTGAGGCTGATTCCAGTCAATGACATGATAGATATACGGTTTTCCCTTCCTATTAAGTGGAGAGTGCAAAAAGTATACAATTACTATGGGCAACTTGAGTTGGAATCTTTAACTCACTTGTTGATGCCGCCGGCCAGTTGATATATGTACGAGAATATGGCATAGATAATGCCGAACAATACTGGCAGAAATACGTGCAGCAATCGCAACGGATGTGCCACAATCCACAGATCAATGAACATGCAAATGGAGTTGAATGCATGGGTGAGTACATTTGTGGCATCCAAAGTACTTTCATTGGCTGCAATCCAAATAGAGAAAACAGAGTAGAATAACATTTCGTTGGGCTTACCGAAAAATATAAATAAAACACTTGCCATCGTAGAGTATGCTCCAGTAGATAATTGTGATGACAATCGATAAGACTAGCGTTATAATATGCATGCTCCAGTAAATCCGAAAGGGGCTCGTCCAGGCCTGCATATTGAGCAGCTTATCTATGGAACATGAAATAAAAACCAATTGAAATTTACTCAGAATTTTAAAAATGTGTTTTATAGATCTACAGATCTTCTTATTAATATTCTCATTGGTTAATCCGTCAGTTTCCATTATGATTTATTTTTTTGCTATTCTTAAATTCTTGTATTTAATAAATAATCGAGTATGCTCGACTACAAAATTCCCTGTACCCCTCGGTCAATATAATATTTATCACCGAGCTTTGAATTCTTATCGTTAAATATAACCCAAAATAATTTCCAAATGCTTGTTCAGGTACCTATAAATGTTTTCATGTAGAACAACAGCGCTGCTTCTTCTTCTTCCAATGGCCCAGTGATAAATAAGTTCTTTGTTTATTGTCCGATCTTCATGCAATTTTAGACAATGTGCGTGCACACCATATCGCTAGGCTCTAGATTTAAACATTTTTTTTTCTCAAAATAGTAAAATATTTCCATCTGCCTACACCTAGGCTCAATATACGAAATCTAGAAAAAGATTATTGATATCGACAAAAAAATTAAAAACTTGTTTTGTGTATGGTATAGAAAAATATGTGTTTAAAATTTCCAGTCTCATATGGGGTTGCACAAAACCATTATACCCTTCTTTTAACTGATTTTCAACGGATATGGGGTATAAAATTACTTTTTAGGTTTAATTTTAAACTTACCCGCATATTCTGGATGATAATGCCATATGGTAACAAGTATAGCGCCAAGTAAGTTAGTTAGCATACACATCCAAATGCCCCAATTGGTCATATAGATGAAATATAGCCAGTAGCAGGACTCATCGTCGGATCGCGGCCACATGGACTCAATGACAACGGCGATGAAGAAGAGGGCCATGAACCAGCGATAGAACAAATATACCAAGCTCTTTGTACAGGTTTGCCACTGTAATTTAGAATAACTAAGTATGAATATTAAGTCGTTCGACTATATTAGATATATGTACAAATATATATGTGTGTGTACCTGCTGGGTGTATTAGTCTAGCAGCCCCATAACACTTGATACGCCGAGTAGCAGAACGTTGTGTAGGGCGGGTCAGCGAGAAGTTTTGTTGTACCTGGTGCCACAAACGATGCATGGCAATATACAGTTAGTAGTTGTTTCCGCTTATTAATATTTCAAAAGTTTAATTTACAATGCTAGCACAATCGGTTGTCTAACTGCACAACCACGGAGTGCCCTCTCTTTCTATTGATACTTCGAATGAGGGGAAACTCATCAAATATGCTCAAGGTAAAACAATAAAATGGTTGAAACTAGCCAACAGTTACTGGGCAACGCCCATTTCTTACAGTTTTGGTCATTTGATTATATAAGGCAAATTATATAGACACGATGCCTGGGGCGACCATCGACGATCAATTGATGTGCTATTACAGGTTTTATAGACTTTTGCAAATTTTGTAATTTTAAATTGTAGATTGAGAAAAGCTTCTTTGAAAATAACATAATCTCTGTTTATCATTTTAAATATACAAGTTTTCAATGCAACGTAACCACAAAGCTCCAAGATCGATGTTCACATCTATTTATTGTGGCGAGAAGCCACAAGATTTGTTGCTTGTAACTTTAATCTAAACTCAATATTTAATATACACATAATAAGCTATAATATTACCTAGATTTGAAAAGTATCCAAATATTGTCACTCTTTTGTTAACTAAAATCAAGACATAATTGAAATGCATATTATAACTAATATAATATATCAGTTCGATAATCTGATGAGAGTGTTTAGTTATATGATGATGTATCTCGTTTTTGGTCTTATAGCGACTAAGAAATTTGTTTCACTGTAAGCCTCATAGGCTCGTTAAAGATATTTGATGTGGCCTCGAGGAACAAACTAACGACAGGAGCTGAGCAAACAGTTTTAACTGAGCATTGACCCGCGTTGTTATATAAATAATACGAATAGTACGCACCCAGCGCGTGTCAATTCAAGGAGACTGCTCAAGGACTCAATAGGTGTAGATATAGATATATGTATATGTATGAACATGGGCTTTACTTATTTTGGGTCTTACCTGCGATTTGACAAAATCATCGGGCGTATCATGATCAAAACCGCAACGTTTGCGTCGGAATTCCTTCCTCACTGGATGCACAATCACGCGAAGATTTGTCATCTTGTTCGGCTGAGATGCAGTTGTTGGCTTTGGAGATGCGTTGTTGTTATTTTATTGTTTTTTTTTTCAGGTGATTTACGTAACTTGTCGAGACATGCAACTGTTGTGCCCCACGCAAGGTATTATGCAATATAAGCAGTTAGTACAAATGCCATATTGCTAGCTGATTCTAATATTTGTTTGGCATGATCAAAGGTTAGACCTGTGGATAAAACAAATTACGTTGTTTATACGAAAATGGGAATTATAATTACTTATTATTAGGCATTGAGCCAACTTATTAAGCTTCAAGTTAATGTTCAACAAAGTAAAATCAAAATAAATCAAATTTAAATCGAACCGGCTTGAACCCGGTATTTAAATGATTTTTTTAATAAAAGCCAAACCTTTAATAAAACCCGTTTGCCCAACAATTAAACCTTATGGTGAAAATATATAATTCAAATGAAAATTGATTTTATATCCGGGATGCATTCAAGAACCAAATCAAAAGGCGAGTTATTGGTTCGAACCGTAAATCCAAGCAGCACAATTTTTCTTCTTGGCCTATAAATTTATAATATATTTTGTAATCATTGTTGGAACAAGGAGCATATTTCATTAGAATATTAATATGTGTGTGTGTAAATCTGAATCAAAGCGTTAGCTTTTCAAAAAATTTCACTAACCGAGTAGCCTGTCTCCTAGTGCTTGCTACTTTCAACCTAATTTTTCAGTCGGGACTGTTGTGCTGCATTGTCAACAACTAAAAAAGTATATAATAATTTTTCAAATTACGTTCAAAATTTTTTCGATATGGATAAAGTGAAAAAGTTAATTTTTCCCACGTGGCGCCCAATTGTACGTGGTAGGTTATCTGAGTTTTCGACGGGTTTCGATTATTTGTTTAATAACAAAATATCCTCCAAAGCTGCGCGCAATTATTGCTGCGATCAAAAAGTTAAGAATCTTGTGACTTTCCCGGTTGTCACCATCGGGGAGGGTAAGCTTAAATATATTCTTGCCAAAGTCTACGTTCACGGCGAAATGGGGCAGGCGAAAACAGTTGTGCGTGGCGTATCCCGTGTTAAATACCATCGTGAGTAGAACTCTTAATATTCAATCGATTAGAAACTAAATGCATTCGAACTGTGCAGTCGATGTCTACGACCAGTTGCAAAGGGAAGCCAATGGTCTTGATCTGTGCACTCAATGCTTGGGTGGTGGAATTATGGTCCACGATTGCGATAAGAATTATATCAAGATTTATGGCCGTTCTCAGACGCTGGGCAAAGCCGATCATCATGAGACTAGAGATGTTTTACACGAGCATGAGAAGTATGCTTCTTACAAAATTGATGCGGAATCTGGCGGAATGGATATTTAAAGATTTGTACGTCAATCCAGCTAAACAAATAATCTAATATTTTAGATATCGCGAAATTGTATTTGTGTATGTGTCTTCGGTCAATTCGGTAATGGATTTTTTATTAGTTTACGGGTTATTAAAAACAATTTACAGGAAATTCAAAACAATAGGTAGTAGCTCCACTTGATAATATCTGTAGTTGGCTATCGTCGATATTAGAATTTGTGATTTTTTGTGAATATAGGAAATGCAATTTACCGGTACCCCCTCGGTATTAAGATTATTATTGAGAATATTTCGCCATGCGAAATATGAAAATTAATATTAATAAAGCTAATAATTTATTCATAGAATCTAAATTCATTCGACATTTTCATACAATCACTGTTCACATTTAGAGTTTTCACCAAATCAAAATTTAGACTATATAAATTTTTATTTAGACTTTAAAATAACATCAACTGTTTCGGGCAGAATAGTTGATTTAGAGGTAATTTGGTTCCACTAGTTCAAAGCTCAAACTTGTTCAGACTTTTGCTTTATACTAAGTTGACCTTGATGTCATTATATTGCATTTGTTAAGGCTTCAATAATTCACACCTTAAATGGCTTTGCAGCAGTCTTCGAGTTTTACGACCCAACGTTGCGTATGTGCATGTGCCCTTCCAGGCCCCAATTGCAGACCAGTAACATTCGGCCGTAATGATAATGATGCTATTATATGGCTATTTATATAAGTGTATTTTGCATATTGAGCGCGGACTGCAGAGCTTTTCCGTTTATAACGTGAATTGTTGGACACTTAATTCGCCTCACTGCACCCTAACATTATTTGTATAATTATGATTATTAATACTTTTGCAGCATAGGTTTTTTTTTTTCATTATAATATAACAATTAGCTAACTAAGGTCGTCACTGGTCGCATTAAAAGGGGCGCCATAAAACAACAAGGTGAACATATATTAAAATTACAATAACAATAAAGACTCAAACTGTAAGTGCGAGCCGCAGGTCATTCGAGCGTTGGGTAATTTATAAAGCAGCCAAAAAAAATGTGTATATACATGGCATGTGCAAGATTTAGTTAAGCTTAGAGTTGTACTTCAGATTGTAGAAACATGAAAACGCACTGAAAAATATTAAAACAATAAATCAAAAGTAACAAAGTTAAGCCAAGCTTCACATCTATATTTATTTTAGAAGCCTACATACCAAATAGTAATCTATATTATATAGCTGGATTTTAGCCAGGATTAAAGGAACCTTGATTTGCTTTGAAAGTTCCTTGTATATTTTTACATTTTGACTAAAGCCTAAAATGGTTTTATATAAATTGGTATTCTAGCTAATATAATAAGGAAAATTGACGCCAAAAATTTTAAGAAATGATTGAATGGATGTGACGGTTATTTGAAATTTAATTTAAATGTTATTGTTATTGATGGGGTCACTATACAAATAAGGCTTGTCTGTAACTAGGCCAACTCTAAAGCTTAAAGCCATCCTTATTTAGTCTAATAAACTCGTCTCTTACACTTTAAAAAACTTGTTAATTTTTAAAATTTAGCCAAACTTACACATCAAATTTGAAAGTGGCTTCTTTAAACTTGAGTTGAATTGAGTTCTTGCAATTATTAGACAAAGAAATAACCTGTATGGAATATATCAGTTTGTTAAACTGATTAAACGTCAGCTCGAAAGTAATGATTCTTTCTTGTTTGAAATATTATTACAATTCCGACATATAACTGACAGGAATTAATGATTTTTTGTATCTATAAGCAAGCAACATGTTTAGAAAATATTAATTTACTAAACATATTTAACGCCAGCTCGAAACTAATTTTTATTTTTAATAAATTTTATAATTCTTCAGATACTTATATATTAGGTTCAAGTTTTTGCCAGTAATTCGATATTTCACAATTTTAATTTGTATGTATTTTTTTCCCTTCCCCCGATAATGAATCTTACCCACGTGTAACGTAAAGCCTTAATTAATATCATAGTTATTATTGGTATAATTTCACCCTTCAGTTGCAATTTACCTAGCAGCTGTTTTTAAATCAAGCAAAAATGTTCATATCACGCTCGAGTTTCATTTCATTTCAATTTTGCGTACAAGACGTTTGTTAAACAAAAGAAAAATTTAATAATCGTACTCAGATTTATCAGCTGCAACTGAGTTACTATATTTCGTATTTAATTTCAAGTCTGCTTTTAACACGAAATAAAAAGAAACATAAAACATTTAATGGGCTGCTACACTCACGGCCCTGAACTTGCACGAATGACACCAAAAAGGTAACCAAAAAGCGAACTTCAAGACTTCGAGACACGTCTTGAAGAGAGGGATCCAACACAGGCGTACAAGCCAACTATTTAACGGCTAAACTAGCCGTGGTTACCATGAGTATTCATGAGTACATTCATTCATATATATCTTTTATTTCGTGTATTTTATTTTATTCACGTTTGTGCCCCTTTTGTGCCACATTTTTGTCAACAAAAGAGCACAAGATAAGTGTGTGCACAACACATTTGTGTGTACGTACATGCATACTATATGGTATATGGCATATGTATAAATATATATATGTATATATATGTAGGTACACAATATAGGTTTATAGCTCTTGCATTTGTACTACATTGACCCTCGGCGGTTGCCTTCGTTTGAAGTTGAAAACTTGAATCCAGGCGACAGACAAAATTTAAGCATGTCTGTATGTATATGAAAACTTGTTGACCTTTACATCGAAAGCCAACTGTGTAAATAATCATTTAATGTGAATGCAGTCGAACTGTCAGCCAAATGGCAAAGATAAAACCGCATAATGTTATTTGGCTATCTTAAAGATAAGATATATAGATAAGGCTCAGTATACTGATTATAATCAGATAATTATAATTATAATCATCATCTTATATTCAGTTATGGATCTTGAGACTTTTCAGCTACTCTGGCTTGTCACCTGACTTAAAAAAAATCTATTTTAACTACATTTATTTAGTTTCGATTTAAATTCATATTGTAGAAAGTGAAATCAAAAGAGTTCAGTGGCATCTAATATGCAAATATCAAAGAAATAAAAGAAACTATAACACAGAAGATCTCCCAGCCTATTTGTTATAAATTCTAAAAAAATGCTCGTTAAAATATTCTTCAGCTTTATTTGACACATGCACGCTAATAAGTCAATTGGCAAAACTTGATTGCTTGCATTATTAACAGTGTTAATTAGCTAATTAGAATTGTAAAAGTTATAGACATCAAAGAAGTTTACTTTTGTTTGGGGAATGCGAGCTCTACAATAATGTTGTGAGTTCAGCCTTGTTAACAATTAACTTAAGAATCTTCAAGATCTTATTTGGCGACACTTAATATTTGACTCAATAAGGTTTTAGTTCTTTTCTCTCTAAAGTGCTCTAAAGCGTAAGCTAAAACACAATTTGTAAATTACTTAAATTTGTATTTTTAATGCGTCTGGATTATTCTCTAATTGCATATAAAAGGCGTAGTTTTTTGTTAGAATTATTTTTTAATTAGTTACGTTTCAGTGAAGCTTTTAATGGGCTAAGTATATAGATAAAGTTAATGTTTATGTCAAAGTGCATCAGTTACAAGCTTCAACTTAATTTAAATCTACGCAGAACCTTCAAAGAATTTTTTATACAGCATTTCAGCCTAACTCTAATGCATTCTTTTAACAAAAAGCAAGCAGTTTTCTTTATAATTGAGTTAACTATCAAAAAAAGAAATAAAGCTGCGCTCAGAGAAGTTCATTTTACGAGCAATACCAAGTATAAGTAAGTACAACTGCGAAATATCTATAATACTTTCAATACTCCTTGCTTAAATCTGAATATCAGACTCTCAATTATGTTATGTAAAGAAAATTAAAGGGTGTTCTGACAGCATTTCTTGTCGCTTTTTAAGTTTGAATAATCATTCAATTTTGTTTCTTTTAAAAAAATGTGCAAGTTTTTGAATGTTGCTGAATTCAATTAAAATATTCTCCAAAACAATATTTCAATAAAATTCTAAGCTTACCTTCAGTTTACTAAAGTATGTATAAAATGCGCCTCAGTGTATCCGATCGAGTGTTGATTATTGGGGTTGGCACTCCTTGAATTTAGAGGGAAGTCAGGGTCTTCTATTTTGCTAGTTTTCTAATTATTCACCTGGTACCCTATAAACTGCATATGGCAAACGCCTGGCCAAAACAAAATAAATGTCACTCATTAACGATAACTGAAAAACGTGCACAAGTTTTAAGTATTTGCCAATTAATGAGGCAATTTAAATGCGATACTGGCGTGTTTCTTGGGTCGGGTTCATACGGATATGATCTTAAAATTTTGCGTTTTCTCTATGCTCAACCAGAAAAATATTTGAGTTTGTCAATTAAATTTGCATATGTGGGTGGAGATGATTGCACAAGGCTCAAATACCATCAAGCACTTAAATTCTATTTGCTTTTGCTCAATGATCATCATTGTTTGTACGAGCGATCTGCCGAATTTGGCAACACCATTTGGTCATAATAAGACAAAACAAAAAACCTCAATAGCGAAAACCCAACATTGAGTATTCCACACACGATGCCAAAAAGAATGAAGCCAACGCAATTTGAAATGGGCTAAGCTCGTTGTAACAATAATGATGGCTTAGAGCTGCGCGAATTTGTTGCTATTTTTGTATACTATTATTATTACTATTATTGTTGTTATTTTAACTTTTTTGTTAACGAGTTTGTAGCGCGTTTTGCGTGTTTTTATACGCGTGGCTTGGCAGCATAAATGACGGCTTGGGCACTGCAGTAATTTCTTTTTGGGTCAACAACTTTGCATAACGGTGCTTGCCTCTGGACTTTATTTTATTTGGCTTATTGCATTTTCAACTTGTATTGCAGCACTAACAACATTAACATTCACACGCCATTGCATTACTGCGAAGCAAAGAACCAAACTATCCCAGTTACCATCCCCAACAGCAAGTACTAACCGCAAACTGGGAACAACTCGCCAGATCAACCGAACAAATCACGACTTATTGACGCGACGCGCGTTCCAAAACTGATCGCAACTTGTTTGGGCCAACGACGATGCGGGCAAATGCTGCGATGCGACGCACCGTGGTGAAAAACTCATTGTTTGTGGGTAAACGATCCATGCAAGCGTAAAGTTATACTACAGTGTATAAATTAAATTCTCTTTTTACTTAATAACAATATTTCAATTTTCTATATTTTATTATGTAGTCCTTAAAAATGAATATATGGTTCTCTTATTATTTTTGGTATAATTTATTTATTTTTAAATTTAAAAATATTCATAAAAAATATATATATTTATGCATAATGTTAAAGATTTGTAAAGCGATTATTTATTTGGTTATAATTTGTGTATATCAAGTTATTTAAAATATTAAAGATGCATCCATAGTATTAATTTCATAATTTGAGTAAATACTATTTCGCTCACCGAAATATGTAAAACAGCCCTGTCTAAGATAACAAATTTTTTCTTTTTTATTTTGGGCCGATCGGTTATCTGGATAAATATAATAAATATCTTTAAGGTTTCGAAAATATTAAGTCCAACCAAATTATTTTCAGTTAAATTTAAATAACTACTTAAATTTGCTCTCAATTTAAAAATATATTATTGATTTTATTTTCATTTGAACAGATTCGCAACTCGACATGCATCAGCCCACTGTCAATCTGAACTAAATATCGTATATCGTATTTCGTAAGATCGTAAAATGCTGCTGCTGCTGCTGCTGTGGCGCCGACTGAGTACAGGTGAGTATCGTGCTTTTGTTGAGTCTCGCATACACGACAACTAAATCAGATACCTTAATATAAATAAAGTATTTCGGATATTAATTACATAACAAAACAATATTGCGAACATTTAATTGGTAGCTTAGTTCAGATTATTTATTTTTGTTGCAAATTGTACAACTCCAGCGCATACTAAATTGGGGCGCTTACTGTTCCCATAAATAAGTCATTTAATTGTTACAGACCTAAACGGATTAAATTAATTAATTTAAGCCATTTGAGTAATTCGGTAGATGCACATATTATATGGCGTGCCTATAAAACTGTTCTTTGTCATTTTTGGTTGAGCATCGCCCATTTCGCTGAGTGTACTTGTCTTAAAGCTGACGACGATTTTTGACTCTGCTCTCCACTAACGCTGCGCGCTCCGATCTTTTGGGTTTCCGCAGGAGAGTAACATACCCAATTAGTCTTTTATCTCTGCTTCGCGTTTTGGCAATCGGCGTCAACAGAATAAAAGCAATTCGAGTTGCACACACTTTACGCCGAACCTCTTTCTAACTAACTTTGTACAGTTTTTGTTTCTTTTCATTTTCTTTTACTACATTTATTCTCTTTCTTGTTTTCTTCGTTTTGCAATCTTTGTGTAGAACTCGTTTATGTATGTTTGTTATAACACGACGGCTTTATTTCCCCAGCGAAATGATTTGGCAATGATTTGAAGAACTTCATCATTTTGCGTGATGACGCATTTCGAGGAGGAAGTACAGCATTGAGCAAAAGTACTGCTCCGGGGTCTGCTGAAACGTGTGCCGTTTTTAATCCAAACACAATGCTTATTCATATCTTGATATTGACATCAATTCCATAGAAAAATACCCGATCGCAATTCAACAAAATTTGGCCTTATAGCGTGTAAAAGAATATGAAACCCTCGAGAGAGTGGGAATGGGAAAAATAGTGTCCAATGAAAGTAGAAAAGATGTGTGTATGTATAAGTGAAGGCATTTATGTACATGTGTGCAACGATTGCTAGTTACCTCCATGCATATGTCATTGGCCTCTGTACCCTCAATATTGCACAGGGCATATTTAGTTTCTTAGCAAGTCTGCCCAATTAACTTATATATATCTATGTAAGTATGTACATATATGCATGTACAAACATACATAGCTATGTATCTGTATTTGTGTTAAAACGAACTTTTTTAACACTATAAAATTAGCGCTCCCTTGAATTTTATTATTTGCATTGTCAAACTGTGTATGATTTTCTTATAAAGCTTTTGTTAAATGAATTGTTTAATTGACTGAAAGATGAACTTCTATTACAAAAATTTATTAGGCATATTTTTGAGTTTTAAGTATTATTTATTACATTTTTTTTAATATATGTGCTAATGATGTTTCTATGTTTTAAATAATTTATGTATTTTAGTTTATTTATTTTATTTATTTCTCTGATAATTAAGTTAACTTTTGAATTTATTTTAATAATTTTATTGTGTGTTCATTTGCTAAGTTTATATATTTTAAAAATGTATTTACTATTCATTTTAATATGTATATATTTGTTAATAATAATTTATTATTTACAGTTTATCAATTAAGGAATAAATTAAGAGTTTATTTTTTTATATTTTAAGTATTTATTATTTTCAAAAACCGCATTAATTATAATTTTAGCATTTTTTATGATTTAAAATTGTTAAGTTTTTTTATATAAACTTTTTTATATATAGAATTTGAAACCTCATTTTCATCAATGTAATCCAGTAAAATAAAAATACTTGCCCACAGCCACAGTCTTATTTTAGATATAATTTCCTTATTGATCCAATCAGTGTTTACCAATTGATTATCACCAGGTTCATAATCGATATTATAAATACACCGCATTTACAAATTCCATCTTAAACACCTTTATATTTATTTAAACACTTTTTATAGAATACCATCGGTAACATTTCCCTTAAGCATATTTTGTTTAAACTACAATTTTGCTGCCATTTGATTTGATCAGATTTTGGCAGCTATGTATGTATATGCTCTTGTTATTTGTTTTCAACAAATTCTTTTTACTATGGATTCCATAGTAACAAGCTTTATTCAATTGCTTATACAATTAAAATATTGCCGAAGCAATTGGATGTTGCTTTGGCATAAAGGAACCAGAAAAAACTTAGTCTAGCCGCATAGCCGGTACTTACTAAATAACAATAATTTAGTCTGTACAGCAACGAATTGATATAAATAAATGCGAGTGTGTGTGTGTGGGTGTGTTGTGTGTAATGAGTAATGAGTAATGAGTAACTAAATGGAAATTGCGACAAAATGCGGGCTGTACTACTTATAAATATGTGAGTGCAGTTTTGTGATGGTGTAATAGTAAGTGATAAAGACAGGGGCTAATCTCATATGAGGCCCACTGCATGGGGTGTCCAGACAATGCTGAAGGCCCGATTGAAGACCTGCTTCATTTTATGGACGCCAAAGAGCAGCAGCCAATAGCAGATGATCATCAGAAAAATGCCGACAAATGTCACCAGACAACGTATGGGATTGTGCCAGTCCAGTATGGGATAAACATAGGGATTGCCGAATCTGTGTGAAATATAATAAACAGGCAATAAATAAATCGATCTATTGAAATCTAAGTGCGGGCTACTTACTCGTCGGTGCCACCACAAAAGTGATAGATGAGGGTGAACAAGAAGAATGCTATGGCCATGCACATGGTCTGCACCATATGCAGCAATCGCAGTGGAAATGCCACGATTAAGAAATCGATCAGCATACATATGCTATTCAGGGCATGCGTTATCACGCTGATCGCCGGAAAACGTGTTGGCTTGTCTGAGTATAAAGATTAGATATTAGCATATTTCGTTAGTCTCCTGTTGTCAGCCTTGCACTCACTCATGCGTCCATTTAGAAATATCCAGTATACTGTGGATATGATCAGTGCCATGAGCAGTGACATATTGTGGAGCCACCAATAGATCTTCAAGCCTGAAGTTGTGTGCGCCTTCTGTCCCGCTTCTTGTACCAGACTCCGCACATTCTGCAGATCGAAGTGCCAGCGTGTGACATGCACGGCGGCGAGCAGCATGGTGATCGTGATCAGACCAAAGCCCCAGTTGGTCATGTAGATAAAAAATATGCCATCGCAGAATTGCAAAATGATGCAAGTGATGTAAACGCCCAGAAACAGTAACGCCCATATCCAACGATATAACAAGTAAATTGTGCTGACTTCATTCTTTTGCCACTGATGAAGAGACAGAATGAGAGAGAGAGAGTTAGCTAATCATTAGTCGTTAGGGGTTAAATAAGCTATGCCGAAAGTCGAATTCTTTGGAAGATCAAATTTAATTTAATTTAATCTTTGATATCATCAAAGGTTTTTATATACTATTTATATTATATGTAAATATATATATATATTTGGTATTTTTCAATTATTTATATTGTCAATATTAGTCAATATTAGAAATATATTCTACAGCTCTAAGGAAATAATTTAAATTGAACTAAACGAAACTGTGAAAGTGTTAAGGTAACTAATTAATTTTATTTTATTCAATATAATAATCTAAATAGTTTAGATGAGCAACTGTAAACAACAATTATTTTATCATGTTAAGAGCCTGCCTGATTGCAAAGATAAATAATAATAATTGTTTACTATTTTTGTTTTAACAATACATATTTTTAAATGAGTTATTTATATAAATTGAAAAATACGTAATTTATATTTTTTTATATTTAGTTTATTTTATTTATATATATATGTATATGGTATATATTCGCATACATATTCCATATCTAAGCTCCACTAAGAATGACTTCGCATGAAATGTTAAAAACAAACAAAACTACATGAGGCAGATAGCTCGAGCGCTTTAGCACCCAAAATCTAGACGTACATAAAAAAATAAAGCTAGGCACATTGGCATTACAATGATTCACCTTCAAACCAGAAATTAAAGTTTTGCGCAATTTTATTGAATGCCATATGATAATCATAGTGCTAGTTAAGCTAGCTTATCTGAACTATGGCATACCCTCAGTAGTTATTTACTTAATTAATATGAGTACCTGATTTAAAAATAAAAAATATTCCATTTGAAACAATCATAACACACCTTGCTGCAGCCCAGCTAACATTCTGACAGCTGTTATATGTCTGTTATCTCTCTGTGCGAGAGATGCTGTCAAATGATGACGTACTAGCCGGCTCGTGTTTGTCTAGTTAGTAGCTTTGTTGTGATTACGACTAGGTAAAGTGCAAAACAAAACTGGATCGTTACGTAATGAGAATTGATTTGTATTGAACTTGCGGAAGAGCATAACCTACATCAGGCGACCCTAATATGAATAATATATTATATGTGTATTCACTCGTGTCTAATCTTAATTAAAAGCAAATATGTTAAACTTTTTTTTGCTTTTCTCTAATTGCGAAAAATTTTTGCAGTTGCAAGTCATGAGGGTGTCAAAATATGGTGCGATATTTCCGGAATTTTTAGTTATTATACAGGTGCTGTTAGTGTGAATTGTTATCGTGGTGTGTCATATAATCTTTTATGATAAACGAAGACTTTGTAATGAGTTATGAGACCTATTCGGTTATCTGTTGTACTTGTTTTTCGTGTCATTTGTCTGAAATGCCAGCTATTCTTAGGTTAATGTAAATTCGCAAACCATTCACATTGCTTATGCTAATTTTTTATGTGAATGCTTTACATAAACAGTTCATTAACCATACAGGCATGAATGAATGGCTTCTTTTTGGGGTTTTGAAAATAAGTAAAAAATTAATGATATAAAATAAACCTAAGCATTCGTATATTAGCTTTGCATAAACTAGAATATGATTAACCCAATAAACATACCCAAATTTACTTCATAAATATATATGCTGGTTAGGGATGTTTAATAAAATTTAAAAAATATCAAAAATTATAAATGACTGTAAATTAAAGTTAAAAAAATAAGTTTTTATGATATATCTAAACTACACAACATAAATTGATTTGATGTAAATCTCTTCGGTTTTGTAAGGGTATACAGCTTTCGTTCAATGCCTTTTGACTGCTTGTACACACGTTATTTGTACACGGTTAGTATTACTTAATGCTTTAATAGCCCTTACGTGTGCACACTAAAACTCCACGCGACTAGGTAAATGATCTCACCTAGAGCTTAGAGTAAACCAAGTGCAAAGGCTTTTCAACTTTGATTTGAACTCTAAATCTCTTGAACTCTAAACATTTCCGTTAATGCCAGCTTTAACACTCACCAGAGATTTGTAGAAGAGATGCACGTGACTGCATTCAAAGCCGAAATTTTGCTTTTGCAGTTCTTTGTTGACGCCCTTCCCGAACCTTTTAAGAAATTGCATTTTGAGCGATCGTAATACGGGTGACTGTGGTATTGGTCTGAATCACTGCCGACTCGCAAACGTGGAGCTTTTTCCTGTGTGGACGCCACAGCTGGGCAACTTTACACAAACAAAATTTCAGCTTTATTCAGCTCGGTGATTTATGTGAATGCGGCAAACGAACCAACCACACACACGCGACTAAGGAACATGCAATGTTCTCAGTGATCTTGAATTGAAATAAAGCGCTGATCCAACACTTGGACGGAATCGGTTTCGTATTCGTTTCGGATAGCTGCTCCACTGGGAACGCGCACTCGTGCACAACACGACGAGGCAAAGCGAACTGAAAGCAGTAGAATGCTTTTACCCTTTCGAAGACCCACACTTCTGGCTGACCGAACCCGGCGAACCGATTAGAAGCGCGCTCACTGCAAATAAACGACAAGCACTGGGCCCAGGCTTCGTTCTCTTTATATACGAAGCCATATACCGATCGATCGACGTACAAGTCGTAAATTAATATCACAATTTATATACCCTTTCGAGTCCGGCTTAAAGCAGCAACTCATTTGCCGTTCATTATGGATTACAGCACTCGTCATTGTAACAATTGAAAATAATAATATCTTAAACATTGTGTAATATATGTATGAAATTGTGTAACATAGACAAATGCTATACAAATATATATAAAATAATTAAATATTACTTGTAGTTATTTGTAAATTATAAGAATATGGGAGTTGGGTAAGCAATATGTGTAAGAAATTAGATAGCCAATATTGAAAATATTTAATTATGCGTATTGTGATGCATATCATTACAACAATTAAAATAAATTATATTTATGTGCAATATATTATATTATATTAAAGTTAGTTAGTATTACTTGTAGTCATTTTTAATTATTAAAAACAACAATTAAAATTAACATTATAAATAGCTTTCTCACATTTCTTTTAATATTATTATACATTACATTTTTTTTAAATCAAATAAGAAAATCTAAAATTAAATATTTGAATAATATATTTTAATATAGCAGCAGTGAATCAATTTAAAAGTTTTGCCTAATTTAATATAATATTTTATAATAGTATAATACAAATACCATCTGCATAGCCATTTTAAAAAAAAGTCGACAGGGTATAACAATATATTAAACTAAGTAATTTAATTAAACGCATGTCATAAATGTGAAATATTCGAATACTCACATCGAGTGTCAAATAGCAGAGTCGTCATTCTGTTAAATGCTCCGTCCAAAACATGATGCTGTGGGAAGCATTCCGAATGATATGATATCAATGATATTGACAGCAGCAATATTT